>NC_140356.1:2770200-3463846 GCF_963514085.1 Chelon labrosus
GTCGGTGCAGCTGTGATCTTTGGATTCGCGTACTCGATAGTTCAGACTTGGCAAGTTCGATTATGAAGTACAGACTCTGGAGGATGGGAGGGTGCAGTGCGGTCATTCTGGAACTGGAACTGGAACAGCAGCGTTCTGTGTTGATCCATTGCAGAAGTTTAAACCTAATGTAAGGGTCCATAGTCTGCCATAAGCTGAAATTGAAACGTATTCAGAGGGGTGTCAAATGCAAGAAGAAAGGCAACGAAAGGAAAAGCCTAAAAATAAAACTGATAGCCAGCCAGCCAGCCAGCCACTATCCCACTGTTGCGCGACAGATCTGGCTGATAGCTGGATGTCATATGTCTGCAAGGCCAGTCCGCTTGTTACACATTCCTCTCACACCGCATAGGCTGATAGTGAGCTCTTTGAAAGTGCTGCCTTACATCACCAGCAGCTCTGTCTGCACTCATGTCTGCAGACTGCAGTCTATTACCTGAACAACTTTGACCAGACTGAAAGTATTTTAACCTACCGTGTGCCAGTCCGCTGCCATGTTCGTTGTGTGGGCTGCATGGTTGTGATTCAAAGGAAGCGATTTTTCTTTAGTTCTTTCCCCCATAGTAGTAAGTAGCGTTTGATTAAATCTGAGATGCAAGGTTACCATACAGTAATGTCCCAACATCTGTCTTCACTAAAATGATCAAGGTGATGATGTGAAATGTGAAGAATGCAGGCAGGAAAAGAAGGCTATGTAATCAAATTACTCTTGAGGTTAAGGACATTCAAGCAGCGTACAGTCACGTCATCATCGTGCACCCGCCTCTTGTTGGTCCAGCACACATGTACAGTTATTTGAGGTCAGCGCTTCTCAGACTCTCAGTTTGCAAGTTCATAGGCAGTCGATTGTTTCTTCAGCGTACCTGCCAGTCCACAAGCTCTGCATTATCAGACCGTCATGGGAGGCATGTCCGGTCAACTCGATAAGAAACAAAATGAATTACCAACGTATTCACATTTTGTTTAAACAATATAGTTTTCTGATATCGGTATCTAAGTGATTTCTCATTATTGAATTCCAACAGATGACCTTAATTTCTAAACCCTGTATTTAGCAATTCTCCAAATACAGGTGGACATTTAGCTAATTGCACATCACCATGAAATGCACTTTATCACTTTCAGTGCCATGCTGCAGAATCATCTGCAAACACTAATGTGTTTGTCCAAAGTAAACATTTTCATTATCATCAGTCGTGCATTAGTTCCACTCTCAGTTCCAGTCAGTGCTGCCTTTGTATTTGCTCATGTAATAATATGGGTGTGTTGCTTGCGCTCACTCAATGTGCCAGGCACAGAACTGTCACTTTGGCAAAATTCAGATTTAATTTCATTGTCCGGGAAACCTGCAGCTTTTTATCAGGAATAATCAGTTTGGTTAGAAACAAACACAGAGGAACTGTAAAGGTGTAGGTTATATATGAACTGTAGCTGTGTGCAATGATGGGCATCGTGTTTTGTCTGCTTCTTAGGTTAGCTGGCAGCCAAGGCTTTGGTCGTGTCCTCCAGAGGCCTACAGACCACCGCATAATGACTCTGCTGTGCTCTCACAGATACTTACCAGACATGATTGCTTTACGATAAATAGATTCCTTTTCCATCCTGAGACAAGGGACAGAGCTTGCATCTTTTGATGATGACATGTTTATTGTTACGTGTCATTAGAGTTCGTTATAGAATGTCCTGTGTTTGGTAGCACACTGCTCTGCCAGCGAGCAGTTTGCTAAGTCGAGTGACAACAGAATTTGTGCGGGAGCTGTAAAATCTTAGACTTATTAACAGGTGGTTCGATGTTTTCAGTCTGAGCAGAATATACACTGAAGCGTGGCAATCCCAAATTGTCGAGAGTTTGTAGCAGATCGTATTCTTCATTTATTTTTACACCAATAGGGACATTTCATTTGAAATACAGTATCTAATTGTTGACAGCCGCACCACTTCCTGGCAGAATGGCGACCACGACAGTCATGTCTGGCCTCGATCACTGCCAAGTGTGCCGCCCGAGAAACCTCTTTCACTTTCATGCAGATTTGTTCTCCCTCTAACCCATTACTTGCTGCCACTAATCGACGTTACCATAAGAGTGAAGGCCATAAGCCTTACCTACCGTCCCATGGCACAGATGTAGCTGTAGGGATCGCCACCTTATCAATTTAGCTAAGATGTTCCTCAAACACATTGTCTTAGTGTAAGAGATTATGAGAAAGTCCACGCAAACTTAAACTGTACACCATAGTGTAGAGTCCTTTGAACACTAAGTGATGACCTCTGCTCACAGTAACCTCCTTAGTTTCACTTTACGTTCAAACGACTCTCTCTGCTCTGTGAGCTTGAAGCCCGTGATGCAAGTAACAGACATAATGTGTGGGTAGGGAGTTGTCTAGAATCATTTTGACAGCTTGTTCTTGGGTTTGTCCCTAATTGTTTGAAGCCCTAGCTTACGTAGGTGTGTGCAAACCATGTCGATCACCTAACCCAGCTCTCTCATCATGCATGGGACGTTGTGTTTCTGTGAAATAATATATTCCAAAATGAGCTTCTGAAGCTTCTCTGCAAACACTAACCCAATGCCTCTCCTGTTGGGTGTCTATCACTCTGAATGTTCTACCACCCAGGGTGGCTAGTTTGATACCAGAAGTTGTACCAGTCCTCGTAATATGGAGAAATTACATTACTGCAATTCCCTACTAGGACTGGTGGGTAGTACTATATGTTTTCATGCAGAAAGTATTACTCCTGCTCAATGTTGCTTTCACTTTTTGTGGCGTTGTGGGTTCAGAAATTCCAGGTATGTCATTTTATTTCTGTTTTAGCTGCTGCGTGACGCAATGCTCCAAATCTCACTTGGGTTTAATTTCAGTCTCCATTTGTTGTTGAATATAGTGCCTCTGGTAAATACTGCAACTTCAAGTGTGCTGTTCGTATAATAGCACTTCATGCTCGGCTGGATGAAAGCAAGTGTCACTCAAGTTTATCAAAACAAGACGTAAGCACCTACACCTGAATGGGATGTAAAGAACTATGCCCAAGTGACCAGTTGCAATGCGGGTGATGAATGGAGGAGGTTGCGTAAACGTTTGCCTGACCATTTCTTAAATTGGAAACGTGTTGCTTTGCCTGAATGCATACGTGTTAAATCCAGTTAAGTCTGATTTTTCTCACTCAAGCATAAACGCTCCCTCTTCACTCTCTTCACGCAGTTGGTTTATTTTGCACGTATTGTCATGTTGAGTTGCGATGCAGCAGCAAGACTGTGGATAAGCTCCAGTGCATTGTTGAGTATTGAAAGTCCTTTATGAGCCATCTAAAACCTTTGTGTTTTGACAAAGACTGAGAAAAACTGGAAATTCATAACCTTGGCAGTCGTCTGCATTGGTGTTTCTTACTGGTTCATTAACGGCATGCTTTGTTAACAACTTCAATGGGTCAGCCATGTTCACAGTATGAAAAGTTGCACATTGTTGCCAAGAGGAAAAATATTTTTAGGTTGTTCCATCAGCATTCCCTGAGACTGCATACCGTACTATCAGACAGCTTGATAGTATCGTAGAAACCCACACACTGGTACAAACAGAATCATAGTATTTTCTTTCATTTCTTTTTGAGCAACTAGTGGTGCAGCTGTTCGTTTACTTTTAACCATGCCACGGTGACAATATTGCTCTAATTGATCTGAATAATTGCTGAATTTATAAAGGCAGGTGAAATCCTGGTTTGCATTCCAAACATTCCTTTGGTGCACACGGATATATCCTTTACATCTCTTAATTTGAGCGATAGCCTCTTGGAGGAATTTGTTGTGTCTAGCTTGCCTGGCGATAAAACGGCCCAGCGAACTGGGTTTAAACACTTAACATAAGAGTGATCGCATGCGTTGTTTCTGTGGCCACAAGGGCTGTGTCTCTCCCACCGCTGTCATTCTCTCCTCATTTACACGCTCGTTCTGCTGCAGGATGTCCTGCTTTAACTGGCTGAATAATCCCCACCCTGTCGGACTGTTGGCTAACTAGGTGTGTGCGCCAGCTTTGATCCTTTGTGTGTTCATTATCTACTGACAGCATGTTGTCCTAGATGATTCCTTGTGAAAGACAGGCTTGGGTACCAGGGCGGTTTGCTAAGTAACATGACTCCTGACGAGGCCTCTGTCTACTTGTGGTACAATAATGCACGGAAACGCAATTAATTGACACACACTCTTAAAACAAATATGATAATAAATAATGTTCACCTCTTATTGCTTCAAATAAAAAAATTCCCTAAGCTACAGGACTGATACAGTGCTCCTCACAGCGTTCCCTCTAAGGTTTCAGTTGTATTTGTTAAGGCCAAAATGTTTCAGAATAGGAAGGGGTTTTGGAATCATTTCAAAATTCAGAGGAAATTCACCTCTTGTCTTTAATGACTTCGTCACAGAGCACCACTCCCACAAGGGTCCTCGTGTCACTTTTCACTAGGGAAACAGAATGACTTTAACATTTCCCTGTGTGTTTTGGGAGCTGGCCTACTTTCTTGTTTGTGTATTGTCCGTTTTAGTTCCCTTGGTAAAAGACACAGCCTCTTTTGTTTTCTCCGAGGCACAATTTAGAACAAAATGTTTAGGGTCGGCTTAAATACTGGGGAGAACCTCTCTTTTATTTAGCTATTTTGATTCATGCCGTTTTATTCTAGATTTCCTTCCATTGTATCGGGAGGTTAAGTGTATTCTCTGTGCGGATGAATGCTGCCATTAAGCAGTCTGCAGAGCTTCGGTTGGAACTAAGCTGAAAGACGGGCTTGTGGTGGTTACATAAGTCAGCCTTTGTTGTGTCATTGTGCCGCTGGGATGAGCCAGGCTCCGGCCAACAGTGGAAATGGCCTCATTATGCAGCAACAAATGAGCATTTTAACACATCTCACAAATGTTTAACAGGCAGATATGGACTCGTTTAATGGACCGATGTGACAGTATGCATGTGAAAACAGCTTTTACTCAGACATACACAATCTACAACTTTATTTCAGATTTCAGATTATTGTCATTTAAAACGCAAGCCACCAGTTGACAAATATACTTCAGTGCAATTTGTTTGCCTGCTTGCCTTTTAAATACGGTTTACCATATGCATGTGACTGGTAGCACCTGGGGTCAGTGACTGCATGCTTCAGGTTTAAAGGTGTGCCTCTAAGGGAATTTGCCAGTTTTGCACCCTTGAATGATGAACAAAGATAATTGGGTCTGTCGCAGTTATTACATAATGCCTGATTGCAATTATCTGAGCTGGCTGCTGTCATTTATAAAAACCAGCTGGTTTATTCCATAGACTGTATATAAATATGGACAATGCATCCCCACTTCCTTGCATTCGTCAAAGTGACACTACTTTCCCAGGGATATGGGCGGTCACATCCTGTTTCTATAGAGTCAAATAACAAACTAAGGGGAAACTTATTAGAAAAAATGGACACTTGAACATGCATCAGTATTATGTTAACTACCTAAAATGACAGAAACCATCCTTGAAAAATATTTGACATGTGTTGTTTTGTTTTAGTTTGGCCCAGGTCTCATCCGCTCTTTGAAAAATTTCATCTCGTTGTGTCCCTTTTTTCTGTTTAATGGTACCTGACGGGAGAGTTGATTAACCCAAGGTGCTTAACTTCTAAATGGTGACTATTTTGAGCCGAAGAAATTCATCCATCCAATACAGCTGAAAAACAAGGGTTTAAAGAAGTTAAAAAGTGTCGAGTTAAATCGTAAATCGCAAATGTTTGAATGAAAATGAATCGTCCACTAAGATTTCCTGATGGTCACACCAATATTGGTCCTATTGGATCCATAGCTGGCTAGCTAAATATGCTATTTTAAATGGTGGTAGAATGTTTTGACACAAAGTTTAAAGGTTTATATTTTCAAAGCTTTTTTCTTTTGTGAGTAATTACCAGTAATTTGGAAATGCTTGATCTAAGCTTTTAACTGTAATTAAGCTGATGAAAGCTACGGATGTTAAAACATATTACCATTCTGATGGTGCAAAGCCACAGAGTTGGTTGTATTTGTGTGCCCCCATCTGAACAATTAGAACAGGGTGTTGCGGTGAGGCAACATCCTCCAAACAAACCTCCTTGTCGCTCTTCTGAGGATTGTAATATCCAGATTTACTGCTTCGCTGTACGTAGCATGCCATTCAAAAGACATGGGCTACAAAGCTAATGGAGAGCATGTGTGACCGTATGCCAAGTCTCCCCAATCACGGTGGCATAGTGCAGCAAAACATGCATTTCCTTTTAATGTGATTATTTGAATTGAGGTTTTATTTGTTTGCCAGCATACAAGACAACAGATGTAAGCGACGCCAGTCCGCTGATAAGGTTTATTGAAAAAAACTCCAAGGAGCTTATTAGTAGAAACAATTAGACAACAAACAATCTCAATAACATTGACTGACCTCTACGTTCGTCCCTCTGTGTTTCTCCCAGCAGTGGAGGGTGAGGGTCAAGGTCGCATTCTCCAGCGGTTTCCTGAGAAAGACTGGGAGGACAGCCCGTTCCCACAAGGCATAGAGCTGGTAAGTCAACACTTATAGCCATGTTCCTGTGTACCCCAGTGGTCAGAACAAGACACTTAACCCTGAGATGCTTAGGGGGCAAATCATTGGTTAAGGACATTAACTGTCAGGATTTATAACGGGAACTAATGCATCCTTCACACTCTGACCCATATGAGTACTATTTATGTGTCTCGATGTGTTTTAGCAGAAACAGGGAGTTAACAATCCTGCAGTTCTTTTATTTTGAAGGTTTCGTCCATTTGATTGCACTTGTTCTGTAGGAGAACATATTCTTCTTACACCCACATATGAGGAAACTCTTAAACTCAAGTACCATCATGGTCCTGTTTGACCCAGAAGCTTAACGAGAATCTTGGCTGTGAATCACTAGGCTGAAGTTCTTATATACCAGTGCAGTGGTATCTGAGGGTTGAATTATCACTTGGTTCATTTCAGTCACACTACACAGCATCTAGTGTTACTGCATGTATGGACTTCTGAGGATGGATGATGTGTTTGTTTGGTGGTTTCCTCCAGGGCCACCGCAGAGGCAGACTTTTTTTTTTTTTTTTTTGCCACATTGCCTTAAAGGCTCTAAGAATATATTGCTTGTTTTGTCCGAGAGTATTGAAGGGTAGACTTTAGATTTTAGTCTTTTTTGATTGGAAGAAACCAACCAAATGCTCTATCTTGTGCAATGGAAGATGGGTTTCAAGGGGACCTGGTGGTAGAATACGTTTGTCACTGGGATTTAGTTTTTCTACGTAGCTGCCCATAAGCGGGGCTCAATGTCCAGAAACAAGTAGTATAGCCATTATAAAGAATAAACCAATTCTATGCATTGGAGCGTTGTTGTTCCCAGTACTGAATGACTTATTAAGATCATATAAATGTCACCAATCCACATTAAATACAATGTATGTTCCATTCACTTTATTTATAGCACTTAGCTCATGTGCATAAATCTACCACTGGTACTTTCCTGCATATGCTAAATAGATTACATGCAAGATTGTGAAAATCCCTGATGCAGGAAGTGCTGACAATGACTTGGCTGTGCTACCAAAATTTACTCCTTAAAGTTTTTATAACCTACATTTAGGAGTTCTTTTTGCACTCCTGCGCTCATTTCAAAACTATGCTTTGACCGGATAGGCCGGAAATGAAGGACAACAACAAAAATCAAGGTCTGACAAAAAATTGTGATAGTTTTGTAGCATCTTAATTAGCCAGAAGCAGAAGAGAATCAGATTGGCCCATCGCTAATATCAAGGTCAGTTGTCCAGGCTGTTGCGTCAGCATGGATTCTCTCACTGATTAGAAAGCCGCTCTGTGATTCAGACATGAAACGAACCGCTATATATTGCTTCATAGACAGTTTCGATGCTGGAGTTCCCTTCGATAAACGGTTTCGGATTGACTTAAGATAAAGGCTAACATGTTTACCCGTGCTATATGCCACCTTTAGATCAAATAACGAGGCAACTTATTGAATAATGATATAATGCATTTCGTATCTTAACAAAAACACTGCTAATATTGACTGTTTATTGTCTGGTCACCTCAGTCAACACTGTCACACTGAGGATTGCCCCATTGCCATTTCATGTTTTGCAAGTAAATGTTTGAAAGTCGCATACCTTAACTTGTTTAAAGCAGCTACATTGTGATTAGAAATGATCCCCATCGCTCACGCTGAGCTGTGGAGGAGTCGGTGTACTATAATTTAAAAGCAGACGGAAAGTTTTCAGAACCTGTTTTGTTGCGTGAAGGATCGCCCAGCCCTACATGAATCACCACCCTGAGGTGTTGCAACAGCATGGGAACCAGTCATGTCTGATTTATCACCCATGGTGGTATCCACACTGATGTCTCTTTATTTATTTATTTTATTTTGTGCTCTTTCTTCCCATCACCAACTAATTCCAACCCATGTCCTTGTTTCACCTCTCGGCCCTTTTCTCCTCTCCTCCCGTCTAGTTCTGTCAGCCCAGCGGTTGGCAGCTGGCTCCTGAGCGGCTGCCTGCCTCCTTCTTCGTAGCGGTTTTGACTGACATCAACTCAGAGCGTCACTACTGTGCCTGCTTCACCTTCTGGGAGGGTTTAGACAACCCGCAGGTGAGACGAACGTCGGCCGCTCGCACAGATCTGTCGCCTGTCACGCAAGTTGGAGGAGTTATTTGTGCAGCAACAATCCCATCTTAGGTTCCAGAGTAGGCTGGAGCAAGGCCAGAGCTGGGTAGAGTTTTGGTTAAATGAGAGCAGCACACACTCAGACAAACGTTGGCCTGCCTCAATATATTACTTGTGTTCAAATGTAGATCGAGTTTACGATTTGCTATCATTTCTAAGTGTTTATCTCAGCCTGATGCAGCTGCAGTAATGTGTGCTTCTACCGTGTCACGCTGCAGAAAGCCGAGGCCAGCGAGGTGGATGAGGCCGACGAGGAGCTGGCCGTCGTCCAGTCGGCCAAGTTCTTCGCCCCCAAGAGCCTGGTGCTGGTGTCCCGACTCGATTACACTGAGGTGTTCAGGGTACGATAGAAAACCTCTCCAGATGTCAGCTTGTGTTTGAGTTTGTGTGCCTGGACTTAAAACAATAGAAATCCTAATGTCAAGACTACATCTAACACGTTGAAACTGGTACAATGTAAATATACTCTATCCTAATGATGTTACAGTATACAGTAGGTAATATGTGACCTTGTGTTGTGGTCTTTGTCGACTCTTAATCTGAGTTTTCCTTAATCGTTTGAACAGAACTGCTTGAGTCTGATCTACACCGTCCACGTAGATGGCCTGTCTACGCCCTTGGAAACGGTGATTGGAAATCTCCTCACTTGTGTCATCCCCATAGCTGGAGGCTCTCAGGTATAATCATTGACCAGTTATCTCTCTCTGATTCCCTTCAATAAAAGGCAGGATCATGATCTGAGTTTGGGTGTCAAAGCCGTCGCTGTAAATTGTATTAACGTCTGCACCCACCAGCAGCACTTGGACTTTGTCATGTAGGTGCTGAAAATAACCTCTGACGCCATTCCTCGGCCTCATTTCCTACACCGTTACCGCTTCTTATGTCACCCCATGCCTCGCTCAGCAGTGCAGCTCACGCAGGAAGCAAACGGCGTGTGGACGTAGAGCTCGCCACAAGCCTGCTAGAACAGCTCCTTGTTCGGCATGAACAGCCAGCAGTGCATTCATGTTAGCTCGGTACAGTGCAGAAACATTAGGCGTGTTTGAAATGTCTGGACTCTTTATGTGTTTCGTACGTATGCATGGGACTGTGCACATGCCTGCACATTTCTTTGTGCATGGGTAATTATAGATCTTGAGAGAGACATGGGGTCTGACACCAGCCACCTCATAGGACTGGTTTGACTGCAGATCTCTGTCCACGAAGGAAGCCGTCAACGCACGTTGGTGTAGCCACTCTCTTCAATTTTAGTGATACCAGACAAACAAAATAAAAATGTTTGTTTTCTTTTAGCTAACAAATCGCATATAAAACACTGTATTTGCTCTTATCACATTTAAAGTCTCCACTGATCTGAGTCAGTAATATGCAGCGAACCGCATCTGATCTTAGTTTTTCATGTATGCAACTGCTTGTGCATGTGGACATGTGCAAGATGAGGTGAAGCCGTGTTTTACTTGAGAGCCCACTGGGCTATTTAAACGTACCTGACTGCCATGACATCAGTTTTGTTCTGTTTGACTGTATTTTCTCTCGCTGTTCATTCTTTTGTATAATTTCTGATTTTGTTTTAATTCCTGTTATTATTTTATTTATTTATTTATTTTTTATGCAAGTGAACTAAACCATGCTCTCCTTTTACTCACTTGTGCTCATGGTGCTCATCCAGTAGGGACTGTTTATTTTCTCTGAATGAATAAGATGAACCCTCCCACTGTGGTTTCCAGATGTTCTAAGCCATGTGTGTTCTTCTGCGTGCACCCTACTGTACACTGGTTCCTCTGTGTTACAGATAGATGAGTCCCCCGTTTGTAGTTTAGACAAAGTTCCTCAGGCCCTGGCCTGTGACTGGCTGCTGGCCTGTCTCCAGGTAACCTTCCCGTTCTGCAAGCTTCACCAATCAACAAACCAGCTCGATGTTATTGATTCTGTTAATCAAACAGACCGGCGTTGTTTTTCTTTTCTTTGAGGAATGTGTTCTTTCCTGCAGTCATTTCAAATCATGTGTGATTTATGGCTACTGTTGACCTGTCCTTTTTTTTTTGTGTACTTTGTGATCAAGCTGTTTTCCCCGGGATCATATCAATCATTTCACTTTTTTCTTTCCTTCTATCACGTTTGTCATCAACTTGATTTGCTGAAGCTCTCGATAATCATTTGAGAACGCTGATTATTTTAAAGCAGTTTCCTCACCCTCTGACACACACTCAAACAAACACGCGCAAAACACCGTTGCTGTGCAGGCCGCAGTTCAGTTGCTTGGTGACCATATGGGATGGCAGATGGCTTCCTACCGGGCGGCGCGGCGTCTGAATGAGAGAATCAGATCTAATCAGTATTAACACACATACAGACCCAAACAGCAAAGCTAATGCGCAGCTCTCCTCACACACATCTGAAAACACACACACACACACACGTCAGTGCAGAGGTCAGACTCCCGCTTAGTTCTTTATTACACCCGATCACTCATAAAGGCCTGTACAGATGAGTTCGTACTGCACAAACAGTTCTGTTCTTGTGACTCAAGAGTAGGGCAGGCCACTTAAAAAGAGCAACACACACTTACACACATTCCTGTAACCGTTTAATCACACAGGACTTCTTTCACCGTCGCAAAAATGTCTGTCATTAGCACGGAGTGTTTGTTCAAGTCGGCCTCTGCTCAGACACACAACACGCTAAATGCAGCAGCACACGGCCACGCTGAAATAATCTGCCGGTGCGCATGCTGCCGTGGCAACGCTGTCGCACACAACAGACTGCCTTTGTCAAACCTTCTTCTGGCCGACACGGGAGTTTTATTGGTGTATGTATATCTGAAAACGTTAAAGAATGGCAGCTGGACTTGTAGAGTTTCTCAGAGACGTTTCGCCACTCATCAAGTCAGCTGATCGTGTGGAAAAACCCTCCCCTGAGCAGCAACCGTCCAATCAGAGCTTAGCAACAAGCTTTGGATTTCTCCACATGCTTAAGTTGTGTGTATGGGACAGTTGTAACTGTAAAGACTGGCTCAGATGTTCATTGTGAAGTATATATATTTATATTTTGTATTGATGGACAGACACCTAATCTTTAGGTGCAAGCATTCCACATTTATTGAATAACAGTTTGTTGAAAAGCTTGTTTAAAATGCAGACTTTGATTGAACACGTGCAAGACTTATCTGAGTAGATTACACAGCCCTAAGGCTGTTGGCCTGATCTGAGAAATGATGAGTTGCAAAAGTACAGTGAGCGGGTTGACCTTAGTGTGGAAAAAATAGCGTCATTTGTGGTCCAGAGTCATTAAACAACATGGTGAATCCCCAGAATATATGACCCTGACCTCAGACCTCCTTGTGTGTGGTAGTGTTGGATTTTCCCGTGTTCATGGACAACTTCTGTTTAGACTGGGTCAAAGTCAAGTGCCGTTACAGGAAGATGCGCAAATCTGTCTGTAAAATTAATTAACGCAATTCCAGAAACAAACCCCCGTTTCTCGACACCTCCTGTCTCATTGCCAAATGCTCTTACTGACAGGGTTGGCTAAGCAACACACAGTTGTTAAAGCCACCTCAAACTGAAAGTTGCATAATCTGGAGTGCTGGAGATCATTCCAGACAGCAGATCACACGAGGGGATGCACTTCGTTCTTAACATGGCACGTAGCCTATGAACTTTTTTATTGTCCCTGTAGAGTTGTTGCGTGGGGATTTCCCTGCAGGCGTATGGCTTTTAGTTTCAGTTTGAGGTTCTGTTATGTTTTAAAAATAGTTGTATAATCTTGTAAAAGTCAAACTTTGGTTAGGTATTTTCAGTTCTTGAGTTATGTCGGCTTTAGAAGTTCCCTTTTCAGACCAGGTCTACTGTCACAGTGTGTCAAACCCACTAAAGGGCATGGAAGTTGGACTCTGAATCATCTTATAGATTCTTCTTTCTTTTGTGTACTCTGTGTCATAAAACAAAAGCAAACTGTGTTTAGGATGATTTCTCTTTGGTACCTTTGCTTGTACTTTTACTGTTTCATATAAAAATCAATCCCATCACTTGTAAACAGGAATGCCGAATGATTGCTTTCATTTGTTTTGCCCATGCGTCTGCCATATCTGATGTTGCATTCTATGTTTTTGCACTCAGTTGTCATCTTGCAGTTCATCGTCCTGATTGTTTGTGCAGCTTCCTTGTTTTGCCATTTGCTGATAAATGACCGTCATACTGTTCTACTTTACTGTTGTCAAGTTTTGGGCCCTCCAAAACTCCTATTGTTTCTAACCTGTGTCTTATCCCGCTGGTGTGTGTTATGTGTCTGTCTGTCTCCGCTGGGTGCTTTTGTAGCCGAGCCAGGAGGAGAGTGAGGAGAGTTTGGTACGCCAGCCCGACTTCATTCTCTCTACCAATCAGCTCTCAGCTTTCTCAGCTTTCTTGTCTCCACCCATTTCCTCCTTCCAGCTGTTCCATGCACACCTCCCACAGCAGGAGAATCAATAACAGCGCTTTGATACAGGCTCGATATGTGACCAACAACTGATCCTTTCACACGCAGACTGCTCTACTCCGTGCAGTAATAATAGTTTGCTTCACATCACTAGCTCTGATGAGGAAATAGAGGCCCTAGAAATAGTATAGATACTAGTAGAGCATGCTTATCTAAGCATCAGCATCAGTAGATACATGTTCAGGACTAAGAAAGCGCAAGCAACTCTTTTAGAGGCCAAAATTTACTCAGGATATTATCACTGAATAAGATAACTATGCCTCAACATTATATTAACTACCTAAAATGACAGAAACCGCCCTTGAAAAACAATTTATTTGACGTGTATTTTAGTGATTTAGTTAGACCAAGTCCCATCCACTAACATGGAGGGGGTGGAGCTTATATGACCTATACTGCAGCCAGCCACCAGGGGGAGCTCTACTTGCTTTAGCTTCCCTTTTGAGGAGCAGTTCTGCTGTCCATCTTTATACAGTGTATGGTTAAAACAAGCAGGGAAGTAGCACAGTAACACCTCTCCGTGGCAGATTAAATAGCACATCTTCACATACTGTATGAAAATCTGCCGCTTATTATCAAACCTCTCAAGTGTATTTGAAGCAGCTGTTTGGAAGTGCTGCCGGAGACTACGCACACCCGATGATCAGATGTTGGATCACAGTATTGAGTTGCTAACAGCTTGCCCGTGGCTGCCGACGCTAACGCTGCTGCTGTAGTAAAATTGCAAGATGCTGCACTTTTTCCTGTCCCCCTCTGGGTAAATCTGAAACCGTTCTTGTCCGACGTACTGGTCCGAACGCTTAAAAGAAATCACGTCCATGTGCTGTGCAGTGTTCTGTAGTGATGTGATTTTGTGATTCAGTCTTCAAACTTATCTAAATCATCTATTTCCACTCCCAGATTCGCTTGTTATCCAAACCACACTCAAATCAATACTTATCGGCTGTTTCTTCTGTCTAGACTACAGTAGATTTTCAGGTCAAACATACTGTAAGTCAGTTTGATTGTTTATTTTTTTGCAAATTACAATTCAGGTATATTTGTGCAAAGTTAAATGCTGGGAATGTTGGATTCACTTTGCAGCCCTAACCGAATTATCTGCAGTTACCTTGTTCGGTCGCTTCCCACATGAGGCTGCTCTGGAAAATTCTCCACGCATGACACCTGCAACGTCTCCAGGATTTCTGTTTCCCATTAAGGCTCTTTAATACGGTGGTGGTGACGGTGTTGTTTTGCAGCAGCCTCGTTGGCATGGAGTCCTGCCCAGCCTCATTCATGTCTTGATCAGCTGGAATGGCTTATGTTTTATTTGTCATGTACCTGCTAAGCTTCTGGGATTCTCCATCTCTCTGTCTGACTCACGCTGCTTTCTGGACACGCGCAACTCTTTGATTAATGCACCCCGAGTAACCGCTCGTTTTCCGAGAAACCGCTTCGGTTCTCCTGGTTTTCTCACCCTCATGTCAATCCTTCTTTTCTCTTTTGAACTGTAGAGGACTATAACGTTAGGTGCTGGCGACCGGCAAGTTATCCAAACTCCAATCAACGACTCGCTCCCCGTCAGCGGCAGCAGTGTGGCCCAGCTCTTCAGGCAACTTGGTACGGGCAATTATGATGGAACTGATGAAGATTTTCTGCATGTTTTTTCGATCTTCACGTACAGCTGCCGTGTCACAGCTGTTAAACAACTCACAGTGACGTAACCATTGCAATACAACCCACAGTAAAACCCATGTTTTAGCTTGGCCCTTACATATATACAGTACGACCTCTGCAAATTTGTCCACTTGTCCTTAAGGATTAACTGATTTCAAATGGTCTAAAGTCTCAGGACAAGGCCACAGATCTCCCATGTGTCCCATTCTCACAAATACAATATCTGAGTAAAGACTTATGGGGGTTTCTTCAAATCCGGCTAAAAACGTCAACGTCAACGAACTGAGTGAACTCATTAGAATTTGCTGATTAAAGCCCACAGGCCTAACTTTAACAGAATTTGTTCCTTAATGCTTTGTTGAACCTTGTCCGAGCCTCGTCTCTGCTCTGTTCTCCCTCAGGTATAGTCAACGTGCTGTATCTGTTTTGTGCCGCCCTGACGGAACACAAGGTCCTGTTCCTGTCCAGCAGCTACCAGAGACTAACGGACGCCTGCCGAGGACTTCTGGCCATAATGTTCCCCCTCAAATACAGGTGTGTTCTCGCTCCTCCGCCTCCCTCTGCTGTGTCTTTACGCCATTCTCTCTCCGTTGTCCTAACCAGCAGCAGGTGACGTGTAAAACCTCTTCTTGTTTGTGTCTTTTCAGTTTCACCTACATACCCATCCTACCGGGAAAACTACTAGAGGTCCTGAGCACTCCCACGCCCTTCATCATTGGCGTCAACTCATTCTTCCGCTCTGAAACACAAGAACTGGTGGGTAGATACAGCACAGTGTAGATACACACATGCTTCAAATACAAAGTATACACATTTAATAGTGAAAACAATCAGGATTTGCAGTTGTACAGGTAGAAACGACACAGGGAATACATTTGCGTCATAAGGCTTTGTAGTTTTTCCTACGCAAGTCCTGGTTGGTTGTTATGTTGGACTGATAAAAAAACACAACAATCCGACTGCAGTGACGACAAGCTTTTCCTCTGCATTGTTTGAAGTGTTGCATAGTAGAGTGAGGCCGAAAACAGCAACGTGCTTGTTTGTGTGGGAGAAAATCAAACAGTGCTGTCAGAGGAACGAATCACTGCTGGATGGAGTTACAGCGGGTGATACCAGCTTGTTCATCGAGTGTAGTTAATCTAGCATGTCCATTGTTTAAAGGATGGGATCACATTTCTTTCGACCGCGTCTTTAAACCATGCTGAAAGTGCCAGTATGAACCAGTATTTGCTGCTGCGATCATTCCTCTTCTCCATGTTGGCTGTGAACTAATCACACGTTCACGCAACTTTGAGAAAGTGACGGGGCACAAAATCTGTGGTTCTCGATCCATGCTCGGGTAGTGTGACTTTGTGAAATCAAACATATTATTAGAACAATAATCTGTCCCTTAAAAAACACTGAAAGGAAGCGTTCAGAGAAAAAAATACTGTTATTGTGCAAATTATGCCATATGACTAGGTCCAACTGATATCACATCAGGTAAAATATTACCTCATTGTCATACCAGTGACCAATAAACACCAAATTACGAGGTGCTTAAGGTGGCTTAAAAAACACTTTGTACTGCATTGTCCTTTGTTCGTGCCAATGACCCCGTGAATTGTTTCACGGGGTCATTGGCAGGGCTCTCTGTAGGGCCTAATGACACAATGACATCGGCCGAGATATCGGCTGCCAGACACTCAACAAACAGCAATAAAAACAGGCGGAGGATAAAATGCAGAGCCCACACACTCGCTCAACTCCCTGTGTCAACAGTAAACAAACAAGCAGCATCACTGAGTAAAGGCCACCGTGCTCTGCGTGCGAGACCGACACCTGCTGCTGGTTCCTAGCTGTAGATAGAAATGTGATCCATGCAATGGAGTGAAAGCAATCTGTGTTAAAAGGTGATTGTCTTGTCCTCAAACAAAAACAAAGCAGCACTTTCTATGAGGCTTTCTCTGTTTATTGATATATAAATTACTTAAACTGACCTTCAGCTGTTGTGACATGGATCTGAGTTTTGATTACAATGGAGAGGTGTGTTTCATGTAAACTCTTACTGACCCGTTAAACGCTGGTTCATTTGCCCGTTATTAAATTGCCCTGCTGCCATCTGGCTCTTTGCTACCTGCTGACCTCTTTAGATACAACAGATTCTAATACAGTGTTCTTTACAGAGCTTGCCAAGAAAATTATACCAATATACAGTACACAACTATGATTAGTGTCTCAACCCCGTGATCAAAGCAAAATCTATACTGCTACCTTATTAAAGCTTGTTGAGAGTGTAATGAACGCTCCAGTTGGACGTGTCTGATTGTATCCTGCCGCATGCCACTCGCCTCGCCGCCCCGGATAGAGCCATTATTTCAATTAACAACGAGAGGCTGTGTTTGGTACATCAGTCACATGACCATTATCAATGTATGGGCAGACGTTGGGGTCGGAGGCTATCGTCTGGGCAGCCTTCCCGTCTGCCTGCAGTGAAACAGGAATGTGTGGTTCTTGTTGTTCGATAGCCAGCATCTGTAACGTAATGAGCCGCCGCTGACAGAGACGACTTTCCGTGTCTCTGCGTTTGCCTTTCACTTTCTCTAATCTGCCTGTGTATCACGCTGCAGAGGTGAAAACTGTGTTCACGTGTGTGTGTGTGTGTGTGTGTGTTTACAGTTGGATGTGATCATTGCTGACTTGGATGGAGGCACGGTTACCATCCCAGAGTGTGTCCACATTTCCCTGCTGCCCGAACCTCTCCTACAGCAGACCCAGACCGCAATCTCTATGGTAAGAGCTGCAACCTCAACACAGCACAGATCTATATCCGTAATACACAGTACTACCGCATACTGGGAGATTTCATTAGCATCCAGTGGGTGGATTCTAACATGCAGTAAGAAACCACCCATTTGAGCTTTATGGGATGAGATGCCAGGAAGTTTTTTTTTTTCAGAGGTTGTTTAAGGTCGTTTTATGGGGCTTTTTTTGTTTAGTTTTAGCTCAGATACTTGCGTTATTGCACTTCTCATATTCAGGCTACAGCTGAGGGTCTACGTAGGGTCTGGGCTGTTGCCGCAACTTCAGCGTAAAATTTACACAGCAGCCTAAACCGCATATTACTCGTTAAAACACTGTCAATCTACTCCAAATTGGAGATTGAAAATATATCTGAAGTAAAAATAGATGGAATAGTTAGCAATAGTGGCGCTTAAGGGTATGACAGGTAGCATTTAGGGGTAGCTGTTTCTAAACACAATATTCAGACTTGGCACCTCTTCCCTGCCTCATCAGCAGTGAGCATGCCATAAAGTCAGTGAAGAGAGGGAGCGGCATTTATGAGCAAATAGTAACAAAGCAGTGAATCAGAGAAATGCAACAATACAATAAATCAGCTCCGCCCTTGGTCAAACGGAAACACAGACCCAATATCCAAAGGTTGCTGCCCAGAAATATCCTGAAACGGAACAACAAAAAAAAAAAAAAAAAGAAGAAAATACAGGAAGAAGGATGTGAAAAATACTACCACGCCTTTATAGTGGGTCATAACTGATGATGACTTTGAATAATTTTCTCTCTCATCTCTTGACGTTTTAATTGGACTTGATGTGGAGACATGGCAACAGTTGATTTTTAAACTATTATGCGTTATGTGTTGTTAAATTGTTCCAATCATCCGTTACTGCACATTTGCGGCAGCAGTTTATTTTTGTAGTTGTAGTCGTGGTGGAGTTCAGATTTCTGTTCTATACAAGTTAGCAGCTAATAACTATTTCACCACAGAAATGGGTTGATTATGTTCTCGAATAATCTATTGTTCGTTCGACTTATTGATTGTAAGGCCTTACAAAAAAAAATAAGAAATCATAAGGGGAAAAAATCATTTAAAAAGGGAAACTATTATTAATTATTATCCTAGTTTTCTCTGTACGTTCATGCATGTTAATATAGTTCTCCATATAGTTTGCCCAACAATGCAGACAGTCTGATGTCTCCCTCATTTCAGGCACCATATCATATAAGTCTGAAGTCCCTTTTCTGTACAGTTGGCATCATTTCATTCCATTCACAGTAACATTTCAACTCAGCTGTTCCGATCACAATAACACCCCCACTTTTACAGTGGGGGTGTTATTGTGTTCGTATCAAGTACATCAAATAAAGCCAGCTCATATCAAGCACTATTACAGTGCCAACCCATTCTGAGAAATACTTTTTATCTATTTCAGTGTAAACAAATGATTTTCCTGGTTCCTTGTTCACTTCTTGATATCTACAGAAGGTGCTGAATTTGTTGCAGCTTCCCGTTGTTGGGACTGTTTACTGAGTACGATGTACATTTTATGTCAAATGATGCAGATGATGCTGTAAAAGGGGGTTTGTTGTTCTCATTTTATTGAATGTTCCAAGTTTGGACATTGTATGGGAAATGTTGAAGGAAATGATTCCCTATTTACTGGTCATATTGTAAACCGTTATGGTTCCAGTCATGTGTAAAACAAAATGGGGAATCCAAAATATTGATCTGGGCTTGTCGCTATGATGGGATGCGGCAGATAAACCTCCTAAACGGATTTTACAATCCATCCGGCAATCGTTGCCAAATCATGTGCTTTAGAGTTGTAAACGGCATCAGAAAGCCTTTATGGTGACTCTGTTGTTCCATGCTTTATTGTTTCCCTGTACTGAAAAACAGTGGATGTGATGGAATGCTTTACCCCCAGCAAATACAACACTTAAATAGCAAAACAAAGGTGAGCAGCTGCTTTCCAAGACATCAAGCACAAGCAGATTTTTGTTTTGGTTCAGTCACTATCCTGGTGCAACCAGAGCACTTCCGAGCAGAGCAGTCGATAACATTGTAAACCGCAATTAAACGTGTGATTGTTATGTAACTGTGGATTAATCACAAATGAATGGAACTTCTTTTTAATCTGTTTTACATGTACATTAAAGCGATACGGTTCTGATTCCTAATACTCTTATCAACATGGGAGTAAATAAATATGCCCACTTTATGCAAACATGTGTATTGTAACAGTCTAGAACAATGACAGATAACACTCTCCAGTATTACGGCAAACTATTTAGTGTGGTCTGCCTTTAGCAAAGGGGGAGGATGGCTCTCTGCATCAGCTGGGTGCTTGGCTCCCAAGTTGGTATTTAAGACTCGATGTCCTCTGGTGGGAGGGCAATCAAATTGACATTGAATACAGATAACTTTGAACCATCCTGAACCGTCTGCCGGGGCTTTAAAGCTGAACTTGTCATTCTTTATTCATTTCTACTCTAGGAGGTTTGTTTCTGCTTGTCATCCATAGTGTTACTGCTGCATCCTTTTTTCCAAACTGTCAGAAAACCTGCATGCTTCAAACATGCGTCAAACTAATTAGTGGCGTCAAAAGGAATTTGCGTAAACAGACTGTTATTGTGTTAACTCTGACAGCCCTAAAATGTTCTGTCCTTTTTTGGTTTATCAGTGTAAAAAAATACAATATTGCAAACAAAGAAGGACCTTATGTAAGTACAGACAAATGATTGCTGCACAGTTATCCAGTTTCTGATACTGATAATTTTCTGATAATGCTTCCAACCATAGACTGTATATAAATATGGACAAGGCGTCACCACTTCCTTGCATTGGCCAAACCGATGCTATTTTCATACAGCCGCTGCCATCTTGCGTGTTTGGTGTTTGAGAGAGAAACTATCCTTAACAAAAAAATATTTGACGTGTATTTTAGTGTTTTAGTTTGGCCCAAGTTCCATCCACTAACATGGAGGGGGTGGAGCTTATGACCTATACTGCAGCCAGACACCAGGGGGAGCTCTACTTGCTTTTGCTTCGTCTTTGAAGAGCTGTTCCGCTATCTATCTTTATATACAGTCTATGCTTCCAACCAAGTGGACCATGTGGTTTACCACCATTTTGGGTTTTCAGTCTCTTACTAAAAAGCTGAGTGTGGTTGACAGGTTTTGTATATTTATGAGCTGTTGCACCGAAGAGATGTTTTTTGTTTAACTAAACAGCTTTAGGACCAACAGGGCAAGATTCTGCAATATTTAATGTAAGTTTTGTTGCAGTGCTTCCTTCCATTCTTGTCATTAAATGCAGCTCCATCTGTACAGCAGCTTATACTTTATTAAGTTCATAATTAAAATATGTTGCATAATACAGGTTATATATATATTTTTTTTTTTTGCATTTTTTTAATGCAGAAGTTGCATTTGTAATATTGTAGTAAAGTTTTTGCATTTGCAGTTACTTCCCACTTCCTTATCCAAAAAAAACCAAAAACAAACCCTAACAGTTCAAGCTTAATTCCAAACATCACACGCCTGTCTTTACACAAAAGTAAGTTGATTGCACTTGGCTAGTTGTGGGAAGCTCCTCATTCCGTTTGTCATACTCGCCAAGTCACTGTCTGCCAGAGTTGTTGTGATTGCAGTCACATGTAAGACCATTACGATTCCTTTATATGCTTATTGTGTCTGTAAAAAAAGACTGTTTAGATTGTGGTAAACGATTAAGAGACTTGGAACAACCTACAGAAGAGGTTTCCTTTTGCTGTTTGTACAGGGTTAGATTTTTTTTTTTCTTGTCACTGAGGCAAAGGTCAGGATGTGTTTATTTGAGGGAGGCTGGAGTTGGCAGCTCGCACATGCCAAGTGTGTGTTTGGATGCTTTGAGGAGCCAGAATTTTTTTTATTTGATAAGATCTTCCCACGGACTCTCACAGTATTAGTTACATTCCAGAGACATTTTCTATTTAGAAAGCGAGCTGGGATGAGTGATAGCTGCAGTAATGTCAGCTTTCAGGTGATTATCTTTTATTTTTAATCTGCAGCAGTTTTATTCCTTTAGTAATTGTCTTAGCGTTTAGAGCGTGCTAGATTCTAGGTTAATGCAAGATGTGAGGGTGAAAATAATACACGTTGTAATACAATATTTATCGGGACTGTTTTGTGAAACACAATAGAGAAGGAAAGAAAGGGGAAAGTAGGCCACCACGACTAAAAGGTTGACCCAAATTGAATAAATACGGAATACCTGTGTGTCGACTTTTGAAGTACCTGGTGGAAAAGAAACATTATGAGATTCTACCCAGAGAGCCCCAAACCCCAAACCCAGAAAAGATGAGCCAAAGCCAACTTGGAAATAGCTTAAACTGATGGAAATAAACTTTCTGTTCTGGAAATAAATACATCTTATGACATTAAACTGTACAAGCGCTCCAGTCTAGCATTTATAGAAAGTAGACTTTGATTGTGTTAGAAACATTTGTCAGTCTTCTTTACGTCTGCTGTTGAGTTGAACGAGGTTATTGTGTCCTAAGAGGCCCTCCTTCAGAGTCTGCAGCCTGCTTCAACCTCCACCTTAACAGTTACTCTCGATCTAGCCACAATACTTCCTGCACCACCGTGTGATGTGTTTCTTTTATCTCCCTGATCAATGATATCATATTAACGATGTTGTTATCTGCTGCTTTTATCTGTGCTGATATCCTTTCTTTGTTTTTTTGAAAGTCAGTTATACGTGGGCGACTGACAGAGCACTTTTCTTTAGAATGGGAGATGTAGATGCTACCATAATATTGTGTTGGTCTCCCTTGTGCCTCCAGAACAGCTGGGACTCATCAGAGAATGGACATGGGCCTTCTGAGGGTGTCTTGAGGGTGTCCTCTGGAAACAGAATGTTGTTAATGGGGGGGCTTTGGGTCCTATGGGTTGAGGGGAGGGGCCTCTGTGGATCATCCCACAGATACTGGATCAGTTTGGGATCTAGTGAATTTGGAGGCCAGGTCAACACCTTGTGCTGTTCTTCATGTTTTTTTTTTAGTTGTTCTTAAACTGGTTTTGTGTGTGTTCCTGTGTCAGGCTGCATCCTGCTGGGGATGGCTGCTCCCCCAGTGTCATTGCTATGGGGGGGGGGGGGGGTGTTCACAGGTCTGGTCTAGGTGGGTGGTTCATGTCTAAGTAACATCCACATGGACCACACAGGTCCAAAGGTTTCCCAGCAGAACCTTGTATTGTCACAAGATGGTCAATCGTATTTACTTCTCCTGTCAGTGGTGAACTAAATACACAGGAGTTTAGTTTGGTTCTACGTGATAAATCGGGTCATGTCGTGCAGAGTTGACCGTGTTTGGACTGAAACCTGTTACTACAGCAACCATTGTTCAGTGTTGTCCATTTTGAATGAATGAAAGAACGTTCTTTATTGTTGCGAAATTCTGTCTGGCTTCTCTTTAGTGATCAGAAAAAGACAGAAACAAGACAACCAGATGAATAACATGAAAAATAAATTTACCCCAAGCTTGTAGCGGATGATAAATAAGTAAGAGCAGAATTGAATAATAATAATAAAAAGAACTAGCAGCATAATGTAAAAGTTAAAGTAGCTGCATGAGTAAAATAAGAACAGGGACCAGACCCTAGGCTAATCTGCAGCAGATCAAGAGAAGTGCTTTCAGCCAAATCCTTGTTTGTGTGTGTTGCTATTCCAATAATATCATATCGTTAAATTGACGGCCCGTTTTGCGTCATCATCCTCAAGCAGGACACTGAACTTGGACCCGCTGACTTAGGGCAAATGCCTGAGATGCTAAAGCTGAAAATAAACAGATCTATTAAAAGCTGAACTTTTATTGTGAAATCCAGGGATCGTGTTTTCTTCTGTTACTGGCTGCTCTGTTTGCTTTGTGGCTTATAACCTGGAGACCGTTGTGGTCCTTAGTCTGTACTGGTGGCTTAAAGGAATGTTTACTGGGTTATAGGTGGGTGTTCTCAGCCTGCAGAGCTCCCAGTATGGACAGATGTATAAATAAAATATCTTGATTGTAACTGGATGAGTAGTGACCAAGTCCAAACAGACCCAGATGTCCCTGTAAATATGACCTTGTGTAACATGGCTATTATCTGCTACATTTACTAAAAGTGCTGGTTTTCATGTAGGTAGATGCCGCCGTAGATTGTGGGATAGCAACCGTGAATCAGGGCTTAGCTGCTCTGCTCTCCTTACATTTAGCTGGGTGGTGTTTCCGGCAATGGCCTCGACGCCTAAAGCCGTTTTCAAGGAAGGTTTTGACTGGCGTCTGGATGTCTTGATCCTGCTGCTTTGTCTTTCTCTGAATGTTTATCAACTATAGATACACATATGTTTACATAAATTCAAGATCAGTGTCCACTTTCTTCCCCTAGCCAGTCCTTTTCTGAATACTATGGAAACACCTCGAGTCTTTGACTGCCTTTTTTTTTTAATAAATTACACGAACGTCCTCTAACAACATCCAGCCAGAATGAGCAGGGAAATGTGGTGGCTAATGACTGATGGTGAATTTGTGTCGCTGCCTGTTTCAGGTTTTGGATCCGGAGCTGGAAGTGGCTGATCACGCCTTCCCCCCGCAGTCCACGCAATCGGCTTCACTCAAGATCCAGGTGAGAATGAAGCTGTTGTGATGATACCAAAACGCACAATGCCAAATTTCAATGCATTTAGTGGACAGCAACAGTAGAGACATGACAGGAAGTGAGATCTCCCTGGTTGGGAATGACTGGCACCCTTATCTCTATGCCAACTGTCAGTAGTTACACTGTAAATCATCAAAAATAAACTTATCCTTTTTATTAAGATACGAAAATAAGATGTCACGTGATCAAACCGGGAAATAGGAGCTCAAGTGGATGAATTTAGTAGAGTAGCAAAGCTTCTAACTACTCTTAAAGGTCTAATGTCTAAGCAGCAAATAAATATTTTACTTGGCATGTGAAAGGTGTTAAAGGTCAGGAAATTACCAGCAGTATAACATGAGACAGCAGATCCAGGCTTCTTGCAGCTTTCCAGACTCTCCTATTTCAGTTCCTCATTCACTTTATGTGTTTTGCGTGATTTATGTTCCAGGATAAGGAGATCCGAGCCATCTTCCTGTGGCTGTTCGCTCGGCTCTTCCAGGGCTACCGCTGGTGTCTGCACATCATCCGCATCCACCCGGAACCCGTGATCCGCTTCCATAAGGTAAAGGGATCTAATGTTGAGAACGCTGCAGACCAGCCATGTGTTTGCTTTGTAGGTGAGGGTGCAGAGAGGAAAAGAGAAACGGACGCCGCGTGATTAGATCGGACTAACGTGCATTTCCGCAGGCTGCCTTCCTGGGCCAGAGGTCACTGTCGGAGGACGACTTCCTCATGAAGGTGTTGGACGGCATGGCGTTTGCGGGCTTTGTGTCAGAGAGGGGCCCTCCCTACAGAGCCACTGACCTTTTCGATGATGTGAGTCTTTCATGCACACGTTATTCCTTCTGTGCATAGGGGGGCGTGGTAATTGATGCCAAATATGATTCTTATTCAATTAATTCACTAGCATGTGTTGAGTGGGGGTGAAATGTGGTTCTTTATCCTGTTTCCACAGCTGGTGGCCAACGAGGTGGAGAGGATACGACAAGAAGAGGGTTGTCCACACAAAGTCATGAACCACGTCAAGGAGCTGGCAGAGCAGCTCTTCAAAAACGTACGGAATATCTGCTACTTCTGCCTTAAATCTGCTGTTCCTCGTTTCTTCCTCTTCATCACTTTCTTTCCCTCCCTCCAGGAGAATCCCTACCCCGCAGTGGCCATGCACAAAGTCCAGCGGCTGACGGAAAAAAGCCAGAACACTGCACAGAATCAGACGCCCTTCCCCGGCCTGGACGAGGTCGCGGTGCAGCTCTTCATCGATCACGCCGCCGCCAAGCTCAAGACGGCGCCGCCCGTGGTCAAGGCGGAGCTCAAGGGCATGGTGCCATCCGGGCCCCCACTGGGTGAGCAATGGAAGGGACTGAGTGATCCAAAAGATCGCGTTTAGCTGCTTGTATTGTTCTCTGCAGCTTGTAAGACTCCATCTTAAACTGCAAACTGATACAAGGCAAACATACTGGAGAGCCTGCCAATGTATGTGGTCATACCAGTGGTAAGACAGAGCGTGGCAGACACTTGGTGACGGTTTGCTGTGAGGCTGTGGGTGTTAGGTGTAATTGCATGCTGGTAAAAACATGTAAGCTCAAGTTCAGCGTCTCCCCGACCTCAGACTTCCTGTGCGACCTTTTTCACTTCAGGCAGACGGCCTCGCAGTGTGAGTTTAATGGTGTTCAGCTCAGAGCTGCAGTGATAAATGACTATCTGATGCCTTTTCTGTCTCCACAGGAGACATTGTGGACAGGAACGGCAACGTGATGGCTAACAGCGCTCGCAGGCTGGAGGTGGTCAGGAACTGCATCACATACATCTTTGACAACAAGATGCTGGAGGCAAAGAAGGTAAGGACTTGGCTTGACTGAGCTGACGGGGCAGTTTAGGAGAGTTTCTTATCTTTAAATACACTCTTAAAACATGAACTAGCTTAAAAGTTGTCTTTCAGCTCCAAAAAATACTTGTTATCAATAGCATTTGGTGTTTTTCCATGTTTTATTTGTTTGTTTTTGTGTGTTGAAAGCATTTATTCTCCTTCTCCCCCGTCTAGCTGATGCCGGCCGTGCTGCGGGCGTTGAAGGGCCGGGCAGCCCGGGTTTGCTTGACCCAGGAGCTCAATCAACACGTCTTACAGAACCGAGCCGTGCTGGATGACCAGCAGTTTGACTACGTTGTCCGCATGATGAACTGCACATTACAGGTGAGCCTGCACACACTGGAATACCTCCAATACCCTCCAATTTTTCACATTAATCCTAGTTCACGTATCACTAGGAGTCCTGCAACGTGTGTAAGGTTTTGTTGCTTTCTTAAATCTGTGTCTTAAATCTGTTGCAGTCGATTGCAGCTGCATTATGGGAAATGTAGGATTAAGTCAAGTCAACCCTTAACTTAGAGAAAGAAAGAAATAATAGTGTTAAACAGTAATTCCATAACTGCATCAACTGAGCCTGTTGCTGATTTCTCTCTGGTCTTGACATAGGCGGACCTCTGTGCTTTCATTTGGACTTAATTAAATTAAAGGAGTAATTAAATAAGATCCCTCATATGATACCTAATTACATATAGACATGTCTGCTTTTTATTTACCATTTATGGCGTAAAGAAACTATGCATAGTTTAAGATAACACACAGTTTGAACAAGTACAAGTTTTAGTTTGGGTCTTGTCTTTATACTTTGTAAATATGCCCTTATCTGTTTCTATGTAGGACTGTTCCCATATGGATGAACATGGTATTGCAGCTGCCCTCCTTCCCCTGGTCACAGCCTACTGCAGAGTAAGTTTATAAGCAACATTCCTGAAGTCAACTTGCACTCCCCAAATTAAGTTATCATGGCATAAATCCTGTATTGTTTGTGTTAATCACTGAGTGGGAGGAACTTTAAGGGACGGCTGTTGATGGGATGAATTTCTTTTGTGTGTCGACCTCTCTAAATGTGCTCTGTGTGTCTTCGTCTGACAGAAACTGGGCGCAGGCATCACTCAGTTTGCCTACAGCTGTGTCCAGGAGCACATGGTGTGGACCAACATGCAGTTCTGGGAGGCCATGTTCTACAGCGACGTCCAGAACCACATCAGGGCTCTTTATCTGGAGACAGACGAGCAGCAGAACAACTCAGTGAGCACATGCACTACTCTCACCGTTTTACTTTCTTCTTACAAACTTAAGTTTCTGGTGAATTTCTAGGAGAAATCTATCATTCCAGCACGCGCGCTAATGAGCCTGTCTCCCAACCCGCTGAGCAGACTGCCGCGTTCGTCCCGAAGCCATTCATCACCAGTGAGCCTCTTTAATTTGTCCACAGGAGCGGCCGGACGGGTCGGGCAGGGAGATCAGCGCCCTGGAGCTGGCGTCGGAGCAGAACCGGCTGTGGCCGACGCTCAGCAAGGAAATGCAGGCGGAGCGCGTGCAGAAGGAGGAGAGCACCGTGTTCAGCCAGGCCATCCACTACGCCAACAGGATGAGCTACCTGCTGCTGCCGCTCGACACCAGCAAGAACCGCCTGCTGAGGAGCACCGGCCTGGGAGACGTGGAGAGCGTCAGCAACAGCTACGTCACCAACAGGTAGGGATCGGGACGTTACGGTCACGCTAAAACGGTGCGGTGTCATTGTGTAGCAGCCATTCAGCAAAAGTTTCAAATTTAGAAACATGAACGTTCAAAGCAGGTGTTCTTACAGTATTGCAGGGAGCATGGCGGAGAGCTACGACACAGAGAGCGGCTTTGAAGACGCCGAGAGTTCAGATGTGGCCAACTCTGTGGTGCGCTTCATCAACCGCTTCGTTGATAAAGTGTGTAATGAGAGTGGAGTGACGAACGAGCACCTTAAAGCCCTCCACACCATGATACCAGGTATGGAAGCACAAAAACGGGCCGGTTATAGATCTCTCTTTGTACCACCAACACCGATCTTCCTGGAAAGCTCCTTACCTCTCTTTGCTTCTTTACAGATATCGTTCAGATGCACATCGAGACGTTAGACGCAGTCCACAGGGAGAGTAAGAGGCTGCCCCCGATCCAAAAGGTAACCAATTCCTATTTTTACGTCCCACTGGACAAAGGCCATGCAGAACCGCAGCCGGCCCCGCCCACTCCCCTCTCCACCAATCCCTACAGCTCGCAGAGTCACAGCAGGTACGCCAGAGACGGGGCCGCGTGACTCGCTGCACGCCAGAGCAGTGCATGCTGGGTGATTGCTCTCCCTTGTTGTGCTGTTTGGTCTCTGAGGCTGGTGGAGCTCAGCGAGGTCCTCCAGAGCTTTAGTGCCTTCTGTGTGAAGGGTGCGGCTCGTCCTGTGTGCACGGTGTTGGAGAGGGACGTTGGCTTTGTGCATTTTCCTTTTGTAACGCACAAGTTTGTTTCCCGAGTGAGAAAATGTGATTCATCTGCTGAGGTCCTCGGCTTGTATTGCCTACAGAGGAAGCTGCTTTATTTGTGCAACAGCAGCTGGAATGCAGTCATGTGTGGCATTAGGTGTTACGCAACAGATTATGAAACAGGTTGCCAAAGTTGTAGTTCACTTCCTATCAGAGGTGGAGTTCCTTAGGACGCTCTCCAAGCCCTCTCACTGCAGGACAGGAAGTGATGTAAGGGTCCAGAGGACAAAGCCAGCGTCAAATTTCTTTCTGTTCATTTTTAGAAAAACTCTGCAGTCCGCCCACTAGGAGCTCTCAGCCCTTTAATCACATTTTGCCCTGGAGAATCTTCAAACACAAGATTTTTATTGTTTTTATATTTGTTAAGAAGCGCCACGTCATATAAACTCCCCCATGTGAACATTATTGCGTTTCTTCCCGTGTATTTGTCTTCTTGTTAGTAACTCCATCTCTGCCAAGATCCCACCGAACCAGCTCGGCTGACGTTATGCAACGATAACACAATCATTTCAACATTAGCTTCTCGTTTTCTTGCGTCCAGCTCCCCAGCCGGTGCGGGTCGGCGCGCTCTAACAGCAGCATGGTTGTGAGAGCATGAGACTCTGACGGGTGGAGTGGTTGTTTGCTCCGTTTCTCACGTCTAAAGCAAATGACTGTTGTCATTTCGCCAAGATGATTCTGTTTGTCCATCTTGTCTGTGGAGCAACGTCGTTTCGTCAGTTTAAATAACTATAATGATGTTTGATGTGTAAATTGAGGAAATGAAAGTAAATGTGAGTTCACATCGTTGTCTCTCCAGCCTCATTAACGGCCCTGCTCTCTGTCTCCGTCTCCACAGCCCAAGCTGCTGAGGCCGACTCTGTTGCCCGGTGAGGAGCTGGTGATGGACGGCATGCGGGTTCACCTGATCCCTGACGGCCGCGAGGAGGCCACAGGGCAGATGGGAGGTCCGCCTCTACTGCCTGCTGAGGGCGCCATCTTCCTCACCACGTACCGTCTCATCTTCAAGGGCACGCCCACCGACCCGTTGGGTGAGAGACGGCAAACACAAAGTGGTCTCGGTTGATGCGTCGCGGCGTTTCGCTCTGTCGTTCGTGACCCGTGACCTCTGTGTGTTTTCCTCCTGCAGTGGGTGAGCAGGTAGTGACCCGCTCCTTCCCCATCGCCTCTCTGACCAAGGAGAAGAGGATCTCAGTCTCGTTATCCTTGGACCAGTTTGTCCAGGAGGGGCTCCAGCTGCGATCCTGCACCTTCCAGGTACCCCTTCAGTCCATACCACTAACACGAGTGAAATGTAAACCTCTAACTCTGAGATAACAGAAGACCCCCCCTCCCTCTGTCTGCAGCTCATGAAGATTGCTTTTGACGAAGAGGTGGCGTCAGATCTGGCCGAGGTTTTCCGGAAACACATGCACAAGCTGCGTTATCCTCAGCACGTCCAGGGCACCTTCGCCTTCACTGTGGGTCAGAGTGGAAAGATGGTGGTGGAGCACAAGACCAAGGACAAGAACCAGTCACTCAAGTAAGGAACTTTGACTACAAAAATATGCCCACATTAAGCAACATGTTACCAGCAAGTCACAAAGTGGCACAGGTAATGCTTCACATCTGGAACATTAGCTGGATTTCCTGCTCGTTTTAACTCCACATCTCACCGGGATGTGTCAGAGGCTGAGAGCTGCACATTGTGAAATCTAGTTGGTGTAGCCAAGGGACAGTTTTCTTTCAAAGCACCAGTAGTAGAGTAAATGCCAAGAAAGAAAACAGGAACCAGCTACTCCAACAAAAGCAGCAGAAGGAGGACTGCTGGAACGTTTGGATTGATGTTGTGGATCAGGTTACAAAGACAGCTGTCCTTACAGTGAACACTAGTAAACGGTCCAAGTTAGGTTCAAGATCAGAGTTCTGGCACAATAACTTCCTGGAGTCTTGTCACCATGAGGTTGCCAGGCAACGGCCCGAGACTCCAGGCAGCCAGTGCAGACGGGGAATAAATAACACCACATTTGACATATTTCACACATGCCATGTTAATTTATGGGCTGCGGAGGTGGATTTGGTATCAGAGTTCTCATCTAACTCCTGGCAAGAAGGCGAATAATCCATTATCCAAAACACTGAACTATTAACTGACGCTCTGATAGCTGTCAGGGCTCATTGAGCTACATAAGAAAACATCAACGTGCTTGTAATGAGAACTGCGTTCCCAGGAGTGAACAAAAGTATGTATAAACCCAACTTTAATCTGAGGTTGCTGCACTAAAATCAAGCTCAGCACATCTGGAGGAGGAGTCTTTCCAAAGCCTTGCATGTCATGTGTCTGTGTGAGTGAATCCAAAACACGCTAATGTGTCTCCAGAGTGAGTGCAAAGCAGCTTTCATTTTCCCAAGAGACTGTGGATATCATTTCCTTCCAGTTTCATGTTCTAGTTGTGTCCTCCTTCAGTGGTCCCAGTCTGCTGTAACTGCTGCAGAAGAGTTGGTTGGAGCAGAATATAATATATATACGATATGTGGAGGAGTTTCTGAACGTGACGCATTTTCTCTGTTGACTTTTTTTTAACATTTTAGTCAAACGGAGCTTTACACTTAGCTCAGATTACAAGTCTTTGGGCCAGTTTATCCCCTGGTTCACCGGGAAAGAAATCTGGTCCAGATCTTGCTTGGTTCTGGACCAGATTATCTGGTAATATATGTGTCAACTGGTCTTCTCGCAGAACTCCTGAACTGCTCAGATTCTTCCTGCCGCCCCGATTAATATCAAACATGTGTTTCTGATATTTAGGATTTAAATTGCGTAGGATTAAGTCAGTACTTTCACAATAGCCAGTGAAACACGAGGACACGGATCGTCTGAGGCTGCATCTGCTAACAGTCTAGCGACGGAGACCAGCGTTGGCAAGCTGATCTCTCTACATATTGTTTTAAAGTCACAGCAAGTTGTTGCACCTCATTCTCTTTACACCAGTAACCCCGTGAGGCCCCAGCAGTGCTCCCTGATCTGGCACAATAATCCTGTAATTGCTTGTAGTGTGCACAAGGTTGAGATCAGTGAGGATATCTGTGAAGTATGTGATGCAGAGTACAAAGTGATCTTACAATGATGCATTCTCAGATGTTAGTGTGTGATAAATCTGCTGGTTCATGCCCTAATCCGGCCAGAGTGCGGCTTCAGGTTTCCATCTTGTACTTTTCAGTGTCCTGTCTTTATCCCGTTTAATTTGTCTGCTCCTTATTCTTAGCAACCAGCTCTCACCTCCCCCTCCTCTGGCGACACACACACACACAAACTTTTCCCCTCTTTTCTTTCGCAGAGAATTAAAGGAGCACAAGAGCAGCCTTTGAATAATTCATCAGTGGAAAACGTGGCAGCTGTTTAATCGGCCCCGTTGTTTCCATCTCTGCGCTGCGTGTGTGCGCGCGCTAAAAATGTTCTATTCAGACATATTTATTCCGACTCCGGCCTTGTGGCACGCTAAGCGACCAGCGACACACCAGTGAATTCATGGCTGCCGATTATGCACGGAGACGAGCGCCGAGTCGAATCGGCCCATTGTCCGCTGGAGCTGGACGGGGTTTTAAATCTAAATGCGCATTTGTGCGCTGCCAGACACAACAGGAAGTGGATGTTAAGTGACTGCGAGTGGGAGCAGCTGATGAATCAGTGATGTATTTTAAAAAGCTTTTCTTCCCCCCCCCACCCTCACCGTCTCTTTCAGGACACTTTCCAAAAACCTGGTGAAGACTGCGAAGAGGACCATCGGTCGGCAATATGTGACCAGGAAGAAGTATGCTCCGCCCACCTGGGAGAACAGGAGCAGCTTCCAGTCGGAGCTGGATGAGGATGAAATCTCAGGTATCGTGGCCGAAATGATCTGAAGTAAAAAAAAGTAGCCACTGAGAGAAAAAACTGCATTAAAATTAAAAACTGTAGACTTAAAAAAAACAAAAATCCTCCATATCCTAGACGTGCAAATGAAATTCCTTGTTTTTACCTTGATGACTCTACCGTGTCCTCTGCTGTGTGTCTCCGCAGTCTCAGAGGAAGTGGACCAGAGCGCCCTCACCCTGTCCTCCACCATCCGCTCGTCAGACAGACAGACCATGAGCAACGTCGTGGAGCGCGCCTGTTGTCGCGACTACCAGCGCCTGGGTCTGGGCACGCTCAGTAACAGCCTGACGCGCTCCAAGAACGAGCCCTTCAGGATTTCGACTGTTAACCGCATGTACACCATGTGCAGGAGGTAGGAGACCCCTGAAAAATAACAGACGTAGTATATGAGGACATAGGAGCAACATACAAATAGTCCATAATCCTTTCTGTGTGTGCCGCAGCTACCCGGGCCTGCTGATCGTCCCTCAGAGCATCCCAGACTCGACCATCCAGAGAATCTGCCGCTGCTACCGGCAGAACCGCTTCCCTGTGGTGTGCTGGAGGAATTCACGAACCAAGGCCGTGCTGCTACGCTCCGCAGGCCTTCATGCTAAAGGCGTGGTCGGCTTCTTCAAATCCCCCAATGCCCCTGCTGCAGGTAAAAAACAACCCTCTGCTTTTAAAGGCATCAAGTTGATCATTTGTATTTGGCTGAACCTTTTAATCGGATCTAACTGCTTCTGTTAGTACTCATCGGATGGTTGGACGCATAAACTGCAACAGCTAAAACATAAAACTCTGTTGACATGTTCTCTCGTTGCTCAGTGCCCTCCCAGGCAGACTCCACCAGCCTGGAGCAGGAGAAGTACCTGCAGGCCATCGTCAGCTCCATGCCTTCCTACAGTGAGAGCAGCGGCAGGAACACGCTGAGCGGCTTCGCGTCCACACACATGAGCACCTCTGGTGGGTGGACAGACACGCACGCACACACGCAGCACGTAACTGTCGAGAGACCCTCGCTGATCACTGAGACTGGGAGGAGGGGGGTTCACAGAGCTGACGGTGTCTTCTTCTGCCCGCAGACTCGTCGGATAAGCTGAGGCAGCCCAAGATCGGAGCTCTGATGAAGCAGGTGATGGGCGCCAAGGAGGACGTTCCTGGAACCTTCAGCAGAGGAGGTGAGATACAGCCGTGGGGCTCCATGTGGCTCCTGTAGTAGCTCAGTTAGGTTGAGGTAAAATGTTGCAGCCCTGGTTTCAGAACAAAATGTGTGAATTGTTGTCTGAAATATGTGATTGAACTTGGAAGCGGTCCAGGAGGATGATGAATCTGTGAACACATCCCTAGTAGCTCGTATTGTTGAGTGAGAGCGTGACTGAGTGACTGAGTGACACCATCCTCCATTGTGTAGCGTGTCTTGTTGGTTAACTAGCCATCTCTGTCGTTTGACCTCAGCTCTGGGTCAAAGGGCGAAAGTCATCTCCCTCTCTCAGCCCAAAGTGTCTGGCAAGGCTAGGAACTCTCCTAGAGGTACAGTAGGACACGCCCCCTCCCCCCCCGCCTCCACTCCTGTCTAACCAATCAGATCTCTTCAATTAATTTAGATCTCTGTTTGGCGTCAGCCCTGGTAGCCTTGTCTCTGTGGACTAATGGTCTCTTATTACTGCTTGTGTTTAGCAGTGTGTGCATGCTGCTGCTGCAGCTCTGCTGTCTGACGTCCTGTTTGTTGTCACCTGTTTGATTCTTCTCTCTGCTGAATGTCAATCATACTGTAGCTGTTTTCAGATAGATGTAGCAATCTGGACTGGGTAGTGTCCAGTCCTTTCTGCCTTGTTTACCAGCTTGGCTGTCAGTATCCATGTGCTGACACACACACACATTAAAAGATCATTTCAGTTGATTCCAACTGAAATGATCACTTAATGGCTGTTTATCAGGGAAAAGACTGCTGCATGAGGTTTGTTGATGCACTCTTCATGTCATGATTCCTTTCAAGACTGTACTTTCTCTGTGTGTGTGTGTGTGTGTGTGTGTGTGTGTGTGTGTGTGTATTCCAGGTAAATGGGGCAGTATCCGGGGCAGCGGGCGTCTAAGTGCCTACAATCCAGACGTGGGGACGCGTCTGGCCGGGAAGGAGTCCCCGCAGCCCAACGGAGGGCCGAGCGAAGCGCTGTTCTTCCGCCAGCAGAAGGCCTATCTGTACATCATCGGGGACAAGGCTCAGCTAAAGGTGAGCAAGGACACACTCAGGGGTGGGAACAGGAAACCGGTACCAGATTTTACGACGCTGTCTGTTCTTCTAAAGGATGCTCTTGCTCCCCCATCTCAAAGAACCAAAACGACATTGTGTCAGTGTAGTTGGTTATTAACTAACTCCATTATGGATCTTGAGGGGAAGACTGCTCTGGTGTCAGTATGAACTCTGTCCTTGTTGTTTTCAGGGAGGGAAGCAGGACTCGTTCCAGCTGTGGGAGGTTGTCCCCATCGAGGTGTGTGACGTGCGGCAGGTGAAGAACAGCTTCAAGAAGCTGATGAAGGCCTGCGTGCCGAGCACGTCGACCGCCGACCCCAACATGAGCTTCCTGCGCTGCCTGGAGGACTCTGAGTGGATGGTTCTGGTCGGTACATCACTGTTTATGGTTGTGTAGGACTTTTTTCTTTTATCTGTGCTGACTGACTGTGTGTCCGTTTGTGTGTGCGTACACAGCTACACAAGGTGCTGCAGGTGTCTGTCCTGGTGGTGGAGCTTCTGGTCGCGGGCTCGTCAGTCATGGTCAGCCTGGAGGACGGCTGGGACGTCACCACACAGGTCTGACTGACGGACTTGAAACATCTGATAACCCACTCCGTTTTATTATAGCGATGCAGCGTATGTGACGTCTCTGTGTGTCTCCAGGTGGTGTCCCTGGTGCAGCTGCTGTCCGATCCCTACTACAGGACCTTCGACGGTTTCCGGCTGCTGGTGGAGAAGGAGTGGCTGTCGTTCGGCCACAGGTTCAGCCACCGCGGAGCCCAGACGCTAGGCAGCCAGAGCAGCGGCTTCACCCCAGTCTTTCTGCAGTTCCTCGACTGCGTACACCAGGTAGGTCGTGCTAAAACCTCTGTCCAGCTGATCAGCGTGATTCAGCAGAGTTCAGCTCTATAAGATGGTTTGTTGCTCTCCGTAGCCTCCCAGCTAATAAACAATAGCTCTTCCAGTTTCTCCTTCTCACTGACAAACACAGACCACTGCCACCCATTGGAGTTAAGAGTTAGTTCCTGTAACGCAGGAGTAGGACGTATGTGTCTGCTGCCCTAAGAAAGAAGAGAACACACTGACAGAAAGTACAGCGTTGGTGGCTAGCACACGTTCTGTTCAGTGCTTCTCTCTCCCTCCACCTTTAGATCCACCTCCAGTTCCCCATGGAGTTTGAGTTCAGTCAGTACTACCTGAAGTTCTTGGCCTACCACTACGTGTCCAACCGCTTCCGCACCTTCCTCCTCGACTCGGACTACGAACGCATCGAGCTGGGTAAGCAGAAGGCTGTCGCTGCATCAGCTGATTGTACAGTTCTGAGTTACTGACGGTCCCTCTGTGTGCAGGAGTGCTGTACGAGGAGAAGGGCGAGAGGAAAAGCCCTCAGGTCTGCAAATCTGTGTGGGATTACATCGACAGGCTCAACAAGAAAACACCCATCTTCTTCAACTACATGTTCTCTCCAGAAGAGGAGGAGGTGAGACCACTGTACAGAGACGTTTGACGGCTTCTCTGCTCTGGCAGGAGTTCAAAGCAGCCTGGAGGCCAGACCAGCTTCCCTGCCCGCAACATATTTGTGGCAAAAAGTTGGTCTGGAGTCTCTCTTTTAGGAACTGATAATGCTCCAACAAATATCTGCACATCATCTGTGTTACCAGCTGGATGTAAAATGAGCCGTCGTGTTTTCCAGGTGCTGAGGCCGTACACCTTCATCTCCAACCTGAAGGTGTGGGACTTCTACATAGAGGAGACCCTGTCAGAGGGGCCGTCCTACGACTGGGAGCTGAGGGGCCGGCAGGAGCGCGTGGCCGAGGAGACGGCGGAGAAGCCCGAAAGCAGCGGCCCGAAATCCCAGCGGCGCATCGTGTGGCCGTGCTACGACAGCTTGAGCAAGGCGGTGCCCGACGCCATCACCAAGCTGCTGCAGGACCTGCAGAGTCTGGAGGCCGAGCTCGGGCAGACGTCGGAGAAGTGGAAGGAGACGTGGGACAAGATCAAGACCACGCAGAGGCCTGAGACGAAACTGGAGAGCAAGGTGAGACGATGGGGGGGGCTTCTCACGTAACTCCAGTCCAGTTCTTTCTCAGATTAATGAATAATGATGAAGATGAAGGTGAAAAAGACCTTAAAGGGGGAGACTCTGGGAATCGGTGACATCTACACTAAACCTGTAGGTTTTATGCATACTGCATTCAACTATTTACCTGGCTTGATTTGCAATTTTCATCATTATTTTCCTCCCTACAAGTAATGATGAATAGTAATATATCCACCTTTTCCACTGTTTAAACGTGCACTGTATCTAAATGATAAGCATCAACACTGCATCCATAGTAGCCTGATCTCTGTGTGCGTTTCTGAACTGCTGGGCTCCTTTGCGTCATCTCAGCCGACGGCATTTCTCCCCCTCGACTGCACGCCTCCATTTGAGATGTTGAAATAAACTGCTTGTGCTGCCGCTTTCAGTTGCAACAGATTTTAAACAAGCTTCGCAAGGAACAGTGGTATGTTTAAGGTCTGACGCCGCAGAACCCAACTAGTTCCAAACTACACACGAGACGGTGCCTTTTCTGGGAACAGCCTGTTCCCCGGCTCGCTGCCGTGTTGTGTGTCTGTGGGAAGTAAATACAGGGGAAAGCTGACTGAGCCCATTCTGAACTACAGAAGGCAGCGATTCTCATGAATAAATTTAAAAAACTGTACTAAACTACAAACTTTAATTAACCGACTTGTGGCCCAGCTTTATGTCTCGGTGAACTTTATCTGTTTCGCTGAACTGCTGCACGGGGAACACGTCCAACTGTCTTAAAAGATGAGTCCGATTTCACCGTCCGACCCTGCCCTTCCTCCGCAGCCGTCGTTCTCCAGCTCCCTGCTCATGTCCTCCAACATTGGCCACCAGCGGCGCTCTCAGGGCGTCTACCTGCAGGAGAGCGGCGTGGGATCCTCCATCAACCTGGCTCTGGACTGCGAGGCCAGCGCCACGTCCACGCCCGTCGCCGGCCGGCCGAGCACCAGCACGCTGTACAGCCAGTTCCAGAGCACGGAGAGCGAGAACAGGTCTGTGGGCACACCGTGTTTTTATGCAAGGACACACACAGAGAGAGAGAGAGAGAGAGGTCACATGGCTCCCAGCTCTGCTTCTGTGAGGAGAGAGAACGGTGCAGCTGACAGGAGACAGAGCCCCCAGATGTTTACATTTAAGACAGCAGAACATCACTACTAGTTTACCAAAGACATACGAATGTTTAAAGGTTATCAGGGGCAGGCGTGACTCTCAGGGCAGCACTGTTCAGAAAACACTCACAAGTACCTGCGTCAGATCCCGACATGTCTTTACTTGTGTTCTGTCCTCTCCCCACCAGGAGTTTTGAGGGGATTCTGTTCAAGAAAGGAGCGCTGCTGAAACCATGGAGACCACGGTGGTTTGTTCTGGATAAAACCAAACATCAGGTAAGGGGGCCAGCGAAGGTCTGACCCAGACCTGTGCACTGGTTGCGCTTGGTTCGTCTGTGCCTCCGTGTCTAACGCCCCGTCTCCGTCCTCAGCTGAGATACTACGAGAGCAGGCAGGACAAGGAGTGTAAGGGGGTGATCGATCTGGCCGAGGTGGAGTCTGTTATGGCAGGAACGCCTGCCATGGGAGCGCCCAAAAACATTGAGGAAAAAGCCTTCTTTGATGTGAGTTCAGCTGCTTCTTCCAGCGTATTACTCCCAAGTTGCTTTCCACACTTCTAGCCTGGAAGTAGGAAGTCTAAGCCTTAACTGAGCCAGACTGTAGGGTTGAAGTGATGATAGTGGATGAAAAGAACTCAAGGTGGTAGTATTGAATAATGATCAAACACTACCACCTTCCCAAACATCCGCGTTACACATTTCCACTTTTCTGTTTGACTGACTTACTTCCACATCGCAGACATGTCCAGTCACGCAATTTTGGTTCCTCTTCTTCTTCTTCTATGTTTTTCTGGCAGCTTTGACACTAGCCAACCACCGCTAAAACAGAAGACGAAGAAGACATTATGACTCTACTGGGATGTGGTTTTGGTTTATGACAGACTTACGGCAGCTTCACTAACGTATCTTCTCTGGTCTTTCAGCTCAAGACGACCAAACGAGTGTATAACTTCTGTGCCCAGGACAGCCTGAACGCGCAGCTGTGGATGGACAGTGTTCAGAGCTGCCTGTCGGACGCCTAGAGGGGAGGCGGGACTTTGTAAAGGAGCGTATACAGCCAGGAACGATTTGACGGACTTCTCTGCTGGCCGATCCCGGCGGAACAGAGAGGGGACGGGGCCTTTCACCACTTAAGCTCTGCTCTGTTCGCTAGTGTTGAACTAATAACCTCGCGTCACGACGTTTCAGTGTTTTTGTTATAAAAAAAATAAGGAAAAAAAAAAAAAAAAACAGAAAAAAACAACAGAAGAACCACTCGCTGTCGTAGCTGCAGCCTCTCAGCCTCTCACCTCCCCGACAGTCTGACCACTATGTGTGCTGGATGTCTGTATGCACAAAAACAATGCACATTTAAGCACGTCGCTGCGTTTCTGTGAGGCGCCCTGCAGCTTGGACCAGCATGAAGATCCTTCCAGACCCTCCACCTGTAAACCACCTCCCTCCCTCAAGTCCCTCCCTCCCTATTACTAACCCCGCTCTACCCTTTAAAACACTTTGGGGAGGAATGACGGAGGAGCTGCAGCCGACTCGGTCGCGTACAGAACTCAACAGACTGCTTCGGGAGAGAGGATCTAAAAGAGCAACTGGTGGGTTGACGGACCAAAACAGCCCGAGGAACGGACGAGCAAGTCCTCAAGAGGCCTCGGCTCTCTTTGCCTCTCACTGCCTGATGTAGCCACTCACAGATTTAGAGGAACTTCTAGAGGAAGTGGAGCGTGCTGCTGCGACCGCACGGGGGAGGGAGGACGGCACGGCACGGCACGGCGGGGGCTCCTCAACGGTTCATGAAGGATATCCCTTCTTCTTTTTTTTTTTTTGTCCTTCCTCCAAAAAATAAATCTCAAATTTGTACCAGAAAGAGATCACCGGCCATCAGCTGTCCTGTCAGGTGGTGACGGCATACTGTGAAAGCCATGGACCAGTCGTAGAGATCAAAACCAAGGAGAGCTAACGGGAGATTAGAGTCGGTCAGGTATTGAGAGTGTCGGTGAACTTTCACTGAGAGTGTTTACAAAATAGACGAAAACTTCCCTCACTAAGCTGAACTCTGCTCTTCACCCGCCCACGCATTTCTTTTTTTTTTTTTTTTAACCAACCACTATTAACGTTCAGATTTTTAAGGGACGCTGAAGGAAAAAGGAGGGATTTATTTTGTAGTGATGTCTTAAAAACAATCTAGAGAAGGAGATGTGGAAGGTTAGACTTAGAGGAGGGATACTAACGAACAGCGGTTTAATGGGACGCGTCAAGGAGACGACGGCTTTTAGAGACGGACATGAACTTAAACGTAGCGCTGCGAGCGTTGGAAACAGGATGTTTGTTAAAGGACAAATGTGATGTCTTTTTAACCTGGGTTCTATTCTCATAAATGTGGCCCTGCTAGATTTGCACTCAAAACATTTAAACTTCTACAAATAAATTCCTTTGACTAAAAACTAGCTCAACGGTGTGCTATCTAAGCTAGCTTTTTTGTTAGCCAGGTAGCAGACTTGGTAGATAAGTCAATAGTACAGCTTTGATTTGTGCAACAGAGATGTTACCAAGCCGGTGGACAAATTTTTTTTTTGGGGCATGTGCTGCTACAACGCACCCACAACCTCATTCGTGTACACAAACCAGCTAGCTAGCTAGGTAGCTAGCTAGGTAGCTGGTTTGGCTCCCTTTGAAGTTAGCGGCAGTAGTTAATCTAAGCAGCTACTGTTTATTTGGAGTCAATCAGACCCCGCCCTATGTGTCCAGATATATAATACTGTACTTCCAAAACAAATTTAGCTAATGCATTAATAATGTCGATTTAACAGCCCTTTAATGACCAGGACCACAATTGGGTTTATGCATTCAGTGAGTGCAATTTTAGCCGGACCTTTTTATAGCAAGAACATAAGACTTGGGTTAACAAAAACTACTATAATTTGCCTTTATTGATGTTGGACAGTGGACGTAACCCACGTGTCTGTGAGCGCTGGCCACATATCTACACGTTTCCACCGGCGTCTCCGAACCAGACGGAGTCGAGGCTCACTGTACCCATTAACAGACGCATCACTAACGCCCGTCACCTTCACTGCTCCAACACAGGCCAAGTCTACGTCTGTCAGCCACAGAGGAGGGTCAGCTGGAGGGTTTCAAACATCAGGTCCCTTGTTTACTTGTCAGTGGTTTGTCAGTCTGCCCCTCCACCTCTCCTCCACCCACACGAACCACTCTCACCCACACTTGTTAACACAAACCCTGCTATGTAAAATATGGTTCTACTGCTGTCTTTGAACATAAAATTTGAAAATTGTAGATTTTTTTGTGTCTAATAACTCCTTTGTATATACTACTTCAGATTTGTATGTAACGTTTATGGTAGTAATTTATTTAACTTGTCTCTTCAGTAAAAGTTTCTCAAGCACCACTTTATTTTTAAATTAGGAATTCAATGTGCCATTTGTTTTTTTCTGTATTAATGTGACTAATGCTCTTTTTTTTTTTTGGAACGTGTACAAGTAAACCCTCAATGTCTATTTTTTTTTTTTTTTTTTTGTAAACACATTTGTCCTTACTCAACGCAAACTGGTAATGCAGGAGTGGAGATGGTGTGTAAGTGGCAGTCGAAGCCTGCGGGCAGCTTTTTAAAGGTTGGTTGGATTTTACTGTTGTTGCTCGCCCACAGTGGTGGGGATGTTCTGGATGTAGATTATGGTCCCAATAAATGTCAGTGAAGTCTTCCTGGTGCTGGGTTCTGCTGGCTGGCCTGGGGTTCACTCAACTGTTGGGCCCATGAAATAGTCAGTGAGGAGATGGGCCAGCAGTGTTGATACATGAAAGCTGCTCATCACAATTTTCCTGAGTGCACGATGCCATCTTCATGTGTTCAGTCTGACCAAATCTCCGAAGACACAAATATATTTGATGAGTAATTGACCACGAGATATTTCCTTAGACTCCAGTAGTAACTTCTGTCTGTTCAGATCGCCGTCTTCTCACTGAATATTTAATGGTACCCAGTTTAGTTTTTTAAAAATTGATAAAGCTATTAAATTGCAATCAGGATGTCCCGACTGTAGCTGACTATGTACTGGATTAATAAGCATGGTGACAATGTTATAAACAAAGTCTGTAACTAAAGTATTTGTATAACTTCATGTGACGTCTTAAAGGGCCAGTGTGTAGAATTTAGTGACACCTAGTGGTGAAATTGCAGATTGCAACTGACTGAATACCTACAGTGGCCATCCCTTCAATGCAAAAACACAAAAGGTCCTCTCTAGAGTCTGTTTTGTCAATTCTGGGCAACCGCAGAAAAATAGTTGCACAGCATGTTGGACTCCATGGAGCAGATGATTGCAGCTCTGTTTAGATCCCCCTAAATCAAACACACTGGTCCTTTAACTAACGTCACTGCGACATCCACAGAATCTCTGCTGTGTTGCCTTTTTTTAAGATAAAAACAGTTTGGAGGTTAGATGACCAACAAAATAAAAAAAAATTACATTATGATCACAGGCATTTTAGGTGACCTTGTGTGTTGGCGTAATCCTTCCCTGAAGAACAGATGGAGCAAAGCAGCAGATGCTGCAGCAGTCAGAACCTACCGTGGGAACGCTCAGTGTGTCCTTGTGCTTTGACTGCAGTCTACATTCAATTGGCCCCGTCTCACCTTTTCACTCTAGTTTACTCATCTCTCCGTGGTAACTCTCTACAACAGACAACAGCTGCATTAACTGCAAGACTATGACATAATCCTTTTTATTTATTTCTTTTTTTTTTTTTTATTAGAAATGACCTTCTGAGCCGGGTTATGTTGTCAATCATGTCAATATAGTTTTTAGAATACAAATAAAAACTGTGGGTTTAAATGTTAATCTGTGCCGTCTCTCTATACGCTGACAGCAAAACACATTTTGCACAGTGGCGAGGTGGTTAGCACTGATGCCTCACAGCAAGAAGGTCCCGGGTTTGAATCCATGGGCCAGCTGGCCTTTTTGAGTGGCGTTTGCATGTTCTCCCTGTGTCTGCGTGGGTTCTCTCCGGGTACTCCAGCTTCCTCCCACCATCCAAAGACATGCTCATTAGGTTAACTGGTGACTTTAAATTGGCCGTAGGTGTGTGTGTGAGTGTGAATGGTTGTCTGTCTCTCTGTGTTAGCCCTGAGATAGACTGGCGACCTGTCCAGGGTGTACCCCTGCCTCTCGCCCAATGACAGCTGGGATAGGCTCCAGCAGACCCCCGCGACCCTCAACAGGAATAACCAGGTATAGAAGATGAATGAATGAATGTTTCTGGATGTATTCTCTCTTTGTGGCTATTAGCTTGTTTTTAAATAACCTAACTGCCTAAAATACACCTTACTTCTCTAAGTTAAAGCAACAAAAATGCAACTTTTGTGGTTGAGTGTTTGCAACAGCGACCTCTGTGGCCACAGGTGGTAATAACCTCATCCATAGCTGTCTATACTCGCAATTCTCTCTCCTACTGAGGTGTACTGTGTGTCCTCTACCCTCCAGCGGTACAAGTATATATACAGCATTGGAGACGTGGCTTTCTGAATTGAAAGCACGGGTCGGCACCATTAAAGCAGCAAGTCGGTAGAAGGTGTGGAACAGGTTGTATCCGATCAAACCCAAGTCACATAGTTCAGTAACAGAAGTTGTGGGGGAAATGAAGATACCATTGTTAAAGCGAGGATACTGGGTGCCATCAAAATGACTGCATACAATCATCAGGCATAACATTATGACCACCTTCCTAATACTGTGTAGGTCTCCCTTGTGCCTCAAAGGTGAGTTGTGACGTATCAGAGAATGGACATGGACCTTCTGAGGGTGTCCTGTGGTGTCTGGCAACAGAATGTTGTAATGTAATCCATTACAGCTGCCTTTACTCTTTTTTTTTTTTTTTTACTTGATTTTGTATTGCTATTGTACCGTTAAAGAAACAATTCCATTACTAGCATCTTATGGTATAATCACACAGCAATGCAGACACACAATGGAAGATCTGAATAGAGTGGACAGAGGTATAAAACAAGTTCATGGTGCATGGAATGAGTCGAAGACAAGGCAGTTAATAGTTGGCTGGGATAGATTTGCTCAGTCAAAGTAGTTTTTCAGGTTTCCATACTGTACTGGAATATACTGAGTATAATGGCTAATACATGACAGAGAAAAACCGAATACTATTTGTGTTACTTTACTGTGACATCCATAACACAGTGTCTCCCTACCAGCTTTTGCTGCTCTGTAGCTCACTCTGACCTCCCTGTGGAGCTCTTTTGCGGTTTGACCGTCATCTCCCTAACTCTCCTTCACAGCCAGCTTCGTGGAACCTGCTGGGGGAGGACATGCAACACCAGGATCATTTTTGTGAGTACACAACGCAGCACAGTTTCAACCTGATCAGAGGTCTTATCAACACCCAAAAAAGTTAGAGAAGGAAAACAGGTTCAAAACAGATTCCTCCAACTATCTGGTCATTAACAAACCATAGTCATGTGAGTTTCTGATGTTGCAACCCCAACTCCCCTCCCCTGGTCTTTTAAAACTGAAGAAGCTACTTGGATGAGTGATAAAACGTCTTCAGAAAACATTCCCAAAGAACTGAAAACACCAGTGGAGGTCTCTGAAGAAGCATCTGGATTTTTCGCGGAGGTGGAAAGACAACAATCAGACCGGCGAAACAAAAGCTTTTGGTATTAATGTGGTCAACCAGACACTTTTAATTTCATTTTTTTTTTTTTTTTTTTTTTTTTTTAACAATGATCGTAGAACCTGATCGTTGTCAAATGATTTAAGTAAGTACACCAAAGAGGCCTGAAGCTCTGCAGAACCCAGACCTGAATTCCTTCTAATCCTGCTGCTCAGAAAGAAAATAAAATTAACTTTAAAAAAAAAAAAATTAAAATAAAGGCAAAATAAAAAAAATACAGCGTCACTCTGCCCAGATGCCACTCTCGCCCTGTGAGTAAGTGCTTGGTGGAGAGAGAGAAAGAGAAAGGGGGGGAAAAAAAGGAACAGACAACAATAGTAATCTCAAGATTGCTTGTAAAATTACTTTTAAATGTAGATAATATTTGTATATAGGTAGATAATGTTTGGTTGATTTAAGGGGGATAGCAATAAGAACGTAAAGGTCAATACAATCAGAAGGTCTTAGCTCACTAGCTAGGTCAACAGAGAACTGGTTATACATGCACTAAAAAAAAAAAAAAAAAAAAACAATGAATAAAAAAAAAAAAAAAAATTGAGATCAAATCCAAATTTGTTTGCCCAAAACTACACCCAATGAGTCTCTTAACGCTAGACTGATTCTTTTTAAAAGGAAAAGAACATAAAGGTTGGATTTCAGTTTTAAATAAAATGGCTAATTGATATTATTGCACATGAGCAAAAGACAGTAATACTATGAGAGCTCTGTTCACCGACCCGCCCCTCCTCCCCTTCCTCCTCCTCCTCCTCCACGGACCCTCCTGAAAGCACTTCAAAACATTCAGAAACCTGGTGATGTGCGACGACAAAGGGATGTTTCATCAACGGCAACCAAAAACAAAGAGAGAGAGAAAAAAAAAAAAAAACGGAAACGATGGATAAAAACCTCGATCGGTGTGAGAGGACAGATAAGACAGCCAGCAGAGATGAGGGTAGAACACTTACATTGTGCTATAATGTACAGTAAATGGCTGCATAAGTGCTTTTTCTTAAGCTCGAAGAGAGGAAAAAAAAAAAAAAAAAAGTTTTCAAAAACAGGTATTTATTGTTGAGGCATCGTTTAAAAATTGGCCTGTGCTATCCATTCAGGGGTGACCATGTAAAATCTCTATCAATTGGGGAGTAGGAGAGAAATCTTTTCAGGACATAAAAAAATAACGATGATGATGTTACCCCTCGGATTCTGTCGTTTCAAAGACTGCTGCTACATTAAAACCGCACGTAATTATGTGCAACATCGGAAAAAAGGCTTTGAAGATGATTCCTCTATACTCCGTCCTGTCTGTTGTCGTTTTTTTTTTTTTAAATCGCATATCATGTTTTTTTTGTTTTGCTTTTTGTGTTTTTTTTCATTTTTTTTTACACGTTCCGCCGCCTCATTATTGGTGTTGATTGGCAGTGTCCAGGTCCAATAACATGGCAGAGTGATTCAGTAAAAACACCGTAGTTGCAGTGAGGTTATTTGGGGGGGGGGAGGGGGAGTCACTCTGGAGGAGGCCGACGGCCTGCGGCGCCGTCGCTGGTGGGAGTTCCGCGGAGCCGCGTCGCCCCTTCACACGGGCCCGTTGACCGACACCTCCTGGGGCGGTGGCGTTTCCTCTCTGTTAGGGTGACAGAGGAAGCGGTCAGATACACACACACACACACGCGCGGGATCTCACCGGATCATCTCCTGACCTTAGTGTGTTTATAGCTCAACTAGTGATGACGTAGCCGCCCAACGAGCCCAAACTGTGCCACTCCTTTTTCTAGTTCCTTTCATGAAATGCCAACTTCTCAAATACACAACACGGTGTTCATTGTGGAAATGTTTAGTGGGTATACAGAGCGCTCATAAAGTTATTGTTATAGGAATAAACAAGAGCAGAGAGGCATAAAACTCTCAGTGACAATAGTAGTTGTATTACATGTGTCTAAAGTATTCAACAACCCACTTGGCACATAGCCAGTATGTGACTGTTTGTTGGCAGTGGGAACTATCTGATCAATAGAGGTGTTCAGAGCTCTGAAGCCTGGAATTGGTACTTACAGGGAGACATGCTGCTAACAATGCTTTGTGCTGTGGTTTCCCTACAATGACTCTTGCATGATGGGTGCTGATGTAAAATGGCAGTGATTAGTACCTGCACCAAGTGTCTGCTCACTGCTGAGTGAACTACTGAGTTTCCATTATTTGACTTCAGGAAAAAGAAAAGCATCATCTTTATCACTCGTTTCAATTTTTGGCTTCTTCTTCTGTGCGCGCTTCTCAAAAGACGCGAACGAAACGATCGCAGACCGTTTCGAACGAACACAAACTCGACATCAAACATCACTCGGCCTCTAATTTCACCCCTTACATCCAGTGGTTAGGAATCCACAGGGAAATCCTGACACAAACAAACAGTCAAAGGCTATTTTCACAAATGTAACAGCTGGAAGCTCTTCCTGCACTTCCCTGCACATCCCTCCACCGGTGACACTTCACAAGTCTGCTGTGGAGGGCTCACGTGGAGAATATAATAAAACAGGTTTTATACAGTTTATCAAAAGCAGTGAACAAGCAGCTTAGTGTTTTTAATGGAAGCATTTACAGTGCGTACACCACTACGGTTACATTTTTTGCAGAATAAGGAATCAAACAGTTGTATGCTAAAATGCTACACGGTGTGGATTGTTGGGTTCTTACTTCCTGTCAGTCTGTGTGTTTACAGGAGAGTCCTCAGCAGGCTGCTGCTCTGAAGCTTTAGGAGGATCTGACAGAGAGAGTTTCTCCAGAGACACCAGACTCTCCTCACTGCGGGACAAACGGCAAAGAAGCAGTTCAAATTGAGTTATCCGACTGTGCCCTGATAAGTGTATTAAAGCGGCAATCTTCAAGATGGTTATCGCAAAAACAAAAAAGTCCAGTCACTAGCTGCGGCTGCATGAGGCGACACAATGAACAGTGATGTGAACTTTGGCCCACCGATGAAAGTATTCTTGGGAAAACAAGTTAACACTAATGTAATCTCTCTAAACAGATATGTGGATATGAACGCAGATAATTTGTCATCAGACAATAGCCGATGGGTTCAGAGATACATTTCCTACTACTGCAGCTTCACCAGTTTTTTGACATTCCACAAAGACTTTCTTTTAAGACTTTTGAACTTTGTGAATCTCAGTTTAAGGAGGAGTTTCTTCGGAGCAGCAGAGGAGCTCCCAGGATGTACTTAGAAATGCAAAACTCAATGCATCCAGTAATTTCCGATCCCAGTACAGTCTATAATTACATCAATGTGGTAATTATGTTTCAAATATAGATGTTTATGCACACACACACACAAGCTTTCTGTGTATGGCTGCACACTGAACTGGTCAACAGTGGATTATTTTACCATTCAGCATCTTGAGAGTTGCAGCGGTTCTACACAAAAAGCACTTCTGCTCTGTTTCCCAGTCTCCTGACAGAACTTGTTCTTAGGGTGTACGACTCGCATTCTACTTGTCGCCGGAGATGCCACTGCTATGCATTCTGTGTAGACGCGGCTTTACGATTTCACCTAAACAGTGCAAACCTTTTGAGGTCATCTGTCTTGTTGCCGGGGTTGCTGCTGGCTGTTTCCGAGGCGCCGGCCGTGGCAGGGAGAGCCTTGGCTTTTTTGTCATCCTCCTCGCTGTCGGATCCCCCGGAGGAGCTGCCGTCGGAGGCCACGATGGGAGCCTTGCTCTCTTCTCCTGCTGGCAAAGCACCAGAGGAGGCACTAACATCTGTTGACACAGACAGACAGAACAAATTAACGCGTGTACCAATGACTGAATACTTATTTTAATCTATTGCCGACCTTCATCAAAGCCACGTGTTTTAAGGTGGAAATGAGTTAGGAAGGTGAAGTGTGCTAGCAGATGCGGGGAGGGGGGGTTAAGCTGAAGATGCAGGTGGACACTCACCACTCTTCTCACTATTTTGTTTGGCTTGTTTATCTCCATCAGTGCTGCCTGCGTCCACAGGAGAGCTGCATCTGGGATCAGTCTCTGTACTGTAGGAAACCAGGAAGAAAGGAAAATGGGTTGGAAGAGTAATGATGCTTTCCATGGTAAGTGAGTAGCATCCCATAATTCTTACTCGCACATAAACTGTGCAGATTTGAAACTTTTGCAACCCTTTCTGTTGCAGAAACGGTTCCTTTGAAAACTGTAGGCAGTCTAGCTCATAGCAACCAACAAACCCCTTACAAAGACCCCACAATCAGCACCAATTTATTTATTTATTTCATTGCAAGCCGACCGTCAAGGGATTTTTCTCAGGTCAACTAGACAGATTAATAGTACATTCATTTATAGGGTCACGTGATGATGGATCAACATGTTTGCTTCCTACCCGGAGAAAGGTTGGAACTCAGTGAAGTTGGCCCAGCCTGTTCCCTGTGTCTGTGCTCCACCCTCAGCTGCGCTGTCCCACCCCGCTGGCGTTTGGGATGCTGCATTCCCTCCAGAATCCCTGAAATTTGCCGTCCAGCCAGGACCTGGAAACAAGACCACGAACAAACAAAAGGAACTTTCAAACTAAGAAGAAAGCCTCTCAAAGACGACTGACAGGTTCACGTTGAAGCAGCTGCTGTCCTCTAATCTACCTGCATCTGATATGTTCTGCTCAGACTCTTCCTCCTCATCAGATTCAGATCCGTGATCTCGCTCCCGGCCTCCGTTTTCCATGCTGTTCCTGGAGCTTCCCTCCGAGGTTTGGGAGACCCCAAACCTAGAAAAAATGGACATAAGCAATCAAAAGGTTAACAAGTGAAACATAAGGAGAATTAAAATCCATGCAGTGAGGAAATCCTAAGCTGGAAAACATCACAAAGTTTACCTTGTTCTGGATTTAGCTTGTGTTGCATAGTTGATCTCCTTCTCCTCCCAGATGTCCTCTTCCTCTTCAGCATCGTCAAACTGGCGTATCCTCTCTTTACAGCAGGCCTCAAAAGCAGCCGCATTGGCCTGGGAAAACAAAGACGCTTCATTCAAAATGACAGCTGAGCTCAATAGGCTACCTGTCTGCAGCAGGTTTAATTCAAGTGACGGAGGAATTGAACTATAATTTAAATTCTTTATTGTGGCTTAAACTAGATTAAACATGTGCAAAATAATAAAACCACTATAAAGACATTCGGATACTTAAAAATTAATTATCGATGCTTCCCTTAACCATGGTTTTTAGAGAGAAGAATATCTCTAAAATTTCAAAACAAAATTTGAAAAACATACACACACTAGAGGATATAACTTTGATTATGAATGTACAGTTCCACGTGATCTCACGGGGAGGATGGATTGCTCAGCTGATTGCCTAGAGGGTTGAATTCTGGGATGAATTAGCCCAAAGCTAGTGTAGTATGAAGCCCTGTTTATTGGCTCCATTTTCTTTTTTTTTTTCCTGCCTTTCAAGAGACTTGGTTCCAGTTGGCTTGAGGATTCTATGAAAATGGCTAGCAACAAGCAATGGTGAAATCATATTAACTCTGGCAACAGCAGCAGAAGCACATGACACATGTTTTAAGCAAACGAAAAAGGACACAAAGAAAACTTACACTATTATCATCAGCATCTAGATTGAAGTTTATTTCTGCAATTCTGTCAAATGTGGCACTATGGAAAGAAAGCATAGAATGTTAAAATGTGAGTCAACATCAGGTAGTGAAGTAAAACGTCACACAATTAACAATAATACAACACGTATTTAACAAAAACAAGGGGAGGGGTCTTGGAGAATTATTAGATGCTGTAATCAGATGTGAAAAGACTTTTACTACTCACTTAATATTTTCATCATGCTCACTGAATTCCTCATCATTGAACCCAAATTGATCCACAAAGCTGGCAGTCATCTGTTGGATCTGATAGTCTGAGAAAGCCTGGGAAGTTAAAGGAGAACTTGTAAGGTGACACGAAGAACACAACAGCACTGCCAAGCTTGATCTGCTTTAGATGGAAGTCCCCCGTACCTGCTGGAGAGACAGGTCGTTGGGGAAGGGGCTCTCCATGTCGTCATCCTCGCTGGACGAGTGCATGTTGTGGGTGCTTACCTGCGGGACACAAGTTCAGAGTTTGCTCAGTTCAACATTAAGGATTTAAGTAGATTATACGGAGAGAGCATTCATGAGATGATATTAAAACAAAACAAATATGATTGGAAAACACCAGTTAACTGAGATTCTGTTTTACCTTAAATGGCTTACAGACTAAACTTACTTTTAATACCATACTACTTTTAATGCAAATGCTGCAATTTCGTAAACAAGCCTCGTTCAGTTACCTTGCCCTGTGAAAATGAATCCTAAGGTGCTAAATGAACTCACTATGGGTTGCTGCTATAAATAATGATCTGGACCGCTGTTCATCAATTAAACACACTTCTGGCTTTTGTTCCTTATATTTTGACATTTATTAAAAGAAATCTTTAATTTGCTGGGGAGCTGGTAACGCTGCTCTGACACTGTGCTGGGCTGCTCGGTGCTGTCCTTAATAACTGCAGCAGAAGAACATAGTTGGCTTCAAGTGGGAGAGAAGAGGAAATGAGGGGGAAGTTAAACGAATGCTATTTATTAACCAAAACAAAGTGTTACTAATTGATGTCTCACCAGCTCTACCGTGTTCCTCCTGTTAGTTTCTCTCAGGGTCTCATCCACAAAACTCTCCCAGCGACCTCTGCAGTCTTCTGGCAGCTCTGCAAAAGTAAAGCCCAGCAGGGATATTCATTTTCACTGACTTTTCAGTTAAAGTGGAAATGAATCGGGTATCAGGGTTGCTGTGACACATCCCTACCTTTGATGAGGTCAGCAATCTGAGTCTGTACTGGTCCTTTCTCCAGGTTCTGGACCACCATGTTGGCAATTCTTGTCAGATGACCCATGTTGCCTCTCCTGGTTCCACCCTCGGACCTGGCATTGACACGTACGCTGTTAGATTACGTTCAACAAAGTAACAGTACAGCAATATTGCTGATAGAATTGGTTTTTATGCTGCTTTCAAATGGTGTTGTGTTCGACACGTTCACAAGAAAAGGTCATGTGAACGACCCTCTCGTGGTATTCTCAACCTTGTAACTGGAATCTTTTGATAAGGTCTGAGTTTCCAGGTTGTAACATGTTTGCTTACATTTTTTTCAAAAGATGGAAGTGAAGTTTGAGTTAATGTATTTCACTTTAGTTGTATATATGTTTATTTGTAGTGTTTAATATTTATAAATAACATAATGATATTCCTAATGGCCTCTTTTTGCTATGCCTTTATATGTACATGTTAGCTCATGGTTAGCTTGCTAACTACTAGCATCTCTAGCCTTTCAGCAGTTGCCATATTCTCAGGACTCACGGTCGATGTTAACTCTTGACGCATTTCGTGTGCGCAACTTCCCATGTTGTAACCAGCAGCTCAGGAGTTTCATATGAAGACAGTTCAAAATAACAAGACAGTAACTCACTGATAGATGTAGCAATAGGAAGCATTCTATTCCATTACAGGTGGGAATCCTTCTTATGAGAAGATACTTACTGTATTTTATCATTCTCCTCCCAAGCATCAAGGATCCTCTGAACCAGACGACACTTCTGGAAGAGCTGAGGATTAAACACATACACAAAATGATCACGTGGAAATATTTGAGAGAGAGCACCAAAGCCTAACAAGCAAAACGACACCAAGCCACTTACATTTGCCACGAGGGCATTATGGATAGAGGTCTGTGGGTCAATGGTCCTGCCCGTCTCCACTCCCTCCTCCTGCACCTCCGTGTCGGATGCTGCAGGATTCCCGTCATGGTTCTGGAGGCCTAGGCTGGGCCGTTCTTCTGAGGAAGGATGGTTCAGGATAGCCGCCACACACAGCTCCACTTGGAAGTGCAAAAAGTTATTCCAGGAGTATTTGAAGAACAGATCCTATGGAAACAGAGCAAGATGCAGGGCAAAGGATGTCGGTAAGATGCAACAGAACGACAGAAACAAACACTGAATTAAATGGATAGCTCACTTAATCCCACTACACAACAGTTACTGAAAACATGACATTGTCAATAATTTCTGATGCCATCTATGACAGTTATTTAAAAAAAAAAAAAAGGCTTGGTCGCAACATCTGAGCCGCAAATTCCAAATTCCATTGTGTTTAAACATTTCAACGGTTAAGGGCTTGACCTGGCTGCTAATCTGCCAACAACATGCTCCAAAGAAGCCACAACCACTGCCCTTTGGTCAGATTGTGTGGTAAATGAATAAGTATATCCCTGCCAAAAAAGAGCAGGGTTTAATCTACCAGTAGTAGGTCCATGGTGGCAAGATTGCAGAGCTCCTGGCAGATACTGGGTGAATTGGTCTGCAGCAGGGCAGCCACCAGACGGGCCATGTGAAGGCGGGCGTTCCCCAGTGGCTGCTCTAGAACGCCAACGGTCGTCAATATTGCACTTTTCTGTGGAGGCAATATGAGAAGCACATCAGTTAGTGTTGTCAGAAAATGTTAACTTGGTACCAATATATAAAATCACAAGTTTCAGTTGTATAACAATAATACAAGAACAGTAACAGTGTAAAATGAGGCCCTGTAACATTGTGTGCAGAGCCAGTTCAAGGATTACAACTCGTGACTGCTGTGTTTTTAAAAGCAATCCCTGTCACCTGGCATCATGTTTACAGTTCAGTTCTGCTTCGCAACTTGGCACTGCTTTGTGGACTTTACCTTGGGGGGATCCAGAAGGAGCTGCTGGAAGTCCTTTAAATGGGGCTCAATGGCATTTAAAATACTGCTGTTGACAGTGTAAGACCTTTCATAACCCTGAGAATACAGATCCATCAGCCCTTCCAATCTGGAAGACACAAGCATACACATTCATTAGGTCATTAGACTGGAAGTGTTGAAAATATTAACTTAGTATTCGTTTTAAATAAAAGCACAAGGAGGTGTTTCAACTACTTTCTTGACTGTAAATAAAATACAGTTTTAAACATGATGTTATTGTATCCAGGAAGAGACCCAGAGAGACCAAAACTAAACAATTGATAAACATTTCTAATTAAAAACATGACAGGAAAAACTCACCCAGACCTCCTGGTCTCCAGTAAGGTAAGTAGCACTTGAGTTCCATTAACGATGGAGGCCTCGCTCCTCTCCCCTTCAAACATGTTTTTGAGAAGCCCTGCTACACTGTCCTGCCTGAACGACACAAGTTGACGCAGTTGTAAAAAGCCAGCCAACAAGCTGCACATTGATTTACTCTTGTTCCACAAGGAAGTATTGTAGAGGGCACAAACTCAAACTTGCACAAAAATCTGAGCTGTTGTCAAGCAGGCTCTACCAGCAAAGGTTTGTGTACACACGCTTCAACCTGAGTTTTTTTTTTTTTTTTAATAAAAGAACTCTCTGCTCCAGATTGGAAAAATAGCAAATCTGTAGTCATCACTGACAATGGAGCATTTCCATGTGTTTACAATTTGTACTTGTATCAACATGAAGAGCACTGCAAACTTACGACTCTAGAACAGCCAATAGTGGGTCAGCCTCCACATTCTCCTGCATCTGACTGGCTTGGTCTCGACTAAGGCGGATGATGTCACAAAGCGTTTGGGACGCATTTGATTGTCTCTGAAAAATAAATCGTTAAATTAAAAAAAGAAAAAAAAAAACAGACCAAGAGAAGACTCTTCTGATTTATAAAATATATCAATAGAATTATAGTTTCTACATCTGACAAAGAGGCAATCACGTCAAAACTGTGATGAGTAAACTCCCAGCAAGCTCTCCACTCCCTCACCTCCTCATCTTTGCCAGTATGGATGAGTTCTGTGAGTCTCTGTACCAATCTTTCCTCATTCAGCCACTGCAATAAAAACACAACAAGTATTAGATAGGGTCTTTAACTGCTGGTGTTTCCTGAGAGGAGGCATGCTGACATATTTAAATAGCTTACATGCAGAACCTCCTGCCTCAATGGAGCAGGCTCCACACAGCTGATGAGGCGAAGAAGCAAGTCCATCATGGCAGAGGCGTCAATGTGTTTCAGCACCAGACCAATAAAGCCCTCTTTTTTCTTTAGAAAGGTAATCACCTGGAAAAGACAAAATGTTAAATAAGAGATTTACCCTTACAAGTGTAAATGTGAACCATGCATCCAAACATCTATTTGTTTATATGCTTTATGTTTTTTTTTTCCACTGTACCTGTTCGGTTTTCCTGGCAATGAGATTGCCAATAGTTTTGCTGAAGAAGCTGGCCAGTAAGGGGTTGAGAGGTGGATCCTGCTCCAGGAAGTGGTAGAGCATCTCTAGGAGAGACTCATCTCCACCCAGCTTATCATTTATAATGGACACATCTGAGGTCAGGAGCTCACAAGCTATATTAGGAAACCTTGCAAAACAAAACAGATGGACGGTGAGAAGACGTTGCTGTGCAAGTAATGATTGCAAGGTGGCATTTCTCAACTGTTTTTTGGATGATCTGACAGCCGTTATGTCTACAATAGGTAACAAATGTCTTCAATTGTATTAAGTTAACTCAAATTTTATGTTTGAGGGGAATTTGAAGGAAAATGGATGTGAAGGCTGAACAAAACCAAAACACTAACAATTTAGTTTTTTTAAGTTAACATATACATAAAAGCACAACAATATATACATTTAACTGAAGATTTAACAAATACCACAGAAACTGAACTAAAACAAATCAATTTCTGACTTAACCATATTACCCTGCTTCCTACCAAATTTTCCATGGGATAAATAAAGTATCTATCTATTTAAATAGTTTTATAGATTATACTTTTACATTAAAAAAAATATTATTTGCATGGGGTCACTTTCTAATGGTCTGCTAAAATGGCAAATATTTTTATTTTATTAGTTTTGTATATTGCAATATATACTATACTATCATTGTCATCATTTATGTGCATGGGGTCTCACTTAAAGCGGCTCCTCTCCTCCAGATCAGCAGGTGGCTCTGTGGTAATGAGGCTGACCAGCTCCTGCATGCAGTGGTCCTGGGAGAGGAAGAGAAGTAGCCGACGGTTTTGGGCCTTGCACTCCTGCAGGACGTCATCTTCCTCCATCAACTCTCTCAGCGTCACGTCCTCCTTGTCCAGCAGGTGGTCAATGTGGGAGGTGGTGTGCAGGTCAAACTTCCAAAACATGGTGGCCGCTGGGACGGGGGACACAGCCCTGCGCCGCGGCACAGCACAGCGAGGATTGAGGTGGATGGGAAAACAGAAAACAGAGGTGGGAGAGGATGGGGGAGCCCAACGGTGGCCAGAAACAATAGGGGAGAGGGTTAGGAAAGAGTGGACGCGTAGGTGGGGAAGGAAGCAGAGGAGAGAAATTGATGTGAACAAACAAGTGTGTAAACTACAAGATTAACACAGCGCTTTTACTTAAGTAATAGTGGCAACATACAGGGATTTACTTCTTTTATATTGTACTTTAAACACCATTGTCTGGCTAATTTAAAGTCAAGTCACACTCTGTATAAGAGTGATCACGTTAACATGTGGCCTATCCCAGTTAATGCTGCATTAATGTAGGGCACTTTAGGCCGACTTTGTTGAATTTTTCATAGGATTTTGAGACAACAACATATGCTCTACTGAGAAGATCTTTTTTGTTACACTGTAAGAAAGCAGTCGGCGTTTGCTTGTAAATTTGCGTGTAGAGGCTCGCAAAGATAAACCTCATAATCCACATAATGGAAAAATGAGGTTTGATCACGTTGAAAGCTGGAGGATAACTGAGGCTGTGACATAATGTGGAGATAATGTCAGTGAGCTCTAATAGAAATTTGGAACTAAACATATTATTAAAAGGCCTATTGTGTGCCTATGTGTGTACCTAAAATAAGACTATATTCACAATAAGCACAACTGTTGGATTATCGGTTCAAGTGCATGTAACTATAGACTGTATAGTAAGAAACGGAAATGCCACACAGTCAAGGGCTCACACATACCAGTGGATGAAATGTGGATATCTTTAATCAGACCTCCCCCACGGGCAGGCAGGCATTTGTGTTTGTGCAGACAACAGAGAGTGTGGCGAGGCCTGGCATTTATCAGCATGGGTCTCCTCTTAAAACGTAGGCCTCTTTAGGAGATGAGACGCTGAGAGGCTCACCATAACCTGCACAACATGAAGGCTGAATATTACTCATCAAGGTTTTAGAGCGAATTTCATCAAGTGAGTTAGCATATCATTCAGACAGAATGTTCGACCTGCCACTGAGTGTGAACATACACATGAAGAGTTACAGAGTTTGTGAAGTGATGTCGCCCGCGTGAGTCAGTTCAAAGTTAGTGACATATAAAATGCATAAGGCTACAAGTATTATTTAAAAGTTGTGTTTAAAATACACATTAGGCATCCGTAATTAGGTGCAGACTGACAAAGAAAAAAAAATCAGACTGGTTACTTGCTGTTGAAAACTACACGGAGAGTATATATAGCTTCTAAGTGTGCGCTCATCACTCTGTTACTTTAACACAACTGGCGAACAAGGTTTGGTCAACTTCTCCTTCTGCGGTCTCAGCACCACAGCAGGGGCTATAAAATCCACACAACCAGATATTGCTAAATGGAAAATGTATCTTAAATAACGGTAAGCAAGCATTTGATGCTTTTGTGACTAAGCAATTACGTTTAGTTTGTTTTTCCTCGTGCCGTTGCTGTGGCAGCTAATCTACACAACCTAACACACCAACACTCGCATAGAACAATTACGTCCGCTAACTCCGTCAAAGCTAATACGTGTTTCTGAACAACTTTCTACCAACTGTTGGTCATGGAAGTAAAACTGAAGGAGGAAATCATAGTGCTTCCTCCTTTTTCTTTTCCTATTTTCCTGAGGGGGACCTCTCCTTGCACATGCAGAAGCAGCAGCAGCAGCAGCAGCAGCGTCCATCTGGCATACATTTACAGAGTACACAAGTGCAATAATAACCCGCCGAACGCTCCCTGTGGACACTGAGCAGGAAAGCAAATGCTTGACTTTTTTACATCCAAAATAGAACCCACCAGAGGCAACCTCAACAAAAACAGTCTGCTGGCACATATAACAGACAATAAAATGAGGAACAATGGCACACAATGGGCACACATGTGGATGCTGTGAGTCGACAAAAGTCTGTAATTAGGAGGGTTAAAAAGCAGTGAAATCAAGCGAAAGGGAATTCCACCTACATGTTTACATGGACTCCCCTTTACTTGCTGAACGCAAATAAAGATGCAACTGACGGCACACGCCGCTTGGTGATGTACTAGAAACCTAGTGACATGCACTACCAAATGATTAACTAATCTGCAGCAGTGCACTTCAGAGGACAAACAGAAGCTGCCGATTTACTCATCCTGTTGCTGTTTACTTGCAACAGGAAACTAAACTTGCTGTTTAGTTGTAAATGTATTAAACAGAACCCTGTATGTTATATTTATAGACAGATAGTGGTCCAAAAAGAGTCAAATAGTTTCTTATGTAAATTATGGTCCGTGACTTTACAATAAACTGTCACATATAGGAAGAGCTGATGGTGTTGAATCAGCTTTAGGTTCCTCACTTGAAAATCAAGGCACAGCGTCAGGTTTCACTCACCTGACATGGTCATGTGGCATTATTTTATTTTATTGCACATAACAACTGAAGACAATGGCAAAAAGCGAGTTTGTACATCTATCATTTGCAACACTTTAAAGATGTGCATGATCCTCATTTATCAAGACGATCTAACAATGAGAGGTATACGGGTATGTAGCTAAAGAAATGTAAACTGAGCTTCCATAGCCTTGGCATGAAATGCACATCAACTGACTTGCGGTAGGAGCTCAGATTTCTGTTTACTTCAACTCCAGTTGGAGACACCACTACAAAATAATACCGGATTAAAAAACGCCGTGGATTAATGTAACAGTAACCACACGGTTGAAATTACAAACTAAATCAAATTACAAATTAAGCGGCATGTTAACGAAGGCACTGTGTATTGTGGTGTCTCAGCTAGGCTTCGTCTCTGCTGGCCTCAGCCGACTCCGAATGGCTGCACAGAACACCACGAACTAAACTAACGTTAGCGCACTAGTTATTAGGTAATAGAGAAAAATCGAAACATTAGCAGTGTAAGAGATATCATATCAGTGGGGTGTTAAATTGCGAGAAATTCGACGGCAACAACTGTTAACAGCTGAACTTAACTTCGCGACTACGTTACGTTAACTAGCGCTAAGTAATCCAAGAGCTAAATAGCTTCCTTGTGCAAAGTTAGCCGAACGACCAACATTCAGTTATTGATCGACGTTAATTTGAGAATCGTAGACACCGACTTGTGAAGTTAGCAAACATTTTAGCTAACGTTAACGTTAGTTCCTCCTTTCCTCTCATTAGCATGTAAGCTAATTAGCCAGAGTTAACGTGTGCTGAGCGGAGTTAGCCAACTTAAATAGCTCTCCAACTTAGGTCCAACTTTGTCGATTCGGCAGCAGAGTTAACGTTAGCTAGTTGCTAAAACTCTGGATGATGTTTTCGATTAAAAAAAACTTACCTTTGGCTGAAAGTCCGCCGCTCTTACTCCCGTCTGGACTGAACTGATGTTTCAGTTTTTCGTCAAGCAGCGAGCTACTAAGTCACTAGCTATCCAGCTAACTATCAGCTAGCCGTGTTAGCTAACATACATTAGCCTGTGAGCGAATAGTGATTTGTTTTGAAGGGGTCAGTCTGCGACAGCACAGGCTACTGTTAGCTAGCTCAACTTGGCTAACGTTAGTCAAATGTGACTCTAAGGACTAGCAAATGAACACTTCCCCTGCATTAATGGCTACTTGGCATTAATAGCAATACGGGTTAATTCAGATATAGAGTATATGATCCGTACTCACGCTCAAAGTAATTCAAACGCGGGGCTAAGTTTAGCATGCAAAGCAGGAAAAACTCAGTCATATTTTTCGAATCAAAATGGCGACATGGTTACGAGAGCGCGCAGTAGACCTACACGGGGGACGTGCACTGACTTCAGACAGTGCACTGAGCTCTGCAAAACATCTTGGAGTACTAAACGATGCGGCAGTGGGACATCAGATTAAACAAATAGTCAAACTCTAAGGGTCTGAACATAAAATAAATATTACTTGTTGAACTGCAGCTGCAGGGGCCTATTCTCGTCTGACACAGAGTGGCCTTCATGCTTAATATTTTAACTATGCAAGTTAAGATTTAAAGAAATAGGCCTATATTTTTTTTATCACACCTCTTGAATAGGTTATATAAAACAGTTGCTTTGCACTTGGATACAGTTAATTTCAGATCTTCTGTTTAATCAGTTCACCACATGCAAAATAGCACAATATTTTTCCTTTTACCACAGTTGGTAATCATCAACAATTGCCACAGTGGACTGTGGAATGTGTTATGACAGTTAATTTAAAATAAACATCAATTAATTGTACTGTTGTTTACTATGAAATTATGTATCAATTTTAAGTATATGTCAGTTTATTTGATATATACTTTGATATATCCGCAGGAGGTGAGACACATGTTTTGGTTGTGGAGTTGATTTAGTTTAGCGTAGCCTCAGAACAGGCAAATTTACTATTATGTGGCAGGTAAATATTTATTTTTGTCCACACAACACACACGGCAAAATATGGTTAAGTGAAAAATGTGCTTCAACAGTTTTTTTTCCAGTCACTGATCTTTCTTTTATTATTTGACTGACAAAATATGACCGAATTTTTCAAAGATCCTTCAGAAAATAAAACTGTGATTTTTAGTTAGATGGTTACATTAAAATATTACAGTGCAATAAAGAAATTACTATTTGAATGTATACATTTAGTGCTCTGATTAAATGTACCAAATACAAGTTCTTACAAATAGCCCAGAAACTGATAAGAATCCACACCATGACATGCGTGCTGCTCTCAGTTCTACCGCTGAAATCGAAGATTACCCAACATTAATTCACCGAAATAACTTCGTTTTGAGTGCGAAAGGATTCCCTCGGTATTTTTAGCAACTTTCTCCTCGTCTGCTTTCCTTCCCTCCTCTCTTCTTCCCTTCCCTTTGACTTCACCTCCTTCCCTCGCCCGTATCCCACAATGCACTGCGTTTCACTCGTTGGATCATGGACCAAAGCGGTAAGCAAAATGCCAAAACAGGGCCGACGTTAGCAAACTTCTTTTATGCGATGCGTTTGTTAATTACACAGGTGTAGCGGTTGCTGTAACTGTTCGTTTGATAGCCGGGAATGGCCCTCTCATAATACGGCTTCGCTACGGCAAACCTTTATCTCTGCGGGCGCCGTTAAACCTAGCATGCTCCTTGTTAGCTGGAATCGGCTAGCGATGGAGTAACGCCAGACCGCGTCTCTCCTCCAAAAGTTAACATTCAGCGCGTTTAATGAATTTACAGGGCACGTGTTATAAGGTTGTGCAGTTACTGCGCTGAGTTGAAATACTGAGCATATTTAGCTCGTTATTAAGTAGGCGCAGCGCGAGGAGCTGTTGTTTTGGGGCGCGAATGCTAATTGACTAATGCTAGCACATGCTAACTAATCTGTCTAAGGTTTTGTAAAAGATAACTGCGTGTTCTCAGAATATTTGCGTATATTTATATGACATTATGTGCTTGTGCTTTCAAAATGGAACCATTAAGCTCACATTGGACTAGTTTTGATATGGTAATATTGACGTAGTAAGTTAACCAAAGTTACAGTACATCACTAACTTTGAGTGGGTCGTTGTCACTGTTTCCTAGCCGCGAGGGCTTTGGGGATTTCCTCCAAAAGGTTTCATCCCGGCAAAATAAGGGATTGCCAATTCGTAATGTCATTTTAGCTTTTGTCAACAGGCAAGAGATAACTACCCTGTCTTAGTTACTCTCATCGCCAATTCAAAGTCGTTGTCTTTTTCTATATATGCTATGCTCAGCTTAAGACAAATGCCAAAAGAAACCATTGCGTTTCATTCTGTTCATTTCAGTTCTGTGCTAAACATTTACAAAAATCCAATTAAATATGAGCGTGTCCTTTGAGTCCATGCATCTTGCACAATGTACCTGTCTTAATTCACTGTGTGATTCTGCGTGAGTGCATCACTTCACGTCCCTGCTTCTCTTTCAGACAATGATCTTCAAGGAAGCGATGGCTCCGGGAGTTTGGGTGGCCCGGATGTTCGCAGGCGAATCCCCATTAAACTCATATCCAAGCAGCCCTTGAGGAGCAAACCCCCGCCGCGCGTCCAGAGGCCCGGCAACCGACCATGTAAAAGTGAGCCTGGAGAAAATGGTAGGCACACTGTGCAGTGCAGCCTGCCCGTTATCGCCGCAGTGTTTTAAGAATTCATTTTTAGATGTTTATTATTTATAGTGGGCCCGTTCACACCTTGCATTTACATCCGCCCTGAGCTATGTGCTATACAGCCACTGCCTCAGTGGAATTGCTACAGCTGCAATGGAACCATGAATGGAACCATCTATTTCTGTTATCTATTAGCTATTATGTGTGCATCATGATGATCTCATCAGTAACACCAATATGTTTATAAATGACTGAATTGCAGACAGCGTGCTGTCTTAAATAATTTCATCACCACTGCCGAGTAGGTGGTCTTTAATATGACCCAGCGCGCATTGTGTTTTCACCCTACCAAAGGAATATGGTCAGAAACATCCCAGACCACCTCCAAATGTGGTCAGAGATTGTATCACTCAAATGTGTCCTCAGTGTGTCCTGGATGTGTTCACGCCAAGGTTGTCACTTTCATCAAATCCAAATCCAGTTGATGGTAATGCAAGGTCCTAACGGAGCCAGAGTTTCTTCTGTGTGTTAAAACCTTCAGAGGTGTTGGTTGGTTCTTAAAGGCCCAGGATAAGAATTAAAGACAGTGTTTGTTTTTTTTGCAGTCAGTTCTGCGGAAGGTCAAAAGTTGGACTTATTATCAATAATTGCTGATATTGCTGACATTTTAGATTTTCATGTAGTTTTGTCTTATACCTCCAGAGTGTGTCCTTGATTACACTTTAGATGTCACAGAATATTTTACTTCATTTAGCTGCTGGATCAGGTGCCCGGAAAAAGGTTTTACTTATTTAGCTTGATGTCCAGGAAAACTATAGGGAAATGTTGTTTATCATTTGTGGTTGTATAGTTTCACACTGATTGCTTAGAATGTTACTTTGGAAATCTTGACGTCCACTTTGGGAGCAACAAAATTTTACAGATCAAATAAAGGTTTTGGGGCTTTCTCGGTTTGCCAGCATCGCATCATTTGTCTCTTTCCAGATAACTTTGGCTTCAAGCAGGAGGACAGGTTTGATTGTGGTGCTAAATCTGGTGATGTCTTTGCGACGCAGAGGAGATTCCCACAAGTAATGTTTTGGGATTATAAGGTATGTCATCCTTAGTGAGAGGAAGAATTTATCGAACATGAAGATCCAAGATCTTAAACAAGATGTTTCTTTTCCAACAGTTAAATTTGATTGGTGAGAGGGATGAAGTCCCAATCCACTTCTGTGATAAGTGCGGCCTACCAATTCAGCTATATGGACGGATGGTATGTACTTTAATGTTGCCTTTTCTCTGCTGAAGTTGTCAGATTAATTTTCATGTCTTAACCTTTGCCCTCTTAACTCCTCAGATTCCCTGTAAGCACGTTTTCTGCTACGACTGTGCTTTGCTTCATGAGAAGAAAGGAGACAAATTATGCCCAGGGTGAGACCTTTTAACTTTTCAGTGTGTGGTGGTTGTAATGTTTAAGTTTTGATACGTGGCAGGAAGGTAAATTTCTCTAAAATGAGGTTGACGTCAGTTTATTTGCTCTGTTGTCACATCGTGATTCGTATTTGTGTTGTCCAACTCTAATTGTCACTAATGAAAACCCAAAACATTATGAAAAAACATTTTATGCGGCGCCGCGGCTATGTTTCTGTTTGAATCTTGCTTTGAGATACTCAACCTTTGTCCCGTCTTTTCAGCCTCACTCTCTTCAACTGCACAGATCCGGTTCAGCGCATCGAGCAGTGCCAGCGTGGTTCCCTCTACATGTGCAGTGTTGTGCCTGGATGCAAGCGCACCTACCTGTCCCAGCGTGACCTGCAGGCCCACGTCAACCACCGCCACATGAGGGCAGCAAAGACTTCGTCAGGCCGCCAGGAGCCTGTGCACATGCCCCCTGCATCTGAGGTCCCTGAGCGGTTCCGCGTGCCTCCGCCTCACTTACCTAAGAACCACGTTCACCTACCCAGCCCTCTCCAGCACGGCGGTCACGACCCTTACAGTCAGCCACCGCCACCCACCGGTCACGAGGGCCCGCCACCGACCTCTGCACTGGGTCCTGAGACATTCCGTATTGCCACGGTGACCACGCGCAAACATAGTAATCTCATCACCGTGCCCATCCAAGATGACTCCACTTCCTCTCGTGACCCCCACTCTGGTGGGCCAGGCCCTGGCCAGCCGCCCCACCATCACCCTGGGGACTATCCTGGTCAGCCTCCTGTAGTGTCTCACTCTCACCACATGATGGCACCACCGCAACAGCACTTCGGCCCACCGCCTCCCCCTCCTCCTCCTATTAGCCACCCAATGCAGCACCCTCCCCAAGGCTCTGGGACACCACACATGGTGTACAACCAGGCCCCTCCTCCCCCCATGTCCACGGCTCCCCCACCTATCAATCCACCACCAGCGCACATCATGGGCCAGATGCCTCCTTATATGAACCATCCACCCCCAGGACCTCCGCCACAACACAGTGGCCCTCCTGTTAATGCCCCCCCACCTCATCACTATAACCCAAACTCCATGCAGCAGTTCCCTGAAGACCAAGGCACTCTTAGTCCCCCATTCAACCAGCCGGGAGGGCTCAGTCCTGGAATGTGGCCCGCTCCGAGAGGACCTCCACCTCCACGGATGCAGGGTCCCCCGCCCCAGGGCCAGATGCCTGGGCCACACCACCCAGATCAGGGCCGCTATCGTCCTTATTATCAGTAAACTGCCAACTGAACAAATGGGCTACAGTCTGTGTCATTCTGTTCCATACTACTTGTCTGAATAATGTGATAGCAAACCTCAGGGTTACAGGGAGTAGGACTTTGATTTTGATTAAACTGCCCCGAAGCAAATGTGTATGTGGTGCACATTTTAGTTAACTGTGCTCAACTTCCCATTGAACATACTGTTGATTTGGATAAGCGCAGGAATGTCCCCCTTTTTTTAATAGCTTACAGTAAAAATCTGTGTAAATATGTCAGCTGATGTCACACACGTACTGTACATTGAACGTTGTCTCAATAAATTTTTAACAGCAGATTTTATGGTTTCGTCTTTGCATGACAGTTGATGCAAGAACACCGTGGCCAGTTTTCAAGCTACAGAAAACAACATTTATGTGTTTAGTATGCATTTAATAAAGAAACAGGAGTTCCCAATACACTGAAAAATTTAGATTTACAGTTATTACAGAAACAGTTTCCAAAAAGAATCTACAACAAAGTGTAACAAGGCCTGTGACTTCAAGTACTGAACAGTTTGCAATGAAATTAATGATAAACTTCAATTTCAAAATTAATTTTTAAGGTTTATTTATAGTGAGATTCATATGGTACAGTGTAAAAAGAACTTAATTGCAGTCTGTAGTGAAAGGTTCTTCACGAATGGATGTTGCTGGAGACGGGCTCTTCTATAATTTGGCATGTGTCATCTGCAAAAGAAACAGACGTTTACACCACTTAGTGAAACTGAAAACGCATTACTGTTTTTTTGTTTTCTTTATGCACTTTAGATTATCCTGGCAAAACATTTACACCTGTTCTTGACTCGTAAAATAATTTATATCAGATAAATGGATCAGCAGATGTTTGACTTTCCAAGCTTCTCAACAAGTCTGTACAAAGATAATTATGTTGTAAGTGTACAAGATATACTTTCCCTGATATTTATTATTTTTCAGTATATATTGGAAAATCAGCTCTTGTGTGTAATTTCAAAAGCATTTGCTCACTGGAGCCGTGTTTAATACTACTGCATTTCCTGCTCTGTCATGCCAAAATATATTGTGAAGATCTATCACTTGTAACCCACATGTTCTGTCCCATCCAAGCCACGATTTGCGTCGTCCTGGTGTTTTTCAAGAGCGTGCAGCACGGCGTCATGCAGGGTCGGGAAGAACATGGAGGTCAGGATCTCGTCGTCGAAGAACATGCAGCCGTGCAGTTTCTCCAGGATGTGAGCTGTCGACATGCGTGTTTTTATCCATTTAGATTTGCAATTTGCAACAGAAAAAAGCGCTGTTAAAAACACCAGTGATACTCACCGTCGCAGGAAACAATGTAAACGTCCACCTCAATTCTGGTAAACCCTTTGATCATCTGAGGAGACATGCGGCAGTATTGCTTTTATTGTTTTAACCCCAGTTGGCACATCACAAGTTATTTGTCAATTCCTTCAAAAGAGTATTTATGTGCGGTACTTAAAAGAATTTAAGACTTTTTACCGTTTTGAGTCCTTTCAGAGCAGAGATGTCCAGGAAGGAAACCGCAGAAAAGTCCAGGATCAGGCTGTGTAGGTCTACTCTGGGAACACTGATGTTGGCTGGGAGCTCGGCGTTCCAGTTCATTTGGAAAGGAAGGTCCTTGACATCTGTCGGCAGGTCCAGGTCCTCCATGCTCACATAGGTCTGATCAGTTGTTTGGCCGAATAAATGCCTCAAGTCCTTCTGTAGTACAGGTGTCATAAAAAGCACTTTTTCAACCTTACATTTTCTCATCTTAGTTAGGTGTTGGTTATTTGCTCTCTGTGTCTCTGAGGCTTGCTTCAAAACCAGTTGTACCACTGAGTCTTAGAAGAACTTCAAGCCATTTCAGCTTGGATTTTTAGTTTCTGTCTCTGGGAATCCTTGGGGTGGATTATAGAGGCTACTCAAAATCTGCCACTTGTTTGTATTGCAAACTACTGTATGTTTTCAACAGCAAAATGGCATCTTTTGATATGAATGCAGAACCTGTTATGGTCAATGAGAAATGAGGGAAATTTTTATAGTGTATTGGCTGAGTCACACAGACAACAGGGTTTTTTTTTTTTTGCCGTGGACAGAGGAAGACGATCCCAACGGAGAGAATCAGAGGCTGCAGCTGCATTAGCATGCAATACAGTCAGAAGGAACTTTCCAGAAACTGAGGTGGCTCGGGGAAAAAAAATTGTGTCAGCTCAAATTGCTCTAATTATATAATATATATACTATATATTGCTCTAAATAAATCTATTGCCATAATTTTACTTTCAAAGTAGCAGCTACAGGCTCAGGATACACATCAACACTGATATCTGTTCTCCAAAAGCATTTGCTCTATTTGCGTAGCTTCTTCCCTCACAGATATAGTGTCTTTTAGTGTTTAAGAGGAATTGCCGTTTTTTTTATAACCTGGACCTTATTTCTGGCATAAAATACGGTCATTTACTCACCCATATAAATCTGGTGTCATTTGCAGTCGATCGGACGATATTTAGATCGAGTGGAGCGCTGCATATATCCATATAGTGGGAGTGACTGGGGCACCGAAATGCAGCCTCTAAATAACGCATTATCTGCAGCGAAACTCGTTCATTTCACCAATATTTTGTTATGATACGCTAGTGCTAATCCCTGTTGAGTCCGGAGTTGCCTGTTATCTATTCGTGGACGTGCAGCGGTTTGTTGTTCTTTGGCCAGCTGTTCCTCTCTCTGCCTCCGCATCCTCCTTTCAACGAGCTCCTCATCCGTATACTCTGGTTCAAAACGCTAAGATATAAACAAAAGTCGTTGTCCACAACCTCAGAATCGGTAAAATATTCAGCCATGTGGCAAAAAAATAGCAGTCGCAAATTACAGGTAAACAAGCTCAGCGATTACATCATCCAGGTCAGAGGTTAGTAGGTCAATCAACAAACTCCAGATGATGATAACAGGTAACTCCGGACTCAACAGGGAATAGCACTAGCGTATCATAACAAAATATCGGTGAAATAAATGAGTTTCGCGGCAGATAATGCGTTATTTACAGGCTGCGTTTCGGTGCCCCAGTCACTCCCACTATATGAATATACGCAGATCTAAATATCGTCCGAACGACTCCAAATGACACCAAACTTATATAGGTGAGTAAGCGATTGTATTTTATGCCAGAAATAAGGTCCAGGTTGTAAAAAACGGTAATTCCCCTTTAAGTTGAGCATAACTTTCAGATGCCTTTACGTTTTTCAGAGACAGAGCAGACCAGCACACTGGGTTTGAAACAATCCACCTCCATGAGCTTGGCAGGTTGCTCGTGTACGATGTGTGCAGTAGGTTGTCAGTGCAACAACGGCTGTGTGCCATGCAAGAATTTATTTCTCAGTTTACTAAATTCACGGCAACATAAAGTAGCAGATGTTCCCTTTAGAAAATTAGATTATTTGTGCTTCCACTACTGTATGTTTGAGATTTCACCTCTCGAGCAGCATGATCCCTTTTCTTCAGCAGTTCCTTGATTTTTCTCAGGGCCTTGTTCCTCTTCCTCAAAACCTTCACAGGGTTAAACCCAACCTGGAACAAAGTATTGGGCGTGTATTAAATTTGCGCGTTCCAAGCAAAAAACAAACCAACGCAGTGGAGAGTGATGTGTCATACATACAGCCTCGACAAGCTTGTCCCTGAAGAACTCAATGTTGGCAAAGAAGATGGGCGACGGTATCCGGAAGATTTTTACTCCCTCTGGTTCAACTAGCTGAGAAGGGAGGCATTGCGGACTGAAACCATTCAACAACATTTAAGTCACTATTCATTATTTATTTTTTCATTTAGCATACTTACATGTGGGTAATCCTTGCGATCTCTGTAGATGTCGGTCCCAGGGATGTTAGCCAAGATGGAGCAGCGCGGACTGGAAAGTGTGAAAGTCAACAGTTTTACCATGTACTCATATATTAACAACTCATTCAGAATTATTTGCTCATATATTCAGCTATCCTTTGGTAATCAGATGCTTATGTGTTTCCATGTAAAGCTTAGCCACGGTAATGTGTCTAACCAGTGTGAAGACAGATTGTCAATGCAGAGTAGAGCTCGTCTTAGGTTTATATACTTGTTCCCAGTCCCAATGTGGCTAATCTCCTCTAGGCTCTGTCCACGTTGTGCTGCGTACTTCAGATGTCACAAACTGTGTAATTACAATTGAGTCCTGAAGATGACAGTGAGCAGCTCCACCCCCAAGCCCACCAACAGGCCGAGATCCAGTCCCAGCAAGATGGCACCCAGGCAAGTTCCCATCCACACTGCCTACAGACAAACACCTGAGATCAAACACTCAAACTGGAACAGTCTGTGGCAGTTAAATTAGATTAGCAGAAAGTTTGATTCGGTTTTGGTGTCGCAGTTGTCAAGCACCTACACATTCTAGTTTGTCCCTCCTCCACAGGTAAGGGATTTCTCTGAATTGCATTAGCATGCCCTTCAGGTTGACGATCACCAAGGCGCCCAAGACAGACTGCAGTCAAATCAGATATTAAGAACATTACAACAAACACTGCAACTCCCATGTAAAAAAAATAAGATAAGAGATGAGTCTCACCCTGGGCAGTGGCTCGAGCAGGAAGCCAAGTGCTACCGTTACAATCATTGCCATCATGGCTGAGATCAACCCAGCAATCTGCAAGTGTAAAAACAAGTTAATGTTTAATATAAAGACGGACATGATGGAAATATTTATGCGACAGGAATAAGATCGTAAAACGATTTTACTGCAAATCCGGGGGACAAAATGATCAGATAGCGCAGCATTTGACCTACTAAATGTCCATGACCCAAGAAATAGATGCAATGAATGTTGAGAGTTTGTTTTCTCACCTGTGTTTTTCCTCCCGAGCTCTCCTGCACGGCGGTCCTGGAGAGTGCTGTGCTGGCTGCAAACGACCTGAAGCTTGCACCGAATATGTTGCTAACCCCAAATGCCACAAGCTCCTGGGATGGAACAATGACAAGTAACGTTAGGTCTGTGACAGTGAAAGATTACCTTTGCGTTGATTTCAGTGTTTCTCTTTGACCTGTATAGTTCATGATGGATAGACATTTATTACATGTATCCAACCTGGTTGCCATCGATGGTGTAGTCATGTTTGATGGAGTAGACTTTGGCCACAGAGAAGGCAACAGCAAATCCCACTATGGCTATAGGGAAGGCCTCCACGGCACTGTCCTGGAAGACTTCCATGCTGGGCTTAATGGGAGTCTCATACCTGGAAGAGGATTGGGTTTCATTGTGGATTTAAATGATCTGGATGACAAGACGGAACATCAAACCAAAGAGAGATACTCACCCGCTAACCATTTTACCAACAACGTCGACGTCGTATCTGTCCTCAAAGTTGAAGCCGTAGGAGATCCCACAAGCTATGACAGTCTGTGTGAATGAACAGACGCTAAAGAATCTTAAAGGATCATTATATTCTATACTTAATCTAAACATGTCTTTTCCAGAGCCCATCTCTACATACCTTTCTGATACCTTTCTTATATATTATATATTTTAAGCTTTGGACACTGACACAAATAGGGATGCACCCATACAGTTCTGCACTTGTATAAAACAGCTTTGATACGACCACATTCGAACCAACAGCAATGCAGCATGCCATACCCATTGAATCTCAGGTTGCAAGATGCGGCAGTTGCAGAAGGGATTCATAGTGTATCCCCTGTCTATGTGTTTAGGGTTGTGTTGTTTTTTTTTTTCCTGGGCTATTTCCAGCCAATTATCTGCCATGGGTTTACTATAAAACAGGAGGCTGTATGCATCTTGCAGGGTTATGTGTTATTGATGGAATCTCATCTCTCGCCTGTTAGTATAATGAATTCTTGCTGCTACTGATCAGTCATTCTTGGGTAAAATTCCCAGGCTGGCATTGTTTGTCTTTCTATTTAAGCTGTAGTCCACACACCTTAACATTATTCCTCGCCACATAGCCAACATGAACAATGCAGGTAAGTGGCCATGAAGTATATGATGAAGCACGTAGGCAGGGGTTGGCAGGTTAGTGTAATAAAATAGTTGGACATTTTAAGCATCCTGCCTTAGTCAGTGCAGCATCAAATAGAAGTGAGCTCGGGCAATATTTGTGTCCAAATACTTGATCCACTTGCAAAGACCCTACACTGTCTTATGTTGCATGGCAATTCAGTTGTTAATTCAGTTGTTAAAGGTTTTTCCTCACCATGATGGCCTCTATGGGTATGGGCACAGGTAGCTTGGCTTTATATCTGTCATTCAGCTCCTTCACGATGAACACGACAACCATAATCACTATGGACATCACAAGGTCGCAGATATTGGTTGAGGTGATCTGGACAAAGATATGCTCCAACGTCTATAAAACAGGAGCAAAGAAACATGTGAGCACGGTAAGTTATGATCAACTGTAGTAACAATTTTTGTTTGAGACAACCCATTCAGCTCATCTGACATAGCATGCTTTACTTCATTATTTGCTCTTCGATCCAGCAGCGAGACGACTGCATTAGCAGTTTAGACCACTCATGTCTGTGAAGTAAATGTGAGGCTTTATGCTATGCTAACATTTATAAGCAAAGTAGTGCAAGTAAGCTAATTCTCGCTAGTATACACATTCTAGCCTTACTGCCTCCTAAATGTTGTGTTTCCTGCTCTTCATGGTTGTTAATGTGTGCTGAGAAGGATTGTGCAATCAGTAATTACTGACTTGTGTTTGAATTGGCAAAAACACAATGTTGCAATTGACCTTGGTTCGAGTTCACAGGGCAATTGACACAAAACAACTCTACGTTCTTGGAAATAATTTGGAGATTTTTTTTACTGATCGGTTTTTCCGGAACAGAACTCAGCTGCTGTGCTCACAACAGCCCAAACAAATCGATCAGAGGGGCTCCCTGTTTCTAAGCAACAACCTATGGTGCGTTCGCACTACGAGGGACAAAAACTGATGCATATGACTGGTTGATCAGAGGAGCAACAAAAAAAAGCTTGAAGCCAGCTCAGCTTTCATATCACGTGCCTCATCCAACACCATTAGGTGGGGAAACACAATCGGACAATACATTTCTCTCAAAATATCACCAAGCATATTCAGAAAATTAGCGTTGTAGACAAAATGACACAGGTTAGAACAGCTCCAGCCAGTTTCACTGTAGTAGATACTGTGTCTGCTGGTTCTGCACTGTGTCACACCGACCACCACTTTTAGTTTTTTTCACTGTAATGTGAATATGGCTTGAGGCTGGCACAGCCTTACTGTTGACTGTATCTGCTGGCAGTAGCTTTGGACAAATATGAGAGTTTTATAAATCTTCTCCTTTGCTTCAGGACAAGAACATGAGTAAGTTTAATTATCAAAATGTCAAACTAATCCTTTAAAACAAGCAAACCAAAGTGAAGTCACAACTTTGGTTCTGCTCATCATTGGTGGTGCAGGGGTTTCTATGCTGGCTACTTGTCAAGGAAAAGCTAACATTTAGGAGGCATGCAGCCTGCCCTCTTCATCTATTTTCTCTTCCTCCTCCTGCCCGAACAATGATGACTTTGTAAGTAGTCAACCACTGCTACTTAGAAATAGTCCAAATACAATAATAAATAAATTTGCAATCACAGTAAATACACAATAAGAATAAGTTGACAGACACATCTTGAACTTACATATATAATAGAGAGCGGACCACTAATTCCAGGAACAGTCAGCCCCAGCACAAACCTGAGCTGGGATACCAAGATCTGAACAGCTGCTGCTGTGGTGAAGCCGGACACCAGGGTGTCAGACAGGTATGTGACAATAAAGCCCGCCTGGAGGGCACCCATTGCAAGCTGGAGCAAAAAGCATAGGAGAGGAAAGCAAAGAGAAAAGAAGCCTGGTTTTAAAAACCTCAGAGAATATCCAGAACTGATGACATGAAGCACAGAGCTCTTCCTATGAATCCAGTTTACCTGAAAAATCCCCGTGAGAAATGTCACAGAGGAGGCCACCAAGACTCTCTGCTGGTCCTTAGTCAGACCCTCGAAGTCTGTGAGATTTGCCGGTGGTCCATCATCTGGGACCAAACGGGTCACCACTTCTCCAACCATCAGGCTCAGGACTGGGAAGGCACCTATCCATTTTGTGGCAAAATGATTTATTAGGTCAAGTTATTGAGTTGTAAATACAAAAAAAAAAGAAAATACTTTCTGGTGGGTTTTGCATGACATACCTACGGATATGTGTCTGGATGTACCGAGGAAGAAGTATGTTAGCACAGGGAAGAAAGCTGTGTAGAGGCCATAACTTGCGGGGAGTGAGGCCAGCAAAGAGAAGGCAAGTCCTGCACAGAAAATATTAAATCATAATAAACAGTCATTTATTTTATGTTATGTAAAGTACTTTAAAGTAGATCTCTTCTTCTTCTTAGGCCTTTGAATTCCTTTTGGAACATAGGCCATTGGTGAATCGCCTCCACCCAAAAAAAGAAGATGTTTGCAGTTATATTGTTACAATATCCACAAAATACTTGTTTAGTTCCTAAATAAAGCTTCCGTGAGTAGCCAGTCGTTGTTATGCAGGGAATTGTGAAATTAAAATTTAAACCTGTAGCGCAGAGATCGAAAATTTGAACGTAAAGATGTAGCAATGCTGGCAGCTCTATTAGCACTCTGAGCTAAAGGCTAATGTAACTATGTGCTGTTTAACTTCTGGTAAATTAATATATTGTGATTTACTTGTATATTTCTTTTCTTTGTAGTTTTATAATATATTTTAGAAACCTCCCAATAGCCATTTTTTTCATTATACATTTGAGTTTACTACATTAAGCTACCTGGTCGTTAGCTTGCTAACTACCAGATTCTAGATTCAGCAATAGTTACCTAGCAAGGATGTTCTCATCACTCAGTGTTGATGTTAGCGCTTGTATAATGAGCATTTTTATGTTTTTATGTTTTTATGTATGTATGTACAAAAAACATCAGAAAGGAAGCAATAAAAAAAAAGCACAGCTTCAGCACATGGGACTGTCTTTAGCTTTGCAGCTAGTTAACATTTCTACAAGTACCTCAAAATTAAAGTGCTTGCATTTTATCTACTATAAAATGCTTTTATAGCAGATGTGCGGCAGTTACTGTCTTTTGTTGCTTAAGCTTCCCTTTCCTGGTGTGCAATCAATAAAGTATTATCTTATCTGGTCTATAATTTCCTACAACACAATCAGTGATTGTAACTGATGTGACAAGCGATGATGTAAGAAGTATACCTGAACATAAAATAAAGATTTTAGTTTCAAAAAGTAAATGTCTGATCAAAGAATATGTTTACAGATTTTGTCTCATTTTGTAATATGTTGCCGATCGCAAATAATGGGGTACAGTACAGTAAAAGTAAGGTCCACGTATTCAGGAGTCAGCCCTAGTGCTTGTTATTCTTGTTATGGAACCACTAACTTCCCTTACAGTTAGCCAGATGATTTAAATTTTGGTTGCCTTGAATGCACCCAAAATGATGATCCAGCTGCTCACCTTGCATGATGGCCACCAATCCAGTGCTGATCCCGGACACCACATCGGCCAGCAGCCACTCTCTAACTCTGTAGGTCCTCATCCAGCCAGTGATGGGCAGAAAGGTGAGTACTGCATTCTTGGCACGTTTTGAATCACATCTGTTTAAATCACACAAAAAAAAGCAACTCTGAGAAATTCTCCTAACTCACAGTTTCATCTAAATTTGTATCGCAGCCAGAGATTTAAACCAAGAATGCAAATTATTACACCAAATCAAAGAACGTCATGCTGATTTCGGTGGTCTCACTTACATCAGAAAGTCTTTGACATGGGCCAGGATGGCTTTGTGCTTCCTGTGGATTTTCTGATGATCTTCGGCAAAACTGTCCTCGGTGTAGACAGGTCTGGACACGACATACGGTTTCCTCACTTTCGCCATCCTTGCTGCACAGGTGTTAGAGAACTCCAATTTCAGCGTAATGTAATGTACAGGCCCCTGAATAAACCTTTGGCCGCTGTATCTAATCTGGGATCAATCTCAACTTTATGTCAGTTTTGTCTGTGCTTTGTTCAATCATTAACATACGCAGATTTGTCATTCATTGATGTATGACAGTTTTTTTTTTATGTCCTTGTAATTAACTTCAATTTCCTTAAACATTACCAAGAAGCTCTCTGTTTTCCTCTCGACATTTCCGCCACTTGTGAAATATGCTAAATGTACATTCTGGGATACAATGATCCCTGTTTGTTAAAATTATTTTGTTTTCTATATTTCAGATTAATGCACTTTTGCTGGTCTGTTTGTTAGAAGATCTGACGTTCAACCCTTCTTCAAAACAAACTCTCAAAATCAAGAATATAGTAGGACACACCTGTATATGAAATGTACAGGTACAGTGTATTTAACCCTGCATCCTATTTCATCATTTTTTTTCCTAAATGATTAACAGGGACAGAAATGTTTGGAATCGGTTCAAAGGTGCGAACCAGAAGTTGTTGACCAAACCTAGTGGCAACTTCTGGTGTTGAGAAATCGCCGAACTTCCCTTAAATCACTCGAGGCTGGTTCCAAAAATAACAAATCCCAACAGACCTCCGTATTACAGCCTGGTACAAAAACTGTAGATATAATTAATATAATGTAGTCCTCATACATCTGTAATGAGAGGGAATTTTTACTTGTTTAACTTATATTAAGGTTTAAAATTATGCTCAGTTAAGGGCGTGTCCTCTTTGATTGACAGGTGGATGCTGTGGCAGTGTCTGCTTTGCCATCAGCTGTTCGCCTCAGCTCGATTTACCTCCACCATTTTTGGGTTAGTTGCGATGTATTCTTCTTCGCTCTATGCTGTATTCTGTGTTGAAGACTACTCTCAAAAAAGCATTTTATCTGAGTAATTATAGAACAGCCCCAACACATCAGTTATATCAGGTATACATTAGGTATAAATGCTTACATTGGTGTAGGCCACTTGCGTAGGCCATGCATAGATCTATTGCAGAAGTGGTAACCAAGCTTCAGGCCGGGTCGGGCGCTTCCAAGAGGGCGAATGAGCCCCAAGACTAATCTTTAACACCACTCTTTAGAACTCCTGTGAGTTCATGAGTCTTTACTAATAGTCCTACGTGTGAACATAAGGGTTAGGGAGAGCTATAGGGACAAGTTTACAGGAGAGAAAGCATAGTCATCTAGACATCTCCAAATTGTGGCAACAAAAGAATGCATCAGACTTTGAGAAGCTTTTATTGACTTCTTTTCGGGGGACTGGGACATGGCGAAGTTGTGTTAGTGACTGGACAAACACACCTGCTTGTCTGCACCTAGCAGGCCAGCTTTAGAAGCAGCTATTACTACTTCAATGATTATATCCGGTGATGTTATATGCTACGTTTATTTGGTCAACCTGGTATCCGGACTAACAATACGCCTGTCATGGGCAACTACAGGCATGTTCAGGGGACTGTGGCATCATGTGATTACACTGCAGGCATTTTTCAATTGTCCGTTATAGTATTCTCACTCAAAACTGGACTAATTCCAAACATTTTTGTCCCTATAAATAGGGTTCAGGTTCAAACATACAGGTTTATGCTTTAGGTGTTTTCAATAACAGGATGGTGCAAGTGGGATTAATTTAAAAAGGATTAAAAAGTGTTTGTTTATGGAACTGAAGTTAGGATGATGGTGATATGGATCTAGACAACAATGAAGTAGATATAGTGACATATAAATGAACAATTAATCAAATAAAACTTGTATGTATTCTGGCTGAAAGTGATAGCACTTGCTTATAATGTTATTTTCTATTATAACTGCCATTTTGTCAGATACATACATTCATGAGACACAGAGACATGAATAAAAAAAAAAAAAAATGGACACACCTTTATCAAGAGTGATAAAATATTTTAATTAAATATTTCTGCCACTGCAAAATCCATTAATTCTTTCACACAGAACATTTATTTCAGGGCGCTGGAGCAAAATGTGTATTTAACTATAAAATATGTCAAATATAATACAATGTAATTGTCCACAAACTCACTATGTACAGTATAAAAAAAACAAGTGTTCCTTACATCACGGTTACATTACAGTTAACACTGTGTCTGTAAACTTAAATTAAAGCAGTACATCATAATTTATCACGCAGGTCACTATCCAGCATCATCTGCAAAATATTTACACGTTTTTCTGTCCTTGGTCTTTTTGGCGTCTTCTCCCAGAGATCGCTGTCTTCTCCCTCTGAGGTTAGAATTTGGTTTGATCTGGAGCCTGTTTATGAAGACGAAACTCATGTTTCGGTTTGTTTCAACACAGCATGGAGTAAAGAACATAAATGAAGTAAATGTGTTGACAAGAACAGCAGGTTACTGTCGCTTTGAAACCAAGAAAAGATACCTACGCTTCTATCTCGACTCCTCGCGTTGCCGCTGGGGTAGTGAACCGTGACCGTCGTTAATATCTGCACATCAACACAAAGAGTTTAACCGTCTGGGCATATTGACGGCACTAACAATAGCATGCGTAATACGATTCGCGCTTACCTTTTCATCGTGGAATTTAGTTTTGGTGGCGTCTGGATGGCTCTCCAGGATGTGCAGCATGGCGTCGTGCACAGTCAGGAAGAACATTGATGGCTTAACTTCGTTATCGAAGAAATCGCAGCCGTGCAGCTTCTCCAGGATGTAAGCTGCAGATGAAAACCAAAAACGTTTCATGACTCTAGCTTCCTACATGTGACAAGTCTGATACTATTCTTTGTCTTATCGTAAACAGGACAACTTGCCATGATGTCAGCTTGTGGTTTAGAAAGTTATAGGCATTTTTCATTTGTTTCTGTGTCATATATTCCGCACATTAATAAAAAAAAAATCACTATTGCTTTGAAGCGGCACCCCAAACACAAAGCTTCTGCATTTAAATGGTCATTTGGAGCATGTTTCTCCTAATGTTTGTGCCGTCACTGATGTATGTGATATGTCCATAGGGGCCAACGTACAATTCTGTTATCCTAATATCAGTTTTGTGATATCAGATTTATTTATATATTTTATTCCATATAATTTCAGTGAGAAAAAACACTTCATACTATATAGAAGCTCTCCAGCTGGTTCTATTATATTATTGAATAGCTAGCCTGAAAGCCAGATCAACTTTCCCCGACCACAAGGTCTGGAGTAACAGTTTGGGAACTAATTATGCTTCGGCCAATCAATTAGTTTGGGTGGACTTAAAAAGGGTTGCGACTGTCATATATGTCATCTGAGCATGGAGTTGATTTGTTCACAACAAAATGGCTCTGATTGGTTGTAGGACTATTCAATAGTGTGCAGAGTTATTTTATCTTATTTCACAAATAATAGTCGTGAAAATCTGCATTATTAATTAAACATGTAAAACTTTTGACTTACAGATACTACAAATCGTTAATCCTTTTAGTTGTTTCATACTTACAATCACAGGCCACAATGTAAATGTCAACTTCAACCCGGATCAGCTCTTTAAGCAACTGCAAAAGATTGGAAATGATTCATTAAAAAAAAAATACCTTGAACTGACTGCTGCTTTTACTGCTATGGATTAGTAACGTACTGTTTTGAGTCCCTTCAGAGCAGAGATGTCCAGGAAGGAGACAGCTGCAAAGTCCAGGATCAGGCTGTGGAGCTCCACTCTTGGAACGACGATGTTGGCGGGAAGCGCTGCGCTCCAGTCGATCCGGACGGGGAGGTCTTTGAAGTCAGTCGGCTTGTCCAGCTCCTCCACGTCGTTTTCATCCTCTGATTCCTTGTTGGTTGATTCGCATAAGGTATTAAGGAACCCTGTCTGCAAAGGCAAAATATTGTTTTTCTCACTTACTGATTTTACTTGACAGATGGCTACAGCTCTTCCCAGCAGATCTGGAGGTGAACCCAAGTTAGGTGAGCAAGCAATTCAGACCAGTTTAGCAAAGCTGACTTAAAGTCAAAGCATATTTGAGTTTTCCTCTTCCACATTGCACAATCGGCTTAATCTGCCTTGGAGGGAGTTTGTTAGACACATTAGAACAAACTTTTGTTCATGCCTTTAGATTTTGACTGTGTATAGAAAACAAACTAAGGACACGTACAGCATTAACATCCCTCCCTTTCCAATCAAAAAGCAAGTGACCTGCTTTAAGAGTCACATTAAAGACCCTCTACTAAGCAGGGGTACTTTTCTGTAAGTGGAGTTTTATGTTGTTCATTCAGAAAAACAAACTGTTGCCCGAAAAGGAAAAAGTCTCATCAGTAACGAGAGCCTTTAAAAAAGACTGTCCTTGAGGAAGTTAACTAACCAAGTAATAAATAAACCTAAACAAGAAGTAAGAAATTAAATTATTTAATATTTATGCTGGCCAATTACGACTAGATTGCCAAGAAGTAATGTTCAAGGTCTTAACAAGGCCTGAGAAGCTCGTGCAAATCAGGAGACCTGCTACAGTTAGTTAAACTGCTCCATACTATGGGCAAACAAGATTGTTTCAGTGTTTCTTTCTTTGATCAGTTCAAATCTAGATTCATGATTTGGAGGTATAATATGCAAACTGTACCAATTCAACCAGAAATAGCTTCAGGTTAATAGATGGAACAGCTAGGTTAAGCGCAGTAGTGGATGCTCTGGTTTGCCTTCATGAAACACTATTAAATCACACAATTAATCTGTGTTGTTGTTTTTTTTGTTTTTTGCATTGTGTTCTACCCTCTTCTTTTGCAATGGTGCAAGGGTCACTCAATGACCCAAATTTGAATATAGATTTATGGATATCCAGTTAAAATTTGAACCACATTCTAGTGGAAACCTACTTTATGACTGGTGGGAAGTACATCAGCTGACTAATATATTTCACTTTTATAAGGTACTGGCGCATGTTTTATACTCCAAAATATGCATTGTAAATCCTGCATATAAACAAGTCAGAGACATGTTGTAAAGAACTCACACCTGCTCGACAGATCACAGGCCAGGTCATATATTCGCACAATTACTTTCACTTAAGATAAGCGGGGGTGAACTTTGTATCGTCTCTTAAGCAAAGGCCACGGCACTGAGATTTTGAGTTCATTACTTACTGATGTCCATTGCAGGTCACCCTTCTTCAGAAGTTTCCGTATCATCCTCAGTGCCTTATTCCTCTTCCTCAACACTCTCAATGGATTAAACCCAACCTGAGAGGACATGAGTGTCATGCAAATCACATGTATATGCAACAGAATGAGGTCAGAGACGTTTGTTATCCTTTTACAGCATCATTGTTCTTGTTTTACAGCCACCTTTTTGTAATTTTCCGCTATATAAGAGTCTGTGAAAATGAATTGTTAAAATTGTTTGGGATTTGAGTCACCTTTTTATTATATTACTGTTACACTCTATTACACTCTGCCACAACATGAGACTTACAGCTTCCAGCAGCTTGGTTCTGAAGAAGTCAATGTTGGCAAAGAAGATTGGTGAAGGGATCCTGAAGATCTTCACTCCCTCTGGCTCATATATCTGTAAAAAGTCATAACCACAAGACTGAACTTATTACAAGATTATGGTTAAATTAGTCTTCAAATGAAGAAGGGACTACGTTTTCTCTCATCCCTCCTCTTCCACAGTCTAAACTATTGGAATGATGAAACCTGATATTGTCGCAATTGACGCAAATGAAACCTGGTCTCTTAATAAATAATACATTTAAATAAAATATATGCCTTAAGGCAATGGTTGAACAAATCTGGAAAGTTTGTTTCAAGAAATATGTAGTGTTATAGGAGAAATATGCTATTTCTGGCAAGCAAACTTAGCATAGCTTAGCTTGAAAACTGGGGAAACACCTAGCCTGGCTTTATACGGTGCAACAAAAGCCTCATAAATGCACTTCTAAAGCTCACTAAGTAGTTGTTTCACATTATAACTCTTTGGTTGAAGTCCTACAACAACAGAAGTGTAAAAGTGTCATGTCAACATTTTACAGACAATTACATGCACATGAGGAAATGCAGTTACAGTTAGTTACACTCCCCCATGCTGTGGGCAAACAAAATTTTCAGTGTTTCCTTCTTCAGCCAGTTCAAATCTAAATTTCTGATATCAGGTTTTAAGATGCAAACTGTGCCAGTTCTACCCGAAATTAGTATTGGTTGAAACGGCCAGGGGAACCAATCCAAAAAAAGGCAAGTCAACATTTTACAGGGGGTTATTTAGTGGGCAGCCTTCACAGAACTCACATGCTTGTGGTTATGATGGGGTGGGTGTGTGTGTGTGTGTGGGGGGGGTACTCAAAATACTTGGTGTTCAAGTGGTAATACCCACCGTAAATTGGTCAATGCCAGGTTAGCATTTGTAAATGCTAAGCTAACCGGCTGTGTTATGCAGTCTTATATTTAACAGTCATCAAAATACTTGGTGTTCAAGTGGTAATATCCACCGTAAATTGGATAATACCAGGTTAGCATTTGTAAATGCTAATCTAAGCTAACCGGCTGTGTTATGCAGTCCTATATTTAACAGTCATACAGTGTATGCGATCTTTTCATCCCATCTCTCTGCCAGAAAGAGGACTTTTTTCAAGGTTAAGTTTAACCAAAACACAAAGCAAGCCAACTTACACCAATATAGTCCTTTCTGTCTTTGTAGATATCAGTTCTTGCGATGTTGGCCAGCACGCTACAGCGAGGGCTGAAACAAAAGAATACGTAATAACTTCAACAACAAGGCTTTAAAACCAACCATGTTAACATACCTGGAGATTAAAAACTAGTTGCTTTTGCTTTGTTTCAAATATAACTGAGAATCTTCATGGAGATATCTTGAAATTGGTCCAATGTTTACCATGCCAAATGTCTTAGATTAGTGTGTCTCCATGGCAACTTTTGCTAAATTGCTAGAAATATAGCAAAGGATAGCAAAAGGTCATTGCAGTATAATTATCAAGGATTTAAGTGATAATATCCTGGATAATGATCTCCATGGGTCAGAGAACAAAATTCAACAGATTACTGCAGTCACTAGGTAAAATTCCATTCAACTTTTTTTTTTTGAAAATGATAAACAAACCAACAGACATTGCCACGCCTCAAAAATCACAAGTTAAGACATTAAGAAGTACTGGTATCATTTATTTTGTGTAACATTTGGATACATCTGGCAAGATACTGACAACTGCACCCTGAGGATGACACTGAGCAGCTCCACACCAAGGCCTACAGCCAATCCAAGATCCAGTCCCAGCAAGATGGCTGCAATGCATGTAACCACCCATACCATCTGGACATGAGAGAACAGAGATTTTTTTTATTATTTTTTTTTTTACTGAAAAACAACACCAAAACGGACAAAATACATTTTCACGCGCAGAGATTACTGTTCACAGCTACTCCAAGTGTGCAAGATCTTACACAATCTGGTTTGTCCTTCTTCCACAGGTATGGAACTTCTCTGACCTGCATTAGCATGCCCTTCAGGTTGACGATAACCACAGCACCCAGTACAGCCTGTTAAAACAAAGGGGCAAAGGTCAGATTCCAAAGTCTTAAATCATACATTTCAGTTTCAGTAGAGACTGTGTGAGTTCTGAGGTTTACATACCTTTGGTAGTGGGTCCAGTAGGAATCCAATAGCCAAAGTGACAATCATCACTATAATAGCTGAAAGTAAACCGGCAACCTGGGAAAGACAGAAGAGGTACGGAACTATAGACATCTGACAACAATAAATAACATCATTATGCAATTCCTGATCATCAGTTCTGTTATTATGTATGTATTAGTACCATATTTTTCTGAATAGAGCTTCCATAACTTTCATACAATAGCAGACAATACAATAGATAACAGCACCGCTTTTCAAGATGGTTTGTCACTTCATGGTGAGCTGAACTGTGTCAATTAACCAGACAACACGTAGATCAAGCACAGAAGCCAAAATGGAGAAAACACTGGCATTGTGTGTGACTGAAGTGGCATCATTTTAAGACATAACTTTGTGTTTGTATCAGGATCTCGGGAGGAAAACACAGTCTCGGAAATAGGTTTGGCCAGGTGAGCTTTAACTGTCATAGTTACATAGATACATAGTTAGGGATGTATAAACTTAGTTTACGTCTAGTATGTTCTGTATCTCCCTATCAGTAGCTCTACAGGCCTATTAAAGTTCAGAATTGGTAATGATTACATGTTGTTATATTTTGATTACACCTTCTGCACTCATTTTTCACCTGCCATGTACAAAAACGTAGGTTCAAGGTGTTTATGAAGGTGAAACTCTTTTGGGACAGATATTTAGACTGTGTTTATTAGCTTCTGATAAGCTGTGTCTAAGTCCACCTCCCAGATTCAGAGATTTTACATGAATTGCTTTTTTACTCATCTTTCGACTCTAGATGTCTACAAAACTAGAACGTGGACGTTTTTTGTCCTTAAAAGAGTGTCCCTTGCCCCTTCAGGTGTAGGTGGATTGCTGAGTCCTGACCTGAAGAATTGACTCTCTTGTACTGAGCCATGTGTTTGTAAAGGGGCTGTTTTGTTTCCCTAATATAAAGATCTGTGCATTTGTCAGTGCACTGATACCATAAATAGGATAACTGATATTTTTTCCAGACACGTTATATATGTATTAGATTAGACATTTCTTTCATTTGAAAAGTTCAGATTCTGTAATTAAGTATTTGGTAAAATAAAAAACAAGTGCTTTAAACCGTGTAAATGTGTATCAAATATCAGAAAACTTGCAAACCTATTCTTCAACTATTAATTGTAAAGCAACACATCATGCTGAGTACTTCCCCCACTACCCTTTGTGCTGATACCAAATTAAAAAGTACAATAAGGCTTTCATCCAGAAAATAGCAAATGCCTTGGTAACTCGTTCCTTGGGTAATTACATACAGCCATATGGAAAAATATAAATATTTTTATGGATTCTATAACGTGCACAATGGAATAATTTGATGAAAAACAGGCTAAATAAAATGGTCAAAGGTTGAATTGGATGCATATTGCCTCCTATAGTGGTAATGAGTGGTATTCTCTTGTCAATTTACATTTCATGAGGAAAAAAACCCAAATGTCCAAGTCAGCCTGGTCCTATTTTCACTAAAACCTTTGAATAATATGTGAGCTAATTTTAGGTGAGGATAAAAATATAAATGTCTCCCTTGGTTAACTACAAATTAAATCAGGCATAGGAGCAGCCACAATGTTACTAATTAATTGCAATCTTAATAACAACAAGAATAAATAATCATTAAGTTACTAGTAGATACTGAGTCATTACTAGTTTGTGCCACTCAGTAGTTGATTCAGAGTGAAATCATAAATGACAAATATGAGTTATGTTATCATTAAATAATGATTTATTTATATATCATTATCACTAGTTATTTAGTAACTAGTCACTGACTTATAGTCTTTGAATCCAAGAGCTACTCATTAACAAGAGAATCCATGATCTGTTCTTCACGTGCTCCTTGGGAAATATTTATACTTTCATACAGCAGTTAGCCAGATGGGAAAAATTAAGCAGTATATTAGTTTACCTGAGTTTTACCCCCTGTGCTTTCCTGCACTGCGCTCCTGGAAAGAGCCGTGCTCACCACAAAAGACCTAAAGGAAGCCCCGAAGATGTTGCTCACTCCGAAGGCTATCAGCTCCTACGACCAGGTCAGAGAGAAAACACTGCTTAGTATAGAAATAACACACAAGTCCCGATTAAGCTGTTAATGATGCAAATGTCAAAATACTGCTACATACCTGGTTTCCGTCGATGGTGTAGTCGTGTTTTACAGAATAAACCTTTGCCACGGAGAAGGCAACAGCAAACCCGACTATGGCCATGGGAAGTGCTTCCACTGCTGTCACTTGGAGGACGTCCATGTCTGGAGCCATCGGAGGCTCATAGCTGAAATGGTACAAGTCAGTCACACTTATGTATAGTACTTCATTGATGCTTTCCAGGAATATTTATACAGCATGTTGGAGATGTTGGTATTATTATGCATTTTGTCACAAATAAAAATAGTGTCTCCCCTGTTCAGTTTAAAACGGAATAATTTCTAACTTGTTACATACTGTTAATCTTTAAAGTAGGGTAAACATTAACAATTCATTAGAGAATGAATTCAAGACATCCTTTCCACAACTGTCAAAGTACAGTGGTGTTAGAAATGTCTGTAGGACCTATTTGGACTGTCAACATGTCTTTAAAACCCCATTAAATCTTAGAATGCTCAAGAATCTTTTATCCTTAATTAATACTTTGAACATTAAATTCAATCAATGTATCTTCATCAACAGACTAAGTACCACAGGCTTTTATGTTGTAACAATTACATGATTTTAGGAGCAAATTATCAATTAAACTAGGATGTACTGACCCTTTCACAGCAGATATAAAAAGAAGTATCCAGTGATTATTTGGCCTTTAAGTTTAGTTTTCCATCGCTTACCCTTTTGGAATATGTCCAACAATGTCAATGCCGTATCTCGTCTTGAAGTCGAATGCATACGAAACCCCACATACTATAATAGTCTGAGGGAGACATGGCACATAAAAGACAGTTGAAAAGAGTGAAGACTAACTCACTGGATTTGTTGCAAAATGATTGATAGAGGTTCATTCTGCGAATAAAATGATCTCTTAAGTTTATTGATCGTTGCACACACCCAGTCATAAAAAGTCCCAATCCAAATTAGCGTTATCAGCGTCATGTGCTGTTTTTGTAATATAAACAAAACTTCAACACTACAGGCTATGAAAGCGCTTATAAGGATCGTGTTGTACAACATGGCTCACCATGATAACCTCTATTGGGATGGGTACGGGCAGCTTGGATTTGAATCTGTCATTCAGCTCCTTCACGATGAACACCACCACCATGATCACCAGGGAGATCACCACGTCACACCCATTGGTGGAGGTGATCTTGTTGAAGATGATCTCCAGGGTCTAAAAAATAGTGAGTGGTCCATAAGATAAATACTTCCACCATGGCTGTTGTATGAAGAGAGAAAGCTTTAAAGTGTTCTGTACTTACATATATGATGGAAAGTGGTCCACTGATGCCTGGGACTTGTAGCCCTAAAACAAACTTGAGCTGGGATACCAGGATGTGGATGGCAGCTGCTGTGGTGAAGCCAGACACCAGAGTGTCAGACAGGTACATGACAATGAAGCCCACCTGTAGCAAACCCATGGCCAACTGGAAAAGACATCAAGAGCAGTCATGATCACTGAAGTATAATCAATAATAGGGGCAATACGGTAAGAAAATACTCAAATGCAGCATCCTGTTCCATAACACAGTAATTTATACATGGGTTGTCACAATTTAGTTTCTTTTAGCGTTTTTGGCTGTAGGAGTATACAATTGCATGATTACTGTACTGGTTGAACCATGTCCTACAATGAAACCCCACTGCCTTGTTAGGGGTTGAATGATGGATCTTTTAAAGTCGACTAATATGTGGTGAAAGTCGACGTCGACTAGTCGACGACGTCACACATAAAAACATAGTAGAAAGTAATGCTTTAAAACAATGAAATCTATATTTTTGACCTGAATATATTGTAGGGCCTCACACAAAAGAAGCTACGGAGGCTTTTTTGCAAGGAAATTTTACAGGTGCCACTGTCAACCGTGAAAACCGTCAACACTTTTAATACGCGGCTCTCACTCAGCAAAAAAACAAACATACAAAAAATCACCCTCTACAACAGTGTTTTTCAACCTTGGGGTCGCGACCCCACGTGGGGTCGTGTGGAATTCAAATGGGGGTCGCCTGAAATGTCTAGTAATTGACAAAAAAAATTACTGATAAAAATATTTTTTTTTGTGAAGCTGGATTTAGTGCAGGGTTTCCGCTAGAAAAAAAATGGCACGGACAACGTGACCGGCAGGTTTTCAATTTACCGGACAAATGTTTGAAATTCTGGTAAAATATTATCTGAATTTATTGAGCTTAAAATGCTAAATGATATGCAGGCTATATAAGAATGATATTAAAGCATGTCAATTTATAATCGCTTTATTGAAAGTGCCGTTTTTTAACTTTTTACGCATTTTGTGAAGTGTGCAGCAGCTGAATTTTTGCTGCAGCGCTGTTTTGATTCGGTTCTGCAGTAGTAGTGTAAAACACGGATCTTTCGAGGGATTCAGATCACTCCGAGTCAATATGAGCCGGGTTGTGCGAGTCACTTGAGTCACTTGACCCAAAATGGCCCTATTGCAGCGGTGGCGTCGCCTTGCGCACTTGATGGAATCCTAATTAACTTGGGGCTGTAGCATGAGCCGTCTCGTCCTCACTTGAAATTTATTTGCCAAAATGACCAATAAAATTGCCTATTTTAATAAAATTAAAAATTTGCTTTGAGGGAATAATTACATTTTGACCGGTGGGGTTAGAAATACGTCACATCGGCAGATTTTACCGGCCAAAGTCCGGTAATTACCGGATAACGGAGACACAGTTGTAAAGACAAGCTCGCCTAACTGTACATGTTATCAGGGAAAATAAAATGTCACTGTGCAGTAATCTGGCTACTCTGTATTTGCAACACAGATGATCAAAAACTAATTCTAGAAAAAAACTGTCTCTGGGGTCGCCAGAAATTTGTGATGTTAAAATGGGGTCACAACCCCTACTTGTTACCAGACTTATATTCTGAGTCTGGCTCAATCTTTACAAGATTTTAAAGCCAGGCCATTACTGTTTCCAGATATTGTGCTCTGTTTCGTTCTGCTTCTGGGATGCTTGTCGACAAGACAGTCTTGATTAAGATTTATTTTACGAGATGAGTGGTTTAACCTGGATGATACCGGCGAGGAAGGTCACAGTGGAGGCCACCAGCACTCTCTGCTCGTCTTTCGTCAGGCCTTCAAACCCAGTGATGTTGAAGGTCGATGGCCCTTCCTCTGGGACCAGCGTGGTGACCACCGAGCCAATCATCAGACACAAGACAGGAAATGGACCTGCAGAGGAGGGCAAAATACTTGTATTATGGCATTCTGAGGGAGGCTATGGGAAAAGGAAACTGGCCTTACCCACTGAGATGTGTCTGGATGTGCCGAGAAAAAAGTAGATGATAACAGGGAAGAAGGCAGAGAAGAGTCCATACCAGGGTGGCAGAGAGGCCAGCAAACAGTAGGCCAGACCTGCAACACCAAAACACACACACTGACACATTTTCTACTTTCAACATGAGTTATGGTTAGATACTTCAACATCAATCTCAGTTACTCTACATGCAATAAAAAACAAAAGAATAAAGAATAAAACACCTTGCCTGGTAAAAGGTATAATGGATTAAGTAAAAAGATTACATTTATGGAATTTTATACCCCTACTTTGACATTAAACATTGTCACTGCTTCGATAAATTCTTTTTCTTAAATTATTATTATAATTATTTAAAAAATACTAAATAATCCAAATAGTGATAATCCTAAAATAGAAAAGAAAAAAGGTAGTAGTTCAGGGTTTATGAACTCCTATCTAAACAATGCTAAACAGCCAGATAATAAACGAGGGGATGTATGTATGTTATCGTATACTATCAGATTAGACAGAAGCTGCGCAAGCTGTTTCTTTCTTTCTTTTTTTTTAATTAGAGACGCAAGACAAAAACATCTGGTAACAAATAAATGGAATAGACATGACATACAACAAAATAATTCTACATCGAAATCGTGGAGATTGCGTAGATGTGTGACACTTAAATATGTGCGGATGAACATTTGGTGGAATCACTTTCTGTGTATGTGTGAGGTGATGATGTGAACAGCGCATAAACACCCTGAATAAAGAGGGAAACCCTGAAGGGTATCAGCAGAAAGATTAATCTCATCTCGTTGGAATGTTCACTTCCAGACTTGTTTTTTTTTTTTTCTACCGATACCAGTACTGCATACCTGAAGCTGTGTGGGCTTACTTCTCGCTCTTAGATCCTGCAGTAGAATAAGCTGTCCTAATAACATTTTAATCTGGTATCTGGTGAGTGTGACCACTTGCACGCACTGAAACGTGCAATCCTCCTGGAGGTACCCACAATCTAAAGTCCTGGTTCCCTGCTGAGTGAGAATTGAACCTATGCTCTACCAGATCCTTAGTTAAAAATATAATACATAACACATCCAACTGAGTTTTGTCAAAATCTGCCTGTTTAGAGACACAATATCAGACAAACAACAATGAAAAGGAGATTTATTTTTTTTTCATTTATTATGCCAGAAATTTAACCTATGATATAAAAAAACTTGCCGTTGTTTACCTTGCAGGACCGCCACCAGTCCAGTGCTCACACCCGACACAATGTCACTGAGTAGCCACTCTTTGAGCTGGTAGGTTTTCAACCAGCCGATGATGGGCAGAAAGGAGAGAGCCGCGCTCTTGGCTCGTTTGGCATCGCAACTACAGTGATATGTAAACCAGAACATCATGTCAGTATTAAACAGGAAAACCAAGTAGGAGAATTTGATGAAATATGGTGATCTTATAAAAATATTTAACAGCCAGTTATAACCACAAAGTGCTAGTTGTAGAAATGGATAGACAGTAGAGATAGGCGGTTTCTGTCTTTGTGCACAAGCACAGTATACCTGTGGAATTAATAAAGACATATAATATGCATACAACATAACAATCCCGCACACATGGCATTTTATATGTAAGCAAATACTGTTAAATTTAATCATTTAAACTATTTACCCAGAATTCCACTAAGACCATACATAATAGTGGCCATATAGTAGCTTAGGGTATTCTACTATTCAGAGAGAAAAAAAGAGAGTCAAATTTGTATTAAATAGATTTTAACTTCAATATGTTAACACATTTATGAGTATATTTCTGCAAGACTGTGATTAGTTCAAGTGGAAAAGCTCCAAGGCCAGAATGAAGAGTAGGAAAATACAGCACAGTTACCAACACCTATGCTCAGAACTTACTAACTACAGTTTACTGGAGTTTTTGTACTGACCAAGCATTTTAGTTTTTATACTTTAAATTGTAAAAACAAAAAGATACACAAGGCTCAGGCTATAGTATGACATTACATCCTGCAGGTTTTGTTTGTATACTAACTTTTGTTGATGACAATGAGCATTTAGTGCATTTTACCCAGACTTTCCCGTAAGGTCGTCACAAATTTAAACTCCAAAAGTACAGCAGCTTTTCACTTATTAGAAGTCAGAAATGACACCGAAACCAAGACCACGACCCAAAGCGCTGTTCCTTACGTGAAGTACTGTGTGACGTGGTCCAGCATTGTTTTGCGCTGTCTGTAGATCTTCTCATTCTCCTCAGCGAAGGACTCCTCTGAATACAGCGGCCTGGCCACCACATACTGCTTAGCTCCTGGTCGCATCATCTCGCCTCTGCTGCCTGGAAGACCGCTGCTTCCTCTCTATGTGTCTCTGAGATCTATTAATCACATTAGGTTGGGAAGAGGGCCATGTCTTACCTTTGAACATCACTTATCAAAGAACATTAAGAGCAAACAACAAAGGTCCAGACACAAAAAATACTGGCATGGCATGTGAGCCAGGTCAGGACCTGATTGTCATGGGACAGCTCTGTTTGAGCTCTAGAAACACATTAACACCAGAGACACTTTTATCTTTTATACTTTTGCCATGAATTGTAGCACTGAAACGTCTCGGATTAACTTTTTTTTTTTCAAGATCTAATCACTTCCGAAATTATTAACATCCTTTTACTGAAGACCGAACACATCCACATCTCTGGAGCTCCTTCTTCTTACATGAAGATTTTAGACATAATAATAATAATAATAATAATAATAATTAAAAAATAAAAATTCCCTGCTCTCATTTGATGCACTGCAGATTATTCCACATACCTGATAGTCTCCTAATCGGTCTCAAATTCAGAGCTTCCACACTCTCTTCTTTCTGCTCCAGCACTTGGAGATCAAGTGGGTCCTCAGAAAGTGTTGCCATCAATAAATGCTACCTCTGCTGCTTATCTCAACTGTAATTATTAACAGCAATTAAAATGAAGTCCCAGTTTTGCCGAGCTGCTGGATGCTCGCCTTATCCTTGACCATTGTTCTCACTGATATCCGTAACCTGCAACTTTCAGTGGAGGGAGGATGTGGACAGGACAGACAGGACAGAACAGGACAGGTCATTGTTATGAAGTGGAAATCAAGTAGCTTTCCAGGAGGGGAAATAGCTCTAAAGGTTGTACTGCAAAGGCCGGGCTCTCCAGCAACAGAAATAGTTCGTAAGCGGCAGGAAGCAAAACTGAAACTGCTGAAAGCAAGATTTGTATTTCAATAACTTATATATCTAGAGTGTGATAGGACAATTTGGTCCTCTGATAATCAGATTCCTGGCATGAAAGTTTAACGCATTACAAATTAAGATAATAATTATGAATCATCATAAAACACAACTGACCTTTAATGTTTGTTTGTTTTTGCTTCCACAAAGATGACACAAGGCGAAGTCAAGGAGAAAAAGTCTTTCTTGAAATTTAAACCTGCACAAACCTAACTGATAAGAAAGAGCGGAAACTTGTAGGGAGTAGAAAGTGTGTGTTCGTGTATGTGTGTGTGTAGTGGTGGTGGTGGGGGTGTTGCTCACTGGTTTCAGTGCCTTCAGCTGGAATGTAAACATTACAGGAAAGTGTGCGAACGACCTTATCGAAGTGTCTGCTCAGAATTAAGTGGAGGTTATGCCTGCTCTGTTTGCAGAGGATCAAGCACAGTTCAGGCCAGGTTCATGGGAAATGTGTGTTTGTGTGTGAGTGTGAATGATGTGTGTGAATATGTGAAACCTCCAGTTTTACACACAGAGCTCAGATTTCCATCACATACAAATTAATAAATTAATAAACTGGAGTGATATCATTGTGCAGTCAGGCTGTGGTCAGGTGGCCACCCTTTGTTCTGTCACGCCATGTTGCAATTAGTGACAATGCAATAAATACTGGAGTAATGAATAATATGTTTGTGTCATAGAAGGATCCCTGAAGAATTCCTGGGTTTGACAATGTCAAAGTAAGAGCTACTTAAAGTGATTCCTGATGCCATCACCAATCCACTGACTCATATATTCAACTTGTCATTCATTAAAGGAACTGTGCCACATAAATTTCAAACAGCCAAAATTATCCCTTTTATAAAGCTGAGGATCCAACCATCCTTACCAACTACAGGCCCATTTTTCTTTTACCTACCATTTCTAAGATCTTCGAAGAGCTAACTTACAACAGACTGCTGAGCTATCTTGAAGAGAATGAAATATTATACCAAACTTCAATATGGTTTCAGGAAATCTTGTTCTACGTACATGGCCATTACACATCTTACTAATGGGCTATACTAAGCAAAGGACAAGAGTCAGTCTGCTGCAGTCAAAAGCATTTAACACTGCAAAACATCATATTCTGTTACAAAAATAAGAGACAAAGATTTGAACTGGATAAACAGTCTTTATTGTGGTTCTCTAGTTATTTGATTAAAATTATAGTTTGTTGCTTTCAAAGGAGTAAATTCTCCTCCTCTTGTGACAAAATGCGGCGTACCCCAGGGATCTGTCTTGGGGACATTGTTGTTCCTTAAAATTTTATCAATGACTTGGCATATCTAGCAAATCAGTTATCAAAAAATAAGATACAAATTTTTATCTCAAAAAAAAAAAAAAAAAAAATTTATTTGGTCAAAGTCTTAAAAACAATCCTGTAAATATAACTGTGTTGATTGATAATGTCCCAATAGCTAATGTCAAATCAATTCATTTTCTTGGTGTAATTATAGATGAAAACTTTGTTATAGATGAAAAATTCATTATCTTATGTAATATAATACAAAAGTTTTGCTAAATCTTTATTATTCAATGTTTTATCCTTTTATTAGTTATTCCAATATCGCCTGGGCCCGTACTCACCCAACTAAACTGGCAGCAGTGGGAATTATTACCTTCTCAGCTCCAAGAAGTCATTCATTACCCCTGTTTCGCAAGCTTGTCATACCTTTATCAAATCAACACACTCCAAATCGCTCAATTTGTATTTGGTTCATTAAATAAAACCATCTTTTTTAATTGCTTATTGTTAATGTACTTTCATTATTGTTATTGTTGTTGTGTTTTATTGTATTTTAAATGCTATATAAAACGTTTTGGAACCGTTGTCCAGTCATAGCTTAGCAATCGTAATGAGGCAGGCGGACCTGTTGAGCTCTGGGCGTACCCGCATATACAAGAGAGAGACACTTCTTTGTTCTAAAGCCAAATCCATAAAGGCCAAAACTGCAGGGAGTGCAACACATAGCATATTTGTATACTGAATCATTAGCATACCTGGCCAATTGCTTTAAAAATCCAACGGTTAGCACATCATTAACCAACAGTCGCAAACAGGACAAGAATCATACACTATATTGCCATGGAGGTTGCTAACTTTCTCCAGAGTCAATCTCTACAGACCTCCAAACTTCATGTGGCCTTCAGATTAGTTCAAGAACAGTGTGTAGAGAGCTTCATGGAATAGGTTTCCATGGCCAAGCAGCTTCATCCAAGCCATACATCACCAAGTGCAATGCAAAGCGTCAGATGCAGTGGCATACGGCATGCAGCCACTGGACTCTAGAGCAGTGGAAATGTGTTCTCTGGAATGACAAATCACGCTTCTCCATCTGGCAATCTGATGGATGAATCTGGGTTTGGCGGTTGCCAGGAGAATGGTACTTGTCTGACTGCATTGTGCCAAGTGTGAAGCTTGGTGGAGGGGTGATTATGGTGTGGGGTTGTTTTTCAGGAGCTGGGCTTGGCCCCTAAGTTCTAGTGAAAAAAACTCTGAATGCTTCAGCATACCAAGAGATTTTGGACAATTCCATGTTCCCAACTTTGCGGGAACAGTTTGGGGATGGCCCCTTCCTGTTCCAACATGACTGAGCACCAGTGCACAAAGCAAGGTCCATAAAGACATGGATGAGTGAGTTTGGTGTGGAAGAACTTGACCTTTGGGATGAATTACAGCGAAGACTGTGAGCCAGGCCTTCTCATCGAACATCCAAATGTGCTTCTGGAAGAATGGTCAAAACTTCCCATAAACACACTCCTAAACCTGAAGAGTTGAAGCTGTTATAGCTGCAAAGGGTAGGCCAACGTCATATTAAACCCTATCGATTAAGAATCGGATGTCACTTAAGTTCATATGAGTGTTAAAGATGAGCGTATACTTTTGGCAATATAGTGTATATGCTATCAGCTCCGTGAGGTTATATTTAGGTCATAGACCTATTAAGATAAACTCTATAAAGGATTCAAAGATCACGCCGGCCACGTCCACATGGTGAGGAGAACCAAATCAAGCCATTAACCTACAAAATCAGGGTGCCACAGTGGGTGACTCAAACCTCCTATAAACACACTACATTCTGTATTAATACTTGATGTTACACGCTGTATATAAATCTTGCCTCAACAGCCATGTAGCCGGGAGGAGTTGATTATAACTTCCTTGCCTGGTTCTGTCCAGAATCAAGGATCACCACTGGCACTTTCTCAATAATATGAATAAAAACTGCACTGGTGCATGAGACAAAAAAAAGAAATATTTTGATTTTTTGAGTCCAAGTTTAACTGCAGTGTTTCCCATAGGTTGAGAAGTTACTTGTGGTGGCAGGTGGCGCAATGCGTGACCTATGTGCATGCAGAGACTCCGGCAGTTTAGAGGGAGAGTGTGTAGCTACAATTTACTGGAAAGGCATTAGGAGAAATGGATTAAGAAACAAGGTCTTTTGAACTGTAAATTCAGCCAGCAAAGTCCACCAGATTTGAGACTTTTTTCTGCAAGATCAAAGTTATTTGCATTTTCTGTCAGTGTGAACTGAATTATGGAAGGAGCTAAGATGTCAATACAAGTAAACAAAGTTAAAAATATCCCTTCCTTCAAGGTACATTTAAAACCGATATTTACCAAAAAAAGAGGGATTCATTTGCATTAATCGCAGAAATCATGCGATTAATCGCGATTCAATATTTTATCTACTGACAGGCCTAGTCTGAGCCAAAGTGATGTATCAGCAGACTGATAAACTGGTGTCACCAATGCCATGACATTGAGGAATCATCAAGTTTTTCCTTTAATGCATGTATTTATGAAAAATAGTTACACATACACACAAAACAGGGGGGTCAGAAACTTTCTCACTACTGGAAAGCATTCGTTTGGTTTAGCTAAGTGATGGAGCATGCAGGAGGGAGGAGGTCAGCACACAGACTCGCTCGTCGTGAATTACTTGCTTTATCCGCACATACACTGAATAGGACAATACACAGATTTTATACCAGGGAGCTGGCGAGGTAACGTCTGTTTAAGGAGATTTGCATTCTCGTGTGCAGCTCCTATGTAATGTCCAGAAAAGTGGCTTCAGAGCATGTGTGAAAACAGCTTTTTAGTATTGCTAGAACATAATAAGCATTTTGACATGTACTGCTTACTATATACAGTATGTGATTTCACCTGTGTGCCTTATCTGTTCTGGCTTATCAAATGGAAGATAATATACTGTTCTGATGAACGAATACAAAAACAGACAACAATGTCACTGTGTAGATGTCTTGGCATCCAACTCTTTCGTTGCAACATCAGAACATAATTAATACCTGGCCTGCTTTTGTTTATTTTTTTTCTTTAAAAACCAGCACAAGAACAGCTTGTGACTTTGGAACACAGGGTGTCCTGCACTGGTGTGAACAGGATGTGGCGAAATAGATAGGGGGGATGTGCAGAGAAAAGTAGGTTAGAGTAATCTAACCTGATGTTGCAACATTGTCTCTGCTCCGATAGTCGTGACTCAAATTTTTCCATAAGATATACGTTATCCATTGGAAGGAGACACCTGAGGTGAAGTTGAGAAACACTGCCTACTGTATAGAAGTGAAACTGAGGCATTTGGGAACTGAAGTTTAAAAAACAGAGTATGGAGACACAAAACTTTGAAAACCACAAAGTGTTAATGAGCACTAAAACATTTTTATTTATTTTTTTTCACATGTATTACTAAATCAGCTCAGTGGTAGTTTGGTCAGGAACTTACACTTCTCTTTCTGTGACGACTCTCTCTTTCATCAAGCTTAACCATTCAGTCTGAATCGGCCAATCACACAATTTCTGGAACATTAAATATATTTTCTCCTCTGCTGTTCTAAGCTGTCATTTAAGCGCACAGTTGTTGTGTCCTGTCTCCACACTATTCACCTCCGGTCACCGTGACTAAGCAGGGTATTACCTCCTACCATAAATATGATGATGCCATATATAAAACCTCTGCTGGTCACTCATAAGCAAGTCTGTTATCGAATTAATATTAATAGGTCTGTACTAGTGATGTGTTCCTGTAAGCCATGTCAGTGTGACACTAAAGATTGGTTTATGTTCCCGCAACCAGTCTAAGGCACTAAAACACTAGCAGCAACACGTCAGCTGTGCTGAGTTTCAACCTGTACTTCACAGAATGCCAAGTGAAACTGAGTGGCTCGTATTGGAGTTGAAGTTAATTAATGTGGACCATTAGTTATTTTCACTAAAATGAAACAACTGCTTTATTCATTGTTACTTAAATGGCAAACTGTTGTATATTTGCCCTTTTCTATCGTACAGGCCCTTAAACCATTTTAAAAGTACGATAATTATCGTATATCTGGCAACACTGCCGGCCGCAGAGGCACATAAACAAGGTAACGCATTTTGAACCAATCACAACACTGCGTTGCAACAGATTTCTGGGGAGGTGCACGTCACACTATGGCGTAGGCTACAACGTGGCGTAGCTACTTCGTACCTACAGCGCAGAAGTGTTGCACGACTATAAACTAAGCTCATGTTAGAAATACCCGGATCCTGAATACTGAAGCAGCTGAATGGAATTAAACCACCATTAATTTACATCCACGCATGTCAAAGTGCCTTTTGTGAAAATTGTAAATGATATCTTTTGTACTATATAGCCACACTGTGTGTTTTCTGATACTACAATCCAGTAGATAAAATTTATAAGGATATACATTAAAGACTACTGCAAAGGATAACCATATCTACTCTAGGTATGACAAGCATTAACAACACAACACCATCTAAAAGCCAGATTTGATTAATTACTGCTATCAAGAAATCCATGAAAGGAAATTCTCCTTTTGGTACCTTTCCAACAAAATGTGTGCGTACACTGAGTACTATCAGCAGCCGCAGCTTGACACGTTAAAAAAAAAAAAGTGTTTTTATGACACAGACTTTAAACTCATTACGACCAATAAATAGCAACAACCACTGGTTGAGATAGTGCCGGCAAAAAAAAAAGAAGAAGAAAAGAAATATTTACAGTATTTACAGTGGTCATATTGGAGATTTGGCATGCAAAGATAGCAGATAACCAGTTCAATCAAAGATCCGTGACAACAGACTGATAAGACCAACAGCCGATTTTCACAACTTCCCATTCTGAGAAACTGTAAATCAGTGTAACTCACCCCAGGATGGGGAGTAAGTGTAAATTCTGTGCAGTAATAGCGGCACTTACTGATGTGGACTGGTCTCTCAAGTTGTGATCGGTCTCCAGGTATCCCTTGTTGCTCTAATATTTGCCCGTCTCCCTTTATACATTTGCAGACTCACTTGAAACTGCTTATGTGTGTTGCGAATTACCACGGACTGCTGTGGTGTACATTTAAAGTGTCTTTTCTTAGGGCCAGCCGGTATGTGTGGGAGAAAAACCCCTGCATGTGACTAATGTTACCGACCATGAGGTGTTCCTGTACAGTGGCTGTAGCAATCGTGTTTGAGGTCAGAGTAAACATTGTTCCACCAATAGTAAAACAATGCTGATACCTTGCCCCAGTCAGAGCTTTCCTCCCGTGAACGAATGTCTCCAAGGGGTGCAAAGTTTAAAGGTTCACGTGGCCCATGGAAAAAATAAATAAATCAATGATAAGATTGAGATAATAAGGTACGTTAGCACTTAACACTTAATTTTGAGCATGAGTGTGAAGTAACGATAAAGTTACCATCCTAAAATGTTCCCAAGTTCAAACTCAGCTTCACTTACAAGTCAGTGTTGCAGAGATTCAGTCCAAATTCAACTAATTTAGTCAAATGTCAGGGTGGATTACAACGAAAATGAAACTAAAAAGATCACAAAAGCGCCACAAAAATGACAACATTGGAAGTGAACATGCAATCAGTAAGACTTTGTTTCCCTGAAAGCTTTGAGTGGATCTTTAAATTTAATTTAATTTACTGTTTTATTTTTTTGATAGGTTTAGATTTACATTATGTAGCTGTTGTAGGTTTCTGTTACATATCCACAATATCTGAATAATACACTTTTAAGTAGACAACACAAATAAACTAGCACGACATAGCCAATTTAATCAAATACACCTCTGAATGTTGCCAGATTAGGCAGTTTCACAGCCAACTGGGTTGTTTTTCAAATTACTTTTCTAGTTGAATTGTAACAAAACAATGTGGATTTACGACACATAACATTAGTCAAAGTAGTAAGTGAACTGCATTTGGGATGGAAACATCAGCTGTAAGCAACACTGTGCTAAACATGCAACTCAATAATACATGAATGGATAATGACTGAATATTGTGAATAGTGTTTTTTGTTGTTTTCCCAGGAATATTGATCGTAAATTACCATCAAGTGTCCCAGTAATAGGCAAAATGTAGTCTAATCTCTCACGTAAAAAAGTTTAGCTTTGCTTGATTTTGTTGACCGAGTGACTCTTTTTTTATGATATCTTAAAAATAAAAAACTTTTTTTCAAAAAAAACAAACAAAACAAAACATTTTCAGTATTCTAATTACTTTACAAAGATTGGGTCCCAGTAATAGGTGAAATGTAGTCTAATCTCACGGTCACACGGTCAACAGAATCTAGCTAACACAAGTTTGCTAAAACTGTATTACTAGCTAGTTAACTTAGTTAACAATAGTGTATTTAATTAAGACTTTTATTGCTTATAAATTCAGCTCTTCATTTGTAAGAAGACCAATCTGTTATACAAAGCAACCTACTAGCAGAACTAGGAAGCCAGGTCTAGTGCTGGTATTCTGTAGCTAAGCTAGCTACGGGTGTGTAGCTAGCTTAGCTACAGAATACAAGGCACTAGACCGCTATCATATTGTCGCCATCTTACTCGGCATTAGGTCACAGAATGGTTGCCCAAGGTGCAGCAGCTACATGCCAGAGAAAAAGATCCTCAGAATGTCAACCTTCAACATACAGTTCACAAGTGAGTTTAGTATGCTTTACTTGTATGGTTTCCTATATCCCACTGACTACGAGTAGTTCAAATTTGTCCGAGGACATTTGTAAACCTAAATATCTGCCATTTAGGGCTTTTCAATGATATCAAATGTGAAGGGATGGGGCTTTGGTACCTTTCGCTTTCTCATTAAGGAAAATGCTGTCCATCATTTATATGATATCTTAAAAATAAATGTTTTACCACCCCTCGTTAGTTTCACTATAATCCTGCCAATCCCTTTGTTTCTGTTTGTCTGTTCAGCTTTTCTGGATACCTGTTGTGCTTGCCTGCTGTTCCTTGTCTTTTTTTGCTCCAATTATTTTTGACTGCTTTTGGTTTGCTGCGGGATTTTCGGTTTTCTTTAGCTTTTTTGTATTTTCTTGGCACTTCTACCAGACTATGTTAATGCTTGGGTTATTTGTATTACCCTGCCTTAACGTTGCAGCGCCTTTTTGTTTCTTACAATGTAATGGTTATTAAAGTTATCTTGTTTCCTGTTCCTGTCTCATCCTGTGTCTATATTTGTATCCTATGACACATTTACATTTTGTAACAACATTTTATTGGAAATGTCTCTGCAAAAACAGGGTGTAAGACAGAAGAAACAAAATAGCACACCTTTTCCAGTTTTAACAAGTAGAACCATTTAAACAGCTCTCACTCTCCTTTTGTAATGATAAGAACACGCCTACACCTATAGGCTACTATCAGGAACATCATGAATGTTATTTTGCTAAATTGTTATGATGCAGATCTGTATATTAATCTTTATCTAAGTCAATTCAATGTCACAACCCTTGATATTCACACTTCAACTGGAAGATCCTGACAACAAAGAGGTTTGTTTAGTTAAGCCTGTGTGCTATTGCTGTGCACATTTATGCCAGTGTTAGATGGCGGTGACTTATCTTTTGAAGTCACTTATCTATATAACTCACCGCCATCTACTACTACTATCTGTATATATAGATAAACGGTATATGCTAGATACTGTGTCTATGCTATATGCTGTCTCAAGTTGTGACAAAGTGAACAAACATATTTCACAAAATGGAGCCTCATTCCTTTTTATTTTATGAGGAGCTTATCAAAAGATTGTCCCATTATGTTGCTTTGAAACTAATATTATGCAAGCTTTTTATTTTTTTTTATTATGGTGCCCTCAAGGTCATTTGCCTATTTCTTCTCCTTTTGTTTATTGAGTAAGGACAAAGATAAATCCCAACCCAAGGACAATATTGGTGTGCTTGTCTTTTTCCTCTGGGGTCAGTGGTGTTTTCAGACTTCCGGTGGCTCATCAGTGGGAGGAAGGAAAGTGTTCACGCCTGAGATCAGGCACAGTCACATAGCGAGCAGTCATCAACCTTAAGAAGAATGCTTAATTCTTTTGTCTCTCAAAATCAAACAAGTGTGGGTCTACATTTGCAGAAGGAAATAAATTATGGTCAACTTAACCCGGAGATGGATTGACCTTAAAAATAACTCCATTGCTGCAATTCACTATGGAAATCAGTAAGAGGTTGCTGGATACACGCAGTAATTAAATTAAATCAGGTAGCTTTTTTCACGGAAGATGTTTTTCACTTGTCATAGCAGGAAAGGCATGGTTAAAAAAATTTGAGTGTGTCATTACAGCTCCCCTGGATGGACAGCAGTTGTTTTTTTGGTATAAGAAACAGATTTATTGGCACATAGATGTAGTAAGAGGATAGCTCATAACAATTTCCCAGGTTCCCCAAAGTCCCTCAGTATCCCCAACATAGTTCCCTGGGGAACTCCGTTATAAGCCTGTCAATGTCTACAGAACAAGTGTAGACTAGATTGTCCCATGATCTTCTCGGCAATCTGCAAGAGTAAGGATAGTCCCACGTCCAGGACAGAATCTGCATTGCTTTTCCTGACTATGATGTTTGATAATACATTTGAGTCTCCTTTACAACACCATGGAACAACCCCCCCACTTGGGGACTCCACATGTACCATCCCTGACCAGACGACATTGTGACCAACCAGGTCCGAAAGCCCTCCTTCTTCAGCTTAATGGATTCCTTCCCACTGGTGGAAAGGATGCAACTACCCATTCTAGTAAGGCAGCACACATCTCTTCCTGTCACCTGGAAAATATGGTGATTGTTTAGGTCAGTGGTATCAATAGTAATATTAATTAGATGAAGATGAAGAGATAAATTATCTCTATTTATGTCTGAGTTTTAAGTAGCATCACTGGGATAGGGTGCAAAAGTCAACACAATAGAAAAGAACATCTGGTACAAACATAGTTAATTAGGACAGAGATTAGGGTGTGAGGTTGTTGTGAGGAGGAAAACAAATATGCAGGGGAAACAATGTTCACCTACTTATTTTTCCAGTAAAGTCTGTTTTAGTGGTACACAGAATAAAACAACACTGTAAAATATCCCAGACTATGAGGTCACTCTTGATTACTTCCTCATATAAACAGATCTCTTTTACCTGTTCAGGAACGCAAGAAAATAAACACAACTCCACTGTGTGTGTTACGTGGTACGTATTCTGGGGGGTTTCAGGCTAGGGGTTTTGTAAAAATCATGAGTCAGCTTTTATTGTTAATAGCTGTATCTGGTCTTAAAGTTGAATCCATAGGAAACACCACATGCTGTAATATTCTATGGGAGACATGTCACATACAAGTCAGCGTGACTCACAGGATTTGTTCCAGTATTAAAAAATGTTTATTAACTGCTGTCATTTATATTGGCAGGGAGGCTTTTTCCAGTGCCACACCTCATAAATCAGTTTAATAACTGTCACATGCCCGCTGCAGTCATAAAACATTACAACTCCAATCAATGTTATCAGTGCTAAGCACTGTTTATATGACTAATGACACTTCAACACCAATTGAAGTGACAGACGTCAACTTATACACATGCGTCTTTGGCAAAACAATCTCAAGGACAAGGAACAATACTCCTGGACTAATTGTCCTCTAGCAGTGGTGTATAAGTTGCCACGTTCCAATGTGCAAATCAGTTCTTTCCAGTGTCCTGAATCATTGGAATGAACTCAGAGGATTCCCTCACTCAGTTGTTCTGAACGTGTAGTGCTACTCTTTGAAGTGTAACACAGCTGAAAGGTGTGTGTTCTCCGTAGCTGTGCTAATGCTGAGGCTGCTTTCGCACTACAAGCAAAAAGTTACAAAATGGCCCAAAGTGGCCCGCTACACTTAGAGCGAGTCACTGTGAAGTGTTGTCAATGCCGCCGATGTTGTTGGTGATGTCATCCATAAACGAATGCATTCGACCGGTTGGCAAGTCACAGGGTCACATTAAAAGATTTGATATGTGGCTCCTCACAGCCATCACAGTGTATAACTGAAAGTGATAATTAGCTGCATTTCCATACCTTTGATAATATACTTTTTAAAGATGCCCTTGTTTGTTTGTTTTTTGTTTTGTTTTTTTAAAAACTTGGAATAAAAATGCACGTTCTGCTGATGCTGAGGCAAATCGATGATAACATACCATCATTGGTAGTTGATGGTATAGTTTAACGAGGCTACATTTTCTTCATCCATATTGTTCTTGTATATTTAGCTAGTCTTCTACTGACCTTACAGATCACATTTCAAATATTAATAATAACTGGATTCATGGTTTGTGATACTAAACCATCAATAAAAACAACAACAACAACATCAATAACAAACAAACAAAAACACAGTAGAGGAGATACTTTAAAAAAAAAAAAAAAAGTAAATTTAAACATTAGGAGACCAGTAATACTGAAATCACTCGCCGATAAACCATGACCTGTGTTCTCCAAGAACAAAAGCAATGGCCATAGTTTGTATAGCTCTGCGGGATCTTTGTCTCCCCCTGCTGGTGAAAGTAGTCACTCAAAAGCGTCCAATCCACAGTCGTTCTGTCTCTTCTTAATTGAGAGAACAACACAGCAACAGTGCTGTGTTGTTCAACAACAGTGCTTTCCTTTTTACACAGACAGTCTCTTTTTCATCTGGATAATCGGCGACATTTCATTCTGTCTGGTCTCCGGAGACACTGAATGCATAGATCCTACGTTACTACAGTCTCCTCCGTAGTTGCTTGCAGGCTGCTGCGCTCTGACTGATAATTAAAATGATGCATACATTTTTATTTTGTTGAATTTTGTGTTTCACGTTATATTGTTTTGGCCATTTAAAACGCCTTTACTTTGCTTTTAGTTGAGGTTATGGCACTCTTGGGAGAGTCTGAGGCCCAAAGATACTATATCCAGGAGTTCCACTCCTACACCTGAAATTGTTGAGCATTTGACAAACAAAGCATCAAACTTAAAGCTAAAGTTTTTATTTTTTTAAACACTATATTAAATGTTGACATTTGTCTCGTCACAGCTGAGCATGAGATACTGCCCCACCTGAGAAACTTTTTAGATTTCGCTGATATTCTCATTATTGTACCTCTGGCGCCACCTTCAGGCCAAACTATGTCATTATCCCCCATGTGTCATCAGTCCTGGACTTTCTTCTGGTGCTATACTATGTGTGTGTATTAGAGAGGATGTATTACTTTACTTAACTATTACTTAATAAAATAGTTACATAAATTGTGTAATTTAGACATGAAAAGGTAACCAAATACACATACTCTTAATTATATCTATAAATATATATATATATATATATAGATATTATTGCAGGTATTTTATAACTACATTTCAGATTACCATTCACTGTCTTTTTCATAGATCTCTACGGATGTTGCGTGTTTTGTGCCCTCAGTTTTCTGCTCCTTCCTGAAGTATAACTTGTAACACTTGGTAATCTTTTTATATGCCTTCGATGGTTTCTCAGAACAGCTCTTTAATCTTTTAATGAATAAATGATCAATTGTAACCACAATAGTTGAAGCAGTCTCCTGGTGGCTGAACTGTTTTGCAAGCAGTGTTGCATATGCTTGTTTTATTACAATAGTTCACATGGCTGACATGAATGCTCAAGGGGACCCAGGAATTACAATGACAGAGGAAGAGTGTCCTATAAGATTAGAAACCAGTTACGGACATGGATCCTTCCCTTGGAGTGTGGCCAGCTTCTCCCAAACTTCATTCATGGACTGAACCCAGGCTAAAAAGTCAATTCAGTACAGTTCAATTCATATTGTCTCAAGATGCTTTACAGAACCCAAAGCCTGAAATCCCCAGAGCAAGGCAACAGTGGCAATAAAACCTCTTACCCAACATATATTCACATACTTGTATACATGCTGTCGGTAGAATAGAAGATGGAGCTTTGCTGGATGTTTTTTTTTTTTTTCTTTCAAATTATCTGCCTTTAAGTCTTAAATCCTTACTCACCCTTTTCCTCCACAGTAAACAGCAGCAGCTCAGGCGGTGGTAAGAGTGGAAAAGACAATGGCTACATAATTATAACTGAATTAATTTAATCAGATGCTACCGTATGGCCAAGTCTGTATGAAAAGATATCTATTTTTGTCTATTTTGCCTCTTCCAGTCACTTTTTTTTTCTCTTTGTCCAGTACATCACGCAGTAGAGTAACACTGTAATAGTAGAGTTAGAACAGATTAGATGTTATTTGTATAGTATTTGTACTACATAACTAACTTATATAGAATATTATATGTTATTTTATTTGACCTTCTGGATATTGGTGGACTGTAACACCACTCATCAACCACGTACGACACATTTGTCCCTAAAAGGTCACCTCCCCATTCACATCTTTCTGTCAAATGGATTGTTAGAGCACCATTAATTGTGGAAAAAGAGGACACCACCTGGATGAGTGGTGAAATGTGGTTCTGTACAATGTGAGCTCTTACCTAAAAAGTGAGTAACAAGTGAGGATCATCTCAAAGGCACAAACCACTGTTTTGGACCTTCACCATTCTTTATATATATATATATATATATATATATATATATATATATATACTGTTTCCACATTCTTCAATCTGGGCAATCTTTAGTCCTCCTATATGTACACTAGTGGATACAGATTGCCCTTTGTTCCATCTGCTATTGGTTATTGAAATAAACTACCCCAGATGTCATCACTTCTCTTTTTTTCCCCCCAGGATTCAGTTGGGGTGAGATAAGAACCTTATACTGTATTTGTACAGGATGTGTGGTATTAGTTAATGCAATTTAATTGTGTTATTGTGTTTCTTTATTCATTTCTGACTGTTTCTTTAGGCTTTCTTCTTTTTTTATGCGGAGGTTTGGGGATTTTTGGAAGTTTTGATGCATTACTCACATATGCAAGGTACAATTATTTTCTATAACCACATTTCAGATTCTGCTCGATCACTTCCGTGTTTCCCAAATTATATGGGTATTAACGCCCATATATGGCATAGCTAGTATTAAAATGCAGCAGTATACTCAGTTTTAGGTCATTATACATATCCTAAGCTTAAGTGACAGTTAACATGACAAAAGTGGAAAAATCGGCGGACTTCCACGGTTAATAATATTAAATAAATATGAAAAGAGGAAGGATAGATAGAAGTGTAGTTTCTATCTACACTGAATGGCACCTTATGGAATAGTGAACCACGTTAACGGTAAAGCAACATAAATAACGGTTAAATAGGAGCAACCTTTTTAGTTGTTATTTTTTCAAACGCTGTGAATAAATGTTATCTGTCGCTCCTCGTGGCACATCTTCGTTACCAGACGATCACAGGAGGGAGCCCCGTGACTGCAACACGTCAGAGCGGCTCCAAACAACCAGAGAGCCGCATGACGAACAGAGCTCCCACTCCGTCACTACATTTGAGTACAGAAACCTGATCCGTCTTTCTGTTGCACGTTTTCGAAAGCGATGCCCTGTTAGCGCGATGTTGAAATTATATATATATATTTTATGTAAAAATACTATAAACACTATAAATAGAAATACTTATCTTACACCACCAAAAAAGCTGAAATTCCCCGGGATTACCTTTAATTGTGTCTAGTGACAAAAACACACATACCATATAATGTGAAAATAAACTGGTAATAACTGGAAAATGTATGGGGAATAAGGAATAAATATTATATGAACGCAAAGGAATTATGAGGGCTGTATTGGAGAGCCAAAAACTTTTATTTCAGGACTAGAAACGGACCAGCTTGTAAGTGGACAGCGCATGCGGCTCGATCAACGCCCACCGTTGGAAGCCGGAAGTCACAGGGAATTTCACTACGGAGTAACACATCCTTTCGCCACACGCTATCTCCGGTAAGAGGCTGCTGCGTTCCGATCTCCTCAGAGGACGTTGTCCTTGTTAAACTTCAACCAAAGGCACCGGCTTATAAATTAGTATTCTCCTTCAGGTGGCAGCATCCTCGCAGGAGGAGGACACAGGTAAGAGTCTTTGCTAGCATCTTTTGCGTTAGCTTCAGTGCCCAACTGAGAAGAGCGGGCAGAAAAGCTCTCCTGTCATAGCAGAGAGGGTAGCTAGTGTAGTTGAGCCCTGGCTGATACCTGTAACCCCAAACACTGCTGTTTAATTATATTTCAAAATTCGTGTCCTCTTCTCAGTATTGTTTAATTTAGCTTGTTATGAAACAAAAATAAGGGAAGACGGGCAGAACCTCGAGGCTCTCGTGTCGGTGCGTCGGAGAGTTGATAAAATCGGAAACGGATGAGTCGAGTCTGTCCAGTCTCATTACTGCTACTGTAATGTCACATTAGAAAGATGTTAATAAACTCAAAAGCACCCGAACATGTTTCAGAAAGTGCGTCTATTTCAGGCGGCTAACACAATATACTCCTTATTTACCGCTCGTTATTTAGAATGCTGCTCGTTAGTCGAAACAGTTGTAACATGGAAACAGCCTTATATAATTTGCACATCTATTTGACATTTAAAATGTACACAGAAGTTGTGTGTGCTTTATAAATAACTTAAAGCTGGAGAGAATTTCACAGTCATTTCATTGTGAGTCACTCAAAAACGCCATTTATATGATTATTTCTTCATTCAAGGTGTATATCAAATCCTTTGATAGTTTCCGATTTTTGTCTTGACATTGAATGCAACGCCTTGTCGGGCGACCCAACAACATAAACTCACTTAACCTGTCTATTGTGCACACAAGTGAAAACGAACACATTGTAATTTAACGGTCCGGCACTAAATTCTAGGTTCACTGGATTCTGGTATTCAGCATCAAAATAACTGAGAGAGCTGTTGATTCAGCTCTGTTTTCATTTTGGAGACTGTGTTTTGTAGTACTATTGCATTGTAGTGTACTAACACATGCTTCTTTTATTTTGACAACCACATTAAAGCCATTGGGCTTAAACGCTTGTGTTTAATTCAAACAGTTTAACAGCGCCACGAACTACATCCTCCAAAATGATCATCCAGTTGAATTTCTCCTTTTCTGACTCTGTCTCAACGTAAACTGAACATTAGAACAGTAGCTTTTACTAGTATACCTTGTGTTTTAGCAAGTGATTGCATATTTCTTCTTCTATGACCCAGATTGTGAAAAATTGAGGCATGTGGTTGCAAAATGATTGAGACCAGTAACAAAGGCCTGCATTCTGTGCTGTGAAATACCATTTTCTGACCTATCAACGGGAACTTTGCTTTACCTTCTGCTTCTATATAGCAAACGATATCCTACCAGGTGGTCACAGCATTACGCAGCCAGTGTAGTTGTACAAGCTGTTCAAAGACCAAATATTTGCTCAAAATCTGATAAAGCATTTACTCAAAAGTGGTAGCTTTTTAAACCAAACTGAAATTTCTCTTATCAGCAGAGAGCTGCACAAACGCACATGCCTGGTGGTTGCTTATCAACACCTGATGCTTGTTGAAATCATTCCTGTCGTGTCTTCTCTTGTCCTTTGAGCAGAGCGAGGACGGCCGCCGGATTAACATCGGAGCCGCTTAAGGAATGAAGGCGCGCCGGCTATAACAATGACCAAGATAAAAAGCCGGGAGAGATAAATTACGGAGGCGATACACTGACTCAATACAACCAGGCCTCGTTCCCCTGCCATGGAGCAAGACGAAGAAGCGGCGACGGCTGGCGAGGATGGAGACTCGCCGCTGATGTACAGGATAGAGCGTCCGGTCTACGACGAAAAGCTTATTCGGACGCAGCTTCTCCACCGCAAAAATAACTCCACCACCCTCCGTCAGAGGCTGGCAGAGAAGTTCCAGTAAGTCCAGACAGAGAAGTTTGACTTGTCCTGTTGAACGAGTCGCTGTATCTGTGTAGGCACAGCATATTCAGATAGCTCAAAAAAGAACGTTGAAACAATAAAACATTAAAAATCATTTAAATATGCAATGTATAAAAGTATACATTTGATGAATTGATAAACTCATCAACCCATTCACCGACAGTTTTGACAATGGGCTAATTATTTCAGCCACTTTTTGAATCCAACATTTGCAAGATGCCAGAAGTTTAACAAACGCAGAATATTTTATCATTGTATAGTGGCATCTTATTGACAAACTGACCATTTAATTAAAAGACATATGAAATGATCGTGCCCTGCGATGGACTGGCGACCTGTCCAGGGTGCACCCCGCCTCTCTCCCAGTGACAGTTGGGATAGCCACACGACCCTCCAGAGGACAAGCGGGTACAGAAAATGAATGAATCAATCAATCAATCAATCAAATGATCATGAAAAAATGCGCCCATATATGTTTATTTGGTATACATGGGTGCAGAAAATGTAGACAAAAATCTAATATCTACAGAGCCTGGCCCCACAAATCCTGGTTGTGACCCAATATAGGGTCAGTGCGCCCTCAGTCATGTCTGTCAGGCACAAGTCTATACCTCAAAAGGTAGTTTCAAAAGGCTGGTTTGCCTGCTTTTTCGTTGACCTCTGTTCAGACAGTATGTTCGCAGCCTCAGCAGACAGCCGTGGTAAGATTCTGGCGGTGACGCGTTTGCTACTACGTGCTGCAGTCGTGTGTGGAGGGACGGTTGAGCTGACCAGAGTGTTGCATTAAAGCTAATGTATCGCTGAACGCCTGTGGTTAGATTAGCCACAGGAGCACCGCAGGTTCAAGAAGTTACACTAAGACATAGTCATATATTGAACCACAGCTGCAGTCAAATAATAACCAGATTTAGACACAGTTTCAGCATCACAACCAGAAAAAAGCTGCTGCAGCTGTGCTCACACGCACGCAGCAGCTGGATCCTTCCAGACACTGAAGGTCGTTTTGGAGCGGCAAATAACTGTTTTCATTCTGCTGATGCGTGTTACAATTTCCCAGAACCCAAAGTGACATATTAACAGTCCAATCACACTTAATTGTGAGGGTAAAAAAAAAAAACGGAACTGCGTGTTTGGGAAGCATATCGCTCATTTACTGGTTGAGCTACGAAATCACTTCCTTCCCAGCAGTTGCGATCACCTCTATAAATTATTATGTAAACCATCGGTTTAGTTTTTTCATAGCAGGTTAAAGATGTGACCTTGTTAGTACATGCTGTGATTTTCTTAGACTGCTTCTTATGAGTAATGGAGACATTTCCTGTCATTAAATCTGTGAAGGGGCAATAACACAATATAATATATGTAATGTCTCGAACCTCCAATTACACTCAGGGGGCAGGCTATGAGAATGAACAAATATGTACTCTCAATGTTTACCCATTAAGATGATAAAGGAGAACGCAGCCAGATTAAATTCTGCTAGTAAGGAAGAAGAGCATGCTTCATATTCATAGATCAAATTTCATATAACCAAGAGGGACTCTCATTGTTTCATGGAACTGCAGCAGAAAAACAACTGAGAGCTGAGCACTGACTGAGAAATCCTAGGACAATTTGGAACAATTTGGCCGACAATTTAGCTGATACTAAAAAGAAGATCAATCATGACCCCAAATGAAGAAAATGCCTTTTCTATGATGAGTCCCGAAAAGCCTGAGTTATTATTTTTAAATGCATACAAACTGAATATGTTTATCTCCTTTCACAGATGTTCTTCAGAGAAGGCCAAGGCAGTAGTTTTCAGTTTTTTGCCTATTCTAACATGGCTGCCATCCTATCCAGTCAGGCAGTACCTCTTTTCAGATGTGGTCTCAGGTCTCAGCACGGGCGTTGTGCAGCTCCCTCAAGGTTAGTAGCACCCTGGAGTCCCCGTAGTAGCACTGTACAGTACAGTAGCCATGAGCTGAGCAAGTCATCTGGAATGATATGAGGTTTAAATAGTGTGACGGGCCAGCTGCCAAGTCCTGAGGAGCTGTTTTTGGCTTCACGCTGTCTTTGTTTTGGGATCTCTGTTGCTCTGACGTTGTGATGCAACCACTTGGCCCGGGACTGTTTGTTTAAATCTCTCTTTTTCCTCCGCTCCGCAGGTCTAGCCTACGCCATGCTGGCTGCTGTGCCTCCAGTTTATGGTCTGTACTCGTCATTCTACCCTGTTCTGCTGTATACCTTCTTTGGCACGTCCAGACACGTATCAGTAGGTGAGAAATCAAACCAAAGTCTCCTGCAGACGCTCTTCTTTTGTGTTAACACTTTACCTCCAAGCTGGGATTGAATGCTACCATTTATGGGTGGCGCCCAAATGGATACGATGCAACACAAAAGAAACTATGAAGTGTAACGATTCCTTTTTATGTTGTTGCATTATGTCCGATTAGGATAACTGTACACATGCATGTGCTTTGCAGTTTGCAATTGTATTCCCTGAGCCCTGCCCACGTATTTACTGTTGCTTTGCGTTCTCACATGGAACATGTTTTGGAGTCCATCCATCCATCCGTCCATTTAAATCTACTTATTCAAGGTCAAGTTGCTGTGGCAACAAGCTAAGCATGGTGTTCCAGACATCCCTCTCCCGATACCAAGGTGCTTTCAGACTAATCTAAATATATAATCCTTCCAGAAAATTCTGTTTAAGTCCCTGGGTGTCTTCCTGATTGGCCATTCCCAATCAACTTCCTAGGGGAGACACCCAGGAGGCATCTTCTTGAAATGCCCGAACCACTACTACTGGTCCCTTTTGATGCCTAGAAGCAGCGGCTCTACTTCGAGCTCCACCTGGACGTCCAGTCTTCTCACCCTATATCTAAGGCTGAGCCCTACAAAGGAACCTCACTGTGTGTGCTTGTTTTCTGTGATGCCATTCTTTTGGTCACTACCCAGAAGTTCATGACCTTAGGTGAGGGTTGCAGTGTCAATAGAAAGCTTCGCCTTCCAGCTCAGCTTCCTCTTCACCGCGACAGTTCAATACAGTTGGGAGTCCGGCATATAAAATGTCATGAAACACTAAACAAAACAATAAACAAAAGAGAAGCTTCTTGTTTCTGGCCGGCAGCCGTTTGGCTAGATTTTCTAAGCCAGCTAATTAAGAGAATGTCTGCTCCACATGACTGAAAATGCTGTCTTAACGTCTCTCGGCTGACTTCTTTAAAGCAAGAATCTTGTATAATGGCCCTTAATGCACTTGGGAGCTACATGTACACACTTACTGTCTTGGGAAACTTTAGCTCAGCTCACGTTGATTGTGGTGGCTTAATCTCAACGATAGCATCAATGACCAGTTTCCATGCATTGGAAAAAATGCAACATACAACATGTGTGTTTATTGGAAATTTGTACATAACCTTCAACTCCACATAATGAATGAATATAATGATGTGGTCCATTTTTTGGGTTCCAAGTGACTAAAAAGGACTTTCCAAACAATATATATATATATATATGACACGAGACTAGACTAGAACTATATGAGCAGCTAAAATATATAAATCAGCTGTCTCTGTCCCTCACACACACACTGCTTTGTACATCTGCTCAGTTGGTGCCAAAGTTACAGACTGACTCAGATTACGAGATGAAAGATGAGGAAATGTTTGCATTCAGTTGTAATAACTGTGTCGTCATCTGACGTGAGCAGCAAGATTTTGAAATGTCGTTAACCCCACCCTGTGACCATGTCTCATCCGTCTGCATATTTGCTGTCCTTGAAGTGGCTCCAAGTCCTCTCAAATGTCAACTAACCTATGAATCCATCTGATAAATGGGCACAAGGAGCTACCTTAACCTTTTAAACCAAAAGCTAGAGCAAACTAAACAGTGAACACACTGCAGGAAGCTACTGACTGCACTGTAAAATGGCTTTGGGTCACAGTTTCCCTTAATAGCAACACGGCATGGAAATGATGACACCTCAACTTCTGGCAGAGAGAGAGGGAGTGGGGGTCAGGCGGGTAACTGGGCTGCTGTTCAAGTTCTGGGCAAGATGGCCTTTTCACTCACACGTAAAGACATACTTGAAGTGCATGACCTCGTGCTTACCACATAGAGCTTGAAAATACGTGGGGTTGACGTGAAGTGTTGCTTTCATCCAGACATAATGATGTTTAACAGAGGGCTGTGTTTGTTTTGGTGTGGGAGCCAGCACCAATAAGAGACTGCGCCTGATAAAGATCAGACGTTTAGCATACCGTTCCAATGTATAATGCATGTTATGTTTGTAATGTGAAAGATGTGAGTGTCGGCAGCTTGGTATGGCTTCATGTTGTCGCCACACCAACCACCTTTTACGCAAAATCTTGAGAAAATGTATCCCTGTGACCTTTTGGATCCCTTCCCCACGCCGTTAAATCTGTTAATGTTTATCCTGGTCTAAATTAATGGCTGTATTTAATGCAGCCGGCGCGGTGGCCTTTTCACACAGCCTTTTCTACGGTCAGTGCCAGGGACAGAGTGATGATCTCAAACTGGCAAAAACTCTGTGTATCACGCATACAGGGGGTCAGCTCAGTTAGCCATCTAAAGATTCCCAAATACCAGACTGATAAAGAACTGACTGGGAGATGACGTTAACAGCAGGACTGTGTCATTTCAGTGAACCCTGTGCCCTGTCAGTGGTCCATCCTTAATATTGGTTCAATGACCAAAACCTGTTGTAAGTAAAGATCATCAGATCAGCTCATCTGATGAATGCAATTAGCAGGTTGCTGTGGAAATTATGATCCCTTCTGGTTGAGTGAAAGAGAATAACTGGGCTGTTGTTAAAGTGCTGGGAAAGACAGCCTTTTCCCTCAAAGGGATTGTGCACATGATCACACATAACCTCATTACAGTATCATTATTCTGTCCAAGAACGTGCCTCGAAAGATAAAATGCATGAAGTTTGAAGATTGTTAAAGTTTTGTCCTTGTGTTTATGACTTGCAGGCACCTTTGCAGTTATAAGCCTGATGATCGGGGGCATAGCGGTGAGGGAGGCCCCGGACTCCATGTTTTATTTCATTCCCGCCAATGGATCCAACATGTCCGCGGTCCTGGACGTGGGTGCTCGTGACGCCAGGAGGGTCGAGGTGGCCGTGGTGCTCACAACGCTGGTGGGAATCATCCAGGTCAGCCTCGAAATAACAAACATCTTCCTTCAATCCCCACAGAGAGGCTGTTATTTAGTTAGGACATCACAGTAAAGTGATACAGAGTGCTCACATTTTCCCACGCTCGAAAATCCCTATTTACCCAAAACAGAAGGATATTTGAGTCATAGTTGGTATGTCAACACCTCGATTTTTTGTGTTTTTATTTGCAACAAAGCTGTTCCCTTACGTCAATCTTATTTCTTTCTTAACTGCTTTTACTTTCAGATCGTCTTTGGCCTTCTCAGGTTTGGCTTTGTTGCAATCTACCTCACAGAACCTCTGGTGCGAGGCTTTACTACAGCAGCAGCAATGCACGTTGTCATCTCCCAGCTGAAGTACATGCTGGGGGTGAAAACACAGCGTTTTACTGGGCCCCTCTCTGCCATTTATGTGAGTTTTAATAGCTTTTGCGATGTGTGTAGGAGCCACCTGGATTTATTTGGGAGATCTGTGTCACTTACCTAGTCATGACTGTCACCACAGAGCGTCGTAGCGGTACTCAGTAAAATCACAGACACCAACGTCACCACGCTCCTGCTGGGCCTCGGATGCCTTGTGTTCCTGTATGTGATCAAAGTCCTAAACGAACGCTTCAAGAAGAAGCTGCCCATTCCCATTCCTGGAGAGATTATTGTGGTCATCGTGTCAACTGGCATCTCGTATGGCTTGTCCTTATCAGAAGACTACCAGGTGGAAGTGGTCGGGCCAATACCAACAGGGTAAGCTGTTACACATTCTCAGAGGAATTTCTGGAAGGATTAGATTAGTCAACCTAAACTTAAGTTAGGCTTACGTTTAAGTTGAAGTTTTTCCTCGTATGTTCTCAGGCTTCAGCCCCCTGCTATCCCAGACTTCTCTCTGTTACCCAACTTGGTCACAGACTCGTTCGCTGTGGCGATTGTAGGATTCTCAATGGGCATGTCACTTGCCAAGACCTTTGCCTTGAAACACGGCTACAGCGTGGACGGCAACCAGGTGAGTTGGGTCATGTGAGGATCTCTTGAAGAGCTACAGATCTAGGCACAATGAGCTAGTTTATTGACATGCACTTAAGTCAACGGGCTACAGTTGGCCTTTGTGTAAAAGTGTTTATTTTCTGTAATCAGGAGACTAAAGTGGTCTTTTAACACCTGTAATTTGTTCCGATTCATTGATACAGACAGTATTGTCACAGTGTTACAGCTTGGTTCAGTTCTTGTTCACAGGTCTATTGAAGCTTTGCCCCTTAGCAATACGTGTGAGCCCTGGCGGTTCTGTGATTCATGTGCCAGTGTTCTGTATATGAACAACATGTTCAGTTTGATGAATCATCTGAGAAGGCGCACTGCTGCTGCCAGACACCTCTGAAGGATACCAGACACTCTCTGGAGGCATACAACGACCTGTTCTGCAGCAGTTAAACAGCTTGGTTTTATAATTACAGTCTTATAAATAGCACTCTTATTGGTCCGGGGAGTGATTGCGTGCAGGTTGAGACCACCCTCTCCAACCGGTCCTGGTTGATTTGTTCCCTGGTAGGAACCTGGTAGGGAAGTGCTCCCGGTTTTGAAAAACAAACTAGGTGTGAAAGCCCTAATTTCCTGACACAGATTTATCTGTTTGTCTGTAATGCTGAGTTATTGTTATATAGAGTTCAGTGTGGTTTCTAATACAACTGTGTGAACATATTTAGGGAAAATGTTGTTGAGAGAGCAGAGCAGGGCAGCTCCTTCCAAAGAAATTAAGATTTAAGTCTAAGTCTATTAAGTCTATTAAGTCTAAATGAGTTGGTTTCCAACACTCGCAAGCTGAACATTAAAACTGCTGTAACACCATAAAGACCTTCATAAAATCAAAAGTAATTCATGGTTAAAATCTACATACAGTATTATACTTTTTGTATGGGTTAACCAGGTTTCTACAGTGCACGTAAACGTTCTCTTACCTTGTGTAAGTGTGCCACAGGAAAAAAATGACCTTGTATATTTTGGCTGTGCAGTGACAAGGTAACTGTGAATCGATGAGCCGATAACATGCTCCAAACAGGGTAAAGTTATGCACCATAGTGACTCAAATACAAGAAGGACACCTTCACAAAAAACAAATGTTTTTGAGAACACTTCAACACTGTCATTCGCAATTTGTGTAGCTTGTCCGTCAGTCACAGGTTCTTGGAGGCAGTCGTAATCATTTCATCTCTGACTTTCAGCCTTCAGATCTTTTTGAAGTATTCATCTGTAATTTCCCCACATTATTTATGCAATAAGAAAGCGCTACTTTTAATTAATATGCCGTTTAATAAATGTTGTGTCTGTTTAGGTATGGAAAATCACAGTCTCAGCTAACATGACTGACGTCTCAATGACGCAGTTAAACCTCTCTGGAGTTCACTGTGGTTTGCTCTTTGTTCCTCAGTGTCAACAGCTGCCTCTGTTTATTGACTAACTGTAGTTTTTTCTTTTTTTTGGGGGGGGGGGGTCATCACCTCGAGTTATGTTATCAAACAAGCTGCAGAGCAGTATGGCATTTTGAATCCTTCAAACTTTACGTGTGCTGCTTTCAGGAGCTCATCGCCCTTGGCCTATCCAACTTCATCAGCTCTTTCTTCAAAACCTTTGCCATCACATGCTCCATGTCGAGGAGTCTGGTGCAGGAGAGCACTGGAGGGAAAACCCAGGTGACGCTCACACAGTTGCACTACATGAGTGATTGTGCTATCTCAGTTCACCAAATTGGTGTTGTAAAACCGTGATTAGGGTGAGTGATGTTGTTGACTCACTTATTGCTCTCTGTATGTTCTCAGATAGCAGGGTTCCTGGCGTCTCTCGTCGTGCTCCTAGTGGTGGTGGCTATCGGTTTTGTCTTTCAGCCGCTCCCTCAGGTGGGTGAAATCACAGGCTCAAACTTCGTGTCTGGCAGCTCTTCAGTCAGTCTGTTGGACAGACCGACGGGCAGCTCCTCAGATTATTAATCTCACGTTGGTCTCTGTTTCCCAGACTGCGCTAGGTGCCATCATCGTGGTCAACTTGCTGGGGATGTTCAAGCAGTTCAGAGACATTCCTAGCCTGTGGAGGACCAGCAAGATTGAACTGGTCAGTTTGTTAAATCACACTACACATCAAAATGTCAGTGTGTAGTGAAGTTTCTCAGACAGCAACCCCTCAATATACAACAACAACAAACCTCAACATATAAAAGGAGCTCTCTTGTTCTGCGCTTAGTAGTCCACTGTGGTTCTAGATAGGTCTGATTTAATCTCCCTCAGAGCTTCTCTTTTAATAATCTGTTACCGTGAGCAACTAAGGCTGCATTTTTAGCCAGACCAGTGAGCCAGTGAATCTTACTTGGTGCTTCTACATGTACTTAAAGGGGAATTACCGTTTTTTACAACCTGGACCTTATTTCTGGCATAAAATACGATCGTTTAATCACTCATATAACTTGGTGTCATTTGGAGTCGTTCAGATGATATTTAGATCTGCGTATATCCATATAGTGGGAGTGACTGGGGCACCGAAACGCAGCCTCTAAATAACGCATTATCCGCCGCGAGTGCTATTCCCCGTTGAGTCCGGAAATAAATAATACACTCAATGTATTATTTATAAGCATCAGTGGCTACTTTCAGATTAAATGAGATTTATTTCTTTAATTGCTAAAGGCACATGAGGTGATGAACCTCACATGACATGGTTTCTCTCTCTCAGCGCAAAGATATGGGAAGAGAGCAGTGTTTCACGTTGCTGTGTTTTTGTTTCTCTTCTCTCAGGCAATCTGGCTGGTATCCTTCGTAGCATCTCTGCTGCTGGGTCTGGATTACGGCCTCCTGGTGGCCATCGCTTTCGCCATACTGACAGTCATCTACAGGACGCAGAGGTACTGCTAACAGGCAGCTGCTTGTCTTAAGCTGGGATATGTGATCAGTTTTGTCATATCACATAATTATTAACTTTCATTAACTTTTTATTATCTATCAAAATGTGAGGAACAGAGGAACTTAGTGTTAAGGTTTTGTCTTACAGCCCTAAAAATGCGATCATGGGCCATGTTCCTGACACGGGACTGTACTGTGATGTGGATGAGTATGAAGAGGTGAGTCTGTGAGAAGAGAAAACATTGCAGTCCAAACCCAGAAAAAGAAAAAATCCCATTCCTTCCGTTGACCTGAACTATGAATGTGTGCGATCTGTGTCTTTTTTCCCAGGCGGCTGAGTATGAGGGGATCAAGATTTTCCACTCCAACTCCTCAATCTACTTTGCTAACAGTGAGCTTTATGTGAACGCCCTCAAGGAGAAGGTAATCCCAGCCGCTATGTGCTTGAGACTGCGGAAATTAGGGACATTAGAAACATCTTTTATCTTTTATCTTTTATCCCTGGGGTTTTACTGGTTTTAATCAATCAGACATGCAGTGAAGTGTAGAGCTGGCTGACTGTTGAAGATGTGGACAAACAGTTCTACTGTGAGAGCATCAGTGTGGTGAAGAAGGCAACTTGCTTACAGTTGCCTACAAACATCAGGACAATGTTCTTTGTACATGAGCTAGGATGAAATTGACACATGTTGTCTTAGCTACAAGTCTGTGTATATGAGTATATAGTCCTAATATAGTGCTAGTTGAGTGTAGTAAATAAAGGTTGTGTGTGGTGCATTTGTGAAAGTCTTATACGAAACCAAAGACATAGAAATACAGATATAGAAATACAATGTTGCAAAAATGTGTTGAGCTCAGTTCTGATTTCTTCCGTGTTTGTGCACATCTCATACTAAACTGTGAGATGTTCACACCATAGACTGTATAAAAATGGACGTGGAACTGCTCCTCAAAAGTGAAGCCAAAGCAAGTAGTGCTCCCCCTAGTGGCTGGCTGCAGTATAGGTCATAAGCTCCACCCCCTCCATGTTAGTGGATGGGACTTGGGCCAAACTAAAACACTAAAATACACGTCAAATAATTTTTTCCAAGGATGGTTTCTGTCATCTTAGGTAGTTAATATAATGTTGATGCATGTTCGAGTGTCAATCTTTTGGGTAAGTTTCGTTTTAGTTAGTTTTTTTCAGTGAAACAAAACAAAACACAAACATATAAATATACACACGGAACAAGAACATCATGAAAATTAAATAAATGTATATTTATACAGAGAGAGATCCTAAATATACAACACTGAAACTGAGATCAGGCTACAAATGATTAGATTATTGACTCAATTGCAGCTATACCGTCTTCCCAGTAAAATTAAATTATGGGACATTCCCAGAATATGTGAAAGTGGCCAGCTGACGCATTACCACACCCTCTCCAACATTGTCCTTGAGCTGGGTTATTGGTCTGTAAACTTTTGATTCTGGGAGTTATAAAGCATCCGGAAAAACATCTTAGAATGTTTTTCCAGGTGAATTCTCTCCACAGATCTGAGCTAGAGGTAGTGGACAGTGTCCTACAAATATTAAGCCAGTCATCATCAGTTAACTGTATGTTAGCATCTGATAACTGTGGATCATTTTAGATTTTCAGCCCACTATTTTTGCAGAACTGCTTTATTCAGCAACTTCAAATATACTGTAGCTGCTCTATTCAGACTCCACCTGAATTGAGAAACAGGCTTTGATTAGCCTGGTTCCTCCAAAACCAAATTTTATGCAGCAGCAAAGCATCCCCACAACATTATGCTGCCACCTCCATGCTTGACTGTAGGTAGGCCACGTTAACCAAGAGTGAGAGGGAAGTCCACATTAAAGAGGCAATTTTCATGTAGGTAAATCAGGGTTTGGTTTACGCCAGATGTATCGGGATCTCTGCCCTTTAAACAGTTTGACTCTACGCTCATCAAGTCCACGGAAAATAATCCTAAAATGGTTAGAGGGTCAGTTAATCCATCTGTTGTGTCTCTAACCACTAACCCTTCAAATCAGTAAATGCTTGGGCTCGTCCGGGATTTGAACCCGGGACCTCTCGCACCCGAAGCGAGAATCATACCCCTAGACCAACGAGCCACGTTTGTAGGCTGTATCTACTCTTTTTGTAGGCATGGTCTTATTCTAGAAGTAGCCTCTTCTCAGAAATATGTAATTCAGTCACTGCCTTCCTCACCACATTAGGTCATTTTTCACTCAAGCGGTTACAGAAATTGAATGAATGGGTGAATGTAAACTTGCAACTTGACTGGTGGGTGGTGGCATAAAACCACAAGGGGGTAACTCTAGTTAGGACTTAGGGTGATTGTTTTTAACAGCTCTGTTCTTGACACCTTTATAGACGGGAGTGAACCCCCAGCACTTACAAGCTGCCCGCAAAAGAAAACACAAGCAAAAGGAGTCCTCTCCGGTGAAGATGTATGTCAAGGTGAGTCTTCTTTTCCTGGCCGCTTCTTGTCTGTTTGTTGACAGTGTCAATATAAAGCGTCTGCTGCTATCTCGCTGTTTGCGCCTGTCCTGTCATGTGTGATTGTAAAATCCTGCAGTGAACTTGTTTCCTGATGATATGCGGTATCAGGGAGTGTCTGGCCCTCCTGAAGGCTTTAACAGTTGATGTCTCGCAGGACTTTCCTGGTCTGAAAGAAATAATATACGAAGGATTCTGGATTCAGAACAGGACAACAATGCATTTATCCAAGCCATTCTTACTACTGTAGTAAGAGTGAGCTGAAAGTCGTACTGTGCAGACACTTAGAGCTCTTCTGTGTAGATTTTGGAGATTTCAGACAATTTTTTTTAGCAACCGCTATTTCTTCCTTTGATTGGTTCTAGTACGAGGATGAGGCCGTGACCCATGAGGTCATACCACTGAACCACGTGGTGGAGGAGCAGAAGAACGGAGATTTGAAGGACAGGTGCCAGGAGCCGAGCTCTGACGAGGCCGCGTTCCTCGACATCCACGCCGTCATCCTGGACTGGACGGCCGCCACCTTCATCGACTCCGTGGGAGCCAAAGCCATCAAACAGGTTCTTCATTTTTTTTCTCTTCAGGCTTGTACGGCACACTGGGAGATGATGATGATGATGATGATGATGATGATGATGATGAATTGGAGATGTGAATTCTGTGGTCACAACCCAGATTCAAGACTGCCTGTTTCTGTTTCTGCAGGTCATTAAGGAATATGCAGCGGTGGATGTTCGGGTGGTCATCGCCAGCTGCAACAGTAAGACGTTAAGACTTCTCTCTGTATTCTCTTTTTTGCATTATTAGCCGCCTGACTGATCTGACCTCTGCTTCGATCTACAAGGGAACCTGCTGGCTGAGCTGGACAGCTTACAGTTCTTCACGGGGGACATTACCACAGACATGGTGTTCCCCACTGTCCACGACGCGGTGCTGCAATGTCAGCGATTAAATTCCCAACGACCTGCAGCTCCGACCAGCGAGGCGTGACCTGTAACCGAGGACGAATCGTGGGAGCTGACGTCCTGACTTGGGGGACAGCAGATCTGAGAGGTCCCACAACCTGACTGCCGGAACTTATATCCAGTTGTGTTTCAACATCTCAATAAAGAGGAACTGAATAATCACTCATATAGGGGAGAGAGAGGAGTATAGCCCAGGTGGATGTTTTCCCTCTCGTGAAACACTCCAAAGTGTCCCAGTTGAATTTAAAATGCTAAAAAAAAAAAAAGGAAGGTGTGTTTTGTGGAGTTGTATCTGATCAACAACTTCAGTTGACATTCCCTCAGCCTTATTTCTCTGCTTTAGCTTAGCAGTGCAAGCTAAGATGGGAGATTTGAAAGTTGCACTTTTATTGCCTTTTTGTAGTTCAGCTGAAGTTCTCACTGGTCTGTTGGGAGAAGTCCACTTTAAGGTCAGCTGCTGCAGCTCTCGTCTAAATGACAGAGTCCAGTTTGTGGTGTTACTGTATGTGAAACTGACCATCTTTTATCATGCTGGAACCAAAAGTCAGTGGTTACTGAGGAGCTCTGTCATGATGGGACTGTTATCTTTTTGTTTAGCTGTGTTTTTAATGTCATTGTGTATTTAAACCAACATGAATGACCAGAACTGGTCAGTATTCATTTGCACTGCTGTTTGAGTCCGAGTGCAACTTTTAACCTCTTTTCACATTCTGTCTGTGGACATTTTAGTGTGAAGACTCCTTCTAGTACTGCATTTCTAGTGACCATGTGGTTATTTTACAAAGACACTCAAATCTGGAATAAACTTTATTTTTAAGTGAACAAGAATGACGGCAAAAAGAGACAATTATTTGACTGTTTCTTTTGAAGTAAAGAAAAAAGAAAACCCACATTAGAAACTCTCACACACACACACTCTCAGTTGTAGGTCATGTATCTTGGGGTAGCGCTGAACTTGGCGTAGGACTTGATGACCTTGTTGACGGCCTCCAGGAAGTCCTTCTCTGTGGCAATCTTCCTGCGAGCCCTGATGGCGAACATGCCTGCCTCTGTGCAGACGCTGCGGATCTCGGCGCCTGACAGGAAACACACAACACCAAAATCAGTCTGAAGAACGACTTTCAAGTATTACTTTACAAATATTTAATCATTTGTTCATATCATCAGATTTAGACTTTATTCTAACTAAGTTAAACAGGATTTGGACAAACATTCTGCAGTGTTTCTGTTACAGAGATGGAGTTGTATTTTAGAGCAGCATGGTTTTCATTGGACAGCAACAGGATATTGTTAGACTGCACCCCTGTGGCCACGTATCAGCATTACAATACCTAAAAAAGGAGCCTATCATGCTCACTTCCAGCTCTGTACATTAATTTTATAACCCCACTAGTGCACAATTTTGTGATTCACAATTTAAATCTGGCTTTTAAGGAGCCCCTTAGTTGAATCTAGTTTTCAGATCCTGCCTCTTCAAATCCCATCTCTTGGCCAGGGTAGCCTGAAGCTTGAGATTTTGACTCACAGGGAATGCTTTCAACAGTATCTTTTACGCTAGTACAAGCTCAACAGGTCCCCTTTAACTAATCTACATAGCTATGTTTAGTGAGTCTTGGGACAAGTGACCAATGAGAGGGACGAATGTTGCCGAATGAGTCTTACCGGTGCTGTTGGGACAGAGACGAGCCAGCAGCTCAAAGCGAATGTCCCTCTCCACACTCATAGAACGGGCATGGATCTTGAAGATGTGGGTGCGGCCCTGCAACGCAAAGAGCAATGATTGAACCGGACAAACAAGGAACACATGCATGCAAACACAGAAGGAGTCCAAGTTGTAATTCTGGACAGATTTTGGCGTCATCTATGAGAATACGTCTGCACGTCCAACTCACTTCCAGGTCAGGCAGGCTGAACTCGATCTTCCTGTCCAGACGTCCGGGTCTCATCAGGGCCGGGTCCAGCGTGTCTGGTCTGTTGGTGGCCATCAGAACTTTGATGTTGCCTCGAGGGTCGAAGCCGTCCAGCTGGTTGATGAGCTCCAGCATGGTCCTCTGGACCTCGTTGTCTCCACCAGCGCCGTCATCAAAACGGGCACCTGGCAAGTTCAACAGCAACAGGTTACCAGGCGTTATATGGGACAGGCATTAGAGAATTAATAAATTTGTAATATATATATTAAAAAAAAAAGGAACTACAAGGGACACTAACCTCCAATAGCATCAATTTCATCAAAGAAGATCAGACAGGCCTTCTTAGTCCTGGCCATCTCAAACAGCTCACGCACCATCCTGGCTCCCTGTAACCAAATACAGCATCTGACGTTTCTGACAATCGCTATCATTAACTATCTAAACCACAGCAGGCCTTTTCGCTGGCGATCTTACCTCTCCCACGTACTTCTGCACCAGCTCAGAGCCGATGACTCTAATGAAGCAGGCGTCTGTTCGGTTGGCCACAGCGCGGGCGCACAGGGTCTTCCCAGTGCCGGGGGGCCCGAACAGCAGAACACCCTTAGGAGGCTCGATACCCAGATTGACAAACCTCTCAGGCTGATGAGAAGAAGAAAAAGACAAATGATCGGTCAAGGTGGAGCCCCAAGCTTCACACCTGGTAGGTGTTTGATGAGGAAAAACTAAATGTGGAAAAGGCTGAAACACTCACATGGAGCAGTGGAGTCTCAACTACTTCTCTCAACTTCTCAATCTGCTCCTTGCATCCACCAACATCACTGTAGGTCACATCAGGCTTCTCCTCCACCTAAGACAGCATGTGGACAAAAGAAGCATTAGTCTGAAAATGATCCGCTACACATGCAACATTTTATCTCTTCATGATTTATTATAAAGCACAAATAGTCCAAAGAAGCTCCATTCTTACCTGCATCATAGTGACAGTGGGGTCGATCTTAGGAGGCAGAGGAATGTGGATCTGATACTTGTTCCTGTCAACGCTGGAGGAGCAGAAGAGACGCTACACTTAGCAGGCCGCGTCACCAGGTGACATAAATAACAGATGTGCGGCTTTTTTTCAATAATACGTTCGCCTCACCCGACTCTCATGCCCTCCTCGATGTCAGTCGGAGCCACCTGGTCACTCAGGTCCACCACAAACTTGGCAAACTGTTTGACATTGATGATGTATTTGGGATCCTCGGAGTCTGCATTGATGATCTTTGTGCATCTGGATGAATGAGACAAAGAAAACTGGTGATTCTAAATCTGCCTAAATCTGAACTTCTGTGATGAATAGGATTAGGTAAAGGTTTGAAATGGGTTTGACTAAGGATGTTACACACACAAGACTTTCATATTAATACAACAGGAGGGATGAGAAAGTTTATAAGAAATAGTTGTATCACTTGAAACATCAAAACAGGAAGCTGGGAAACACAAGGACCTCGTTTTACCTTGCAACCTGCAGCGGCTGCTCACTTTGCAGAGTCTGTTTGTCAGCAGCCAGATCCCAGAGGGCAGGTGGAGCAAGGCCCGTGTCTGACTCCTTAATGCCTGGTAGGTTCACAAAGCACAACAAATCACTTCATGCACAGCTCCGGTCACAGCATCTGGAGCTGGCGACTGACTGAGAATAGCTTAGGAATAGGAACTAATTTGCCCTACAAGTGTATTTATGGATGCATCACCCACCTGTCAGCTCGTTGATCTTTTTGAGCAGCTGCTGAATGTCATCTTCTACTTGTTTGATCTGTCTGGAGTAGGTGCTTTGACCCTGGTGATAAACATCAACACATCTGATCAACATTAAAGTTATTATACTCATGCAAATGTAAATAATTCTTGCATATACTTACATATGTTTTGAGCAGAGCGATGTCTCCTTCATCCAAAGCTGTGATGAAGATAAAGAAAACAACATACATGAGTTTGCACTCAGTGACAGTGTCGGTGGGCCGCTAGCATTGTTGTCGAACTGAGCAGTGCGGTATCATCGTGGTTACAAGATTTATCTAAACGATTTCCACCATAAACATACTAAATGTAACACATTTTAAATGGCAGCAGTTCTCCTAAAGAGGGGTAAATAACAAACGTTTCTTTAAATAGCTGAGCTAACGTTAGCTACACAGCTAGCTAATGTCGACGTTCCTTTCAGTAAAGGGCTATAAAATATATATTTGGGATATAGCCAACCTCTGATAGGCCCGTCGTCCTTTTCCTCTTCCTTAGTCTTCCTCTGGTCGTCTCCCAGATAGTCCGGCATATTTAGTGTGGGAGAAAACTGTTTTGTTACAAAGAAACTGAGCTGCTTCGGCAGCTAAACTGTACAATTACACAGCAGCTTTGGGCTTCCGCCGCTATGCGCCAGATACCGGAAATACAAGACGGAATTGTATTGAAGATGAACCTCATTTAAAATATTTTTGTCAAATACACCGTTTTCTTATAATTTAGATTTTTAAATTGGAAATTTTGATTAAAATAGGTTATTTGTTATTTTCCATCAATTAGATTTGAATAGAATTTCACTGTGTGAAGAAATAATAAAAAATACTTACCGCGGAACTGAAAAGGCGGAACTCTAATGATAACACGGAGTAGTCAACGGCGTGACAGCAAAAGAGCTCGTTTTCGGATAGGCACTTGTAAAGGGAGGCCCATGTGGTGTGTTAGTGAGCGGGCCACAAACTTAAGCACTTTAGGTAGCTCTCACTTGACCCTTTCATCACCTGAATGTTGGTGTGGCCAGTTTTTCTAAGATGTTGTTAGAAGCGTTGGACGGCGACGAAACGGTTGTCTTTAAAGCCGCTGCCGGTAGGTACCGAAAAGGCCAGAGGAAGGTAGCTAGCTAAGCTACCAATGTTCCAGTTTGACTGTACTTGATAGCATGCCGCTAAACAGCAGCAAGGACTAAACTAACATTATCGCCTAATTTAAAGCTTGGAACAGTCCAGTTACCTATTTACTTTGTGTTGTTTCTCTGTTTATACCAAATGTTGTGTATTGCGTTGCATAATGTCACCTAGCTGCTGCCCACTCATGGCTGCAACAGTGATTTATTAGAGCTCCTGTCATTACCTGCACCGGCTAGTTCACAGCGTTTGATATTAACACGCTTGTTTGGCATTTCGCAGCCTATTATGGTTTCATGCATTCACTGTCTGGCTGTTACTTTGTATATACAGCCAATGGCTGTTACTTAACCTCGGAGCACCTGTTGTACCTTCAGATGGTCTGACCTGCCACCACCTCAGACAAAAACAAGCTTTTTAAACGCCAGCTCTGAGTGTACTCCATGTGTGCTGGATGTAAACGGAAAGTAACCAATTTTTATCTTACTCTAAAGGTTTTGGGACTTTTGGCTCCACAAAGACAGAACTAAACCCATTGTTCTCTACTAAAGACAAAAGGAGAACCGGATCCTTGTAACTGTAGTCAAAATCAAGCGAGCACTAAATGAGTTTGAACTGAGTTTGAAACTGTGATCTGCTTGCGTGTATGGAAACCAGAATATTCTTAAGCTAATTATACACTCAGTCAATTGTAATCATTTGTTTGTGTATTGAACACACCCAAACACATTTGAACACAAGTGAACCTGTGACCGTAATAACTTGGCAGCAGTAATCCCACAAGAGCAGTTCTGGGAGCTGTGAATGAGAACTGCACCACATTCAGGGTTAACTTTTAGATCAGTCATCCTCTTTCATGCGTATTCTCTAAATGTCTGGTGTGAACGGCTCCCCAGAGGTCATTCTGAGATTATCTCTCTGTTAGGGCTGCCCTCTGAGTGAGCCATCCCAGAAACCAAATGTCCTCCTTTGTCTGAAGTCATTCCGCAGCAGATTTACATACATTTTCTTGTTCTTTGGGTGCAGAAGCCTTGACATTAGGCTACAAGAAACCTCAATAATAATAATCTAATCCTCTGTCTAAAGTCATAACCCAAATTGAAGGGATCCTTATTAAAAAATATCAGCTAGTATATCTGGTATTGGGGGGAAAAACTATTCAAATATAGTATCGGTATCGACTTCCTGATGAATCCTGTATCTTCTAGACTAAATTTGTATATTCTTTTTCAAACTTAACGAGCAAAACAATATCATTTTCGTCTTCCCGCAGCGTCTGTGCAGGTTCAGCTGGAGCCTGTCGGTCGATGGTTCGAGGCTTACGTGAGGAGGAGAAACAGGAATGTGTCGGCCTCATTCCAGGAGCTGGAGGACGAAGAGGAGTCCTCCGAGGATTCGGAGGATGAGGACTTGAAGCTGGAGGAGTACCCCATGCTCCGAACGCTCGACCCCAAAGACTGGAAGGTATGTGAAGGTTTCTGAAACACTGAAGCCCGTGTTCATTTCACCCTGCAGTTTGACTGATTCAACCAAGCATACCTTGGTTGTTTTCCTCCTTTAATCCCACTAAAAAGACATTTTATCTGTAACCATGCCCGGTCATTTTTGGATTCTCTTTAAACAAGGCTTAAACAAGGAGAGAGAGAAATGTCAGTAACATAAAAAAACAAGGGTCTGTTTTAAACTTTAATAATCTAAAAACTGGATTAGCTGTAGTCTTATGCAGAGCAGTGAGGGCGGCATTTTAATTATGCAACAAGAAATAAATGGATATATGTAGTTTTTTCTGCATCCTTCTGATACAAGACTCCAGGTACACTTTGTTCTTTGAGTGACTTGAAAGGCTTAGGACTCAAAAGCAGATTTTTTGATGTTGGTGACTTTTCCAGTTCAAACCAAAGACACACTCTTGGATTTCGGAGCATTGGTCTTGCTCTAAGAACAAGCTTTGGGATATCCAAGTTTGTACATGTGGGCCCATTCAGTCACTTATTTCACATGACAAAAGTCTCCAGGGGGACTGGGATGGGTATCACTGTGTAAAAAGCATACTGATTGCCTAAAGAAAACAAGTACAAATTGAAGAGTAGTGGACCAAGAACTGACCCCTGAGGTACTCCACGTACAGAAACATTATTATTAAAGGTTGCAGCTTATGTGTATTTTTGTCTCTACATTTGAAAAGTTTATTCTATTACCGCATGTTAAGCTTGATTTATACTCTTGCAATGGGGCATTAACATCTGTGCCCAGTGTGTTCTGTAATTACAACACTAAAACAGCAGGTGGCGACTAGTCAGCTTTGCTAAGGTTCACTCTACTTACACAATGTAGTATGGAACTGAGCAGCTCATATTGGAGTTGAACAAGGAAATGCATTTCGGACCAGTCACAGCTGTTACGGTCTGTATTGCAGCGATGTGGCAGTGCAGGTTACGGTGTAGGCTACAGTGTAGGGTCTGGTGCTATGAGGTAGCTACTGTGTAGAAGTGACACACAACTATTGATTAAGCTTCAGTCTTATTATCTGGAGCTAGAGACTCCCTGACACCCCGCACATAAATACATGAAATATCCTATCCACTTCAAACTATAAATGAAATATGACTGTTGTTGTTGTTTTTCCCATAACTCGTCAGAATCAAGATCACTACGCTGTCCTCGGGCTCCCTCACTTGAGGTATAAAGCCACACAGAAACAGATTAAAGCTGCCCGTAAGTATGTTTCCTCCACTGCTCTCATTAATCGGTTCTCTGGTTGACTGAGAGGTTCAACTCATCCTCTGCCGTTCTTTTACAGACAAATCCATTGTGTTGAAGCACCATCCTGACAAAAGGAAAGCTGCAGGAGAGCAGATTGTAGAAGGAGACAATGACTACTTCACCTGTATAACTAAAGGTACATATTATAAGTTACAGCTGTTATCAACTCACTAACATTACCTCTGGAATGCCCTGACACTGAATATCAGTGTTTTCTCCTTGTGGCCTTTGAACCTCAGCTGCAGAGATCTTGTTCGACCCTGTGAAAAGGAGAGCCTTCGACAGCGTCGATCCCACCTTCGACAACGCAGTGCCTTCTAAGAGCGAAGGCAAAGAAAACTTTTTTGAGGTGTTCACTCCTGTTTTTGAGAGAAATGCCAGGTGGTCTTCCAAAAAGCATGTGCCCTCCCTCGGGACCATGAAGTCCTCTTTCGAAGAAGTGGATAATTTTTACTCTTTTTGGTAAGAGAGAGAGTTTCATTTCTGTTGCATGTTGATTTGTGAGTTAAAAATAACCAGAGGCAAAGACAAACTGTTGTTTTCACTATTAAAGGTACAACTTTGACTCATGGAGGGAGTTCTCATATTTGGATGAAGAGGAAAAGGAAAAGGCTGAATGGTAAGCTGCTTATCACCGATGTCCAAATCAGTTTTATTTGTATAACGATTTAAAACTTCTCAAGACGCTTTACAGAACCTAGAGCACCGGTCCACTGCAGTGAAACACGCTGTTATATGCTAAGCTGACGCGTTAACTTTCTCCCCTGCAGTCGAGATGAGAGGAGATGGATTGAAAAGCAGAATCGAGCTTCCAGGGCGCAGAGAAAGAAGGAGGAGATGAACAGAATACGAACACTAGTTGGTACAGTCTCTCAGAGCTGCACACACTTGCAGATTCTAATAAACACACTAAGATATATCATACAGGGACCATATAGGGAAAATTGTGTCTAATACACTACATGGTTTATGAGTCTCTGCTGAAAATAAGTGATTGTTTTATTTGACTGCAGATACTGCATACAGCTGTGATCCTAGAATAAAGAAATTCAAAGAAGAGGAAAAGGCCAGGAAGGAGTCGGAGAAGAAGGCTAAGGCTGAAGCCAAGAAGAGAGAGCAGGAGGAGAAGGACAGGGTATGTTCACATTCTCACTGTTGAAGCATGAATCAAGTATTGACTGTGGTATTGAGGTCTTGCCTACTGCCCTGAATCATCATCTACTGGGTTTATTAACAGAAATATCTTCAGATGTTTCATGAAACATCAGGGAATATTTGCTCAGGAACACATAAATGGAACAAATCCTTCGTCCACTCGTTTAAGTGCGTGTTTTTGTGTGCGTCCGACAGGCCCGGCAGGCAGAGCTGGAGGCTGCTCGCCTGGCGAAGGAGAAGGAGGACGAGGAGGCCAAGCAAGCAGCACAGCAGGCAAAGAAAGAGAAGGAGATCCAGAAGAAGGCCATCAAGAAGGAGAGGCAGAAACTCAGGACCACATGCAAGGTTAGCTCTCGCTGAAACACTCAGTCTCAGATATTTCAAGCTTTGCTCATTGATCAGTTAGTACTTTTGAAATGGGCGTTTGTGTTTTCTGCCTTCAAACCGTTTGTTCATCTACAGAACTGGAATTACTTTGCTGACAATGAAGCTGAAAGCGTGAAGATGATGGAGGAAGTGGAGAAACTTTGCGACCGGCTGGAACTCACTAGGTACTATAAATATGAACTTTAATACTATCGGAATTGTTTTAGAGACATTTGTGTATGTCATCCCATGAGTGTTAGTCAGAAGCAGTTTAAACTTTTATCATTTTATGTACTCCAAGCTCATTAATATACACATTAGAATTGGTTATGTGCAAATAAAGATGCTGTCTGTCAGCATTATGCGATTATCCCCATTAGTGATGCAGGGTGACATGCATTTCTTTGTGTCCTATTTCCAGTCTGCAGTCCCTGAATGAAACCCTGGCATCTGGCTCTAAAGAGGAGAGCAAGGTAGCAGTGGAGAAGCAGGTAAAAAACAAAACAAAAAAAAACACTTTGTCTTTCAAGATTTTATTTTATTTTTTTTAGCATTTTTGGTTTATCTTACATTATTAGTAAATGAAAGTCATACATGAAGTACGTAGTAAACCAACAGGTGGGTGTGTCTGTCACAGGTGCAGGAAGTGAACGCCCAGCTGCAGAGGGAAAAGGACGCCGAGGTCCAGGCCAGGCAGGCGGCTCGCAGCGCCGACCAGGCCAGCGGAGGAGGAGGAGCTGGGGGAAAGGGCTGGAACGAGGAAGACCTCCAGCTGCTCATCAAAGCAGTCAACCTGTTCCCCGCTGGGACCAACGCCAGGTAATGAGAGCAGCCGCTTACCATGTGTTCTCTTTTATTAGAGAGGATGGTACTCGCCTCGGTCTTCAGCAGAGGTTACATCATGTTGTTTTATGTGGGGGGAAAAAAAATACTGTACTTGCAAATTTGTAAGGGCTCCTCAGAACAGGATGGGACTCTTTATCATAAAGTCCATGTTTAGACCTTGCATTAACACCTGTCCAGGGCAATCGGATCACAAGTGTGACCACACCCAGGGTGCATTTGAGTGATATATGTCGGACCATATTTGAAAGTGACCACACAGCAGGATCTAAGCTTCTAGTTATAATCTGAGCTTTGTCCAGGTCTCTAAAATAACTAAGGTCAGGGCAGAGAGGAAATAAATAATAACAATGCATACGTAGCATGAAACTGAGATTGAATCTCAAGTGCTGAATTGGAACACATGTAGAGACACACCTTTGTGACCACAGGTACTTGTTAATACAAGAACGGGGAAAGAGAAGATTAATGTCATCACCCTAATACTGAGACTCATATTGTTAATCTGTCTGTCCTACTTTGTTTATTCAAATCTGATATGTAATTTCTTTTCTTTTTTTTGCCAGGTGGGAAGTTATTGCCAATTACATGAACTTGCACTCCACCAGCGGCATGAAGAGGACAGCCAAAGATGTCATCAACAAAGCTAAGAATCTGCAACGGCTCGGTAAGCTCACGCATAAAGAAAGATTCCCTCAATCTACACACACACCACTCGGTATTGCATCCCAGCTTTAAATAGTCACAGCTGAAGCTGAATTCTTTTGAGGTAGGACTTTATTAGGCTATTTAAGATGCACCGTCCACATGTCTCTGCTAATACTAGACAAAATGTACGTTCCAGTAAAATATTTGATCGATATTGTTTTAAAAGGTTTGTGAAATGCTTTCCACAGATCCAGGCCAGAAAGATGAGATCAACAAAAAAGCCTTTGAAAAGTTCAAGAAGGAACACGGTTCAGTGCCGCCCACCATAGACAACGCTCATCCCTCAGAGAGATTTGATGGTAAACGGCACAAAAACACATCTGTCAAAGCAGATCTGTAGTAGTTTTATTTCTCCTGAAGACCTCCATGACTACTATTGCGGTGCTGTTGATGCTGGTCATTCCAACATCCTAACGTCAACTAAACATAACTATTGTGTTGCTCTGTCTGGTCCCGTAGCCTCTGGTAGTGATAGTAACGCAGCCCCCTGGACCACAGAGGAACAGAAACTTCTGGAACAGGCCCTGAAGACCTACCCTGTCAGCACACCTGAGCGGTGGGAGAAGATAGCAGCGGCTGTCCCCGGACGAAGCAAGAAAGACTGTATGAAGAGATACAAGGTACGTTGATGCAGTCTGTCCTTTAAATCCTTGTGAACGTTGTCTGATGCCAGTTTATTGGGTACACATAACTAAAACCATGGCGTCAGTCTTGCGCTACTTTGTAACTGTGCTGTTAAATAGTAATGTTATCATTTGAATCTAACATGTTTCCCTGTTTCTTTTGACAGGAACTGGTGGAGATGGTTAAAGCCAAGAAAGCTGCTCAGGAACAAGTGGCGGGCAAGAATAAAAAATGACAAGAACCACAAAAGATGATAGTATCTGTGTTATTTTAACATTATTGTGTTGGTCTTTATTTTATAATAAAAAATTAAAGGAGGAAAAAAAGAACTAGAGACATGTCTTAAATATTGTGTTTGTGTTTCTGCTGTACAGTCGATTGTTCCGCTCAGCTTCTCATCCAGAACATTCCACTGCGGATCTGTTTGTAGTCTGGCAACTGTTCAATTGGACCTGGAGAATAAAAAATATATATATTTTAGTGACACTGCAATTAATAACACAAGATCTCAGATTTCGGCATCAAATCTAAACAAGGGCACATCATAAAACTTTAACCTGCTATGAAGGTGCAGCTGACCTTTACAGCAATTATGCTTAGTAATAAATTCAGTAACACAAATTATAACGATCCCCTTTAAATCCACTCACAGCAATTATGAGCAATAGATAATTATTTTAATCACATTGTGTTGACTTGGAAAAGCTGCATGCTCAGAGAAGAATGAGTTCTTAACTCCTTAGAAATCCATTATTACAAAACAACTACATACCAACTGCTGCAATGGCAGGAGCCCTGTTGTAGATGTATTTGGTGCAGACGTCCTTAATGGTGTTAGCATCGATAGCCTGTTGAGAGGGATTACATATTGTTGGGTTTTGCAACAGTATAGCACATCAGACCACATGGAAGGGAATCGATATGATGGACTGAACATTAAACAGTGGTTGAGTTTCAGTCTGAACTGTAAACCAACATCTTTTTAGACATTTGGGGCAGCAGAAACAAGCTGTAATGACATGATGTGAATGCCGTGTTATCTTTTAAGTCGACACAATGATTTTTTAAGATTATAGTTTATAATTTATACATTCTGACAAGTCAAATATTCTCTATTTTTTTTGCTCCATATTCAACCAAGACAACGTTAACTGTATCTACTCACATCAATTCGGGCCTCCAGTTCATGCAGCGGGATCCTGCGGCTGTAGCACAACATCTGTCTGCCGATGTCCTCGCAGATCGGGGTGGATCCTGGAGAAAGCACTTCCAGTTACATGATGACAAAACCAGAAACTCTATGAACCCGTACTTCTCCCTCGTGCTGCCTTACCATCAAGATGCAGGAGCATGTTGGTCTTGAGCAGGTTCTTGGCCCGAGCCACCTCACTTTCTGTCACACTTGTACAAAGAGACATCCTGACCAGGAAGAAAATATGTACATTAAATACACTTAAAGTTTCCTCATCTCTTCTGCACCTTTAACTATTAAAAGGCCTTCAGGAGTGACTGCACTCACCATTCCATCTGAGTGAAGTGCATCATGTCGTTGATGGTGCCGGGCTCACACACCATGTAGAGCCCCCACAGGCCTGTGTCTGTGTAGCAGGTGTTGAAGGACTGGAAGCTGTGGCACAGGTTCCCCTGACAGGCCATCTGGGCCAGTTTACTAGACAGATTCTAGATTCACAGGACAGAAACCAACAGAGATGTATGAGATAGTTCCAAAACTAAATGGCAACTTAATGGTGTACAGATCAAGTGTATGTGTGTACATGTGTTTCTCAGTTTATGTGCACAGACTTTTAATTTGGTTATTTGAGGGTTCAGACTTTGTTTTAGTTTTCAGGTTAAATCAGATTCAGAGTAGGAGGTTAACTACCCATTGTGCTTCACGAAGAACTTCATGCCTTTAAGGTTCATGTATTCTATAACAATAATGATGTGATAGTTATAGCCTATTGCTGGGTGGTATAACAACATACAATAACACCAGATGTAGATAATTCTTTAAGTCTAACACAGTCAACCAACACCTAATTCTAGATCAATTATTAAACACTTTCTCTTGTACTGGAAATGTACCCACCATGTAGTATGTGCTAAAACAAGAACCTAAAAGAGTTTGAAGAAGAACTAGAACTAGAACTACTACTACTACGAGTGTTCTCAGTTCCTGCAGTGTAGGTCCACAGAAAGAGTGTACTTTTTCCAACAGCGTTAACTATGAACTATGAGTGTTTCCTCGGCACTCACCACGCCGCCACCAAATGAGCGGTCCCAGTTTCCTATGAGTGTGTTGGCCACCATGAGGGGGATGGTGTCGGGGTGAGACCATCCAACAGCCTCCACGGCGATGGCGATATGAGCCAGAGGCATTTTGTTGTCGCACACACGGATCTGAAACAGCAGCACGCAGGAACTGAGCAGCGTTCATCAAATGAACTGTGAGGGCTTTTTAAATACCTCACGGGAAGAAACTTAAATATCAAGTCAAAACGGTCAACTTACGATGGGATATTAACGATAATCCATACAAATATTTATCAACCCCAGATCATAGCACTGCCCCCACAGGCTTGTACAGTACGCACTAGGCATGATGGGTGCATCTCTTCATCTGCCTCTCTTCTTACCCTGATTGTATTTCATTTTATATAATTTCTCTTGTCTTACCTTATTCTATTTTTTGTATTTTGCACTGTTGTTCCCTGCCGCTGTAACACCTTAATTCCCCCACTGCGATAAGTAAGGTCCTATGTTATCTTATCTTATCTTACCTCACTCCCTGTGAAGTGACATGGAGGAAGTGCTGGAGCTTCACCCTGATATCTGCCAGGAAGTTTTCCAAAGTGGTACTTGGCCAGGTCGATGAGCTCATTGTGACAAACTCCTGATCAGAGACAGATCACAGAAACTCAGAACAACTTTAAGCTTAGTTCATTTCACTTTTCTACATACTGTTTGGCTGTTGTATAAGATCTAGCTGCATGGCAACACAACATGTGAGGAGACAATCGGCTCTGACCTCCGGCAGCAGCCAGCACTATTCTGGGTCCTTTGTAGTGAGTGGTGATGTACTCAACCAGGTCTCCTCTGTTGATCGTCCTGCAACACAAACACACAACTGACTCAAAGCATGAAGGAAAGGTATACAGCACAGCAGGACAGCCAGACCAAACCAAGGCAGCTGACTAATGCTGAATAACACATTAGGTCTTACTTGATGTTCTCTGTAGGGCCCAGGATGGTCCTGCCCAGCGCTGTGGACTGGTACGCTGTGGCATGCAGGTAGTCAAAGACCACTTCCTGCAGATTGGTCTCCACTTCCTGCATCTCTCTGAGGATCACACCTCGCTCTCTTTCGATCTCAGCCTCACCCAGTGTGCTGTTCTGGATGATGTCAGCCAGGATCTCCACGGCTTGAAGGCAGAAAACACATAACATGTTGTTATGCTTATGTATCTTGTGACACTTGTTTGAGGTCATGTCAGTGGTAGACAATACATTTGAGAATGTGAAATGACAATAAAACATTCTGCCAAAATGTTTTTATTTTTCACATGAAAACTAGGATAAATTAGTTAAAATTGCATTTGGTGGTTAAATCGACATCTTGTTTACTGCACTGCATTCTGTCTATCGTGGCCAACGTGGTCCAATTGTAATTTTAAACTCCTCTGTACCTCGTGGAAGATCCTTAGAGAAAGCTTTGGCATAGTACACAGTCTGCTCCCGAGACGTGTAGGCGTTCAGATGAGCCCCCATGTTCTCAATCTCCAACTCCAGATCCAGCTGAGAGCGTTTCCTGGTGCCCTGTCCCCCAACACAAACACACACACACACACATACAAGCAGGGATGTGAACAACCAGTGGAAACTGTTTTGCATAATGGCTGCACCTGAAACTTCCACTGTGTCTAGATGAGATTTAGTGGCCTTTGTGCAAATGGCATTTTTCAACTGCAGTCACTGATACATGAGTGGAAATCATATTAATGTAATAGTAGTACTGCACTAAATCACTTTATCATGAAAGCTATAGTATTCAGCATTAGTTTAAATAAAAAACAGAAAGCTGTCTACTAAACTGTTTTCCTTCTGGGAGCTGTGGGTTGTAGTACGACAGAATTGTATTGTGTTGTGTTGTACCGGCACGTATCTATTATTTATACAACCACATTTAGTCAGTGGATAAGGCCAAATACCCAAAACAATGTAGCGTTTAATGACCTGTGAGTGTATATTCTTTCTCGTTCTGCAAATGTGTCAATAACCCACATAGCACAGAAAGTCCTGTAAACAGACGTACAAATGTTGCAGCGTTCCTACCGCCTCACCTTAAATGCCATATGTTCCAGGAAGTGGGCTGTGCCATTATTTCTCTCGTTCTCATAGCGACTGCCGGCATCTATCCACAGGCCCACCTGGAAGAGGTCCGAGATGATCCACATGATTACAGGCCAGTCTTGTAACAGTTGAGTGTATTAGCAAATGATAAAGGCACTGTCTTGGGCAGTTACATGTAAACTATTCTGCTTAGATTTCAAATAATCAAGAAAATCAATGATGAATATAATAGATATACTTTTTTTACTTTTGAGATGGACAATATTTTCTTCTTATTAAGAGTTTGAAAGGTTATAAAAAGGTATTCTTCACACAAAACCACAAAGAAATGAATTGCTTCATGGAACCCTGAGCTTTAATTGTCACTTTAGCATATTATTTTTGTAAAAGCATAAAAGTAGTAGGATCAAACAGCAAGTGTGAGTATGTTTAGGTGGACTGCCTTTAACTTACTGTGCAGGTGGTAAGCCCAGCGTCCTCGGAAGCCACCCGGAGTCCATTTTCCAAAGTGGTTACCTTGGTTTCAGGAACATTTAGAGCCACCTGCTGAACAGCCTGAGTAGCCAAGAGTCTGTGGGGCCCAGCAGGGAGCTGCAGGAGGAGGACAGACAGGAATTCACTGCAAGTCACCATGACACTTCAAAATTTCGGACACTCACGTCAACTGTTATGTTAGCTCATTGATATAAGCTTAAATTAATTAAACTATGGCGTCGATATTTTTTTCTGTATTATACAGGCAAAACGACAAATTCATCTTAGTGTAGCATTGCATGCCTCGGCTGTTAGCTAACTTTAACTGTTAGCAAACAGTGATCCTGAGCGGCCATGTCGAGAGGTTTTTCCTTGGTTAGGCAGTGAAGTGACGGGTGTCAATGAACTCTGGTGGAGCCGCCGGACTGAAAACGTAACGTGAAACATTCTACTTACCCTGCTTAGAGAATTTGTCTTCAGTAAATGTCTTTGAAGAAGACATCTCCCGGCAGAAGTGAGGCGCTGTAAGGACGCTGCCATAATGTTTACCTGTAACACTGCGCAAGCGCTGTTTTTGATGACGCAACATCCGCCAAAGATGACGAATGTCTTGTTTAACGGAATAAAGGACATAAAAATGAGACGTACAAACATGTGAAAATTATCACAGCAACAGAATAAAGCGACAATTAGTTGAAGTAACAAACTATATGAATATAAAGATTTATATTTTATATTATATTTCATATATATATGTTATTTTGTTATTTTTATGTGTTCCCAAAAATTGCAATTGACAATGTTTTCACAGTATTACAAAGCAGTGTCATAATTTTTGTTATTGTTATTGACATTGTACTGCTGGCGAGATATTACCTAAGACACTTTATTTTTGTGCTTCCATTGTCGCATTTATTTTGAAAAGGCCTGACAGTTGAAAGGCGGAAGTGTAGATTTAGCCTAGCGCGAATTTTCTTCGGAGGGTCTCAAGTTAGTCTAGTCTACAACCTCTCAATAGCACTTCATTGACACTGGAAGAACCAAGAAACACTAAAGTGCTGTTCCGTGCAGAGTAGCGAGTCTGTTGCTGTTTTATACATTTGAAGGTATTTCTCTTTCAACCCAGAGGCGTTTGTTCTTCAGTTTAATATGAAGTTCTGCGGTATTGTTAGCTGCTAATGTAGAGAGTTAGCTGTTACAGCTAATGAGTGGCCTTAATACTAGCTGATGCGTTAAAACAGTAGTCAACAGCCATTATTCTTGGTGTGGCTTCTAGATAAGAAATGGCGGATGTTGGAGTTCTAATGGACGGTGATCTGGAAGATGGAGAGATCTCCGGGTCGGATACTGAGATGGGAACCGCAGCACAGGCTCCACCTCAGGTTCCTCCAGCTTTTACCGCCCAGTCCTTCCAGACCAGACCCTCTGCCCAGCCTCCTGCCAGCGCCTACCGCAGCACCGGTAGGACAGCGGAGTCCAGCGACAGTGACCCGGATTCGTCGGATGACGACGCGGCAGTTTGGCGCCGGAAGCGCCAGAAAGTGATCAACGCTCCGCAGCCGCCTGCGTGCTCCTCCCGGCCAGCGCCGACCCCTGTGCCTTGCCCCGGAGGAGTAGGAAGCCGCAAGGTGAATAACATCTGGGGCTCCGTGGTCCAGGAGCAGTGTCAAGACGCTATAACTGCAGAACTTGGCATATTTGGCATGGAGGGTGTTGGCATGTCCAGCAGAAATGTGGAGACTTATAACTTTGTCCTGGCGCGTAAGATGATGGAGAAGGAGAGGGAGATGGAGCAGCAGTCCAAGCTAGAAGGAGAAGTGAGCATGCTGGATGAAGAGCTGGAGGAGTACATGAAGAGCCGGGGGTCCGACGAGAGAGCAGGAGGGGACTCAAAGAGGAAGAGGCCAGTTAAAGACAGACTTGGCCCCCTGGCTGAGATGGACATCAAGGGCCGGTATGAGATCACAGAGGACGACCCTGACGACAAGGTGACGGATGAGATCGCTCACAGGCTGCGGGAGCCTAAGAAAGATCTGATAGCTCGTGTTGTCAAAACCGTCGGGAAGAAGAAGGCCATAGAACTGCTCGGGGAGACCGCCACGCTGGAGGAGAGCGGTGGCGTGTACACCATGGACGGCAGCAGGCGACGGACGCCAGGCGGGGTGTATCTCAACCTGCTGAAGAACACACCCAGCATCACCAAGGCCCAGATCAGGCAGATATTCTTCGAGGAGCAACAGAAAGACTGCAAGAGTAAGAAGGCCGCCCAGAAGAGGAGGCGGCACGTGGTGGCCAAGAAGATGAAACAAGCCATCGGGACACTGAACCTGCAGGAGCACGATGACGTCTCCAGGGAGACTTTTGCTAGTGATACCAATGAGGCCTTGGAGTCACTGGAGGAGGCTGCAGAGGAAGAGGAGGAAGAGGAGGTTCAGGGAGAAGTCGCTGTGGGCACTGAGGACACAGCGGTGGTGTACAACTCTGCAGACCTGGAGGTCTTCTGAGGGCTGGACTAAGATTTAAATGAAACCCTTAAAACACTGTAAAACTAATGAATACAGAGTCACAATGTGGTGTGTTTTTTTTTCTTTCTTTTTTTGAAGCTTAGCAATTAAAGGAGCACTTACGTTAACAGATGCATTGTTTGGTTCAGCATGGGTTTGTTGATTTCAGCTGTCGTGATGCTGATGGTGTTCACCTTTAAAATCAAACAATGATTAAACAAAAACAGTTTTCTGGTTTTCAAATACAGCACCCTTCTTTTGATTATGCGGTCTTGATTAATCACATTCATGTATGTGACTGTGTCCGGAAAATAAATAAATTTAGCTCCATACAAGGAAAAGTCAGGTTTGAGGCTATTTTTATTTTATTTTATTTTAGTATTGTGATGCAGGTTTGCTACCAGGACAGGTGGTAGGTATGTATAATTGGCCTGAGATTCATAACAAATTTTTTTATGCATAGAACCTCAAGCAAAATATGATAGACAGAGACTTGTAGAGCAGAAGTTTGTCCACTAGATGGCAGACACATACAGTTTCCCTCTATTACCAATGACCTTTTGTGTACTAAATAAGGATGTAATGCAAAAAGTAGTTACACAGATCAATATGTCTTAGCTTACATTGTGTATTTAAAGGATCGCATGAATGAAGGAACCATATACATAAGATATACATAAAATATTATCCAGGAATTTAAAAAATACAGGATCTCTGCAAGCAAAATGAACAGCGGCTGTAGCAATGCAGTGGCTTGGGTTCGAGTCCAGTCTGTGCTATTTCCTGCATATAAGATAAGAGAAATCACATTTCCATCTACAGTTCAAATATCTGCACTGATCAAACACATTTTCTCTATTTCACCACCATTAGTGTGTTGTTAAAAAAAAAAAAAAAGCTTTCTAGTTGGAACTGAAAAACGTCTTGTGTACACAGTTTGGTTGGTTCCCATCTCAATATTTTTAATCATTTAAAATGTTCTGGCTGTTACCAGCTACAGCCAGAGGGTGGCAGCAACGGTCTGATTATGTTAGTGGCAACACCGGCAACTTGACATGACTGCCGTTCTTTCACATGGCAGGGAAATAAATGTGGGATGAATGTGTTTTGTCTCACGTGTCTGCTTCCCTGTTGCTGTCCACTAACTTAATGCTTTTAAAGTAGGTTGTGCCAGATTACCATTTATTTCGACTTAGATAATTGTCTGACACCTTATGCTGTTGTTACGCCACGACACATTAACACAAAACATAAGCATTCAGAGTCATGCTTCCTGTCACCTGTCAAATTTATGTCAAATATTGAGGGAAGCTGAGATCAAAAAATGGCTGATGGTGTCCCACCCTCTGATAGCTGGGCATATATATGCTGCTTGCATTTTAAGAACGTAAACAAGAAACACCTTTCGGTTTTCAATTTGTCAGACTCACTGGCTCGGCTAACACAAGTACTTATATTACCCTTGAGCACACTGATCAGGCATAACATTATTGTTAGGGAGGAATTTGTGGTGATGCCGATAAAGAAGAAGAAGTACCAAAGTCCTGTATGTCTTATGCTTGAAGGAGTTTATTTAGGCTCGTACGAGGAGAACAGAAGCTTCGTCATCACAACATAAGTGCATGAGTTCACCTCAGTTCTAAGGGACAAACAGTAAAGCTCACATTCTTATACCAGAAAGGTGGGCCGAGGCAGCAAAGGGGAGATGTGTCAACATCCAATTCGCTGTTGTACATAAACATGAAGATAAGGACTCACACCAGCTAGGAAACACAAATTGTCGGACAGTGACGGATGGCATTATCAGCTAACTCTCCAGCTGTGTCTGTTGACAGCCAGACAGTGAGATTGAAGACGCCAAAAGAGGGACCATGGCCTTGGCATGTTTCTCAAAGAGAAAATAGGGCAGATAACTGACCCCAGTAGTAATCTAACATTAACCACACAAACTATCTATAGGGAAGAGAAATTATTCTCTAACGATTATGACCACCTTCCTAATATTGTATTACTCCAAAACAGTTGTGACTCATCAGAGAATGGACATGGGCCTTCTGAGGGTGTCCTGTGGTGTCTGGCAACAGAATGTTGTTAGTGGGGGCCTTTGGGTCCTATGGGTTGAGGGGAGGGACCTCTGTGGATCATCCCACAGATACTTGATCAGTTTGGGATCTAGTGAATTTGGAGGCCGGGTCAACACCTTGTGCTGTTCTTCATTTTTTCTTGAGTTGTTCCTAATGCGTTTTTGTGTTTGTGTCTGTGTTTGTGTGTCTGTGTCAAGAAGTGTCCTTGCTATGGGATGGGGGGGTGCCTGGTCTGGTCTGGTCTAGGTAGGTGCTTTGTGGTGCTTCGTGTCCACACAAATGCCAGATCCAAAAATTTCCAAAAGTTGGACACCATCAGCCAGCTCCCTTTTGCTCAATTTTTATATCAACCAACATTTGTGGGAATCTGTTGGGGCTTTGGCTTCTAAGTGTTTGAATTTCTTTGCCATTTAGTCACAAGTTTTCCTTTTTCTGTCCATACAGTGGATGTAGCCTCACTTGTTTTGCTTGTGCTGCTTATGGCTGGTTGATGAAAGCAACCTGTAAAAACCGAAACAATGAGCTTAACAGAGGCTGAAAAGCTCCATAGAGCTGAGGGGAAGTCAAAGTCAGGTGATAATTTGATGCGGCTTTGACGAAAACCAAATAAATACTCATTAGCGTAAACTAGCATTCAGTGTACCATCCGCTATTGGCTTTACAAATATATTTTTCCTTGACTTAAACCTGTCTCAGTAAACAAATGCCCCCTGCTAACACAGCTGCATCTAAATCAAAGTAAAAGTACGCAGTCGCCCCACACAGCACAGCTCTGGGGGGGGGAGTGGGAGCCTTTAATGGTGGCGGTGGATTTGTCAGCTGAAGCGCCCAGGAAATGATCATTATCTCTGCTCATGGCTGCCACATGAAAGGCCCAGCGTTCTGGCAAGAAACATGTTTGATAATCCCACCACTTACGGCTGTTTTCATATTTGCTGGCGGATATGTCTTCTCTGATAAGCCACCGCTGTGTACATCATGATTCCATGCGGCAATTAGGCGAGCTCATTAAAGTTCACAAAAGGTTCAGTTGCCAGCCACCGAGTTTTACTGTCACTTCATCTGCTCACGTGCAGAGGGTTTGTTGCATGCATTACAGAAGAAGGGGGCTTATGTGCGGGCAAACAATCGCGTGTGTGTTGCTTGCTTTAATATGAAAGATAATCCAAGCAGAATTATCAAAGAAATGTGTGAGTTGCAGGAGGTGACTGATGTTCTGCCTTGTCTTATTCATGGGGAATTGTTACACACACTCTCTGGTCTCAGGACCTCTGTATCTGTCACCTGGCAACGAACTTGTTGCCTGGATACAACACGCTGTTTCTTATTTCCACTGGATCAAACAGGACCGGAGCTGAAAGACTTGTATCTATGGGTGAGGTGGGGAGGTGCTGCATGATGTCAGCGTTCAGAGAGGCTGTCAACAAAAATCGCTCCAGCAACTGTGTGTGTGTGTGTGTGTGTTAGAGAGAGAGAGAGAGAGGTTTTGAGAGATACTGCATCTCTTTGAGCATTTGCTCTCCGAGTTCCGTCCACAATTATCCAGCTGTGTCATGAATGAACAGCTCACCGCCTCATATGCCACAAATCAGAGAGTGAGTGGAAACTGCTCAAAGAGTTTTTCCCTGCCTCCGAACGATCACACGAGCGGAAGTAAAATGCAGTCTAAGTTTATCGGTGCACCCCTGCTGACCCTTCACGGCTAATCTTGGGAGACGGTGACAGAGAGGCAAGAACGCCACCACCACCACAATTACACGACGGATGTGTGTTCCCAGAGAGAGAGAAAGAGAGAGAGAGATAGAGGGAGGCTGCAATTTTCCCCGAAACATGTGTTTTTTTCCGAGCTACTGCAAGTGGCTAGAAGAACGCTAAAGAAGAGCGGTAAAGGTGGGTTAGATAACATTGGCAGAGGACTATTGAGAAGAGGCGGTGACTCATCACTTTCACTAAAACAAAGGTGACCCAGTTGGGAGGAGGAAAAAAAAAAGGGGGAACGATGGATCACGTTCAAGTGTGCAAGCTCCGGGGACGATGTCACTTTAGTCCAAAGACTCTGTTCTTATTGTTACTGAGAGACACTCTGTACATGGCAACCTATTTTCCTTTAGTTGCAGTGTTAGCCTAAGTCCTTTCTGTTGTTCACTGTAACTGCTATAATGGAAAAAGACTGTTATTTGTTGAATGCATGCACAGTGCTTCAAACAGTATTCTGCAAAGGTTGAAAACTAAACCTGTCCTGCACCTGCATATGCCCCCACTGAGCCGAACTCGTACCGCCATGTTAGAAACCCAATCCCATTGCCATACCACCTGGCTAATCCAGCACATAAACCCCTTATACAGTCAAACAGAAAGAAAATATTCTGAATTGCACAAGTAATCCAACCCCAAACTTGATACTAACAACTTACGTTTGAGTAGCAGAACTCAGTTCACTCAGTTCACTTTTGGACCCTGGGAAGTTTTTAAAATTTCCTATAACTGCTGGAGAAACTAATCCCTTGTATGTCAGAAATCAGAGAATCAGAAGAAACTGCTCCACTTCCGTCTAATGATCACACATGCAGATGTAAATTAATTAAAATTAAAAAGTTTATCAGTAAATGCATGCGGACTATAGACTGTATAAAGATGAACGATGCAAATGCTCCTTAAAAGTGAAGCCAAAGCATGTAGAGCTCCCCCTGGTGTCTGGGTTCAGTATAAGCTCCACCCCCTCAATGTCAGTGGATAGGACTAAATTAAAACACGAAAAGTACACATGAAATAATTTTTAACCAGCCAAGGATGGTTTCAGTTATTTTAGGCAGTTAATATAATACTGGGGCATATTCAAGTGTCCATTTTTCCTGAGAAGGTTCGTTTTACTTACAGGAAACAGTATATGACTATTACTTTTTACTTGTGAATACTCCAAGTTTCCATGCCAACCGCTCTGTGAAGTGTTCCTGTAGGACCATGAGCGTTGGAAAAAATAATTAAACAAATAAGTATAGTGTAGGATCCAATATTTCCTTGTAACTGGTGGGGGTAGAGCAGAGAACAGTTTTAACTAACCCCCTCTCTATACCAAGTTAGCTTACCTGGCTTATCCAGAATGATGTCTTAGTAAATTGCATTAGTAATCCAACCCCAAACCTGACACTAACCCATGAACTCTAGTTCCCTTTAGATACTTTCGGAGCCTGGGAATATTTCCAGAGTTCCTATTACTGTTGGAGAAATGAACCGCTTACACAAACTAGAGAAGGAGAAAAAAAACCTGCTCAGAAACATTTTCTTTCCTCTGATGATCACACAAGCAAAAGTAAAATGCAATATAAGCTTATCAGTTCACACGTGCTGATCCATCACAGTAATTCCATTTGTTGCAGTGCTGGTTCCTACTTGAGGGTAGGTACAGTATGTTCCATGCACAAGAGGAACCTTGAATGAGTGTACGTTGAGCGAATGACTGCAGCATGTTAGCCTTCAAAATGGAACTGAGAATGGATGCAAACAGATGTTCTTGTGGGAGCTCTTCAGAGAGGGAGCTTTTGTCTTAGTTCCTATAGTTTCCCCCTTGAGGTAGTGAGTAGCGTAGGACAGTGTAAATGCATGTGGCTAATAAGCAGCATTTTCCCTGAGCATCCATGACTGAAGGGCCCTTGAGCAAGGCACCTAACCTACCAAACTGCTTCCTAGACGCTGTCCACGATTTCCCAGTGATGGATCAAATGCAAATTTCCAATGTGTAAAACCACACAGATAAAAAAAGATGCTTTTAAGGACTCCTTTAAGAGTCCCCAGAGGATTACCTATTAACACACATTTGAGCAAAGAAGTGGAATTTATTAGTGTAATCACAGATTTTTCAGTTTGGCTAAGGAGAAAGCTTGAAGGCTCTTCTGCCTCTGAAGCACCTGGTCATCAGCCTCTTCTCTAGCGTAGATGGCTGAAGAGGAAGGTAAGTGAGCAACGTTTATCAGGTGAGACCTGAAGATTCGTAGGGGAAAAACAATTTGATTTATTTTATTGTGACAAACCATGTGATGCGAGCTGTTATGGTTCGAATTGTTGGATTTGACTCTTCAAATAAATGACTTACTATTAGTTACTACTACATAGAATCAGTTGAGATCTGTGCAGCAGCAGCAGTTCTGCAGCTATGGTAGGTGCAGATCTCTCCAGCACCTTCTCACTACTGTGTAAAGTGACTTTATTTCATTCATTGCAAACATTAAACTAAAAGTGTACAGACACGCACACACAGAGTTCAAATGAGTCTGCGGTCATAGTATAGCAAAAAAAACAAAAATAAATAATTATTGCTTCCATAATTAATAAATTATGGAAGGTGAACCCCCCAGGAACAGCACTAAGAAAACTCTCTTTTAACATAAAGAAATCTTGAGCAGAACCCAGCACATATACGCTGGCCCCATCTTCGTGAAGCCGGTTAGGTAGAGACAGAAAGAGGAAAAAGACAAGAGAAGAAGAGGAGGAGGATAGAGCAGCAGGAGGAATGTGATGTTACATGCATCTGACTGAAGCATACAGACAAGAGTATGAGGTACAGCTGATGCATGTTACATGGGAGACTGATAACGAATTAATAGAATGAATAGAGCTAGCATTCAAAATATTCATTGTAGGAAGCTTTAGTGGGTGTACGGAGGGCTCATAAAAACTAAAGACGGAGAGAGGGAAACACAGCTAATAACATGCTATACAGTGGTAGCACACTGACGCATGCATAGTGAGAGAGAAGAAATTAGAGGTTAGATGCTCAGTGCTTCATGGGAAAACCCCCAGCAGCCTAGGCCTATAGCAGCATGACTAAAGGATGGTCCAGGACCACCTGAGCCAGGCCTAACTAACTAACACTCAAACTGGGAGCTGGTTCCACAGGAGAGGAGCCTGGTAGCTGAATGCTCCACCTCCCATTCTACTTTTCGAAACTCTAGGAACCACAAGTAGGCCTGCACTTTGAGATCGAAGTGATCTGTTGGGGTGATATGGTACTATGATGTCCTTAAGATGATAAGATAGAGCTAGGCCTTTAAGGGCCTTGTATGTAAGGAGAAGATTTTTATAGGGATCCAATGAAGAGAAGCTAAAACTGGAGTAATATGACCTGCTAATTCCCGTCAATGCTCTCGCTGCAGCAGTTTGAATCAACTGGAGGCTTTATAAAGAGCTATTTGGACAACCAGAGAGTAATGAATTACAGCAATCCAGTTGTGGAGGCAACATTGGTAGAACTAGAATATACAGTATGGCATGAGGACGTGGCCAAAGGCATAATCAGTATGTTAAAGTTTTTTTCCTCTTCAGGCAGGAAAAGGTTTAGAGCATTTCAGACATTCCAAACATCTCGGACTCATGTTGTCATGCTCTACATTAGCTGAATTTTCAGTACAACAGTGTGACATGCACACAGTTCAAGCTACTGTAGGGGATACACATGGGCTTACAGCAGTTGTGCTCTTCTTTGACCTCTCCCCAACGAGGAAAAATCACACCAGTGACAATCCATGCTTTCATTTACTGACTGTAAACCTTCCTCTGAATGCGGACCACCAGCCACAGCCATCCGGTAATCTCAGAACCATATGAGTTGAGAAGCCAAGTGTGGATGATTAGACAAATTCCAAAAGCAAGACAAATGAAAATATCTTCACAAAATATTTTCACTTTGCGTTGTAGCGGTACGGCAGCCCGAATGATGTGGCAATCTGGCCAAACGAAGCGTGAAATTGATCATAGGCTGACAAGAAATCCTCACAATCAGTTCAAATAACTGGGCCTCCTTTTAAACCGAGCGTGAAATTGATCACAGCGACCAGAAATAAGAGGGAAGGGGGAAACAATCATGACTTCCCTCACCTTGACGGTAAAATTACTCCTTACACGACAGGAAAGAATGAAAGGGTTGTCAAAAAACTAACCGTGTGGAGTCCATACCAAGATTTGAGTGACAGTTGAGGATTTACAGCGAAAGAGGACACTTGTAGCAACGGGCGTTTTAGCTTCTTTAAGCTCATTGTTTTGGTTTTAACTTTTTTGTTCATGGTCCAAGCAAACTCATTCATTTTTTTTCCAGATAAACTCAGTGTAGATAACCTGTGTAGCTTAACAATGAAGCGTTAACAAACCTGGTATTTGCAGGGATGGTAAAGACCCCAATTATGTCGTAGCCTGACGTGCACCTTCCAAGAAATGCAACTATGCGTCATGGTGATGCAGACCGCAGGAGCTGTGATTGGTCCGCTTGGCAGTAGCTTTAGTATTTCCAGCTACTTCTCCATCTCCTCAATTTTCAAATTGATTGTTTTGGATTAACAAGATAGAACACATTGAGGAAAGGTTAACTGAGGAGGTTCGGAGATGCAAACATCTGCAGGAAATGGCCTGCAGAGGCATAAAATGCACTCAAGCTCTGGAGCAAGAGAGGCTAAAACTATATATAAGATGGAAAGATGGATGGATCTTTCTGGTGCAGCTTGTTTCTATTAGCCTTTTTCCACCAACATTTCTTATAATAACACTAACATTATGTGAGTTTAACATCATCATGACCCTAACTTCAGAGTATTTAATCTGCATTCGACCACGTATAACGGGAACAGGTTTGGCTGATGTTGATTACGCCGAACACGGTGAGTGACTCTCTGTGTTAGTGTAAGCAGCAACCAGGAAAACAGGGGACAAAGGGGACATTTTTCAAATGATAATTAAGCCACCGTGTTCAGGTTTAGCCTGAAAATATAACTGCGAGTGGGTACAAAGCCACTTTGTCCAAATCCAGCTCCAATGCCTCTGATTTCCTTTCATGCAGCCCCTTGATGAACTATAACTGGCATTTTCTGAGGCCTTTTCAGTGATGCTCCTCATGCTTTGACGTGGGTGTCCTTTTTTTAGTCGCAGTTGAGCGGCCAACTGTGCCAGCAATATTTATGACTATTTCCTTACAAAGCTTCCAGCGTGTGTGACGTGAGTCCAATCACAGCCTTGGCATGAATATTCAGACACGCAGTGACGCTGTGACGTGGGATCACCTTAATTAGAATTTCATCGAAAGGAAATCTCTTATATATTCTCTTATAGTGGTTTCTATAACAAGCTAAATGTGTTGTTGGGGCGTTTTGTAGGTGTAGTTCAGCGGGAGGAGCAAGATGAGGGTTAGGAGTTTCATTCCTGCTAATGCTACCTATTTAATCCCTTATAAGACGCAGCTCTATATACACCGATCAGGCATAACATTATGACCACCTTCCTAATATAGTGTAGGTCTCCCTTGCGCCTCCAAAACAATTGTGACTCATCAGAGAATGGACATGGACCTTCTGAGGGTGTCCTGCTGCCATCAAGGAGTGTCATTGCTATGGGGTGGGGGTGCCTGGTCTGGTCTAGGTGGATGCTACATGTCTAAGTAACATCCACATGATTGTCAGGTCCAAAAGTTTCCCAGCAGGACATTGTATTCTCACAAGATGGTCAATGTTATTTACTTCTCCTGTCAGTGGGTTTAATGTTGTGGCTGACTGGTTTCCATGTAATTCGAGTTTTAGATTGTAAAATACACTGTACATTAACACCTTTACATTTAAGAAGATTCTTGAGGATTGGCTTCCTGCAAATTCAGTAGATTTGCGTAAATTTATATCATTGTGGTGTAGTCCTTTCCGCACAACTTAATATTTTATTATCATGTTTTCTTTCAAATCATTCTAAATTTTAGCAAATTATGAAAAAAGCATGGAAAACTACTGTGTGTTCTGTGTTTGGACTTCTTGACTGAAATGTGGATTTGCCAACTTTAACAAGCTGATCAATCCAGCTCTTCATTGAGAATTTCCAAATCAGCTGATGTGAAACGAGTTCCCTTCGGCAGGCCTTTGTTCTGTTTCGGATGGGTTCTGGCCTCCTACTCAGCCAGGTGACAGCCGCCTGAGGTCAGTGCCTCCTGGAGGCAGACATCATGGCCACCATCATCGCTGACAGTCGGCAGAGCAGCCAAGTGAGGAGTCAGATCACTGAGGCAGTGAGGAGCCACGGCTGTCTGCACCAGGGTCCAAGTGACTGTCATTCAAAAAAAAGTTGTCCAGACAGAATGTGTCTGTGCTGGGATGCTTTTTGGTGTTTTTAAGAGCCTAAAATGATAATAACCCAGATGTTTCACACAATGTGAGAAGGCATAGTCAAGCAGAGCATGCACCACCTAGACTCCCACTGCCCAAGGTGGTTGACTTCCTGTTGGTTGTATAAAATAAATGAATAATTCAGATCTTCCGGGCGGAATATTCCTGGACTCAAGGGCTCAGGTGCTGTTAAGTAATTTCTTGCTCATTAGCCTAAACAACGAGGTTGTTTTCCTGTTCCAACCACCTTTAAGACTGACAGTTATTTATAGACTTCTACCTAAATAAATCAATAAATCAATCTTTAATTTTCTCTCCCTCTGTTTTAAGAACTGTCAACAGGAAGATATTCAGGATGTAATTTTTGTAGAATTAAAGATGATGACACACCGAGCAGGGGCGTGCACTTATTTATTTTTGATTCATTTATGTTATAATAATATAATATACACCGATCAGCCACAGCATTATGACCATTGACAGGAGATGTGAATAACACTGAGCATCTTGTTATTGGGAAACGTTTGGACCTGGCATTCATGTGGATGTTACTTATACATGTAGCACCCACCTAGACCAGACCAGGCACCCCCACCCCATAGCAATGACACTCCTTGATGGCAGCAGCCATCCCCAGCAGGATGCAGCCTGACACAGACACACACACAAAAATGCTTTAGGAACAACTAAAAAAAACATCACAAGGTGTTGACCTGGCCTCCAAATTCACTTGACCCCAAATTGATCAAGTATCTGATTGGTGTATATATCTCACCTTCCTTGATGTAAAATAAAGACTGCATTTGACAGATAATTGCCAATAATAATTGTCCCTTCCCTTCATCTGACATCTCTCTTCACAGCTTGCTCTCTGCTAAAACAACTGTTTTGGAGGCAAAAGGGAGACCTACACAATATTAGAATGATCATAAGGATAAGCATTATATTATGCCTGATCAGTGTAAAACCCTTAGCATAACAATCTCAATTTAAACCACTGTAATTCTTGTCATGAGCTTATTTTATTGAATTGCAATTCACTAAAATAACTGAAGCTTTGAACCTTCCACATCTGTTTTGTGGCATTCAATCTTGATTCCACCTGTTGAGTTATAAGGAATTAAATAACTTTATGTCAACACATTTTGCTGAGATTGTCAATTTAGAGGTGTTAGTTCAGCTCCAACACCAACACTCTGTACCAGGTTGGTTGTATCAAGTAGTGTTTTTTTTTTGTTTTTTTTTTGGAAGTGCTTTTAAATGTTTGCAGAGGCGGCGAGGGGTGCGTGTGTGAATGGGTCTGAATGTGTGAGCGAGCTTCTCACGGTTATCCAAAGACCACTCACCAGTGGCTGTCATCAGCGCCGTGACCACACAGGCAAGCGCTTCTCTGCGTGAGAGACGAGGTGCGCCGATCCCACGGAGCAGGACAGACATGTCAGCGAATGAGGAAGCCTTGTCAAGTACACGGAATGACAGATGGCCCCAGAGAACACCATTAACTGCCCAGTTCAGAGCCGAATGAGGGATGATTTGCATACAAATAGTGTGTCTGTATGAATCAATGATGGATGAGCGCACTAATATAGACTCCATCGCTGTTTCCACTGTTTTGCTGCTTGAAAGACGCAACCTCAGGGGAGTCGCGTGACTGAAAAGTCCAAAGGAAATGACAGATTGATTCAGAAAAGATTTCAGTCCGTGCGGTAAAGCTAACCATAACTCCTAAGTCAAACAACTTTATGAAGTCAGAAAAAATATTTTTTTGTGACTCACTACTTTAGGTTTGCTTAACCAGTGACATTTCCCACTACTCCAGAGGAACATTCCAACACATGTTCTTGGAAAATGGGTGAAGCTGCACACTGAGGTCTAGATGTTGATGGAAGTTTGTGTTCAGTGGGTACCTTTGCAACAGCTTTACCCATTTAAATTAAGAGACAGAGAGGTAGACAGCAATTAATACACCTTTATTTTCAGTGGAATTACACCAATCAGCCACAACATTAAAACTACTAACAGGAGAAGTAAATAACATTGACCATCTTGTGACGATTCAGTGTTCTCCATTCATGTGGATGTTACTCAGACATGTAGCACCCACCTAGACCAGACCAGGCACCCCCACCCCATAGCAATGACACTCCTTGATGGCACTCAAAAAAACATGAAGAACAGCACAAGGTGTTGACCTGGCCTCTAAATTCACTAGATCCCAAACTGCTCAAGTATCTGATTGGTGTATATCTCACCTTCCTTCATGTAAAATAAAGACTGCATTTGACAGATAATTGCCAATAATAATTGTCCCTTCCCTTCATCTGACATCTCTCTTCACAGCTCACTCTCTGCTAAATGTTTTGGCTTGGGCCAAGAGGCATTGTCCTCGAACTACATGGCAATCTCATTAATCTGCCGGGTGACTTCGCCACCTCTGTCATTCCTCTCTGGCCCTCAGATAATGGGCTTCTATTATGTCGACCAGTGTAGTAATCGCCCAGACTCACAGACCACGAGGATTGCCTTGCTCCTATCGTGGTCCCTGTAATGCTCTGGGCAGTGCAAATGTCTCCCATTTGTCTCCCACATCAGCGAGAATATAGGTCGCTGGTGTTGCATGCTGTGAGATGGCATGGAAAAGTAAAGTTCTTGGCTTCCATTGTGTCTGAAGTTGACTGCAACCTATAAAACCGTGGCTTTAAAGGAGCTTCTTTCACCTTCCTGCATTCCGCTTGCCTAACCCTAACCTAACCTCGACCTAGCCCTAACCCTAACCCAATGACTGCATTTACAAGAGACGGAGAATTAAACAAAACTCAGAGCTTTGTTTGTGTTTGTTGCTGGTATATTTGTTAGAACTACCAGACATGAAGCCTGAATAGTGTTGAACCATACGAAGTCTACTTTCTTCAGTCTGTCCCAGCGTCATGTCAAATCACTAAGTGTGAATGTCGAATGAAAGCCTCCCTTCGTTAAATTATTGGCGTTCATGTACCGTGTCCTGATTCTCTCGAGGCAGATTTACAGATTTAGAGACTCAGAGGGCATTAGATAATGGAAAGGAAATCTTGTCCACAACGTCTGAAGCGTGACGCTCAGTAGTTTGCTGAACCACTGAGGGACGACAGAGACACAACATGTTGACTCCACTTCTGATCGAACGTGGAGATTCCATTACGTTGATTGAGCACGTCTGTCATGACTCAATGACAGTGAATCAGAAGGCATCTGACAGACATTTATTCAATGTGACTTCATCAAACCTCGACTCTAGGTCTGAAATAGGCACAGAAGCATTGTAGTTTTGTATCCCAGTGACTGTAGATTAGCCAGACTCAGAGATGTTTTCCATCCATGATAATGTTTCATTTTTCACACTTTGATTTAAGTCACAGTGGCGAGATGGTTAGCACTGATGCCTCACAGCGAGAAGGTTGCGGGTTCGAATCCATGGGGCAACTGGGCCTTTCTGTGTGGAGTTTGCATGTTCTCCCTGTGTCTGCGTGGGTTCTCTCTGGGTACTCCAGCTTCCTCCCACTGTCCAAAGACATGCTCATTAGGTTAAGTGGTGATTCTTAATTGGCCATAGGTGAATGGTTGTCTGTCTCTCTGTGTTAGCCCTGCGATAGACTGGCGACCTGTCCAGGGTGTACCCCGCCTCTCGCCTGATGACAGCTGGGATAGGCTCCAGCAGACCCTGTGACCTTTCACAGGAATAAGCGGTTACAGAAGATGAATGATTTAAGTCTGTAATCTTTTCACTGTGAGCATACAACTTTTCCTGTAACTCATTCGCTTGGAAAACGATTGCATTTCTTCTAGTCCCATGAGGAAGTTTGTGTCAACTATTTTCAGCAATTCTTTTTTCTTTCTCAACATCTGAACATGGTGTCTATGATTAATACGGTGAAGGCAAAGGAAATACAGTATGTCGAACATTCACCGTGTGTGTGAGGATGCACACCCATACACTACCCCAACTTTTTCAAAGCATTTTTTGAAAGTGTCTTTTTCCAAGGAAGTATTTTGGGGAAAAGTGCTTCTTTAAACGTTCACCATCTTGACTTGACATTGGTCACAGTGTTTAATTGCACTGTGCCATGCAAATTAAACCTTGGCCTTCACGTTTTTTGATTTCTGAAAATTGGCTACTTTGCTAAGTACCTGCAAAACACCACCTTAATGGGTGTAAAACTGACCGATCAGTCAACACTGCTCGACATGCACGTCCCCGGAAATTCAACTACATGTTCCGGTGATGAAGACAGCAGCAGCTGTGAGTGGTCCAAAGAGATTTTGCTTATTCACATCACGCCTTCGACACACCATCTGATCAAACGTCTATCCAACTAGGACTGGTGAAGGTCATCACTTCCTGTTGCCATTCTTTGAAGTACACACGGAAACTCAACACATTTGAATAGGCCCAGTCAATTGTTTTAGCAGCATAGGTACCGAAAGATGCAGCATTTAAGTATAAATGCAACATGGGCCACTCAGACCTTACGGTGTAGGGGTCTGTATCTGCTGCTGAAGTATAGACTAATCTTAAGCAGCTGACTGGTTGACTCAGCCAATTGGAGTCACTTTCATTCACATGTCCAATGATGGAGTTAAATTTAGTCTACTTTAGTTGTAAGGATTTTCCTTTCTGTCAGTACTCATTTATCAAAATTTGTGATCAAGCCACCCCTTAGTTCTAATATTCCAGATTTAGTGAAAACATGGAGTTATTCTGAAGTTTAGTTTAAGTTCTAAACTTTGATCATTAATTAAATAACCCCAGTGTTGTTTAGCATTAATAAAGAAAATGCCTAGATGCATAATCTTTTCCTCATCTAGAACTTTTACTTCTTCTTTTTTTGATACAGTCCAGTGGTCTTCGTCTAAAGCTGCTGCACCCTATTAATTCCAATGAAAGTAAGGAGCGCGTACAGTACATCTACACGTTCAACACAATTAAGGAGTCATTTTTCATATGAATTGCCCCTAATCTGCGCGACTCCTCTGTTTAACATTAATTGGCTCATTAAATCACTGCCAGCAGGCTGACACCAGTGGGAGATTAATAAATTCCATCTCTGTAATGTGGAAAAATCCTCACGGCTTCAGTGGAGCAGCGGCCCGGGCGTCGCAGAGGGTCGCGTGATAGATGAGGAGCGCAGGTAAGAACGCCTCCGAATGAAACTTTTTTTCAGGACACTCATCGTCGATTAATCTGAAGTAGAAGTGCTGGAATTGTGAGCTCAGAGAAATATTGTTCTTTTCCTCAAATGAATCACTGGTCTGTGCTAAAAATAACCCACAGAGCAAGCACATCAGTCTGCAAGAAAAGACAGATTAGCTGCTATATTAGTCACTGGGTCTCCACTACAGTTTCACAAGTGATTGCTTTTGTTTCCTCCCCCAGAAAATTACTAAAAGCCCATAACAGTGAGTGGGAACACTATATTGCTTTACAAGGCTGCACAACCGAAGCAAGAGGTTGAGAGCAAGCACCGGTCAGTACGCTAGTTAAACTGCCACTCCTTTCATACATATAATAAAACACCTGTACTTCATTCCCATAGTTCTGTCAAACAGCGCAGACCCCCGTCCACATACAAAGCAATTTAAATTGTCGCCCATCCCTCTCCAGCTGATAGTTGGTCGTTACCAAGGTGACGCTCTTGTCTGTTTCCCACCCAAAATGTTTCAGAGTAAAAATAAAATATTGCCAGGCCTCCTTGCTGTCACCGCTCTCTATCTGAAAAGAAAATACCGTCAACACCACTGTCAGCATGATGAATTTGGTGGTGGCAAGCAAAGTCGAGGACAGCGTTTCCCTATGGTAAAGGTTTGGGGAGCTCTGTGTTTCCATCATATATTATTCAGCTGTTTAAGTTGTTCCATTTGGTTATTGCATCATCCTGATATTTCATGCGTTACTTACACCGATAAGGCATAACATTATGACCACCTTCCTGATATTGTGTAGGTCTCCTTTGTGCCGCCAAAACAGTTGTGACTCATCAGAGAATGGACATGGGCCTTCTGAGGGTGTCCTGTGGTGTCTGGTAACAGAATGTTGTTAGTGGGGGAGTTTGGGTCCTATGGGTTGAGGGGGAAGGACCTCTGTGGATCATCCCACAGATACTTGGTCAGTTTGGGATCTAGTGAATTTGGAGGCCAGGTCAACACCTTGTGCTGTTCTTCCTGTTTTTTGAGTTGTTCCTAAACCGTTTTTGTGTGTGTGTGTCTGTGTCAGGCTGCATCCTGCTGGGGATGGCTGCTGCCATAAAGGAGTGTCATTGCTATGGGGTGGGGGTGCCTGGTCTGGTCTAGGTGGGTGCTACATGTCTAAGTAACATCCACATGAATGAATGCCAGGTCCAAAAGTTTCAGCAGAACATTGTACTGTCTACTACAAGATGGTCAGTGTTATAGAATTGATTTTAAGATTTTACTGATCACTTTTAAAGCTCGTCTTGGCCTGGCTCCACGCTATATAACAGAAATGTTGACCCCATATGAGCCAGTTCGCAGCCTTAGATCCTCGGGTGGGGGCCTCCTGGTGGTTCCAAAGTCAAGGCTTAAATCTAAAGGTGACCGAGCTTTTTCTGTTATTGCCCCTCGGCTTTGGAACGACCTACCTGAGGAGATAAGGCTTGCAGAATCAGTAACCTCTTTTAAATCACTTCTTAAAACTCAATTTTATAGACTCGCCTTTTTGTGATGTCGTCTTCGTTTTACTCATTAATTTTTAAGTTTTGAGTTTTAATTTAACTGTGTTCCTTTTATTTGTTCTGCTTTGTTTGTCAAAGCACTTTGTAAACCCTGTTTTTAAAAGTGCTATATAAATAAAGTTATTATTATTATTATATACTTCACCTGTGAGCGGTATTAATGTTGTGGCTGATCAGGGTATTATGTGTGACATTAAATGTCAGTATGAGAAACTCTTCAGGACATAGACGGTTGTTTATGAAGCTCAGCATATGTTCAGTCATGAAGGACTAACTTCATCCTCAAAGATATCATCTGAACTGAAGGTTTTTTTGGATAAATCATGTCCATTGGTGAACAGAAGGAGACCGTAAGTAGATGAAGTCCGTCTAAACATCATTAACGAATGGACAGGGAATTAAAAGTTCATGAATCTTTATAGTACTACAACACCATGTCTCCAGTCGTCACCCACCAATGAAATCAACATAAAAAGACCCATCTGGAGATTAGCTGCAGGTCTAACCCAACGGTGTGGAGCTGCAGGAACTATGGGGCCGTGATTGGACGTGCCTCCTTAAACCTGCTTGAGTAATGTAGCCCCCTTAGTCTCTAGGAGCAGAGTGGAAAATCCAAAGTGACTGGAATTATGTAAAGTAACACACTACCGGCTTTTTATAGAAAAGGACCGCCTCCCATTGGCATGGCAACCGCCTGCCATAATTGGCCCCCCCGATTTCTAGTGGTGTGAATTGAGGCATTCCTCCCCTCGCTGTCTTGCATGTGCCGTTATGGATAATCGAGGTGGTGACAGAGAGGTGAGCGGATTCGAACGGGCTAATCAACACACACACACACACACACACATTCTGCTAGTCACTGTTAATAGCAGCCTCTTCTTTATCCTCCATGTCAGCAGCAGTAAGTGCTCTGGTCTTGACACTCTGTTTTCATGCTGCTTTAGCATTTGTCCTGCTTGTCTGATGGCATCAGCGGCCTGGAATGTCACTTTCCTATCCACCGGTGACATGTTTTTACCACTTCTTCAGTGAGCACACAAGCTCAAAGTGTGCTAAACAGAAGTTTTAGCGTCACACGTGACGATAAAAGTAGGCCTGACGTGTCCCACCCAGCATGAGCACCACCAAAAAGAAGGCAAACAGTAATAGCGTGTCGTTCTGGGATGTGGGAAATCCTCATGTCGAGACACGTGACCCACATGCGACTTGTATTTTTAACACAATTCGTCCAGGTTGCCATGACGATAAGCAAATGTTCACTCACCTGGGACAGGCTGTAGTAATTTTGGAGGATGAAACAAGAATGACATGAAAGACAAATAGGGATTTTATTGGCATTCGGGGAGACGCATCAGCTCATTCAAGCACGAGCTGGAACGTGATGGAGACTGAATTAACATTGGAGCTACAGAAACAGATGTGATGTGTGTATTACTGTCGTACGCCTTTACAACGCCGCTGCCAGGCTGCGGCGTTATTAGATGCACGCCACAACAGGGAATACTTACGAATAAGGTGTGATAGCGGCATTATTCACACCTATTCTGCCTTCCACTGCACGTGTCTGAGTATAACCTGATTTAAAATTAGGCGACAAAGGCATTGTTATACACAGGCATAAATGCAAGTGACAAGTCCCTCGCTACTTGTACATCACATACGTGAAACGTATCACACCAACAGCCACATCTAAACCCTGGCTGCCTCTTTAATCTCCGCGTGCAGCTCCGCACACATTACAGCTGCTGCTACTATTCATTACGGCTGCACGGGGGAACTTGATAACCGAACACTGATGCACCACACAGACGATTTATTTACACTGACAAGATCATCTGCGAGCCCAGGATGCGCGGCATTCAAAATGCGTGCCCTGCATTTGCTCGTGGAGCGGCTCATAAACGGGATAATGAAGAGAGTATTTTCTTGAAACTGCGCTCTGAGAGACAGAGAGACCAAATAAAAACCTCGACTTTATTTAGTCTTATGGACGAGTCACAGTTTAACATAAACAAAAAGATAAACCTGATTAAAAAGTAGCTTTATTTGTTCAAACTCCCCATTTGATCAGCATCAGCTGTCGTTTATATATTGGACACTGTCAAGAAATTCTCTAAGAGCAGTAGGGCAACAATAACTAAATGGATTTATAGAACAGAAAAGCTAACATAACTATAGTTACTGCATTGCTGGTTAGTTTTGGCAGGTTAGTTGTATATCTGTTTCTATATATCGTCTGTGGTGAAGACTTTGAAGGAATTAAGTGTTTTTGCAGAATATTATGATGTCCCTGTAAAGTTGACCTTTGAACCTCTGGATATAAAATACCGGCACTTCATTTTTGTGCTGTATTACACTGTGGTGGCTCCTGATAAATGTCTTTGGGAGGGCTACAGTTTAGTGGGTAAATTAACAGCAACCTAACCTAATATTGTCACATTGCTTTGAACAACTAGTTTTTAATATTAAACTCAAGCAGCAATACCACAAGTGACCCCTTGGCTTCCATTTATGAGTTCATCACCATTAGCTCTTGGTGACTGACTTACTCCCAAACCTTCTGCAAGCCGATATCAACTGGGCCGACCCCGGCTTTCGGGCAGCTCTGTTGTGTACTCACTGCGGGGTGAAAGAGACCAAAGCTAAGGTCTGGTGTTTGTTGTGTTGCAATCTCTGCTGGGAAGCATTGTTGGATCATGCCATACGCCATGATCACAGCAGGTGAACATGTTTGCACAAATATAATATATGGCAATAGATGTGACGTTCGTGAATGAATCAAATTTATTGACCCTCTCCTTAAAATGAACGACGCTCCTGCTTCGCTTTGAGACAGCGTTGGCGACGGAGATGTTGGGTCCGAGATGTCCTGGTCGGCACGGAAGGTGTTGGAGTTGGCATGTTCTCCCTGTGTCTGCGTGGGTTCTCTCCGGGTACTCCGGCTTCCTCCCACTGTCCAAAGACATGCTCATTAGGTTCATTGGTGATTCTGATTGGCCATAGGTGTGTCTCTCTGTGCTGGCCCTGCAATGGACTGGCAACCTGTCCAGGGTGTACCCCGCCTCTTGCCCGATGACAGCTGGGTTAGGCTCCAGCAGACCCTGTGACCCTTCACAGGAATAAGCGGTTACAGAAGATGAATGAATGAATGAATGACTGAATGAATGAATAACATTCAACAAATAGACAAAATGAGCCAGTCTTTTGAACAGCTCTTTGAAAGAATGGATCCACAAGATCCAGCTCCATTCAAAGAGCCTTATCTCTACAATATATGGTAATTGGTCTTGTATTCATCTAGTGCTTTTCTACTTATTGGTACCCAAAGCACTTCATAGTAACAACGACGCATATACCCAGGACATAAATATTATAAGGATGTAAACTGCAGATTGACATTCATTCATATCTATAGTTTTGTACCGAAAAAAGGAGTTTAATTTAAATGTTTGACTAAAAACTGTACCTACAGTTTAGTGTTTGCAATTTGAATTTCACCTTAGATTACATAGGGAAATATAATGAGCATGAGGGCTGTTTTTCATGTCCTGATGACAGCGAAGTTTATTTCTTCTGAAAATGATTCCTTTCTAAAGAGTTGCCACCCATACTCAAGGTCAGGCAATTGCACTTTGATTGAGACATCTATTCAAACAGCTGATGTTTTGATGTGCATGAGTCATTTTGCGACAGTAAATATCAGACATTTCTCTTTGGCAAGGAGCTCCTGCCTTTTCACGATTACCATTTCAGAAGTTTTCTCAGTCTAATTCCAAAGCTGATGGCATGCAGCCTCTGCTGAGGCTTGTGGAATGGGGCTCAGTGATAGCCGGAGTCAGCTGGAGGTTAGCGGTGACAGGTTCCCCACGGCCGACAAGCAAGTTGCCGATCATCAAAGGCAGAAGCGAATGGTGTTGACAAGCTGTGCGCTCTCTTTCGGACTCAGCTGATTTGAGGGAGAGCGAGGAACGTTGATTAGGATTTTTATCAGCACTGCCGTTGACCTGGAGACTGTATTGTCTCTCCCACTCCTACCAGAGGTCAAAGGCCTGTCCTAATTCCTTTTTTTCTTTTTGCTTAATGTTAATCTGATAACATTTTTAACAACCTTTATTACTTGTATTATGAGCAACCCATTCTTGGGTTTTCTCAGCATTGTCATACAGACCCATGTTGTTGCTAGGAAACATCTGATTAGATTTTTAAACTGTGTATTGCTTTGTCACTATGAGCATTGCTTATATGGGTTGTCCAAAATGCTTGTGTCGGGCCTGTCTCGAAGGCTCTTGCAAAATATAGGCTATTGAACAACAATATAATCTGAAATCAAAATGCAGGACCAGCCGGAGGTAGTTGTCTAGAAAGTACAGATAGCTTTCATAACTCAGCTGATCATGCCAGCTAGCAAGTTAATCTTTCAAGCTCTCGCTGTTGGTTGAACAATTGGCATTACTTTCATAAGGACAAAAGGGCAACATATGATTTGTGCTTGTCTCAAAATGTTAGGGGCAGGGATAAATGAATAAATAAAGAATTGCCAAATAGGAGCACGTTTTGATAGCCAGCAGCCAGTTTGTCACTCTGTTAGGAACTGATTATGCTCTGGCAAAGAGAAAAATCAATTGGGAGGGGTAACGGAGTAACAATCACGCCTGATGTAAATGATAATTAACAGCCAAATGACGAATGAACGGTTAACAGCATTTGTTGAGGATGCCTTAATCAGTTAATGTCACATAAATTGTTGCTCTGATTGACTGATGGACTATTTTATTCTTTGTATCGTCTAAAACACGCCAGACTATATGTAAATTATATATGGACACATTCTGATAACAATCAAGTCTGGCCCATGAGATTTATTGATGAGCAAAACAAATCATCAACTAATCAGTTCATCAACTGAAGCCAAAAACAATAACAAAGCTTCAACTATCTTTCACTAACAAAGAACACGCCTTAATTGATGCAGGGACGTTGAGATTTGTCGCCCTCTGGTGGCCTACCTTGTTGTGTTCCTTTCTTTGTGCCCTGTCTGTCTGAGGGGTGCTGATTGGAGCTGCGGCTGCTGCTGGGCATCAATCTGAGTCTGGCCTGCTGATTTACCTGTGTTCGCTCATCCAATTATGGCTGAAGCTGTATTTCAGGACCTTGCAGGTCCTCCCACTCATCTTCTGTTTACCTCTGTGGACGTTTCAGTGTTTCCAAGCCAGCCTTCAGCAGTCTCATTTGACCTCCTTTGGACATTTGAACTCTCAGTGTCCAGTTGTGGACCTCCTGTTTTTTGATTTTGTTAGCTTTGGAGCCTCGTTTTGTCACCTTTGACACCTTTGTCTAAATTCCAATTTTTTTATATTTTTTTAGCTTGAACTCTTGAATGGTATGTTTGGGTCCTTGTCTGGGTTTTTGAGTCCCACTCAACATAACAGACAGGATGTGAGGGAAAATGGATGGAGGGATGAGAGGAACCCCCTGGTTCCTGTAATGAAAGGTGGAAAAGGAAGAAAGGAGAAGAGATTATCACAGTATGAGTTTGTCAAACAACTTTTTGTCAAATTCTAAACTCCATATTTACAGGTACTTTTTATGATGTATGAATTCTTGACAGTACATACTGTATGGTATGTAACAAAGCTGTGTGGATGAATGATGACCAGGCCAGTGCTGTCAATTAAGGTTACATATGTCTCCTTAGTTTTTGCCCACAAGTCCCTTTTATCACAAAATGTATTTTTAGCTTGCTGTGCTATTGTGTAATGCTAGGTTGGCATGCATATAAGTACAGCTTTGGGGTTTTGTCCAGTGTTTTTGTCCCTGCCTTGTCTCCAGTCCAACCGTTACTGTCACGCATATGTTTGCATTAGAAAAAAAATGACCTTGTTTTGATTCAGTGGATATCCAACAATGAGTTTGTAGTGGCCTGGGTCAAGATTAAAATCTTATTTTAATTAATGGAGCAGCACTATTCTGCAGGCAGAGATATCCATGCGACAGGCGCATGTTTGCACCCATAACTGTTCTAGTTGGAGAGGAAATCTGACCCGTGCAGAGAGCCTTTTAAACGTGTCTCTCCAAAAATCCACCACAGCAACGATCCACCGGTGTACTTCCACCTACAAACACCGGCACACGCCAGGACGGCGACCTCGCTTCCCCTTCCCTCCTCCTCAGTGCTCTCCTTTCCAGATAGTTTTTCTCCTATCAGCACCTTGCAGAGCGCATAATAATCTCAGTTTCCTGTATTTCTTATTTAACTTGAAGGTTGCAGTGGCATGATTGATGAACACTGACCTGAAGCAGTGCAATAAAAATACGCAACGCAAATTATGCAGCTCCTCTGTCACGTTGTGACGCCTCAGTGCCGTCTCCTCATGTCATTGTACAACAGTATATTATTGTTTTTAAGGTTATTAAATGACATTCAGGAAGGTGGCTATTATTTGTATGATTCTACATTTGAGGCCATTGAGTTGGTGAGTGGTGAGGCGAACAGTAGATTGCAAGGCTGTATCACAGCCATGTCCATAATTATGGTAAACATGACTCTGTAGTGTGTTATCACAACATGACACTGAGTCACATAAGTGTCAGATCTATTATCTTTGTATGATGTATGACTCCATAACCTCGAGCTGCAGCTTGCGCACATACTCATGTATCAGGGTTCAACCGTACTTATATGATCATATTTAAAAAATTTGAAATCCTTAATATGACATTTATTCATTTCTGATAGCAATATTAATAATACATTTTATTTCTGCTCTTTGTGAATGCTAAAGTAGTCGCTGGGCCTGCGGAAGACGACTCAATCGGAGTTCCGTGCATGCTTTTATTAAACGCTGTGAAGACTTTTTCTGCTCTTAGCCTTCCAAGCCAAGCTCCAACTCACTTTTCTGTGTTTTGACGGTGATGTTCAGATCTGGGTTCCACCGAGAATCTGCTGTAAACTAAGGGGAGATGGCCCACGTGGAAAATGGACTCACCATTATTCTTCTGACTCTGAAAAACTGGCCTGCCTTATTGGACATGGTCGAAACTTAATGATTGTTTTAAAGAGAGTAATGAATCACACTTGAATAGTCTTCTTTTTTTTTTCATTTTTCCATCCGCCTACTTTCTCTCCTGGCCAATCACTGCATGAAGAAGGAATGATTGTCAGATTGTTGGTTTCCAGCAGCAAAACCTATTTTCGAACTCAGAAATGTGCTGTATGAATGTCAAAGAGTACTTATTTTGAATCCTAGTAACCAATTTAACATCAATAAGAAATACAAAACAGCAATTAAGAAACATACAATATCTGTTACTCTCCGTGCAATGCAATTCTCCATGCACCAATGCTACCAAGTTAGAAAAGCATCATACAAAGCTTCTCCTTTGAGAAGCTTAAAAGAATGTTCAACATTTTTGCATGAAAAAGGGATAAAAGGGTTAATTAGAAAAATTCTCCCAGATCAATTATGCTTTTAAAAGTGATTAATTATCTACTTTAGTTTAACTAGACGGCATGCAGGTGAGTGTTTCTTAAAATAATCATTTATTAAACCTGTCCTGTAATATTACCAGACTTCACTACCACAAGTGTTCCTTAACCTTAATCACCACATGAACAAGTGATGTAAAGTCAATTTATCAGATCTGCTGGTAGATTGTGGAGTACTTATGTTGATTTTAACCATACTGTTCTCCCAAACACATGGCCTGACCCTACGTCACCACTGGGTGTGATGCAAAAAAAAGAAAAACGAAAAAAACAAAACAAAAAAAAAAAACAGTGATTGGAGCATTAGGCAATGCAGCCACTGGAACAGAGCGGTGGTAAATGTTGTGCAGCGAACTGTTGGGGATAATAATGATCTATTGGACTCGTTCCTCATATGGAAGCTCAGGGGTAATGAAGTAGAGAGATTCAAAGAAGACCTTCAGATGACTTCCACGGCAAGAGATGTGCTGTAATGGAGCTAGATTGAGGAATAAAATAAAAGCGTATACGCTGGCTGCATTTCCAGCATAGATGGTTATGTGAACGTGTGTGTTTGCTGATTGTTCTTCAGGGTAATAGCAGCTTCCATCTACAACATTAGAGCACCAACATTGAAATCACGTGGAGGGTTACAATTGTTTTTTAACCTTGCACAAGCAACTGACAGCGTCTCGCATGTAGTGAGAGCATATACAGGCAACAAAGAAAAGCAGATGATGATATAAATCGTCGAACTGAGTCCGGAAAAGTAAATAACATTGACCATCTTGTGACAATGCAATGGAGACCTACACAATATTAGGAAAGTGGTCATAATGTTATGCTTGATTTGTATATATCAGAGAAGTGTTATGCACCAGGCCAGAATTACAATACGTATGAATCAATAGGACAAAAGCAGTTACGGGTAGATTTTTACTGCCTCATGAAACTCAATGACTTCATCAGTGTGCCAGGACAGAACACTTTCATAACACTAACTTTGAAAATTTAACTGAAATACGAAAAAGTTTAATCTTCAAACCACAAGAGTAGCGACTTTAATCATAACTTGCACGATTAAGAGTGTGAAAGTTGAAGTTTGTGATCCTGTGACAATAATTACAACTGCTGGCACACTTTCTGAACTGCAGCTGATTAACATTAATGCTGTGATTTGGCAAAACTACAATATTTCTGTTTATTGCTTAGTTAATATGTCCTCCGCGGTTCCTACACTTTTCTGCACTTTGGCAAGCTTTGTGGATATTGGAACACCGCTCTGTGTACTGCTGGTAGTAAAATAAAACGGCGTCGACTGTGATTTTTCCTTCACAAAATAGCAACAGAGTATCCAGGAAGTCAGATCAACTCTAAACCATGTATAAAAGCAACGTAGCCATAGACATCATCTGAGTACCATTGTGTTAAAAATGTTTACAATAAAATGGCTGCCGTCGGAAAGGCGACCAGTTTAGAGTTCGCTATCATGTCTGTTGTAAAAGATGTTGATAGCAAAATAACTTTAAAGGGCGAACAGTTAACAGGGTTATTCAGGGTTATTAAGGCATTTGTTAAGAATGCCTTAATCATTGAAGTATTTCATTGCACTGATTGCTCAAAGGACTATCCAACTGCGTGCCGAGGTATTTTCACACTAGTTGAAACAGGCCCCATCATAAATCCCTATGGAGTGTTACTGTAGACTGATGGATGACGGAACAGCTCCTCAAAAGTGAAGCCAATGTAAGTAGAGCTCCCCCCGGTGGCTGGCTGCAATATAGGCCATAGCTCCACCCCCTCCATGTTAGTGGACGGGACTTCTGCCAAATTAAAACACTAAAGTACACATCAAATCATTTTTTTTCAAGGATGGTTCTATCATTTTAGGTAGTTAATATAATGCTGATGTATACTCAAGTGTCCATTTTTCTGATGTTTCATTTTAGTTCGTTATTTGATGCTACAGAAACAGGATGTGACATCATGATCACTTCAAGTTGCAATAGCATCAGTTTGGCCAAAGCAAGGACGTGGGGACGCATTGTCCATATTTATATACAGTCTATGAGTGTTGCCATAAATCAGTCAGGACCTCCAGTATTTAGAAATGTGTTACTCTGTGAAGCCAATGTTAATTGTTAAGCTAATCGTTAACTTAAGCCGCTACAGAGCCACGGAGGCTAACCACTTTGGAATAATTTGTAAACTCTTCCTAGTTGGATTTTTTTTTCTTGGCTTACCATTCTGCCCACTTTCTGTGAATGCAGCACAAAGTGAACAAGATAAACGAGGAGATGAGAGTCAGTGTCAGAAATAGTAACAGAGGGCAGGTACAACCCTGATGGAGGGTACTTGAGTTTCATAACACATAAGGAAAATTTTCTTTGCTCTAACATCCATTAGAGCCACATTAGCCCAGCCCTTGTGCTTTTTTTTTTTAAAAATAGAAGTATTCTTTTTACTGACCCTTTTGTTGTCATACCCTGTCCCCATGTTTGTGTTTTGTCTCGTTCACTGAAAAGTTTTTTTCCACACAAGTCCTGAAAGTGAACAAAAAGAACCCAATCAAACAAATGAAATGAAAATGGAGTATTATGCTTTTGTATTTCATTAGTCTGAAAAATGTGCCAATATTACAAATCTGTGAGGTGCAAATGTAAGTGCACCTCTAGGATTTCAATTTCAAAGTCCATTTCGAGTCCATCTTTTCAGAAGTGTTTACGATCAACGTAATGAGATTCAGGCGTCATCCAGTGCCCTGTTTGCTTAAAGAAATCTCAGATTTGTCACAGTTTGATCTTCACACAACATTTTCTGTGGAAGTGTATGATGGGACGAGCAGTGGAACAGAGTCGTTGTTGCTCATCAGGCTGGAGATGGTTACAGAACCATCTCAAATGCACTGACATAATCCTCCCAGTCATATTATAGCATCTTTCTAATCAATTTAACTTATAGACATGGATGCAGCTATACAAACTTACACATTTTAACTTTTTTTTAAATGTTGCAAGAATGCACAAAACACTATAAATTAGTTGGAAATATTGTACTTTGTACTGTCCCCTTTGGGGACAAATAAAGTGATTTGAATTTAACTGAATGGAATTGATAGGACAAATATACAAACTGGTAAAACTGTAAGATCATTTAGAGTTTTTCTGTCTGGCTTATCTAGTAAATATACATAAATAAATAAATAAGAAAGTCAGTCATTTCAAAGCTGGCTGAACTTGGCTTTAGAAAGTGACAGCAGCTAGGAACCGTACAGAGGTATACGCTGAATGCCTAACACATGAAAACTGAAAATTGCTTTATTTGAAAGTAAATGAATAGAGATTTCTGTTCCATTCCAGTGAGCGGGAGATTTCTCGTATGGTTATTGCTTTACCGCTCCTCTCAGTCACGAGCGACCCCTCTGATTCTATCTGTCTCCACAGGTCGCTGATAGAGGTCAACGGAGGTCGAGCAGATGGGTTGGTTGCTGAATAAATCTGTCATGAATCGGAATTTTAATCCCAACTTTTGTCCTGTCGAGGGCAGGCATGCCATGCCACGAACGGACGGTGATGAACAGAAATCCTCTGTCTTTTTCAGGGAATTTCTCCATCTGATGGGACACGGCTTAAAAGGTACGTCCAAATAAGACAAAGAGTTATATAGCGTGGCGTAGTGGGATTTGATTATGGAGCGTGTTTCAAGAGAAATATTTACCTTTGCGCATATTTGGATAGTCCTACATAGTCCATATGACTACATTAGTGTTACCCTTCTACCAATCACTGCATAAGACCCACCCAAACGCTTTTATTGGCCTGACAGATCTTTGCCAGAGCGTAATCAGTTCCCAACAGAGCGACTCCAGACCAACAGCAAAAAAATTGTGGGAGGGGAAGTTGGTCTTGCTCCCAGGCCATGAATTATATTATGCTGTATTAGTCTATTTTTTCTGTTTAATAATCACAATGTTACATTTATAATTTAAAGAATTTTACATCTTGTCTTACATTTGATGTGTAAAAATCAGGCCTTGGCTGAATTGGTAAAACTTGTCTTAACACCACAATAACAGGAAGCGCAGTTTCATGTGACACCAAACACTCATTGAGACACTATTTTCTCATAAATACAACATAAGCACAACTATTCTGTGTTTTTCTGATAATCATACGTAGTTATCCTGATTCAGAGACGTCTAAATAGTGCTGTGGTTTCTTCACAACAAAAGCAGGGTTACATTAGAGCTAACAGAGAACACTTTGTGAAAGGATAAACAGTGAGGCTGATATTTATAATATTAACTGAATGAAATTGATCTGGATGAAGGCGGTACAGTGGTGTAGCGGTTAGCACTGATGCTAACTGGCTAGAGCCGGCTGGAGCCTTTCTGAGAGGAGTTTGGACGTTCTCCCTGTGCCTGCGTGGGTTTTCTGTGCCAGCGCTCTGGCTTCCTCCCACAGTCCAAAGCCAAGCTTGTTAGGTTAAAAGTTGATTCTATATTGGCTGTAGGTGTGCATGCGAGGGTGAATGGTTCTTTGACTCTATGTGTTAGCCATGTGATAGACTGGTAACCTGTCCGGTGTGTATCTATGATAGCTGGGACATGCTCCACTCCCCCTGGCGACCCTCTAGAGGACGAGCGGTAGTAGATAATGAATGAATGGTCTGGATGAGTAATTTCTATGAGGACATTAGGCTAACATGTAATGTGCAGAGGGGCTTTGTTCTTCCACATGACATTTGAACGAGTCACATTTTTAAGGTGGTAATATGTCAGTGTATTATATCAGCAGCAAAGGAACAAATTCAGTTAATGCACCTTCATTCTCCTGTTGCAGAGAACTGAGAATGATCATAATAAAATCTGCTGTAGGTCTCCTATAATATGCACTATTGTTCTAGTTTTTCCCAGATCGAACATACAAAGGCCAATCCACACTGAAAGTCCTTTTGGAAGCATTTTTGATGTTGGCCATTCACTTATCAAATTGAAGAGATAGAATCCCATTCTATCAAATGGGTCAGTCCATACTGAATGGAATAAAATGGGTTTTAAGACAAGTTTTAAAAATGGACAGTGAGGGGGCTTGTCTGATGTGCAGTGGTAGATCGTTCCACAATTTGGGAGCAGCAACAGACAAAACTCTGTCCCCTCTGAGCTGACCTGAGACACCAAGCAGAAGGGTAAGGATGGGGAGGACTGGCTGACCCCAAAATAAAGTGCGTTGCAGTAATCCAGCCGAGATGTGATGAAGACATGGATTCCTGTCTCGAAGTGCTGGTGTGTAAGTGTGCTTATAACCTTTGCCAACCGCCGAAGGTGAAAAAAGCTGGACTTAACCACTGCACCAATTTGCCGATCCAACTTAAAATCACTGTCCATCTTAAAGCCCAAATTTGAGACTACTGGCTTTACATAAGATGACAAATCAACAGGGTGGGGTTCACAGATGCCACTGGGACCAAACATCATCACTTCTGTTTTATTTTATTTTCAGGTTTAAGGCCATCCAAGTTTTAATGTCTTCAAGACATAACAGGAGTGGTTTGAGCGAGAAGGCATCCTTCTTCTTTAGTCAGCATAACAGTGAAAGGATGCCATGCTTTCTTAGGATGGAACCAAGAGGCAGTAGATACAATGAAAAAACAATTTCTGCTGTGATTTTTCGTGAAGCTCCTCTATGTTGCTGTCAGACATCTGAGGACATAGACCCCAACTGAGGTCAGAGCTGGTGTGGGCTGAACACCCCTTCAGCAGCGCTTAACTGCAACTCATGTCTCGCCTTTAACATGGATTCCCAATAAGACCCAAATCCATGAAATGAGCCGGCCAAGAAGGCTTCAGGAATAAATGCCTGCTTTTCTTCACCGCGGATTGGAGAAATGAAAAGCAGCAGCGATGATGACAGTATCGCAGCCACAACACCAGCTATTATCTCCATTAAATCCTCTCGCCATGACCCGCTGCGTGTGAGCTGGTAACCATGCCAGCCAAAGAGACGAAACAGCCGCCCAGCATTCGCCTTGCGGGAAGCTCCTGCAGTCCTCTCGATGGATCGATCCAGCTGGCCCCCAGAGACACGGCTCATTGGGCGCACAATGCACCCACTCCCACTGTTCTACCTGATACTACCTGTCATCATTTACATTTTGATAGGTGTCTGCCTGCGATGAATACTGATTTCTCTCAAGGTCAACGCTGAGACACCTGAAGGAAGAGACGAGCGTGGAGGGAGAGGAGGAGGAGGAAGAGACGCGGATGGAAATTACAGAATACGCTGTGTGAATGACTGAAAGGGCCGTGACGAATCGGGCTGCAGGAGTAAAATCGAATGTACAGATTGAACGGGCGGAGGGGATGAAACAGAGAGGAAGGCAGCGGACAAAGGAAGCACACTGTGAGCAGTTTGTGGTGTATTGTACCAAATAATGGCAGGAGATTGAGAAAGATATGCCGTATAATGCTGTTTTTGATGAGCTGTTCGAAAACCACCACAATGCGCAAAAAAACACCCAGATCGATGCTTTGTTTAGCACTTTAACCACCCAGATTGCTTACTCTAGTGTAGTTTATCTTAAAGAGCAATGCAGCTAAATAATAGAAGTCATACAGCAACAGCAGCCAACCACCACAACTACTCACTCATATCTAGCTACTACGAAGCCATTTGATGACGTCAAGTAAGCCACTGATGGAGCGGATACTCCTTAGAAAGAGGCAAATCCAACAACTGTACCAACCAGTGCTTGTCATGTGAAGAGGCATTAGACCATGGCCTCGTATAAAGTAGACCTGAGATTAATAGGAAGAACTAAATCAATGTATGTCTCCAATGGGAGGATACTGCTGTTGTGTGACTGCTATAAAATGTTAAAAGTGATATGAATACTGGATAATATAGAGGCTGGCACCATTTTTGTATTTTTAATCAGACAGAACTATTACTAAAAGATGGTGATACCTTTGAAACAAGCCTCTACAAAAGAGGATTAAACCACGGTATTACAGCAAAAACATCGGCATCATAATGGATGGGTGAATTTTAGAAGCCGTTTCCCTATCAGGAATAAGATAAGATAATCCTTTAATGTATCCCACAGTGTCCTCCTCTCTACATGCCATTAAGAGAGAGCATTACTTCATATGCCAAGACCAGCTTTTATATAGCCTGTAAATTTTGTTTTTAAATAAACGATGCATTTTTGAACAAACAAGATCAGTGCTCTTGATGTGAATATAGTAGTAGTTGTTGTTTTTTTTTAAATAGTGAGAAATTGTGAGTGCAAAATGAGTTTTCTTCAATGGATAATGTAACCTAATGAGCTGTTTTAACTCATAGTATCAAGTCGAAACAAGAAATGATGCTTAGTGATGGGATGTACTCCTTTTTTCAAAGATTCGACTCTTTTGGCTTGACTCCCTTAGAAGAGAGCCTTCTATTTTTTATCCTAATTCAGCAATTTTCAATAGTTTGTGTGTTGGTAAGCAGATTTTCATTTGCAGTTTTCATAAAAGGTTTCTTTTTGAGCATTTTTTGTTACAAAAAAACACAGTTACTATTGTTAGCATTTTAATCAAAACCCCCCTTCCTTTTTAACATAATGGTACGATCCATCTCTGTCCTCGCATGTGATTGGGAGGGACCCCCTGAAGCCTTTGCTCTCCCCATCAGGAATCGGCTCTTCTTGTTCGCTAAAAAGAATCGGCACTTAGAGCCGGCTCATTCTCAAACGACACATCACTCACCATTAGTTATGACTAGGGATGTCCCGATCAGGTTTTTTTGCCCCCGAGTCCGAGTCCGAGTCATTTGATTTTGAGTATCTGCCGATACCGAGTCCCGATCCGATACTTCTACAGTACATTAAAAAAAATGAAGAACAGCGAAGAAACAGATCCAGGATATCCGGATAATTTTTTATTTTATCCTTCTATGATATCAACAATCGCGAAATTTCTTTCATCAACTTTAAAATATCTCCACACCGCAGACATATTCGCGCCACTAGCTTGAAGTTGCTGCCGTGTTCTGCTTCCTTTACAGCACGCAGCAAAGTGACGTCATGCCGCATACGTTGTTTCTGTGTTGTTCTGTTCTGACTCTGTACCACCACATAACAGCAAATACTAAGCTGTTATTTTTCCCATTTGTTTTGAAATATTATAGATCTGATAAAAAAAATAATGAGAATAAATATAAATATATATATATATATTCGATCCCTGATCGGGATGTAACGTCCGATTCCGATCGAGTCTGAAACCACGTGATCGGCCCCGATTTCCGATCACGTGATCGGATCGGGACATCCCTAGTTATGACTAAGCTTTTTGAGTTGAAACAGAGCTTTTCTTCAGGTTGAGTTTACCCACATTTTAAAGGCAGCAGATGAACTTTTGTTTTCTACTAATTGCCACTGGTAGCGCTTTAGAGTCACAATGGCAAGTGTTCATTCTTTCACAGAAGCACAAGCTTAGTGTGTGAGCAACTCAGGGTTCAGTGTCTTGCTCAAGGAAATGTGGTCGATGTACCGGTGATCAAACCGCTCACTCTCTGGATCGCTGTGCTTATACCTCTGCGAGACAAAGGCTGTGTAAGCTACACACGTAGCCTACGCCGGTGCGAGCCATTTATACCTGTGCGCTTGTCAGTCTGGCTCATTTAGTAAAAACACCACCCAAACGCTAGTTGGTGCTGTGTCTTTAATACCGGCAGGTTCATTTTTGTTTCTACTTCCTGCTTCACTTTCAAGAATGGCGACTGAAACCTTCACAGAAATTTCGCCCGAGATAACCTTTCCTCGATGTGTTCCATCTTTATTGATCCAAAACAATCACTTTGGAAATTGCGGAACTGGAGAAGCAGCCGGAAATACTACGGGGAAAACACGCTACTACCAAACGGACCAATCACAGCTCTTGTGGTCTGTGTCACCATGTGTGCCGTGAAGTTACATTTCTGGGGAGGTGCACATCAGGCTAAGGCGTAAGGGTCCGCATAGGGTGTGGGCTGACCGCGTAGCGACAGCGCCAAATTGACGCATAAGTATAAACCACTCTACCGTAGCTCTACCTCTAGCGGTTATTCACAGTCTCCACCCACCTGTACCATGCTGACGAATGCCACTCTATGTCAGTTTGTAGAGTACAGTAGAATATATGTAAAACAATATGAGGTTTGGGGCGGCACAGTGGAGAAGTGGTTAGCACTGATGCCTCACAGTGAGAAGGTCCCGGGTTCAATCCATGGGCCGACTGGGCCTTTCTGTGTGGAGTTTGCATGTTGTCCCTGTGTCTGCGTGGGTTCTCTCCGGGTACTCCGGCTTCCTCCCACCATCCAAAGACATTAGGTTAATTGGTGATTCTAAATTGGCCGTAGGTGTGAGTGTGAGTGTGAATGGTTGTCTGTCTCTCTGTGTTAGCCCTGTGATAGACTGGCGACCTGTCCAGGGTGTACCCCGCCTCTTGCCTGATGACAGCTGGGATAGGCTCCAGCAGACCCCACGACCCTTCACAGGAATAAGCGGTTACAGAAGATGAATGAATGAATAAATGAATGAATGATATGAGGTTTGCAATTCCATAACGGAGTGTAAAACAGAAAAGACATTAAATGAGAGAGGTACTCATCTGTGTCTCTGAGTGACCTTGATAGTCTAGGAGGAATTGTCAGTGGTCCTTCAGAGTGATAGATGGTCATTTTCACATGGTACACATAGAAACAAACAATCTGACGTATCACTCTCCATCGTGCGCTTATCCCGAAGAAACACACACCCAGAGTTGTAGGTGTGTTTTCCTTCTTGAGGAGAACACTCAATTCTGTAATGAGAACCAGAGTATCTGACGTTCACATGTAGAAGCAGAATGATTTGTCCAGACACGTGGCAGATCTTTACCGGCCTATATTTTCAATGGCGTAATAATCAATTGAAGACTGTGTAAGGAAAAAGAAAAAGCAACTTTCATCTGAGTACTGTGATTTCTGTCTGTCCTTTATCATTGTTCGAGTGTAAATCACTCTTTCACTACAGACAAAAAGATGAGGCCATGATATAAACATTTCATTGCATTTTTAAGAAGTGGACCTTTTATTCATAGTAAATTTACTTTGCAGTAAAACCCACGAGACCCAATTTACTTTTTGAGGACAGGCTTTTTATATATACTGTCTATGGGATAGACAGAGGAGCCTGTGTATTGAAGTATTGAAGAGTGAGCCATCAAAATCAAACTATGGCCTACGGATTTATTCTTTCTTCCATAAATCCACAAAACTTTCTTTCTCATTCTTGTTTGTCACATAGCTAGTAAAGACTTGGACAGATAACAGCTCCAGCAGAAAACAAGGACTTATTATGAGCCTGACAAAGAGAACTAAGGGCATGTGAGTAATGTGTGGTGTCATCCTGCCCCGCTGCGTCTCTAACGGATGTCAAAGGAAGTAAGCGAGTGGTAAGTGTGGAGCTGATGTCTGTGTTTGGATCCTCTTGGACAGATGCTTTTCATGCGTCTTCTTTACCTTTCCACCAATTGTTTAGTGTGCAAGTCCAAAATAATTCATACAACCCAGCTCAGAAGACAAGAATATGACAATAAGGTATGTGAGGCAACATGTTTTAGGTGATTTCCAGTGTTGGGATTGACAGCAAAAAACTAATGGGTGAAAACCAAACGAAAGTTTTATGTGTGCAGTGTAAGGTTATCTCGCTCTGGGTAGCAAGATAGACCTCCTGAGCCTTAACTAGGAAAACATTTCTGTTTGTTTGGTTGTATTTTTCTCCTTTTTATGACCTTCTTATTGTGCCTTTCTGTCCTCGCTCAGGCAATTATGGACTGGAAAACAAATATCTCAGTACTCTGATTTTCTTTCATTCATTCATTCATCTTCTGTAACCGCTTGTCCTGTGAAGGGTCAAATTAGAACAAATAAAAATAAATGAAAATTGACTTACACAAATGACTGTATACCTTCTGTTTCTATATTTGATACACAACCTTTCCGCACAACTTTACTATAAACTTCAATAAAATAAATATTCATATTGAAGTATCAGTAAGAATATAAATGCATATTCTTAATGTAACCTTTTCAAAATTAGCAAAAATTTCCCTGCATGAAGCTGGGAAGCCATATTGGAAATGGCTGCCAAAAACCTGCTAATGACTGCAGTGCATGAATAAATCCACCAGGGGGCGGATGACCAGTATCAAATTGTATACAACAGGTTTTTTTAGGCAAGTATTGATCACATGGGTGGTACAGAGATTTCATAATGTCATGTATCAAATATTATACTATTTGAACACATTATCTGGTTCCTGAAATTTACTGTATTTTCAAAATAATTTTAATTTTTTGTGAGGCAGATTTTCCACGGATTTTCCACTTTGGGCTTTGTCCTTCCTTCACCCAGAATTTATTACAGGAAAGTAACGTCGTCGATAGGATGCTCTGGAGAAACTCCCACCTTCCAAAACCATACATCTTCGTTTAACAGGTGATTCTAAATTGGTTGTAGGTTTGCATGTGAGTGTGAATGGTTGTCTTTCTAATATTATTTATATGAATCATAGCCCCTTAAAGGTTATACATCTAAAAGTACCCCTAGTTGTAACATAACTTATATCTACTGTATAGGATAGCCCCATAGAGGTCATACATCTAAAAGTACTGTATGCTAGAGGGTTTCCATTGTTGCATTTGTTGTAGCATCATAGTAACTTAACTGGGAGCATCTTTGTGTCTGCATCGCTAGCACGGACTTGTCGAGCTAGCAAAGCTGCAGATGAGTTTGGTTAAAAGACGTGTTACTGTCAGGACCACGTAGTGTTTGTTATTTTTTTCAGTTCAGTTGTCTGTCCCTTTTGTCACTTCCTGTTTTATTTTGGAGTGTGAGTCTCATGAAGTCTGTCTTCCTGTCTAGTTCTGTCTCTGATTGCTTTCCCCGCCCTCATGTGTTTCACCTGTGTCTCGTTGTCTCCCTCTCCCTCATGTATTTAAGCTGTGTTCCCCTCTCCTTCTACGTCAGATCGTCTTTTTGGTTTTCCTGAAGCGTTCGAGCCCTTATCTTCGAAGTTTTCTCTAATTGTGACCTTAGCCTGTCGTTTTACCTGAGTTTTTGCCTTCCGGATAATTGTACCTTTGCCAGTATCCTGACTTCCTGGTTTTGACCCTGTTACTGAAATAAACGACCTCCGAGTTTGCCTGATACCTGACTCCTCCTTTTGTCCACCTGGTCTGTACCTGATAGTTACCAAATCCAAATTCTAAATCTGTGAACAAGAACTGTACATTTTTTTACAGAGCAACATTCAACTTGTTGAGAGCCTAATGTTTCAACTAATATGGAACAAATCAACTTAAATGCCAGCTCGGAAAGGACTTTATCTTTCTCCGCCATTGCATTCTCTACGAATATGGTCAAATGTATTTTTAAAAATATACTGAAAAAGAGGAAGTTGGCTCAATTACCCAAGTCCAATGGCACTTTACACTCATAAAATTTCTTTCCTGTCATTGAGTCTTTTGGATAAGAATCACTTTCAGATGCATTTAAGATCTGTGGGGCGAGAAACATCACCTTTTCCCAGAATAACTGACATAATCAGTTAATTGTATAACTTATCACGTATCACTTATTTCATCTTAATTATTCTGTTAATTAACTAAGAAGTAAAACACTTGCTGTCACACCTTTGGTAAACGGAATATCTTGGAGTATAATCAAGACGTCGGAAAAAGTTTGGATCTAGGAAACTGTCGTGTCCACATGTCCCTATTTTCCGACAGTCTGGTTGCAATAAATTAAATTACATTAAGTGCACGAAAGCAATCTGTGACACACACATAAACAAGCATCCACAGCACAGATTTTTTTTAGTGTGCCCATGAATGTTATGAATGTCAGCATCATCACTAAGTGCTTCAGAGAGAGCTGTCAACATGTTAAGTACTAATGTACAGCCACTTTTCATCAGCTGACACGCACACGCTCTCACTCACATATTAGCTGAGCTGCTCAGGTGCCTCTCAGGCTCTCCACGTTGGTTTGTGCATTTTATTCCGCTGTAACATCTCCGCCGCTGCTGTTTAATCATTTATCATGCACCCTGTTGTGCTTGATCGGAGCCCGCAATTATGTTTGTCAGGGGTGAATTTCAATACCAAACCCACTTTCATCTAAATTTCTCTTACATAATCCTTTTCATATCCGCTGCTGCTTTGTCCTGAGAGTGTGCCCTGTTGCCATGGCGATCCACGAGGGGATGGATGCTGTTTGAAGGGCAAATGGGGGGGAAGAAGGCCCAGCAAACGGCCTGAATTAGGAACACAGCTGACTGTATGCCTGTAGAGATCGACCCCGCAGCTCTCCTTCTGTCCTCCCCTTCCTCTCTCTCTCTCTCTCTTTTACTCACACACACACAGTCGACCGAAACTCCTCCTTTGTGGTCCTAAAATAGAGACACCTACTTGGGCGATGGAGAAACAAAAAAAAGAGGAGTTTAAGAGCAGGTTTTCACAGAAGACAAATTGCCTCTATCCACTGAGAAAAAGGAGGCCAGGTGAGATTAGGACGAGGTATGCCCGGTCGTCCCTGCCCGCACCCCTCCCTCCACTATCCTCCCCTGAGTCTGAAACTGCAGATTCTCAATGACACACTAAAACTCTGCAAAACTCAACACTTAGAAACTTTTTAGCATTTTAACTGGTTGCGTCATTCAAACATACTAATATCATGTGACTTTCTTTACATTTTTAGTAAGTTAGTTGTATTTACGGATAGGGTGAATTTTACTGACGCGCTTCAGTCAACCATTACGTTAAATAAGAGGCACTACGTGGAAAATCACAGCACCTTCAAGGAAAGGTTAACGACGCAGATTCAGCATTTCAAGATAAAAACTTTCTTTATTAGAGGCACCTTCTCTAAACAGAGGAGGTGGACTGAGAGTTAATCTGCCATCAATTTACAATACCGTTTTAACTCCCTAAGAAGTTTCAACCCCATTCACACTTTGAGACTGGAGACTCTGACTGATAAGGGTCATTAGAGCACCATTCATAGGGCAAGAGGACAGAGACAAACAGTCCGCCCTCAACCACAGGTAAGTATGTAGCCGTTGATGGAAATTAGCGGCACCAGTTTCTGGTTGTTAACATGAAAAAGTCAAGCAAGTTTCTGATGGGTTTTACCCACAGAGTTTCCTATTTAAAACTCAAACTTCCCATCAGTCCCTAGAACTGAAGAAGCTACTCGGATGAGTGGCGAAACGTCTTCTCAAAAACTCTATGAGTCCAGTTGCCTTTCTTAATGCTTTTTGGGTATACCATGACCTGGATGACTGCGAACCTTCACAGACACTGAATGTATACGGTAGCGTCACACTGACTATAGCATACTTTATCAAGTGTCTTTTCATTCTGGTAGATTGTCAGCTTGAGTAGAACAGAATGTAGAAAAACATTGCATCTGATGTTTAGCAAAGACATTATTTTCTATAAGCCTCAATCTAAAGCAATTTATAATGAATTCATAGCATTATTCATTCTAAAACAGACGCAGTGAGTGAATTGGATTGTGAGAAACAGAATAGACTAAGGGGGCCCCTTAGGATATACTCACATGCAGACAAACACGCTCTTCCCTTCACCATCCTAGTGCTACCCCGGGTCTCCTCTCTCCGCTAGTAAACAACTTTAATATCAAACTGTGGTTTGTGGCCATGCTTTTGTACAATTTGAGGCCAAGAGACCTTGCTTATATCCTCAAGCCTGTACAGCTACACACCTGCACACCAAAAAGCACCAAGTGTACTAAACGTGCCGTTCTATTTGAAGAATGGCGAGCAGAGGTTATGGCGGAAGTGGGATCTGTTGGCCAGTGCTCCATTGCTGGAAATGTACCTACCTAGGGATCACTGTCTCTTATTCAGTTTGTGGTAATTTGATTAAACCCACATACATTTTATAACAAGCAGAGAAATAACTCCATTCAGTTCTGGCCCATTTGGTAATTTTGTATTTGTTCCGACTACAGTTGTTGGGTCTCTGTCTGTGAGATGAAACCTTTAAGAATGGTCAGAAAGGCTCAGGTGATGTAGAGAAGCCCTAGTTTCTGCTGAAGCATAACAGAATATGGAAACTGCTCAACTGCTTCCATATAATACAGTGACTGTCTATGTCTCTTCGCCAATTAAATGCTGCAGACTGACCATAGACTGTATATAAATATGGACAACGTTTCACTACTCCCTTGCATTGGCCAAACTGGCACTATTTTCCCGGGGGTACAAGATGCGCCATCTTGCAACTTTGGAGCCAGACTCTGTGCAGTACGGTCCATTCCTCCAGACTCACTTGCGTTTTCGTTTCATTAATACTATGCTACCTACCAGTTACAAAGAAATGCTGGATTATACACTGTACTTGTTCACTTTTTTTTTTTTTTTACAGCTCTCACGGTCCCTCAGGACCACTTTACGAAGTGGTTGGCATGGCAACTGGTAGTCGCCATCATGTCGCATCCTGTTTCTATAGCATCAAATAAAACGAAACTTATCATCAGAATTAACACTTGGACATGCGTCAACATTATATTAACTATATTAACTACCTAACCATCTGTAATTAAGTGTTTTAGTTTGGCACAAGTCCAATTCACTGACATGGAGAGGGTGGAGCTTATGACCTATACTGCAGCGAGCCACCAGGGGGAGCTCTACTTGCTTTGGCTTCACTTTTGAGGAGCTGTTCCGCTGTCCATATTTATACAGTTTATGAGAAGGACCGATTTCACTGCTCTTTTATGGACAAAGTTAATAAGCAGCAGAATTGATCCATTTAGTGGAAAAAGATAACAACTATCTAAATAAACTTATATATATCGATTGTCCAGCGACTTTGAATCTGGCTCTAAAATACAATTAAGTTCACTGAACATCTGTGGTCACACAGTAAAATACCTGTTACCGGAACTTGAATACTCTAAACACAGTTGCTTTAAGTTTCACAGAGGGAGGGAGCTTGGGGAGCTTGGACAAAACCAACCATCAGAAACCATCTGCCAGGTCTTATTTCTCACATACTGGCCAGGTTTATGGGCTCTACTCAACAAGCCTAATGTTTACTCAGCAGTCATAAACACCTGCTAACCGCTCATCTGAATTCTCCCTCTGTTTCCATCAGTTGAGGGAAAAACTGCTGATTTGCAAAAAGATCTTTGTAAGGCGACTTAGTGTACAGTTTTTTGAATGCATCATTTGTTCCACCAGCAGATTGAGCCAAATCAATTCATCCGTTTGTATAACTGCTTATCTGGCCACGTGACCATTCTCACCAGTACAAATGACCTCTCTCTGTGCTTGGTTAATGGTTTATTATATGTCAAGCATGGCTGACCGTGCGTGTAATAGAAAGCCGAGAAGAATCGCAGCTGAATGGAAGGGGCTCAGCATGAAGGATAGCATAACCTCTGCTCGCCATTCTTCAAGTAGAAAAATGCATTTTTAGTGCTCTTGGTGTGTTTTGGTGTGGAGGTGTGTAGCTGTATAGGCTTCTGCAGAAATAATGAAGTCTTTTTTGAGGATATAAACAAGATCTCTGGGCCTCAAATTGCACAAACACATAGCCACAAACCACGATTCGAGATTAAGTTGTTTACTGGCGGGGAGAGGAGACCCAAGGTAGCACTAGGATGGTGAAGGGAACAGCATGTTTGCCTGCATGTAAGCATATTCAAGGGGAGCAAGAGACCCCTTAGACTGTTCTGTTTCTCACAATCTAATTCACTGACTACATCTGTTTTAGATGGTCAAATCTTTAACTATTCATTCATTCATTATCTATTACCACTTATCCTCTAGGCTCCAGGGGGATGGGGCCTATTCACCATATGCAGGTCACCAGTATATCACAGACAAAACTCAAAAAGACAAACAACCATTGAAACTCACATTCCACTTAGTACATGTCTTCGGAATGTGGGAGGAAGCTGGAGCACCAGGAGAAAACCCACACAGAACAACATAAACATAAACAATGCACTGGCATGCACAGACATAAGGATGGATGAACAGTTTCTCAAAATTGAAGACAAAACAAGTAGAGCTCCCCCTGGTGCTCCACGTGGTTCCATTCTCGGACCATACTGTGCAGAATCCGGGTCAAAAGTCGCAAGATGGCGTTGTCCGTATCCCCGGGAAAATAGAGTCAGTTTGGCCAATGCAAGGAAGTGGTGTCGCATTGTGCATATTTATATACAGTCTATGGTTCTGACAAGTTAGACTCCATAGAGTACCAAATAAATAGGAATCAAAAGCTATCCGCACTATACAGCTGATATGTACAATGTTACATATGGGCTGTCTACATGCAAGCACATGTACAGGTGGTCTGATGCTATGAGCAGCCAAACATGTCTGTCCACATACAGCTTGTCCGTGAAAATAAAGTCTTGTGTTCTGCAAATGTGAAGGCTTGCCAGCAAACATTATGCCAGATGGCTTCCTCCTGAAGCACAGCTTACCCATATGTCAATCCCCAGTAATGATTCCCATCAGGTTGGCAGAAGGGAGGAAGGTTACATGCTCAGCCATAGGCTTCAACCACCAGAAAAAAATCCGATCCGACACCGGTGAGACTGACGGGATACATTTAGGATGATTGTGACTTGTGTTATTTGTTGTTATTTTATCATGATCTATGTGTCGAAACACTAAAATGAAACACTGAAATTATCCACGTTATCAACGATTGTTAATTGACATTAACAAGAAAGATGTGGCAATAAGGAAGTTTATACACTGAATGAGGCAAAAAATATAGAAAATACAGAGAAACCATTAACCTGCACATTGTCAGGTGAGTGGACAAATGATATTTCTTCCTTTTGAATGACAAATTATGAGAAATGACACTGTCCTTTATCTGACTGTGCAGGTCAAATGTTTGAGTGTCTCATTCATCACTTATAGCAGCAAACAAGGACTGCCATTTCTCCTTTGTGTTATCTCCATCTCTGCCGGCGCTCTGCGAAAACCTCCTAGCTACTGGCTTCTAAATGTCCGACGAACGTATGTTTGCGCGGGAAGAATGACCGGGAGCGCTTCCATTGAGCCACTCGGCAGAGATGAGATGAAAGGACGGCAATTTCTATGGCTGACGTCTCCCTGAAAGCTCCAAGGACAAATCTTTGTTCCGTGAAAGAAAACCTCAGCACCTTCAATGAAAGGTTAACAGCTCAAACTCAATATTTCACGGTCTCCATGGATGCAAGATGAAAAACTTTTTTATTAAAGGCATACAGTCGCTTCACAGTGACTACAGCATACGTTATCAAGTGTCTTTTCATTGTGGTAGGTTGTCAGCTCGAGCAGAAAAGAACGCAGAAACGTTGAATTTGATTTTCCGTAAAGACTTATTTTCCATTAGTGTAAGTCAATATAAAGTAATCAAAATAGTTTTTATACCAATATTGAGGGGACAATGGATATGATGTTGTGTCAATTATCCAGTCATGATCGATTCTGGAAAAAATGTTTAAAAAAAAAAGATTATTCCAAAATTAAAAGCAACCATGGCCTCTACTGTGTACCATCGTCCTCAGTGCTTTAGAATACAGTTCTGTGGACCTGAGTCACATGGCTGTATGAGGTACTCACCCATAGTCGATGTATTATAAAGTAGATGGTTGTCGGCACACACTCAGAAAACGACAGAAAACTCAAAATCAAGGAATGATGATGGGTGTTTTTGCTATTTTAAGACTATATGATAAATGATTGGAGAGAATCATTTTCAGAAAATGGAGAAAAAACAGCGTTACAGCAGCCATGTAACTGAGGTTTTTCTGTTATTGTTAATTACCGAGCACAATCAAAAACTAGAATCAGTGTGAGGCTGACTTAACTGATGATTAGGTGATGCTAGCAAGTGTGAGCAGATATTCACTTTTCCAACCCGGGGAGTTGTGACCTGCTCTCACTGAATCAGTTGCATTGACTCAGTAGTATAGTTTGACAATTTTTAAAGGCATCCGTCATGCCGCTGGTGTTAAAAGTACTTGTGGACAAAATATTTGAGTCGGCTTGACCACTGGTCCTCCACCTGGACGTAGCGTGAGCAGACTTTAATTGAGGTTTAAACGCTCTTTCCTACAAATGATCATCTCAATAATTCCTCAGTCATTCTCATTAGATATCAGAAGGATCAATGAGCTTCGCTCATTCTAGAGGGAAATAACGACGTTCACCCCCGTTCAGGAAAAAAAAGAAAAACAAGTTTTACTACAGCTGTCAGCTGACGTGCGATTTATGGCATACAGCATGGCTGGTGCAGCTGAAAGAGAGGCCGCCTCTGGCACCACTCCTCATCACTCATACATAATAAAGTATTAAGTCAAGTCATTTTGGGCTTTAAGATGTTGTTTGGGACATTTTTCACTGATGTCTAATATTTTATCGACCAAGTTAGACTCATGAAAATAAGCTTCGGATTAATCAGTAAGGCAGAGAACCGCAGGTCTGTAACAAGCTACAGTCTGAAAAGTCTGTCCATTGGCTGTTTTGGGTAAATAAATACAGACTGGACTCAAGACTAAAATTAATCTGACAAAAGGTGTAATGGAGCAAAATAAGTTGTTGGTGTTGGTGTTGCATGGGTGCTGAGTTTTCCTGATCCAATAACTGAATAAATATTAAAATTTGCATCTAGAATAACTGGGACTAATCCAAACTGCAGTAATACGGTCACTTTATTTTGAAGCCTAAATGTGGTCTTACAAAATCAATAATCAATGGTAATGTCAGTGTGAATGTGATAGATAACCTACTCTTCCTCAGAGTACTGGCACATTTCTAATGACATTTTCCCAGATATACCCTTTTATGTGGGCAGGCAGTAGAGAAAGAGGAAAGAAAGACATAGAAGAGAACTTACAGAATTAACAAAAGAAATTCCAATAATACATAGAGATTCAAATTGGTTTTAGATAATTACATGTAGCCATGATTGGGATTTTATATTCTTACTTTGACAAACACCTACAGGCCAGTAAAGTCTGAAACTAGCCTGGAACCCGGACCAGCTTCCCTGCCCACAATGTTTTGCTTCGGAAAGTTGATCTAGAAATGATTATACTCCAGTAAAGATCTGCCGGGCCAATCAACTTATATGGGGGGTGATAGACAGAAGAGTAACACCAGTGTAGCAGTATAAGAGAACCAAAGGACTGTCCGAAAAATGCCACATGCTATCAGGGCTGGCCCTGACGTCACAACCATCCTTTTGAAGTTGATTCTAGGTTTTAAAAAAAAAAACGAATACACGGTCATACAACCATGGTCCCTAGAAAAGCAGGAGCTGTGCCTGTTGGGAAATAACTCAGAGCTAACAGAGCTAACAGAGCTTCACGATGATCAACAGAACTACAGCCTGACTTCAGAGGAAATACCAGTGGCAAAACATACATACAGACAGTACACATTTGTTATATGAAACAGAGCTTTTTTGGAAATGTTTCTGTCAAAATAAAACATTATACACTAGTAAGCCATTAAGGTTGCATGTAGTTAATATAATTAATTGTTAATAATTTGTGTTGAAACACTGAAGATGGCATAATGAAATGGTGACCAAAGGTAACTTATTGACCTTGACTTGGTACTTCAGCGTCACAGTTTGGGACTTGAATCTTCTTCTGTACACTCTAAATGTACCATATTCCAAAAACAGCTTGAGAGGTAATATATTCAGAACTCTCAAGCTGTTCTCATGAATACATACAGGCCACAGCTGAAACAGCATCAACCATGAAGCCTGCTCTGTGTGCATGTTTAAAGAATCTGAAAAATAAAAACAACAAAAAATATAAATAAATCTCCTTCATTCATTTTTCATTGGCTCTCAAAAGCCAGAGCAGTTGGCAGTCGCTTCGTGTGAATCCGTCAGAGAGAAGCCATCGTTGCGTACAAAGGGGCTGGTTTTTCCTGCTTTTGAGATGCCACCATTTTAGCACTGCGATTCACCTCTGTGCCTGTTGCCAAGCAACCCCTGACACTTTGGGGATGTGGAGTGAATACAGAAGCCGCTGTGGTATTTCCATGTTGTTTTGCACCGAGCACCTTAGGTTTTAGGTTTTAATGTGGTCCGCACACACTAAAAACACGATCAGCCATAAGGTCGAACGCCCTGAGCTGGAGTTGTGTGAACAGGGATTGCGGAGATGATGCAGCAAATTAACGGATTTGTAGTCCTGTTTTTGGGAGCCAACAATGGAACTAAATGTTCACTACAGTGTAACCAACTCAATACACAATTCCCACATTAACTTGACAAGATTAAGATTAAGTGTCTATTGGCCAAGTATACTTGTGTATACAAGGAATTTGGTCTCTGCATTTATCCCATCCGTGAATTAGTGAACACAAAGCACACAGTGAGGTGAAGCACACACTAACCCGGAGCAGTGAGCTGCCATGCTACAGCGGCGCTCGGGGAGCAGTGAGGGGTTAGGTGCCTTGCTCAAGGGCACTTCAGCCGCTTTCTACCGGTCGGGGGTTCGAACCGGCAACCCTCCAGTCACAAGCCCAAAGCGCTAACCAGTAGGCCACGGCTGTCCTACAATCTGTCCTTTTAGCCTTGTTGGTTTCTAATACCTAGTCGCTCTTTGGATCTAGTTTTAGGTTAAAAAGGTCACTACATCTGCCAAGAACTACAGACTAAAGGCGTATTCACACCAGGAAGGTCCGTTAGTTCACTTGCTTTGGTCCGGACCAATTTTTTTTTTCTTTTTTTTTTTTTTAGTGCGGTTCGCTTTCACACTGTGATTAATTGCAACCGGACCAGAATTTATAAACAAAAACACATGTGCTAAGGTCGGAAGCCAAATGTCCCACGTAAATAGGCTACAATGGAGACTTTGCGTACTGTAGGTCTACTTGTTATTATGCTAGCAATATGGTTTATAAACTGAGCGCTGGAATCCCCTCTCTCTCATTTGTTTACTAAAAATCTTATATACTTCTGCATTTTTATGTGTTTTCTCCAGCATTTGAGATATCTGGACATCTGCCCAGATATCTAGGAGGCAGCGTGTCTCCTCAGAGCTCCAGGTTAAGCCACGGCTCATCTCTACCTAACCTACCTGCGTTTGTTTGCTTCACGTGTCTCTCTCTGTTGTGTGTGTCACTGGGCTATCCTACATTTCCCATAACTAGTGCAGTGCCCGTCGGAAGTATGTATTCCTATAGTGGGAGCTGAAGAAGATTTTTCAGTTGTGACCATTGTCGTGACCCATGTCTCCTCCCCACAAAGACATTAATTGTAATGTTTTTACTGGTGGTTTTAATTGTATTAGCAGTGCACATCTTTGTGCCCGTAGCGAGACACCTGCCCAGTTTCAAATCAGCGTGCCACAGACAGACAGACAGACACAAACTCACCAAATAAGTTAAAAGGAATTCTTGATTTATAGATAGATCATCAAATCACTCATGTTTTGTCTGTAAACTGTAAAATAACGTTGAGTCTCCGTTGCCATGGTTACCATCTAGCGTTTGAGCCAGCGCAATAATTTAGAACTGTCATCAGGCAACTGAAAATATTAGAGTGGAGAAAACCTATTTTACCGATATATTTTACATTTCTTATCCAAACAACGTCAAACTTAGCAGTGCACATCTTCGTGCCCGTAGCGAGACACCTGCCCAGTTTCAAATCAATCGGGCCAACGGTTCGCGACATATGCGTGCCACAGACAGACAGACACACAGACGCTTCTTGATTTAAAGATAGATGCGCGAAAACTACGGGAGCTCGTCAAATCCAAAAAGGTAGATTTTTGCAACTTGGGTCGGATCGAGGTCGGGCTGCTTTCACACCATAAAGGAACCGCACCAGGGTTCGGTAGGAACCGCTCCGAGACCACCACCTCAGCTGGGTCTCGGTCCGCTTGTTTGGTCCGCACCAGAGTTCGAGTGATTGTATTCACACCAGTCAAAAAGGTCCGAACCAAGCAAGGAAACGAACTTGAGTTCGTTTTAATCGAACTAAACAAGGCAGGTGTGAATACACCCTAAGTGTTGGTTTAGAGGATTATACCTGTACTGTCAAATCACTAATAGGCACTGACATTAGTAGGACATTAGTTGGATCCCAAGATGGCGAAGTGAAGTAGTACCAACTACTAGGAACAACTCAGGGTTCAGGGTCTTGCTCAAAGACACTTTGACATGTGGTCCACGTACCAGGGATCAAAGTGCTAACCCTCTGGTTTGTGGACAACCCACTCTACCTACTGAGCCACAGCCGCCCCTTTTTTAAGCTATCAGGTGTGATTTACCGGCACCCCGAAAGTTCTTGGCAGAGGATTTCAGACAGGGCTCATAAGGCTCATAAGTAGTTAAAAGGTCACAAGTGTAAATCCTTAAGCACAATCAGCAAAATCTCACAATCGGTTTTGAAACTAATTGGCAACCAATGGAGACCAGGAAAGGTTTTAGGTATGTGGTCTCTTCTGATGGAGTGTTTTGAATTAACAGCAGCCTGTGAATGTTCCTGGTACAAGAATAATGTGCATTGCAGTTGCCGAGTCTGGAGGTGATACATGCATATGTGACCTTTTGTAAGGCAGAATATGGGTCAAGCCTTAGAAATGAATTTAAGTTAAAAAAAAGCAACCTCTGTCGCCCAAGTGTTAAAAGAACCAAAAAACACTTGAGATATCTGAGGCTCTTGCTTAACGGACCATTAAATTCCTGTGACTACGAAGTCATTTGAGTGAATGGAATGTTTTGTGGTGGTGAGGTATGGCGAGATAGGCCCCAAACGTAGGCCTCACAGGGACAGAGTTCAGCAATAGATAATCGAACATAAAGCAGTTCAACAAAAGTAATCCAGAAACCCAAACAGATGTCAAAACACAAGGAAATAACTAGAAACTGCAGGGAACACAGGCATGAAATCACAAGGAAAACCACCCAAAGGAAGGAATCAAACAACCCAAGGAAGACCACAGATAAACTGACAGGGGTAACAGAACAGACAACTTGGCAAAGAAGAAGGTAGAGGCAGGACTATATATACACATGGGCAGAGGGGTTGACGAGACATAGGTGAAACTAATGAGGGGGGAGCACACAAGGAGAAACCAATCAGACAGTCAAAGAGGGAAAACACAACAAGTAAAGCAAGACAAGAAACACTAAGGAGGAAGCTTACACAATTAAAACAGGAAACACGAAGAAACAAAACAGGATTACAACAGAGGTACCAAAAATACGAGATCATGACTCGTATTTGTCAATGAATGTTGACTGTACCCTTTCCTTCTGAATCCTGCACATGTCAGTTACTTAAAATTTCCTTGAAATTCACTGGTACATATTGCAACTCATCATTTATCCCTTGTATGTATATAGTGTAGATTTACTTCTATTTCTTGTAGATTTGTACATATGCAAATCGTGTTTTTGCTTACACTATTGTATTTTATTTATTTTTATTTTATTCTAGTTTTACTCTTATTTTTATTATTATTGTCATTTTTTTAACTTACAACTATTGTGTTTTTCAAGAGTGATTTTTTTATGTGCAACTGAGCTACTATGACCAAGCATTTCCCTTGTGGATCAATAAAGTCTAAGCTAAACAGTCCACATTTTTCAAAAGATAGGGTTGCCTGATTCACTTCTGAAATTACACCTTTTTCTCCAGCTCACTGGCTTCTCTTTATCCACTTCTGCACAAAGTGTCTGTGTGTGTGTGTGTGTGTACTCTACAGGAGTGTTATTTTCCTGCTCACGAGTCACTTGTTGGCCCGGCACAGCTTCACTTTATAAAGCACTGGTGCCTACGAGCCGAGTGCATAGCTGCTGTATTTACCCTCTCTGGCAGCTTGATGGATGTAGCACGGGCATGCTGCCGCTTTAAATACTTCAACTACGTCTGCTTGAGAATTCTACTGGAAAGGGTGGACCTGTTCTCTGTGTAGTTTGTCTGAGGAGAAGGGTTGGGGGGGGTTTGGTGTGTGCCCTTACCCGTGTTTTTCTTGGTTTCATTCTCATAGTCTCCAAACCGTAACTCAACAGCAATCTTGTTTTCACAAAGCTGAATATATAAAATGACACCTATTTTATCAGCCTCAATAGCAGACTGATGAAAGGGCCCCATTAAAGTGTTCAAAAACAGGAACCCAGTGTTTTTCTTTCCATTTCCGTCTAGCTCTATCACCACCGGCAGCTGGCTTACATTTTTCAAACTTCTACTGCCAGGCATTTTGTAGAGGGCTGACTGACTGATGCTTAGCACTGATGATGCTTTCACTACCAAACACAACACCTTAATTGATGCAAATAATTTTATAGGTAGACAGGTCGTGAAACAAATATATGGAGGGATGAAAAGGATTGAAGGGTATGGAATCAAAAGGGGTCGAGGGGATAGGATGAAAAAGGGGAGTAATGTGTAAGCTCATAATGGTAGAGGAACCAGGAAATGAGACTAGGATCCTTGTTCACTAGTTCCTTTGATGAAAGGTGGAAGAGGGAAAAAAAGGTGACTACAAAGCTGACGTACAAACAAGACCTATCCAACCCTGAAGGTAACAATAAATTGTCAACGGTGCAGAGATGAACAAATCTAATATTATTTTGTGGAGAACACTGTTAATGAGGTGGGATTTAGGTTCGAGGGTCATGATCATATAAGGAAGTTTTCTGTCCGTTGTGCCTGATGTCATTAAACAGCAAGCTCCAGCTGAAGAATTGCTTTTCTTCCTAAACCACACAGATGTTTTAGGGCTCATTTCCTACACCCTTCTTTCCTTGGTCTCATCAGGGGAAACAGGAACATGTACTCAGTTCATTGAAGCTTTGCAGTTACATCTGAAATCTCCTAGCAACCATATCTGGCATTAGGAAGGCCCAGCAGACAGCTCATTGTGTGGAAAAAAAAAATAGGAGGAAAAACAATCTTATGGTGCTGTCTCTGGCTGGCTCTCACTACTGTCTTGGTTAGGGCGTGGGTCTAGGATTGATATTTTGATAGAGTTCAAAAGATGGTGAGCTTTTACCCAAGCTGTACTGAACTTGTGAAGGAACAGCAAATTACTACTGGCCACTGCAGATGGAAAAATACAGTAATAACAAACTAACATTGTATCTGATATTTCCTGACATTCAAATGTCATATAATGAAATACAGAAATTATGTACTATATATTTGTTAAGACATGTTTAATTGACCAGTGAAGTGCCTTCTTGTAGTTAGGTAAAAGTTTGTCCTGGTTCAACCACAGATTGTATGGACAATGCGTCCCCACTTCCTTGCATTGGCCAATCTGACGCTAGTTTCCTGGGGTTACGGGTGGCGCCATCTTGTGAGGCTGGAGCCGCGATATCAATGGCTCGCCCGCACTTCCGCTAGACTGTTTGCATGGCAACTGGTTGTCATCATGAGGTCTCATCCTGTTCTATAGCGACAACTAACTAACTAAAATGACACATATCAGAAAAACGCTCAACATTTATACATGCATCAACATTATGTTGACTACCTAAAATGAGAGAATCTATCCTTGAAAAAAAAAAATGATTTGACGTATATTTTAGTGTTTTACTTCAGTCCCATCCACTAACATGGAGGAGGTGGAGCTTATGACCTATACTGCAGCCAGTCACCAGGGGGAGCTCTACTTGCTTTGGCACTTTTGAGGAGCTGTAATGGCATCAATCTTTATACAGTCTATGGGTTCCACAGACAACCACTTGTTCTTTTTTAACCAGAGGCCCTTCTGTGGCATTACTGCAGAGATGCCATTCATATACATTTATTATTATGAATTAGTTGGCTGCATTTTAAAATGAAGCAGCCCAGATGTCCTTCTCTCTACCCACAGCTTGCAGTTCTTCCTGAAGGATGCCATAACATTTGTATGCCAGCTGGCTGATAATCCTTCTAGTGTTCTTGTTTTGCTCCTCTGAGCAGGACCTGTCTAGAATACCTCTCAATTGTCGCATCCAGGACGCCTCCTCATCAGATCCCCAAGCATTTCCTTTCAGCACACTGAATTTCTGCTTGGATATCAGATTCCGACCGATCCGAACAGAAAAACACACAGCTGCAGCCGTTAATGCCTTGAACCATGGACATTTTTGAGACCTTCGCCCCAGAGGCTGCCATTTCATGGGTGCCCCCGGTTATTCCAGAGCCACATTTCTACTGCTAGCTTTCCACTCACACCCAGATGGGCGCTTTCAGCTCCAAGCCTGGTGCCAGAGATACTCAGCACTCAGACACTGGTAATCAAATGATGCTAATGAAAGAAAGAGGCCCGCAGCGCCTCAGGCCCAGCGTCACCTCGCTTCAGCTGATAACACAACCAATCACTTTGTGGCACTTTAAGCAGACGGGGGCCCTGCAGCTATCAGAGGGACAGGAAGTGGGCCAACAAGTAGCTTTGGCACGGCTTTTGAATCTATCTAACATTACTGTCTTCATTTCCTTCTCAATGTGTTTTTTGAGAAAATATGAAGACTAATCCTCACTCTGCCTTGTCTGGTTATTTCTTTTTCTATTGTGCTACTGAGCATTTGCACAAGTGAATTATGTAAGTCTAAAACTCAAGTTAAACCAGATGTAGTCATGAATTATCGATTAGGGCGATCTCATTATGCCAGCTGCCACTGTGGTTCAGCTGACTGTCATCCAGAAAAGACAAGTGCCCTATGCTAAGTGTGTCTTCTTTACCCTCATGAGCTCCATTACAGCAACATTTGCTTGGTGTCTCTTTGGGGACATCTGCAATATGTCTCTGATAATGGAATGAACAAAGGCAAGGCAAATTACAAATATGAGCCATGTACAAAACTGGATTTAAGGATGATTTTTTTTAACTTACGTATAAAGAAGAACTCTTGAAGTTGAAGCAGATGTCTGAAGAGTTTTACTGAGGTATGTGATGGACAAAAATCAGATCAGAAATGCATTTCAGTCCTAAACCATTCAGTTTTTATAAACAGCAGCAACATTTTAAAATCAGTTTGCAAGAAGCCACCATAAAGACTTTTTTCCCTGATCTCTAGGAGGATTCTGGCAATGCTTTCTAAATGAGCTGCAGCTGTCTGATGAGCTTTTTAGAGTGTGAAGAGAGAGAGAGAGCCCACTGAAAATATGTCCTGCTGAGAAATAAGTCCTTTCATTCTTGAGACGTACCTAACCCAACTGTGTCCAAACATCTTCATAAGCTGAACCACAGTGAGACCAGGGGGGTATTGCACAAAAGTAGAATTAAGACATCCAGGATAAGTTACTGAGCTGAGCTCAATGAATCCGAAACAAGAGCGTGAAGGCTTAATTGGTTGCACAAAGACCAAGCCAGGATGAACGGACACGGATTCATCAAGCCAGGTGAAACCTATCCTGGATCAGTGCGCGCTCACGGCTTCCTCAAATAGACCCCGCCACCGATCGCAGATTCACTGATTCACCATGGCAAATAGAGCGACGTACTTTTCCCCGTCGGAGGCGCAACTCCTCATGGAGGCCTACGAGGAGGTGAAACATAGAATTAAGAAGAAAGGCAACACCGCCACAGTGATCAAACAAAGAGAAAACGCGTGGCAAAGTATTGCTGACCGCCTGAATGCGTAAGTAGTGCACAATTATTACACACTCACCGCTCCGCTGAAACATCACAATTAGCCTACAATCCAAATAGTTTATTCACATCTCCAAAAACGCAGTTCACTACGAAACGTAATGTACTCAAATTCACCTTAAATTACCCCTGAAAACATACCAATACCACTTAATTTAAATTAAGTGGTCCTGAATTTGTTAAACAGGCCGTTCATTTTACCTTAAATGCCATTTTAAAGTATGACCCCTTAATCTGCATTTAAAGTATCAAGTCAGGGGTTCCCTTTATTTGTTGGGATTAAGGGGGTAATTAAGGACGATTTAAGTATATCTTAATTGTATTTTAATTCAGGAATTCCTTGATTAAGGGGGGAAATCGAAAAAGTAAGGGGTAAATTCAGTATTTTCAGATTCTTTTCTCCTTAATCGACATGAATCTATGCACATTTCTACTTAAAAACTACTAGATTTCAGATGATCTGCAATGCTGACTGTCTGATCAGCAATGTTGTGGCAAAATGGCCTGGCTCAGTCCATGACGCCAGAGTCTTTCGGGCCTCTGAGGTCTATCAGCGCCTATTACAAGGTGAGCCACACAATCCCCATTAATAACCACTTTTTACGTCATGGCTGTGTCAAGAATATCACTCTGTTTATGAGGTTGTAATGATGACATTTTGTGTTGACAGGTGAATTCTCTGGTGTGTCGCTGGGAGACAGGGGGTATGGCTGCCAGCCTTTTCTTCTGACCCCGTTCACAGACCCCCAGGGAGCACAGCAGGCCTACAACCATGCCCATGCCAGAACCAGGACCAAAATCGAAATGACATTTGGCCTCCTGAAGGAACGCTTTCAGTGTCTGCACAAATTAAGGGTCAGCCCTTCGAGGGCATGTGACTTTACTGTGGCTTGTGCTGTCCTCCACAATGTGGCCTGCCTGAGGAAGGAGAGGGCCCCCAGAGTGCCACCAGCCATGAACTGGGACAATCCTGCAATCTTCCCTGATGACGCCGGTGGTCGGCTGGTGAGGGACCAATATGTGCGAAATTATTTCAGTTAAAATGCGTGCTTCACATTTTTCAGTTCAATATATCCTGCAGTGGCAGAGGAATTTGTGTTTTTCTTTTTATTTACTTGAAATCTTGAAATTGAAAGCTTCCGACTCGTGACCGACGGTTGCCGGTTCGGACCCCGACCAGTAGAAAGCGGCTGAAGTGCCCTTGAGCAAGGCACCTAACCCCTCACTGCTCCCCGAGCGCCGCTGTTGTTGCAGGCAGCTCACTGCGTCGGGATTAGTGTGTGCTTCACCTCACTGTGTGTTCACTGTGTGTTTCACTAATTCACGGATTGGGATAAATGCAGAGACCAAATTTCCCCTCACGGGATCAAAAGAGTATATATACTTAGCCTATACTTACTTATAAATTGATTTGGCCTCTTATGGTGTTTGTGTTGTATACTGTGTGTGTACAAGCTTGCAGGGAGGCTACTGCATCCATTCATTTGTCTGTTCATTTCATGTGTATGGATTTGTCCTGCATTTATTTCAGTGTACAGACATGTGGGGTGTATTATACAGACCTCTGAATGTGTATTTCTCCTTGTGTTGTATAATATGCTTTTATTCTGTGCTTTCCATCTTGTAGAGTCACTGTGTGACTTCAATTTTGAAAGGAGCTGATGGTTTACATGTTTTGTTTTATCCTTATTCAATAAAAGAACATGATGTTACACTTTGATGTGTGCTTATATTTAAATGGGATGTGTATTTTATACCACGGAGTATTAGGGCTACACTGAGGAAGAAGAAAAAGCCATGAATTTATGACCCTGGTTCTTTCTGCGGGAAAAAATGCATATTCATTTTACAGTCCTGACAATTCTGACAATGTGATGCTGTTGTGGCAAAAGATTAAGTATGTCCTTGTTTGTGAAGCCTATATTGAAGTACAATTCTGCAAAATACTCCACAGCCCTCATTTTAACAACTGTCCCCTAAAACAACGGGTTACAATATTTGACTTTATTGTCAAAGTCTGTTTTTTTTTTTTTTTTTTTTTTTTTTTTTTGGCTTGCTCTGTGGCCCTAATAGTCTGTGATTTTATATATAGCCCTATGGGAAACTAAATTATGTGATTGTAAAATCATCGTTTATCCAAAATGATTGAAATTAATGATCACAAATGTTTAAATAATAACAGTGGGTGTAATTCTATGTGATAACAATGTGTAGTGGGCAGTGGAATAACTATTGGTTTCCATTTGCGGTGACTGCTGACTGAGATAAGGGATGAGATTAAATAGATCCTGGAACTTAGCCTGGTCTGGAGCAGGCTAGCTCCACAGAATAAATCTCCACGGTAACTTATACCATAACATATCCTACTGCTCCCTATCCCGCTTTTGTGCAACCGGATCACGGATAAATTGAGCCAGGATAACCAACATATCCCGGCTTAATCCCTTATCCTAGTTTTGTGCAATACCCCCCAGGTGGAATGGAGCCACATGAGATTTTTGTTTTTGTGACAAAACCAAAAAAGGTTTATCTGTGACATTTTTAAATATAACCTAGCAGTAGCAGTTATGCTGCAATGTTTACCAAACAATTTGTAATACCAGACCAAGATTTCCTGATGTCATAGTCATCAACACGTTTCCATCTTTAGCCTGACATTATATCCACTCTGAGTTCTGGAGAAGGGAATTAATTTTTTCTGAAATAGAGCATGGAGCCAAAACACACCACAGTGACTGGCCCCCACTAACAAAATGTGTGGAGTTTGCATGTTCTCCCTGTGTCTGCTTGGGTTCTTTCCAGGTACTCCAGCTTCCTCCCACCATCCAAAGACATGCTGGTTAGGTTAATTGGTGATTCTAGATTGGCCGTAGGTGTGAGTGTGAGTGGGAATGGTTGCCTGTCTGTCTGTCTGTGTTAGCCCTGTGATAGACTGGAGACCTGTCCAGGATGTACCCAACCTCAGGACAGTGTTACTTCTTTTAAAAGTGTAAGTGCATCATGACAAGTTGTGTGGTATGATTAATGCAATGTTGTGATTGACACTAAGACCAGACAGCAGTCATCGAACCATAAATAAAGGTAAATTCAAAGGATTTTGCAACCTATGTGGGTGAGTCATCCTGTATGGCCTGTAGGTACAGAGCAGAGGGTGCTGTCTGAAACACCTCAAGCTCTCCACTGAAAGCCATGTGACAAATCCGGTAAGGGCTTTGAAGTTGCGAAAACATCAACAGCGAAAGCGTTAACCGGATTACCACCAACTGACAACTGTGAGATGTGTATGACTGCAAGTGGAGAACCTGGCTCCTGCCTCAGGCCTGCATTCTGTATGTGAGCGGTCTTACACGCATTGAGGGGCTGATCCTGCGGGGGTCAAACATTCAGTTTACACCAGAGACACCAATGTGGTTTGGATGAAAGGAACAGATATAACTGAAAAACCCACATTGTGTACTGTACAGTATATGGAAGAGCAGCATAGGTAGCACGGATATAATAAATGTTCTCAACAAGGCTTTGCTCTAAAGTAAAACAGCAGAGCAAACTTAGAAGGCAATTTAATTAAAATTGATTACGCAGAAATAAAGTTTTCGCCAGCTCAAGGCTAATTTAGGTGTTTGAAGGAAGCGACCCTGTCTGACTGTTCCTTGAAACGAGCCAGAATGTAGGGTCACGCGCAACGAATGTCACGGGCTGATAAAGAAGGCAGGCGATACTCTTTTTGTTCGGCAGGACCCTGGAGGTCCCCCGCGCTTAATTACATGTGGATTAATACACTGATAAGCTTAATGAATCCTGACTGTCAAAGCAGGTGAAAGGGGGCTAATGGAAGTAATTACCTTGCTTGATCTGTCCATTGGAGGGCAAGCCGGCCCTCATTCAGACGATAAAACGGGGCATAAAACCCACTGTGAGGAATAGAAATGAAATTTGTCATTTGTAAAACATTATCCCGGACACATTAGATGCAAACGAGGAGTTTATGAGGCACTGAATGGGCATGAGTGATTTGACTTTGAAGATAAAGCTGACCTCGGTTGTTTTCACGGTTCTAAGGATACAGATCACCACCGATACTTAAACATTTAGATAAAGTGTGGACCGATTGGTTGGCCAGTATGACCTATGTGAGTGTCACTGGTGTTAGTTCTAGATCAATACAGAGCCTCTAGATGCTGTTTAATTGGACGCAGCGGTTGATTTTCTCAATGTGTCACCGACAGCAGAAAGCCTAACCTATGAATGTGTGTGTGGGCACGTCCCAGTGCAGCTCAGTTCTAACTTCATTTTTCCTTGAGGAAGTATGTCCTTCACCGCCCTTCAGCCTGTCCTTAATGGAAACGCATGGATGTAGCTCAGCTGAGCGTTAACAAGAGAACTCATGGGGACTGTTTGCCGCCATTGTCTGGGGTTTGAAAGATGTGAGTGGGTGACGGCTCAACACCCTTGACATGAGCAGTCTCACTTTAGACCCTCAACTAACGGAAATGCGCAGTTTGTCCATACATTATACACAAAAGAGAAACACAGCAGTACATCCAGTCAAATACTCTGCATGCATGGTTGCAGAATTTTAATAGGCTGCACTAATATTTTGGAATTAATTACAAAAATTATAATGTGAAGGTTGCCACTTATTGTAAGTCCCAAAATTGTGGCACAGTCACTGGTAGAGTTGTGACTTTTTATTAAAATTGAACAACTAAGACAAATTAAAAGTGATGCCTATTATTGGATGATTTTCTACTGGGGTTCCAGTTCTATCATGCCGGTTCTGTGAATTTTTCTGGTTGTGGAGTGAGTAAGTAAGTAGTAACCAGACTATAGAGGGACAGCGGCGCTCATTCACCAACAGACTGATTCAGCTCCGCTCCCACAGTGAACGCTACAGGACTTCTTTCATACCTTACTCTATCCAACAACTCACCTTTCCGCAACAGATAACTCCATGTTATTCATGTGTTAATGCACACCATTGCTGCACACCATTGCACCTTCCTATGTGTATAATATATATTCTCCCCTCTCTAGGTCGCTGGAGCCCATCCCAGCCGCCATCGGGCGAGAGGCGGGGTACACCCTGGACAGGTCGCCGGTCTAACGCAGGGCTATTAACGTCCATACGATCATGGCTTATTTAAATCTTATTTCATTTTATCTTTCTTTTTAGTTGTGGTTCTTAAGAGTGTTTTTTTAGTCTAAGTCAAAGATCTTGTCTATATAGAGAGTGTTTATGAATCAATTTGACTGTCCAAACTGACCGCACACTTGTCTTATTCTTGCTATACAGTTTTATTGTCCACACTGCAGAACACAAAATATTCCAACACACAGTTCCTCATATGTTTTGTGATTATATGATCAATGTAAAGTATACAGTAGTACAAGTTTACTAAATCTACTGTCAGTCGTAGCCCACGCCAACGGCATAAAAACAGTCAGTCTGACATTTCTAATATGCGACTCTTGCTCAGCAAACTCTTAGCTGTATCATAACTTCCGTCTCTCGCATGGTGCATTAATTCAAATTATTGATACACTGTAAAATTGTAAAATTGATTGTTGAAGTTTAGTTCTAGTTAGTTAGTTAGCATTTGAACTGGTAGATTAAACCCTACCTTTTACTCCAGCTCCCCTGTGATTAACTGGTGTCACTTTGGTGGTGAGGGTGGCTAGCATGATGCCCGAGTAAGGAGGGAAGACCAAGAAAAAATGTTGAAAATTCTGAAATGCAGTTGTGCAATGCAATGCAACGGTCATCACCGGTTCATCTGTACAGAAATGCTTATTTTAAAGGAGGGCTAAAAGATCACAAATAAGGCGGTAGTTTGAAGAAGACACATCCAAAACATTTTGAGAAAGTCAGATACACATACGTACATTTATACGCCATCTTCTGCGTAATTCAACGGCCCCGTCAGCAGAGGACTAAACGAGCCGTGGAGCATCATTAGCTTTGCAAAACTGCCTCACACTCGTTTCTGGAACAAAACCTGATGGAGCGCGTCTCTAATGGCGGGCGAATGCTCAGATGACAGACCAAACGTTGCTGCTGATGGGAAAAAAATGGCAAACGTAGAGGTTGATAAAAGTACAGATTGATTAGTCTTTGGTGACTGCACCCCTGAAAAGCTATCGATTCTAAGCTGCATGAAGTGGATACAGGGGAATTAAAGTCAGATGGATATGCTTTAGAGCAAAGCACAGAGCTACTGAGATGATTGCAGCCATTAGGCAGTACATCACAGTTTAAGGAGGACATGACAGGGGTCATCATGTTAAAACTGTCAAGGGTCATTACGAATTAAGTTGGGTATAATGTATTTCAGTGAGAACTAAAAGAAATGATCTGATTGTGTTCGTTTTAGTAGAGATGAATGCAGTTTCTTCACTGCGGAAGACAAACTGTCGTATTGACATGATAGGGACTGGGGCTCTATCGGAGCCTCTGTAACTTACTCACAGCAGCTCTGAAAAGTCTGAAAAGCAAAATAAATCAAGAATAACCTTTAGTGAAGGCGAGTGGTGCTGCTCACTGAAGTGGTAAAAGGCTAAATAGTTTTTTCAACAATGCAGCGTTGCATGTTGAAAAGTTTAAGATCAAGCACCTTTATTTCAGGTGGGTAAAGTTTTTTGGTAGGTATTTTAGAACACTGATGCAAAACCACAGATGAGAATAGACACATTTCTCTGTCCACTTTTAATCATACACAAGTGCACATTTTTACCAAATAAAAGGGTTTAGATAATTAGGCTACAATCAGATTGTCCAACTGCTCCCGTTTTTTGCTCTAATGCTATACTCCCGGATATTACAATATATAGGCAATGATAGAAATTTGTTCTCTATCCCAGGGCTGCGTGAAGAGAATGACGTCATTATTTTCTTGCAGCCCTTGTTTGGGAGTTCTCGCAACTTGTTCTTGATCGTCTGGGAAGAATTCTTTTCTCGTGTGTTGTCCACCAACTACCCTGTGACTGGTCAGAAATTGGAAGTATAAACGGCCTGTCCTTGTTCTTGCCACCTCAGGAAAACGCACACATTTCTCTGTTCTTGAGGAGTATGTAACAGCCTTTAATCTACAGTGTCGAAAATAATAAAGATAAAGAAAAAACATTAAATGAGAAGGTGTTTCTACACTTGTGACTGGCGCAGGATGTTCTGTTTGCCATGGTACCATAGGTACCATACGTACTACTGTACATGCCACACATGGAGTCATCAATTCACATGAGACACACACATCCTATTTTACATACAACTTCCACTTGTTAGAAGGCTAAACACTAATTAGATGTAGCTTCCAAATTGTTGAAGTTTGTGTTGCATAGCAACAACAGTGCTTTAAGGCTTCACAGCCTTTGAGCTCCACTTTTTTGTATTTTCAATGGGTTTCTGGTAAACAAGCAGTAAATTCACTGTCTATTTCCAGGAACAAGAAAGACTAACTTGCCGTCCTCTAATAAGGACTGAACAGCAGAGAGAATAAAGGAATAGCTGCTGTTCATGTATCACATCGGATAAGAACCCAGTTGTATGTCCCTCGCCGTGCTCCACTCCTCACCACCAACAATAGACAGCTAAAAGACTGCTAAATTGGCTAGTAATTGCTTTTTTTTCACTCCTCTGTCCTTTTTCATGAATTGGGTGTATGTGTTCAGTGACACACAGCTCTACCTGACAGCTGTGGTCACTCCTCAGGCTCTGGCTGTTTTTTTCTCACTCTCTCCTTCATGTTTTCCTGTTTGCTCAGACAGAAGCTGTCAGACGGAGCAAACGCTACTTGGACTAATTTGCCAGAAAAGGTCTCTCCGTCTCTGTCTCTGTCTCTTTGCCTCTCAAGCTATCATGTCTTTGTTTCTACATTTCTCCACCTCTGTTCTTTTGGACCGCGTATTCTGAATACATGGTCCAAGAAGTATCCTAAATTTGTACTTATCAAACTTTTTGACAAGGGACTGTGTTTATAGCACAAACTGCCAAAGTCCAGTTTTGCATTGAATGCTTGTTTAAATTCATACCTTTCAGATTTAAGTCATACACAGGAAGCTATGGACTCTGTTGGTTCTGAGATATGTTGTGTTTAAGTGAAACAACAGCTTCTACAGCTGTACCACAATCTACTTGTGTTTCATTGTACAAACGGGGCAATGCCACCCTGCGTAATATTTTTATTTTGATGCTGTAAACTAATACCATATCTATTCCTATAAAATATCAACACTTCTGTAATTTCATCCCATCGGTGAAATGTTATACGGGATGACGCAGGAAAATGAAGCACCTAAAGGTTTTCTATTTATTTTTTTGTGTTGTACTTTGGGAATGGGATCAAGTTCCCACTCCACTCCAAGCTTTTGTTTCAGGTGCTGCAACAGGTTTGTCGTGCCTACAGGTTTAAAAGACTTCACATACTATTCACAGGACAGCAGTCCGTTTCATTTTGATTTTCATACGACTGTAATAACATTATGAACACTACCTTTGCTTGACATTATTCTGTGATCTTCAGCAGCAGGTTCCTCACCAAAGAAATGATGATAGTATGGTTCTGGTGAGGTAGGACCCAAAGGCAGGACACAAAGGGGAGGCAGGACACAAAATTACTTTAACAAAAACTAGGGAACAAAAGGTGCTGCAGGAAAGGCAGGATATCAAAAACACAACTACAATAACAGTTGAGGACCAAAACCAAGACGAGAACTCGGAAACACAAGGAAATGAACAGCAGGACAAACAGGGGTAACGTCACAGGTGACCTGACAAAGAGAAAGGCTACTTACAGGGAAAGGCTATATACATACCAGGGCTGATGGAGTAATGAGAGACAGGTGAGACCAATGAAGGGAGGAGCATGTAGACAAAAGACACAAGGCAAGACAGGTGAGTGGTATCAGAGGCAGGAACAGATGGACAGGAAGTAAACATAAGTCCAACAAGAAAACTGATTACAAAATAAAGCAGGAAACACCAGAAAAACCAAATAAGGTTACACAAAACCTTCAAAACTGAAAACCATGTCAATAGTCAATACAACGTATGGAGCCGTTTATTTGTTTGGGTGACAACAAATTATATTTTTTGGTGTTTGACCATTTTGCAATGTAGGTACTTTCCTACCAGCCAAAACCAAAAACTGTAATTAATCACATGACGTGAGGAGAGCCATAGCGGCAACTAGGGGCTATTGTTATTGTCTTATGTTTCATTGAGTTCAGTGATGCTGAGGTGATGCTTTCATGGCTCTCTTTGGTCCAGGAGTTGATCTTCTTCCCACACCGACATGGATGTCACCAGGACACATTCAAACATGAGTCACAGCTCTATTCCTTCGTACATCTCGGGTCATCTGGTCCGTCGACGGTAAAGCTGTGTGACTGCACCTCGGCCTCAGTCTCTCCCAATGTTCGGGAACGTATGAAATATGCTATGTCCTCTCGCCGTCTCCACAATTCCAGATTGTCATGGCAGTTCCCCACCGACGTGACAAATTGAGTTTACTAAGCAAGTGAAGGATGTCACAGTTTTGCTATCCACTCCAACTTGAACTTCTTCCACTCATTAAAAGGTTCTGCCAATGGTGGCCTTTTCTCTGAAAGACACAGTTTGTGGCGAGGGAGGGTAGCGTGGCATACCTTGAAATCTTTTCAACCAATACAGAGAAAAAGAAAAATCTCAGCATGCAAGTGGATAATCCCACAACCAATCATAGCCATTTTGTTGTAAACTCAACTCCATGGCGCTCAGACGTCTGCGTCACTGACATCACCATATAAATCCCACCCGAAAATTTGGACTGGCCCGGCAGATCTTTGCCGGAGCATAATCAGCTCCCAACGGAGTGACTCCAGACCAACCTTCCCCCAGGCTAGTGGGAAGGTGCAGAACACACCGACTGTACCAAGACTCAGTAGCCAGTGATTGGCCGAATGGACGTATGAGGATCTATTGGAGATCTGTGGTCTAAAAAATGCCTGACTCTGCCAGTTTTGTTTTGTTTTGTTTTAATAAATAACTCTTAACTGGACTGTTCCTGATTTAATTCTGTTGATTGACACGCTGATTAATTGACTCATTGCTTCAGCTCCAGATCGTCTGACACTGCTGCAGCGACATAGAAGTGCACTTCAGGGTGTGTCAGTACATCAGTGTTGTTACAGGGTACAGACCCAAAATGTTCAGCCAGAGATGGCACTAAATGGGGGTTTTCAGCCTGATGTTTAGTTACTTGGCAAAGAAAATTACATCTTTACTCCTTTAGACAGATTGCTGGTATCTTTCCAATGTAATTTGTCTTTTAGTTTCGCCTGCCAAATCTCTATAGCTTAACAAAACAAAAAAAAATGCTACCAGGAGTTTTCACTCTTATATTCTGATAACGTATTTATTACCCTCCTCCGGTGCATCGCATTGCTCTCCTTTGTTCCATTCCCTGTCTTGATGCACACACACACACAAAGCCTGAGTCAGTGCCAACTGGCAAGGCGCAGTTTATCTGAAGGCTTTCTGTGAGGCAAAGTTGCCACTCTCAAAGCGATTATGTTTCATTACAGTAGAAATGGGAGAACAGGGTTTCCTGGCGCCTCAAGATCAATAATAACCCCACCTCCCCCTTCTGCAAACATGCACACACGTACAGATGCTTTATTCTCACGTCCGGGCACTTGTTAGTCTGCTCGTGAAAATGCTGAATCTCCTCTGAGGGGAGAGGATCATGACTATTGTCTTTTCTTTATTGTTTGTTTTGTTGGTGCGGCATCTCCTTTTATTTGCATTACTCATGAATTGATTTCATTTAATTTGATTTAACCCCTGTGTGTCTGCCGGCAATGAATGCATTTAGAGTGTGGATGTAAACAGAGCTGCGGTGTCAGTCCAAAGGTCTGCAGTAAGACAGTGTTTGTTTAATAGCAGCTTGAGTTTCATTCAGTTTTTACCAGCTCTCAGTGTGGACAATGAAACTGAGAGTTAACAGTTGAGTGAAGCTCAAGCTTTGTGAGATCTTTAAGAAGAAAATGTGAAATAGCTGGGATAGAAAAACAAGCAACATACTCTAACCTGGGCACATGAAGAGGCTTCTAGTTTATGGCTGTTTGGCTGCATTTAAATCACAGCCATCTGAATTATTCACCGTTCTGGGGGGAGGAGTGGGGGGTGTGGGAAGCTTTTCTGCCGTAATTAGTTGTTCTTTAACCCAGCATAAGGCTCCAATCACTACTGAGTACGTTCAGATGTATCTCTGAGACCGCTTCTGGCAATGATCCAGCAGATAATTAAGGGCAGGAAAAACAGATTCTGTGAATTACAGCTCCCACACCTTTAATTCTATATTAAACATCCATTTTCTAACCCTCCTCGCTCTTTATCTTCCAGATATGAGATGTTTAGCAGATGCTGCTGGGCTAAAAGCTGCAGTTTAGTCCAATTGTTAACTGTTAATGATTAAAGTGGAAAGAAACATGAAGGGGGTACCTGCATGTTTGAAAGAGGTTGCTATGGGTTGAGGGGAGGGGGCTCCGTGGATCATCCCACAGATACTTGATAAGTTGGGGATCTAGTGAATTTGGAGGCCCGGTCCAAAAGTTTCCCAGCAGAACATTGAATTGTCACAAGATGGTTGATGTTATTTACTTCTTCTGTCAGTGTTTTTAATGTTGTGGCTGTAATGTATTTGCTTTACTAATAAAACCAGAGCAACTGTATTTGTGGACATCTGTTGAAGAGGAGCAGCTGTCTCTAGCAGCTGGACTCACAGTAATTACACAGAACAAGTCAGTCCCATTGTGTAGCGTAGATAAGGTACCCATAATATTTTATATTAAACTACGATGACTTGGTCGCCCCACCCAACATCTCTTTCATATTGTTCTACTATAACTTCTACTTCTGAATTTATTTTACAGCATCCTCAGCCCATTCCAGACTTGTGGGGAGAACTGGGTAATAGGTTTTATGTCAAAGTCCTTTATAATTAGCCTGGAGTAGCCATACTCAATTCTTATCAGAGTATGAGTCTTGTAAGAATTCTCTGCACGCAATAGGGTAGTCCTACAACCAGTCAGAGTATCAAAGTATTAAGGGATTCCCGACAAATGCCTTAATTGCTGTTGATTTTTATTTTTATTTTTTTTACAACAAAAAGACTCTGATTGGTTGTGGAACCATCCATTTGCATGTATTGGTGATGAAATCCAAACGCCGTGTTACCAGACTCAAACAGTATTCTCATACAATCCGAGTTGGGCTACACCAGGCAACCTCAAAGCAGCAGTTAAATAAATATATTTCTGTTGTTTCTTCACCTGAATGTTTTGTCATCTAACACAGATCCAGCTGACATGAGAAATGACTGATGAAAGAACAGACGACCGGGCCAGATGAGGATCTTTTCTTCACACGATTAATTACAGTTCTCGACTTGTGGAGCGATGTGGATGCTGGGTTGGATTAACATTTATGTGTGGTCCATTACAGGAGCCCCTCCTCCTGATGACAGCATAATTGCCCGCTACTTCATGGACTCCATTAATGTAGCATGTCATAAATGACATGGCTGAAATTGCAAGGACGGTGAAATAAATGCATTTGATAATACAAGAAATAATTAAATTTATTTAAAATTCAAGCAGGATTTAATTTACTTATTCATTTTGTTATTCAGGCAACTGCTCGTAGCCGCTTCTCGACTGATTTGTGCTCTCCCGTGCGTGCAGATGAAGGCTCCAGCAGCCTTTTCACTCATTTATGATAAAGGGAAGGCCATTCTAGTTATTTAGCTTCTCATTTATTTGCGGCGCGGCGGACTTTAAATGTTTTCTGTTAATTACATGTCAGCCGAGAGTCAGCGACTGCGAGGAGATAAGCCGGGAGCAGACGCTATCAGGCACTTTCAGCGTTCTCTCAGTAATTTGGTGCCTGAATGCATCGCGGCACAAATAAACAACACGACCCAGAGCCTCTTGTGGTGTTTAATGTTTTAGTCCAGAATCCATTAAGGGAATGTCTGGAAACATTAGGACATTACTTAAGCTGCACTACAACAGTGTTCAAAATGTATGGAGCAGGGGAATTCCTCTTCTTTGTATTTATTTAGCCGATTTAACAACTTTTGATCTTAACTGCATATAGTCCTCTTAGATAATGCAAATAAAGACATGGATAGAGGTCAAAACAACACCAGGTGGAAATGAATGCTACAAATTAGGCAATCTTTCTGACATTTATGCTATAATAGAGCTCGAGTTTTAACCAGAACAAAGAAATCAGAGCATATCACCCCAGTTCTTAAGTCTTTACATTGGCTCCCAGTCAGCTACAGAATAGATTTTAAAGTTCTGCTACTGGTTTACAAATCACTGAATGGTTTAGGTCCAGAATACATGAATGACATGTTAGCAATGTATAAACCCAGTCGAGCTCTGAGATCGACTGACTCAGGTCAGATAGTGGAGCACAGAGTTAAAACCAAACACGGTGAAGCAGCATTTAGCTGTTACGCTGCACACAAATGGAACAAACTACCAGCAGAGCTGAAATCAGCCCCAACTGTAAGCACTTTTAAATCCAGGTTAAAAACATTTCTTTTTTCATGTGCATATGGCTGAGCCCTTTTAAATCATTTTAAATCGTAATCTTGGATTTACACTGTAAGTCCTCTTAATCGTTTTAATATATGTATAATATAATACACTTTTCTTTTTCTTTTTTCTTTTTTCTTTTTTCTTTTTTCTTTTTTCTTTTTCTTTGTTCTTGCTTTTAACTGTGTGTTCTAATTTGTTCTGTTTTTATGTAAAGCACATTGAGTTGCCTCTTGGTATGAAATGCGCTATATAAATAAAAATGCCTTGCCTTGCCTTGCCTAATAAATAAAACAGATGCAACTATATGCTAAATATTCCTAGCTTTTTAGCCTTCCAGATAATACTAGTTATTTGTTTCATCATAATCACACTCCACACAATGAAATCCAAACGGGTTGTTACCAGACTCATACATAGACTGTTGCCACCTGTTGGTATGAAGAGTTATTGTCAGCCAGCCGTTTCCTGTGGTCAAGTGCAACTTTTGGGTCCAGACGCAGGCAACTTGATGCAACGTTCCAGTCGGCCTTCACTGCCGGTAGTGTTTGTTGTGTCTGTACCATTTCTGCCTCACTAGACAGCACTGACACAGGCACACACACAAAAACAGTTTAGGAACAACTCAAAAAAACACCACAAGGTGTTGACCATGGCCTCCAAATTCACTAGATCCCAAACTGATCAAGTATCTGTGGGATGATCCACAGAGGCCCCTCCCCTCAAAGGCCCCCCGCTAACAACATTCTGTTGCCAGATACCACAGGACACCCTCAGAAGGCCTACGTCCATTTTCTGATGAGTCACAACTGTTTTGGAGGCACAAGGGGGACCTATAAAATATTAGGCAGGTGGTCATAATGTTATGCCTGATTGCTCTATATCATTAGGTGCTTTCGTGAGAAATATGAGATTGGTTTGAGCAACAGGAAGCGATCCGTATAAGCAGCAATATGGTAACACGCCAGCCTGTAAACACATAACCACAGGAGAAAACCAGGCAGCTGTAAAACTCCTGAGGCTGAGTCTACTTTCCCCCTACCAGCAGAACAACTAAATAAATCCACGTGCGATCTCAAAATCTATAATTTTAATCGATAATTTTATAAAGCATCTTCTGAACGCAATCATATAACAACCAAGCAAGGTGGAGTCCTTGTTGATTATGGTAACCGCAAACCGTGAGCGGACAAGCAAGGCTGGAATTTCAATGCTCCCAGTGGCAGACCAGAGCCTTGATTGGCGCCGCCATTGTGTGCGTGACTGGGTAAATGCAGACTATTTAGGTCTCCGCTACCACTCTCAAAAACATAGCAGATCTATCATCTTGTGAGATGCTCCAGCAGCAAAATGCTTTCACATAAGACAAAAAGAACAGTGGACCTACCACCATTTATTTTGTGATGGAAAATTAGACTTGAGTCTGGAACGTTCGCAAAACCTATTACACCATATATGTTTGCAACACAACAGGTTGCATATGTCAGTGAGCTCCAGGTCAAATGTGCCCTGATATTAAGCATACGGATGAGTCTAATTTCAGCTCAAATTTCCGCATTTGAAATTAAAAGCACGCCGCCTTCATCTGCGTTATTAAAGTATCAGACATTAAAACCTTTTCAGGTATTCTGAGCAGCTGTGCGGGAGCTCAACTGCGACGGCGGGAGAGAAGCTCGTCAACCAGCCCCCGATCAAAAATGCACTGTGCTAAATTTAACTCGCAAAGCCTGATGCAACGGTGTGCGCAGGCTTACCTTAGCACCGCTGGGCTCATTAACACGCTGCCGGGTGCACGTTGCCTGTGATCTCTCACTGTGTAATGACATGGAGGCAGCTGAGCGGGATAAGAGGCTTCAGCTGATCAATGAAAACGTCTGACTGAAAATATTTAATACTCCATCCACACCCACTTGCCTTTCATTGGAAATTTATGGCACAACATGCAAGGTGTTTCACTTCTTGAGTACCTCTTGTCTTTCTACTCTATTTGTTGTCACCATTTGTTCAGCCCGTGAACTCGCTTGCAGCTCAGCGGAGGCATCGGGGTTGTATAAGTGATTCTGGCAGCAGTACAGTATGCAAATTAAAGTGAGAGGAGCACAGAAGGTTTATGCTCGGGTTAGGTAATCACCTGACGGCCGACACACCCATCTTTATTAAAGAGACATTTCCCCAGTCTTAATGGTCTCATTCTGTCTCTGTGGATTTATTTCCAATCTGTGTTTATTGTCACAGAACATTTCGGTCAGCTCTTGGCAAACTCGGCTGCCAGCATGAAGGGGATCCAAAAAACACAAACCTGCAGAGGTTTATTTATAAAGCATACTTAAAAAAAAATATCTGCATTTTTATGATTTGATCCAGTTTTTTTGGAGCATTCCAAACAGTGAGAGCTGAGGCCTGTCACCAAATATTTGATATATTTGAATATTTTGTCAAAGAAAAAAAAAACCATAGCTATAAAAACGTCAGCGGCAGCGGTTCAGGGGATCCATAAAGACGCCAGGACATTTTCCTCCATCAGTCAACATGGTAAGGTCTGGTCCTTTTAAACCCCATGCAAAGGACAATTAAATTAACCCTGAAAGTGCTCATTTTAGCAGTGACATGGTGCAAGAAAGACAACGGGGTGGAAGCAGAGTCACATAGGTCATTTAAAAAAATAAATATAAAGTCTGATTTGCAGTATGGTTGCACAGACTGGAAGCCAGGCTGAACTTTCCCTGCCCACAGAATATTTGTGGTAAGAAATTTGGTCTGGAGTCACTCCGTTGGGAACTGATTATGCTCCGGCAAAGATCTGCCTGGCCAGTCACATCATTTGGGTGGGCTGTATGTAGCGATGGACGATGGAGTTAAATTTGTTTACAAACAAAATGGCTCTGATTGGTTGAGGGACTATCCAAATACATGTTATTTTGGTTGGCACACGCCCCATAATGAAATCCAAATTGCGTGTCACACATTTGACTCACATTTAAGTAAGATTTGTGCCTAGCTACATCAGCCTAGTAAATCGCTGCAGCTGTTGACAGAATTCCTCTCCAGCCTCCATAGCTGCTAGATAACCATAGCTAGCCTCAGGGTCATTAGCAACACAATGCAGTGGAAAGCAAGCTAACGTCCTGGTTTATGTTAACATTCTGTGAATTAGTGGCACGGTTTTATTTAAATAATATTATTCACAAAATACACGAGACTGATAGCAATAGATTTAGGCTCCATTTACAAAACGAAGCCGGACTGTAAGTTCCTACTGGCTAGCTAGCATCTAGCTAATTTCCTCCTTCACCGCTCGCTGTGACTGATATTTATCAGCCATTACCTCAGGGAAGCACTGTTTCACTGATATTAAGAAAAAAGTGAAATAACATAGAGAGACATACATGACATATGCAGTGTGAAAAGAGCTATTAAACCGCTTAATAAACATTAGCAATGATTAATAGTTAGTGTTTTTTGAGTGTCATTTCTTTTGCAAAAACAGTGATTTAGTTATAAATCAGGCCTTGACTTACCTTGGTTACAGAATATGCCCTCGAAATCTATTTTAATTCCTGCCGGTGTGGGTGATACTTCTAACATCTAAACACAGGTGCATTTGAGGCCGTGCGTGCCTGTTTGACAGCCTGACGTGTCCGTGAGTAATTGCACGTTCCATCAGTGATGCTGACCTCTGACCCCTCAGTGGGAGCTGTGATAAAAAGAGAATGAGATCAATACTGCATAAATCTGAATTAAAAGCAGATCATTTTCTTCCTTCTACCAGCAATCCCATTCGCAAGTCGCTGTACATGCCAAACACGCAGTCACATAAATGAAGTGCAAACCTTCTGGCACCTGTATATTAACAAACATTATAAAACATCTTTATGTAGCTGTAGCTATACATGATCTCTGCTCCTCTTCCTGTGGCTAAATAAAGGATGAAAAGTCAAAACTACAGAGGAGTACATATCGGTATCCCACATACTTACAGTAGTGAAGTGGTGGACAGGAATGCTGAAGGGCTGGTTTCCTGTGCATCAGATCCGTGGACCCGCCGCAGTTGTAGTGCCTACAGCACGGTCCTCGCCTCAACTCTCTTTGTGGTGTTCTTTTAATTATTATTTTTCTGTTGTCTCCCAGAGCTGATGCCGGTATTTACAGCCCCTTCTGCGTCCCGGCACTTAGCGCACGCCACTACACGCTGCCCTCGTGGCTGTCAATAAGGGGATCGGTGTCAGCGTGTGAGTAATTTACAGCGTTCTCGTGGCTTTTTGAGTACGCACCTGGAACGAAGCCTGTAAACGGAGCCCCCACTCTACCGCCTGACTCATTCTGCCCTCGTCGACTACGCCAGCCTCATTCCGCAGCACTTATCCGGATTTAAATGCCACGCCGCAGTACGACAGCTTCTTGCTTTCATTTATACTGCGAGTATAAATAAAGGCCGATCATCAGCAGTGTGGTGTGAGGTGTGCTTTTATCAAAACACCATATTGTGTCACCATTGTATTAACGTCTCCACTCTGAATTCACCTGTAATGCCGGCTGTTGATTTTCAAAATCCCATCTATATTACTCTGCATTGTAACTTTTATAAACCGTCCAGTTTCTTGCAGCTTTTATTCACTTTTTTCGCATTGCTTACTGTATGGATCTACTCCAAACTATATTAGATGTCAACATACAAGCAATATTGATACAGGTCTAAAGAAGGCAGGCTCTCAGTGCATGCTCTTTGCTGCACGTCGTCTTCCCTCCCTCACCTCCTGTTGCTTTCCTTTACTTTTAACTGTCAAAAGGCATGACTAAACTGTGTAGTTAACTGTTTTTGTGCTGTTGAAGGTTGTGTGAATGTGACGCATCAGTACGTGCCAAGCTCGGTATGCTTTGAGACCAGTTTTCCCGCCCACCATTTCTTCTGTGGTGGAAAAGTGGTCTTGAGTCACTCCGTCGGGAACTGATTATGCTCTGGCAAAGATCTGCAGCTTTCACAAAACCTGCACAACTTTTTCTTTTTTTTTTCTATTATACCACATACGAGTTACAAAATATGACTTTTTAACAATCTGTGGAAAGATCCCAGCTCCAGTGTGTTAAATTAGCTGTTGGCCTATCATTCAATTACACGGTGACCGGCCGCGCTAAATACACAAGCAAAGCAATCATCCGCCTGACAACATATATGCTACAAGTACAAGTAACAAGAAGCACAAATGGAAATGTTTTAAGGGAACCCCAAAAAGTGAGGAACCTAGCTGGGATGCGCTTGTTATTCAAAGTTTTATGACTTCTGGGTTGATGTTTGCTACTCGTCAGTAGCGTCAGATAGAACTATTTGTTTTTTTACTTTAACATCCTTATTGCGTGATTCCTAATAAGCCTTTTTTTTTTTTTTTTTTTCTTTTTCTTAGCTTGTCAGCTCAAATAATCGGACAAGAGACACAATTTGTTTGCAGATTGCCGCCATTAATAACATGCATTCTCTGCCTTTTCAAATTGGGGAGTATGTTTTCTTACTCCCCAATTTGAAATTTGCTAAGTTGCCGTGCATTGAACTCTCTCAGCCACCATACTATCCATCTTTCTAATGTAAGATACCTTTTAAAATGATCTGAGTGAAACATTTCTTTGTGTTTCACTGAGCGTCTGCCAAGGAGTTTTTTTTTTTTTTTTTTTATTAAAAAAGAAGCTTCTGCTGCAGTATGCAAGTCACGAACTTGGTATTTTGGATTTCCAGCAGCTGGCACACCTTGCCCACCCCCCCTTTCCCCAGGCAGGGAGAAGGTGGATGGGTGAGTGGAGGAAGGAGAGGGATCCTGTCCTGAAAAAAAAAACAAACAAAAAAAACAAAAACACACTCCTCGCTCTGGCTGTTTACATCTCTTTGGCACGTCTGTGGCTGTTTCCATGGCGACCGGAGTAAAGATAGTTGGAATGTCTCAGAGATACAGTGCGCCGAGCGGTGCTGATTGCTGGACGTGAGCTGAAGGATGAACACGGAACGCGGGAAGTGGGAGAGGACGCCGGCGGCTCGCCATTATCTCAGCCTGAACCCGTGGGAGAATTAAAGGCTGGCCGCTAGACGACTCCAGCTACTGTTTTTAGGCACCAGCTGCTTTGTTTGCCTTTTACTCTCACTGGGAAATGACATTTACAGCGTTAATGAGCTTGATGTAGGGTTGCAACACATCTGTGTTATTAGAGTGAATGATAGAGCGCCCTTTCCCATTAACTGACGTGCTGCACACTGCACTGAATGTCACAGTGTCAGTTATTGCAAGTCACGTACAAATCCCTCATGTTTCTCTTGCACCGCCTGAATCATGAAGTATGCGGCACTTATACACTCAGATACACAATTCTTGTTTCAGTTCTTGTCTCTAAATTCTTCCCCTCTGAAGCCTCAACTCCCAGGATCTGGTTTGCATCTGTTGCTATGGGAAACGAGACTCGCTGTAGAACAGATCCAGTCCTGGAATTTGCTCTTCTTTTACCAAATCAAACATTCTGACACGGCTCCTCGTGTCTCGTTTTCCCTTAAGATTTAAAAAAAAAAAAAAAAAAAAAAAAAAGCAAGGCAGTAATCTGAATCACGGGGGGCCAGTAGATTTCACGCAGCGAGGCAATGCAGAACTCAACAAAGAGATTTTAAGAAACTAGAGAAAGAAACTGCAGTCCTATAGCAGGATTGAACCACCCGACAACCATCCCAGATGGTTTGGGATATTTGCTGAACTTTATATGACTTAAAACTCAAAATATTTGTCTATTCATGAAATTTTAAATTCCACTAAACCTCTTGGGAAAGCTGGAAAAAATAAAAAGTGAAATCTGTAAAACAAAATGTTAACCAAGACCACATTGTCCCATTCTAGGGATTTCTGGGAGTTTTGTTTTTAATGCCATTTGAGGCCAACTTTCCTCTGAATTTTTTTCACACTAGAAAACTTTTAGACTAGGAAATAAGTTCACGTTGCATCAAGATATTAACTCCCAGGATCTGTTTTGCATTGGTTGTTACAGGAAATGAGACCACCCTAGCTGCAGAACAGATGCAGCTCTGGAATTTGATGTTCTTTTACTGAATTAAACATTCTGTCACGGCTCTGAGTGTCTTGTTTTCCCTGCAGATTAAAAAAAGAACAAAAGCGAAGACAGTAATTTAATTTCACAGCAGCTGGACTCAAGAAAGATATTTTGAATGCCGCAAACAATAAATGTATTACTAACCACAGCTGCAGACCTACAGTAGGATTGAACCACCCGACACAACTCCGAACAGGTGGTTTGGGATATTTGCTGGGCTGTAGATGACTTAAAGGGGAATTACCATTATTTACTACCTGGACCTTATTTCTGGCATAAAATATGATCGTTTACTCACCCATATAACTTTGGTGTCATTTGGAGTCGTTCGGACGATATTTAGATCTGCGCACACTACCGGTCAAAAGTTTTAGAACACCACACTTGAGGTGTACGAAAGAAAACTGTACTCACTGCCACCTTGACTTTCTTTGCAGTTTCCCTGTAGGAAAGACCTACATTTTTAAGTGTTGTGATGGTCTGTCTCTCTTCCATTGTTAATTGCCTTTTTCTCGCCATTTTTGTAGCAACACACTACTTTCTGCACTACAATACTGTTCACCTGATGCTCATGAGGGTCTGGTACCATAGTGTGTTCCAACACTGCTTTTATGCAGACAGAGGGGGTTGTAAGTAACCAAGAAAAGTTGGAACACCTATAGGAACTAGTAGCAGCAGCTTTCAAGCCTGATTCAACCTTCATTGCTGCAGAACAGCTTTAAATTGTTAACCCACCTCGTGTTCCCTGAAAGAGGCCTTTTTGTTTAATTCTGAAATGTACATTATTTTTCAGTTTTGGGTAACCAAATGTTTTTTTTAACCTCTGGCTGTTCAGTACTTACCTTTGTACCATTTCAAGCTATTCATTGGACTTGCACGACTTGAATTGCAATAAATAACTGGAAAACTTAGGGTGTACACTTGAACCGGTAGTGTATATCCATATAGTGGGAGGGAGTGACTGGGGCACCGAAACGCAGCCTCTAAATAATGCATATCTGCCGTGAAACTCATTCATTTCACCAATATTTTGTTATGATACGCTAGTGCTATTCCCCATTGAGCCCGGAGTTACCTGTTATCTATTTGCGGACGTGCAGCGGTTTGCTGTTCTTTGGCCAGCTGTTCCTCTCTCTGCCTCTGCATCTTCCTTTCAACGAGCTCCGTATACTCTGGCTCAAAACGGTAAGGACGTCCATCATAAACAAAGTCGTCGTCCACAACCTCAGAATGAGAAAAATATTCAGCCATGTCGCAAAAAACTAGCAGTAGCAAATTATGACATCATCCAGGTCAGAGGTTAGTAGGTCAATCTACAGACCCCGGATGATGATAACAGGTAACTCTGGACTCAACGGGAATAGCACTAGCGTATCATAACAAAGTATTGGTGAAATTAACGAGTTTCGCGGCAGATAATGCATTATTTAGAGGCTGCGTTTTGGTGCCCCATTCACTCCCACTACATATGCTAAATATAGTCTGAACGACTCCAAATGACACCAAAGTTATATGGGTGAGTAACTTTTATGTATTTTATGCCAGAAATGAAGTCCAGGTTGTAAAAAGTGGTAATTTCTCTTTAAACTCAAAATCTTTGTCTTTATCTCCCCTATTATTCATGAAAATTGAAATTTCACTAAACCTCTTGGGAAATAAAAAGTGAAATCTGTTAAATAAAATCTCAACCCTCCCAAAAGCAGCATTACCGTGGCAGTGAATCCATATTTGAGTTGTTGTATTTTTTTTCAGTAAACCCAAAATACCCATGAGGTAGGACACAGGTCAAATAAATCAAAAGAGGCCATGAGGTAAAAGATAAATAGTTTATGTGAATCTCTCACATATCATTTACCTTTACTCTATACACATTGTTTTGAACGTGATATACAGTATGTCACCTTATTTTTTTCTTTTACAATTTGACATAATGGTTTTCTCTTTTTTTTTTCAGCATGCACTTTAGAATGCCAACAAAAGGCTCCACGAATACAGACTTCAAACTAGAATCTTTTTTTTTTTTGTTTTCCTCACAGTAAAACATACAAAACATGAACTCGGGTCAAAAGCCGGACAGTTTTGAGGACACGATGGAGAAGCACAGCATCAGACTACCATGACTTTCACAGGTAAGAGCAATGTACTCAACAGTAAGACACAAAAATACATGTTCTGGATTCAAAAAAATAAACACCTGTTTGTTTTTTTTCTTCAAGTTACAACGTCATCCTAGAAATACACAAAGAACGGTACCCCTTTGTTAATTCAAAGAGTAAAGCAGCGTGTGTACTACACGAGGAGGATTGTGGGTACAGGGTGACACTTGAACAGCTAGCCAACGACTGCGCAGGCCGCAACCCGGCGTGGCGCGCAACTTGTGCCGCCTTCCGGTCGGGCCTCTCAGCTTTTGAGAGCTGCTTTTTTTTTTTTTTTTTTTTTTTTTTTTCGCTCGGTTTTCCTTCTTGTTTGAACGGGCTGCTGAAATCACAGTGTGGATCGGCGCTTTTTGTTTTTCGGGTGCTTATTGCAAATCCGATCTGATTGTTTGGGTACATGGGATTGCTACTGTGCAGATGTAGCCATTCTAGAAGTCCCGCTTTATAACTTGGTAAACTTCTGCTACACTTTTGCTCCGCTCCCACGTAGGGGAAAAGTTTGGAAGAATCAAGTTATGCAGTTTTTTTTTTTTTAGCCACCAGGAGTTATGAGGATTAGTCCGGCAAGAATAATTTGGTTTGTGAAAAGACAAACACCACTAACAGCACTTACGCAGGGTAGTTGCGCGTATGATGCACGGAGGGAGGGGGACTTCTACAACGGCGGCTGCGTCACAGGGGGGGAAACTCTGTCTTGTTCGTGTTTGTGCTCAGACTAACTGGAAGTTATCGAGTCCACTCACTGGCCTTCGCTGACCTGGTCTTTCAACCTGCAGATCTTACCCTGGAGTTTTAGGATACACACACACACACACACGTTTACACACACAGCAGAGCAATTAACCTACTGAAATTACCAAGGGAAATAAAAGCAGAGATGACCATAATGTCACATTTATTCAACTTAGCACATTTGTCTCTCTATACTGTATATACTTTATGTTGATTTTCATATATGAATACACTCCATTTTTAGAACACAAAGTGCCTCAAATGATACATCTTAACACTTATTGCGAGGAGGGATACCACAGCAAGGAAAGTGAACGAGTGTCACGGCGCAGCTTAGCAACTAGCCACCGTTACCTGGCGCGCCATCGAAAGACAGATGTGTGGACGGAGCCGCTTGGCCCAGATGTGCCGTCTTGTCATATTTACAGGAGCAGTGTCTTTACAGATAGTATCTTTTTAAGGACGTGTCCGGTTTGCTTTCCCTTTCTCTCCCCCCTTCCTCCACAGCGCGGGGAAACAAAAAGATAAAATCAAGTCCTCCGAGAATTCCGTTTGTTCGTCGAGTTCCCTCCCTGCTCGCTGAGCCATGAGCTGGGTGGCTGTCAGTCACTGGCCTTTGAGTGCGACCTCGTCCATATTGTCCAGTAGGAGTGGCCTTGTGGCTCCAAATAGCGTCTTCCGACAGCAATAGGTCCTCAAACTGATGACAGTCCTATCCCATCGTCATTCAAACAGGAAATGAATTGTCTAAATAAAATATAAACACATCTCTAAATATCAGAAATGCATCATCTGTCTGGATCTTTTCAGAAGTCCTTACTATGCACCCATGGCTATTTGAAAAAGCACAATGAGAACAGAACAAATCTATGGTCTCTATAAGCCAGAATTATAAAAGCTCTATCGTATACTGCAGTAGTTTGAGTGAGGGGTGATTCAATAACTTGGTGTACAGACAAAGGGAATTGTTTGCTCTTTCTTTCTTTCTTTTTTTTTTTAATTGTTTGACTTTTTGCAGAGCTACGTATGTGTAAGATGCATCTAGCTGTGAGCCAGTTGCTAAGCAACCTTCCGCTGCTGGTATAGACATAATGTAGGGATGGGTGAGGCACACTGCTGCATGACTGACTGTGTCTGCTGCCAACACCTGTTGGCGTGCAGAGGAAATTACGCTCGCCTGTCACGGTTAAAAAGAAAAGTTTTTTGTCAATTAGAAACGACGGCGCCTTTTAGCCGAACCAACAGGCTGCTAATCTGAGATTTGATGTGAATGTATCTGACCTGTTTTAGGGAATTCACGTCCAGCCTGCTCTGTTTAGGGACTTGAGAGTTATGAAGTGTTTTTATAAGAATAAGAAAAAGATATAGTGGAATTTTTAACATAATGTTTGGGGTGTGAATAATGCTAATTTCCAACCATGCCTGCAGGTGCAAGCTGCAAAATGCACAATTTCACCTTAATTATGATCTCATATGTGCGTCTTGGCATCAAGAATGCAAGTTTGATTATTGAATTACCCCACTGTGTCAATACTCACACATAAAATAAAAACACAAATTATGATTCATGCCCGAGAAGGTGCGAGGGTTCCACTCCCCAATCTGACCCTCACCCTCCTTCAGACAGTTACCTTTCCGCCATGGCGGTGCCTTCCCCCAAGCCATTAAGATAGAACGCTGCTCTCTGCTTGTGTGAAACCAGTAAAGACAACCTCTTTGCAGTTATCTGTGTGTGAACAACCAGAAACACAACAGCTTTGGTGGCGCTCCGTCGAAGAAAAAAATAAAAACATTAAAGTTGGGGGTGGGGGGGTGGGAAGAAGGTTAATCGGAAATTCAGCAGATGAGCAAAAAACCCACATGCAGAGAGAAACGAACACCCGGCTGGCATTCTGTGTTTTTAGTTTCCTTTGTGAATTGTTGGTGAAGCCAATGGCAAAATGAGACACAATGAGTGTACTCCCCGTCTAAACCCCAGCATAATAACATTAAATTAAAACTCCTATGTTGAATAAATCCTCGTCCCGGACTCTCCTTCCCTTATCGCGCTCCTTGCTTGCAGACGGATGTTACAGGATGATCCATGCACAAAACATGAGCAGGCCCAGACGTGGGTGAAGAGTGACAGACTGTACGTGTGCTTGTGTGAGCTGAAACAAACTAAGTCCTGTCCCCACACCCATCCCTCTCGTCTCCAACCCAAAAATAAAGCAGACAAAGTCACAGTTGTATGAAGTTAAAATGAAGTGACATCTCTCTTTCTTTTTTTTTTTCTCTTTTTTTGGAAGCACGTCTTTTTCAAGGTATCTAAATATAGCAACGTCTAATATCCCTGATTATTAATATGTTCTGTATTAAATGTTATGGCTGCTACTTCTGAAGCCACCAGTCAGAGTTCTTTTATTGCAAGTCTCGAAGTACGTCAATATCGAACTAAAGGGACCTCCAAGTGACACGGGAGAATTGACTAGTTAACTAAGCACACGAACGAAAGGAAAAGGGAGAAAATGAGAACTTGCTCAGGCTGCCCAAGCTATTAACATTAGTCTTAGCTACTATGTGAAGCACTTATCCACTAGTCACGATATCTAGAACAGAGTTCCGATATGATGCCATAACGGGGGAGGATGGGGGTGGTTTGAGCCAAAGTGGCGCGGGGGCCGGACGTCTCACAGGATGGAGGGGATAGGGGAGCGAGAGCGCCGCAGCGGGCAGGGTGATCCGTAGGGCGAGGTGACGGGAGACAACCTCAGGGCGTTACCAGCCATGCCAGTCATGCCCGCTATGTTGTTTAAGCTCCGGGATTTCTCATAGCCTTCAGATGAGGGGGGGCGACAAAAGGTGGTGGTGGTGGTGGAGGTGGTGGAGGTGGTGGTTGTGCAGGAACAGGACATGAACACACACAGGCAGGCAGGCAGGCACGCAGGCAGGCAGGCAGGCAACGATCCGAGTCCGAGCCAGCCGAGTGAACCGGGACAAGACAGGAGACAGGAGTGAGACAGAGCAACAGTAACATACTGTATGGTGAGAGTGCATGCACAGCACATTTTCTGACAGTGACACTAAGGCAGATTAAACTCAGGCAAATGTTTAGAACTGGAGCTGCTTTGGAGGAACCTCATTGGCTGAGTGGGTAGAGGAAAAGAACCACAGTTCTGACTTAAAATGAAACCCTTCAATAGCTGAAACTGGAATCGAAAGATTTAGGAATTAGTAATTTTGGATGCAGCTGACACCATTTCCCCCCAGTCAAATACACACACAAAAGCTTAATTTGAAAACAAGGTGTGCATGTACTTCCCAGAAAGTGAGTGGTAAAAACTGTCCATCAATCTTCTAGTTGTCAGACTGAGCCTAGCTATCTCCTGCTTGGCAAAAAGAATTGTCAACAAATCATTCAAATGTCTGAAAGGCAACCTTTTCTGGAAATTTAATTTAAAGAAAATCCAGTATCAGTGTTGGCTATTATATGTAACCCAATCAAAGTAGCCAGTGCAGACATGACTACAATGCTACCGGTGAGTATAACTAGAAAAATGGTATTTTAATTAATGGGGATGGAAGTTTTTTCATTCCCAGTGTGTATTCATGGATCTTAAAGGTGAAACTTAAGAGCACAGACTATTCCATTCAGGTCTTTGAGTTCCAGCGATAGCTAGATAGATTGAACTTATTGTTAACTTCATGAAATATATTCAAAAAATGTATAGTCTGCTGTACTACTGGTCGGTGAAAGTGAAAGTGAAAGCTTGCTAGCTGTAGCAAGCATCACATTTCACCAGTATGTTAGCATTTTCAACGAGTTTTTTTCATGACAGAAATTTAGAAAAAGAATGTCCCCAAGTCATGACACACACAAAACAAACAGCTGTTTGTGGTTCTGAAACGACAGTATTTAGAGAACCATCAGATACAGCTAGCTAGGCAAGCCAGTAACCAGTGTGCTCATGTCCCAACATAATATAAGCCATGGTTGTGAATGATAGAATGGAATGAAACTGCTTTCCGTCCACTCATTCAACCAATCAGATCGTCACAACCTCCACAGCAGCTCCGCCTCTGAGAAAAGGCCGCATGATTAAATAACAGTCTGTCAAAGTAGGCGTAGAAACCTATTAGTTAAATGGGAGAAGCTGTTTTTCTTAAGCTGTAAGGGTTGAAAAATAGAGTAATACAAAAGCAATCATTCACTTTATGGCATCATCATTAGTATTTTCTCTCACAGGAAACTGTTAGGAGTATAAATCTTGCTAATGTGCAACAAATGGTAATAGATTTTAAACTGTTCCCTCACACTGAGGTACAGCCTTCAAATATGTAAAAGTCATTCATTTCAAAGCTATCAGCATTCACATTAAGCATCAAATATTACAGATTGTTCATGCGTATATAAATCCATTGTGCTCATACTGATGATGATGATGAGGATGATTAAAAATACCTTTATTCAATCATCTGCACAGATTCACACTTTACCGCAGCTCTAGCTTCTAAAAATGCTGCATGTGATGAACACTGGCAAATTTTCATTCCGCTCAAAATAAACAAGCAAGCCAAAGCAGCCAGACTATTAATGGAGTGTGCCAATCGGCTGGCGTAAACACTGATGAGGAACAGCTAATGGAAATGTTGCCTCATTACCGTACTGCATACGCCACCACTTGTTCTGCTAAGCGGAAGGGTGTAAATTAAACCGGGTCTCTTTCTGAACCAGCCGAGTCGGCCCAACAAAGAGAAGCCTGGGTCTGTGCCAACAGGTAGCCAGGACTAGAAAGGATTCAATGTTTTATGCATTCGTTTTAGCGTGGCGGCGGCTGCAACCTCTACTTCCAGCTGAAGCAGAAGATATTGAGGCACAGCTGCTCTGCTGCCTATCAGTGAAAAAACAACACTAGCCAGGTGCCCTGCTGGGAGTGACGCCACCGTGATGTGCCCCTGTAGAAGATCCCGCATGTGGTTTTTAAGCCGTTGCTACACCAATTCAAAAACTAGCTTGTTTAAATCATGCCCGATTTCTTTGATTTATCCAATTTTTAATATTCCAACACTGAACCCTTTCACCCTGCGCTTATAACAGCACAGAAAAATCTTCAGTGGATTTCAGAATAAGTCACCACCAGTAAATTCTTGTGAAATTTGCCTGCTATAGAGTGCGAACAGTAGCACTAGGAGGCTAAGGAGCAATAACACTAAGAGCAGGGCGTTTCAATAGGATCCTAGAGAGGCAGTTAACTTCTGACAGAAGGCAATTAGCCAGGGCTTAAGGCTTTCACGTTACGGTGCAGATTAACACATCATTAATGTCTCGAGATGCCAGAGATAAAATAAAGGAATTAATCCAACAAACATGTTTAAGACCTTACATGGTGTAAGGAGACTGTAAATTAAAGTATTCCGCAGAGATGTGTTTGCACCCTTACCCTAACTCTTACCCAAATCAACAGGTACAAACTCATTTCCACTGCGTGAGGTGCTTCGGTGATACATTATCACGCATGACCTTTCCTGTCTTTGAAAACTCATGAACGGCAGCAACAAGGCTTTCAGGAGCTCTTTTCCAGGTGTGACCTTTCTATCAATGCACAACTGCGAGACTAAAGGCAACAACTGGCAGGCAAATCTGAGCACCAATCTGACACCAAGCAAAGGATAAGCTATTTAATGGCATTACTCATTGGAAACGCTGTATACTAATTCAATATGTGCGGTTAGCAAACTTTTTCAACATTTTCAACACTGTCCACTGAGAAACAAGAATAAGGTCTATGGAAGCTGTGTTCAGCTCATAAAATTTGTCAGATTGACTTCTTCATTATTCTAAAAATTTTAATTCACAGTGACGACTAGATATGAAATTGACTGTTTGCTAAACAGTCCCCCCATGCAACAACTGATTTTTGGGTTTGTCTGCTCTAACTTGCTAATGTTAGCATGACTAAGTAAGAAGTAACCTTCACAGGTTAACCCAGGATTACTTCCGAGGTCAAAAGCTAGCATATTATTAGCTAACAATATTAGTTTAGGTTGTGGGTAACAAAACTCCTACAAATCTATTGTACTAGGCACAATGTAACGAACATTCATGTCTCACGTCACCTAAAGATGATTTGTCATGGGCAATTAAATGCTAAAAGATAAAGGGCTGAACAAGCTTGGTATTTTAACTATGTCTATGTTAACATTACACATTTGAAGCCAGACCAAATACTCTGCTTACAAAACTGTTGTAGTAGAAAGTTGGTCTGAAGCCTGTCCGCTGGGAACTGATTATGCTCCAGCAAAGATCTGCTGAGCCAATCAAATCATTTGGGCGGATTTAATATGCTGATGGACAAAAGAGATGGACAAAAGAGTAACAGCAACGTAGTCATGCTAGTGATCCGAGTGCCGTTGGGCTGAATTTTTTTTTTCAAGAAACTGGCTGCCATCTGTTTTAACTGACAGCAAAATACCTTTAAAGGACGTACAGTTAAGGCATCTGGCAACTGAATGTTGTTAGTGGGGGCCTTTGGGTCCTATGGATTGAGGGGAGGGGCCTCTGTGGATCATCCCACAGATACTTGATCAGTTTGGGATCTAGTGAATTTGGAGGCCAGGTCAACACCTTGTGCTGTTATTATTTTTTTGAGTTGTTCCTAAAGCATTTTTGTGTGTGTGTCTGTGTCTGGCTACATCCTGTTGGGGATGGCTGCTGCCATCAAGGAGTGTCATTGCTATGGGGTGGGGGTGCCTGGTCTGGTCTAGGTGGGTGCTACATGTCTAAGTAACATCCACATGAATGCCAGGTCCAAAAGTTTCCCAGCAGAACACTGAATTGTCACAAGATGGTCAATGTCATTTACTTCTCCTGTCAGTGGTTTTAATGTTGTGACTGATAGGTGTATAATATATATATATATATATATATATATAGCAAACTCTACAACTTAGTCTGTGTCTCTCTATTTTTTGATGATGACAGCTGGAATCTCTAAGCAGTAGCATAGGCAGATCGGAAGCTCCTGTCTTGTGACATGAATGTGGTAGAACACTGGTCCACGATGCTAGTAAGTACTAACAAAGATGAATGAGAGTATCATATCATAGAATAGATCAAGTCTTAAAATCAGTTAATAATTGTTTGACAACTGAATAATAGTGGGGCTAAATACTATCCTAGGGACACAAGGACAATCCAGCTCCACTTTTCCATTTTCTTTCCATTTATTTGTAATGTTTTGTGTGACACAGCCATAGCAACTGTAACCAAAGGGGGGGATGGGGTTTAGCAAACGGTCGAAATAATGGGACTGATTTTTGGTTAGCAATTTAAGTAGCAGCACTTTTTACAGTGTCACAAATGAAGAAGTCAAAATGTTTATGAGTTGACAGGATCAAAACAAATTGACTACCTTAACGCTTTATATTTCATCTGATAGTGAAATATCAGAACTAACTACGGGTGTATCAGCACCTTAGAGGCAGATAATACACTGGTGTTTATCTGGGCACTGAAAATGGGCAATGGACCTGGCAACAGACAAAAAAGTGAGACGCCGGGTCAAAAATTTATTCAAGTGTTTCCAGGCAACAAGAACACATGAATAAATTGCGAAGAAGCAACAGTTCTGAGTCAGCTGCATGGAGACGTTTGCCCCTCAGAATTGCCGGGGACGGTGTGTCACTTCGGAGAGCGGCAACAGCGGCGCCACCAGGTTACGTTACCTGAGCTGACTAGGGCTGAACAAACAGCCTTCCCCCCTCCAGGGATGTTGGAGTCCCAGTCACTAAGCACACGGATCAGCTGATGAGGATTTTGACTGAAGTCTCCTTTTTATAGATGCCTTTTCTATCTTCTAAAATCTGAACAGCTCTGACTGTTTTTATTTAGACACTTAACGAAAGAAAAGAAGAAATCTAAACCACAGTGATGACTTAAACAGTGATCTGTATTAATACACAATATGGATATCTATGATATCTATGAATGATTCTAAAACAAGGATACTGCATGCTTTTTAAATTGCTTTAATGAAATGACTGACTGATGTAATAATTTTCTACTCTACATTCTCAGTTATATGTAATCACACTGAAAGCAGATTAAATTTTCACATGCAGTTACCTGTTTTTCGTATTCCTCCGTCTGCAGGGCAGGTGTAGTCGCTAGCAGCAAGCAAGAAACACGTCCCCCCGCTCCGGCGGTCCTGTTCTCGGGTGCTGGACCTCCGCATGGGGACCCTCTCCTCGGGAGACATAGTGAAGTCACTGCCTCCACTGCAGTCTGCTGACAGAACTGTGAGAAAAGAAGCAAAAATGTTCCTACCAGCCTTTTCACTGGTTCCACTAATACGTACGTGTATATGTCAGATTTCTTTGATTTATACTACTTATAATATTGTGACGATGTACCCTTAAACCCTGGTCGTATAACAGCACAATAAACATATAATACCATTAAAACTTCCGTGGTGGCATCAATAATTTCCAATTCTCAACTGAGATACTAAATAATTAGATAATATGATAGTTATAAATTGTTTTAATCATATGCCTTTCTCATAGCTACAGGTTGCCAGGCAACTAAAACTACTTTCCTGCAGTCTGACTTTTAACCTTGCGCAAATTTAAAAGTCTGTAACATCTCTCTGGTAATAGAGACCTTTCTTAAGTGTAACATTTCCATTATAAATTTGAGAACACATGTTTTTTTTTTCTATTCAGTTCAAGTTGGAGATGGGATTTATGGCTCTTTGAACGGAGTTGGATCTTGTAGATCCATTCCTATCAAAGAGCCATTCAAAAGACTGGCTCATTTTGATATTCACTTATTTATTTTTAAGTTGCCAGTCTGCAGGATGATGGGGTAAGATTTGGATCAGAATCATTCCAACTTGCTTATGGTGATGATAAGCACAGAGTGTGTACTCTGCTGCGCTTTTCAACTTGTACGTGTTCCCCTTCTTGTGTGTGCATCTGTGTGAAACACGGCCAAAAAAAAAAAAAACAGACTCACAACTGCTACTTGGTTCCTATCATTCGTTTTAAAGAGCTGGACAATAGATTCGATTCGTTTGTGAACATCACATGTCTAGTTCAGGCTGTGATCGTGTTTTTGTACATAAATAAAAGTCATCGTTTTGTGGATGCAGTGTTTCTGGGAAAAAAATACTACTTGAAAACTATTTGATTTCTCCTACTTTGTAACATAAATTTTCAAATAAAATAAAAACTACCCCATATTCTACTATGAGCAGGGAATGAATGTTAAACGTATGGGATTTAAATGATTAAAACAGCAGTTGTCTAATAATACTGATTCTGGTTCTGATGATCTTCACGCATTGTATTGTGCACCAGTCACAAGACTTGTGAAGCTGGCCATCTTTGAGTTAAATGTCATAGTTTGTAATGACAGTGTCTCTGAGGAACAAAGAATAGAAACTGACTCTCCAACAACAGTACATTTGTAGTGGAACATGGGCTCAGAAAGGAGACTGTAGACAGGGAATAGGGGCGTTTGATGTGACGGGAGAATTGCAGTCACGACAAACATCAAACACACCTTCCCACATAAAATGCCTGCCCAAATGTCACAAGCACCACTGTGCAGCACGGTGAGTTCAAAGGTCAGATGGTGTGTAGACCTCCAGTGGATGACAAAGATTCATTGTTTTCTTATGAGCCAGTGAAAGGTTTTACAGTAAATAGAGTTACTGCCTCTTGATTTTATGCCTTTGCCCACCTGTCCCGTAAAGATATATGTAGTGACTTTAATAAAACATATAAACTGTACTTATTTGGTATTTACTGATATAAATTCTGTGAAAGACAATCTGTCTTAATGTGGGGACTATTTTTATGGAGGAGTACAGAGGACTGATAGAGAGCTTTGTCACATGGAACGAAAATCATCTGAAGCTTAATATAAGCAAATGTCTCAGCATGAGGTCCCCTGTACTGGGTAACATGCAAGGACAAGAAATGAAAATGGAGGACACCTTTTTGTGAAATTTTGTTTCAATTAGCATATGAAATTGTTGCATATTTAAGTCCAAGAGAACATTTAATCAAATTTGAAGGAATGCCCTCAAGCCGGTCTTAAAACGGACGGACAGATAGTCAGCATTGGGGAATAAATATCTGTCTGTACCACAATTTGATGTCTACAGGACACTGAGAAAAGTAACTGTACACCCTCTATTGTAAATGACCTCTAAGGAAATGACATGACTAAACCAGATTGATTGTGTTTGTGCATTCTGTCAAGGCATGAATTATTCTATGCTTATTACATGTACGGATCTGAGACCTAATAAACACACAGACTACAAGGAACCCAGAGTGTGCACCTACCCTCAGGAACGTGTGCACTTGAATTCAAAGAAAGTCAGTATACAGGGGTCGGCACTAATTTACATCAATATCAGATGTGTCGGAGTAAATTACTGATATGGGCCTGGAGGGGAAAACAGCCACCTACGAGTGTGAGCAACAAATGAACAATCCCCACTGGAAGAAAGACTCTGACTTTTTCACACAGCCATGCTCTGGTCTCTTACATTTTGCATTATCACTGTGGCAACCACAGATGAAGGCTGCAAGGCAAAAGAGCCCAGTCTTTTGCGAGGCGCTGTTATGGTGATTGTGGGTCAAAAGGGGAAACCATTTCTAGTCCCAGGGGGTGATCTGTCAAATGGGCACTTTTCTTTACCTCAGATAAGGCCCCCTATGGATTCTCCTGACTGCCACTACATAAATAACACCCTTCGTGTGTAATCTGAGCAGAACTGCTGAAGTGAAGCTCCCCATAATTTTGTCCTCCATATGGCCTTGGCCTGACCATATGGTCTTACCTGAGCGGTTGCGTTCTAGTACCCTGCTCCCTTTGACGTGGCACAGGTCACCTTGAGTGCTGTTGCAGGTGGTGTTGAGATCAGCTTTGCAGTATGTAGGGGATCCTCCCTGCACCGTCTGGGGTATGTGTTTCTTCCTCTTCTTGGGCAGCTTCTGCTTTGCCATCGCCAGAGAGTAGTACATCCCAAAGTTATTGACAATAACAGGCACTGGCATGGCTATCGTCAGCACACCAGCTAAAGCACATAACGCGCCCACCACCATGCCTGACCAGGTCTCTGGATACATATCCCCATAGCCCAGTGTAGTCATGGTTACCACAGCCCACCAAAAGCCAATGGGGATGTTCTTGAACTTGGTGTGGAGGCTAGCAGTGGGGTCATTCGGTCTGGCGCCGATTCGTTCGGCATAGTATATCATGGTGGCAAAAATTAAAACTCCCAATGCCAGGAAGATGATGAGCAGCAGAAATTCATTGGTGCTGGCCCGTAACGTGTGGCCCAGCACCCTAAGCCCCACAAAATGACGTGTCAGCTTGAAGATACGCAGGATACGTACAAAACGCACCACCCTGAGGAAACCCAACACATCCTTGGCGGCCTTTGAAGAAAGGCCACTCAGCCCTACTTCCAAGTAGAAAGGCAGGATAGCCACGAAGTCGATGATGTTGAGAACGCTCTTAACAAACTCCAGCTTGACCGGGCAGAATGTCACTCGCACCAGGAACTCTATAGTGAACCAGAAGACACAGACGCCCTCCACATACGTGAGCGCAGGGTCAGTTTCAATCTCGTACTGCGGACCCGAGTCGGGCACGCTGCTGTTCCGGATCGACTCAGTCTTGTTGATGATTTTGTTGAATGCCTCATGAGTCTCCAAGCAGAAGGTGGTGATGGAGACCAGGATGAAGAACAAAGATGCAAAGGCAATAAACTAGAAAGGAGGAAAAGAGAAAATATACATTACTGTCAATCCATCGTTTACATTTAAGGTCATGTGAACCATGACGTCCAATACTTTGGTTGAGGATAGACACAACACCAGAATCAATCAATTCATTTGCTCTTGAGAAAGAGATTGAACCCAGACAGGTTTAATTAACTTGCATCAATTTGAATGGACTCCAGAGAGAGGAGCAGTGTATTAGCAAGAGCAACACATAAACACACACTTCCCTGTGTTCCTGGAGAGGTAACATGGAAACACAGATGCAGTCACAATTAATTTACTGTTGCTAATATGGTAGGCAGTTGGCAGTGAAGCAAAGAAGGGAAGCCGTGAACCAAGACTCTGGAATCAGTGGGGAATACGGAGAAAAAATAAAATAAAATTGTGTGTTTAATTCTTTTCCTGAATTCCATATTGGACATTTGTGTAAATATTGGTCTTTAGCATATTGCGTTATATCACACTCTCATGCAGTTGCATTGTGTGTAACACCTTCAAGTAGCAGGGATAGCTACTTAAACATGAAGAACTGCATAAATTAATAAAGAATTGTCTATGACTTTTAAAAAATTAACATAAAAGCAGAAGAAAACTTCTTTGGATAGTGTATGGATGTTATGGTACATTTGGAGGCTCAGATTGTTTTTTTGTTTCTTTTCTTGCTACAGCAGATAAAATGCATAAAACAAGTTTGTCATTTATTTTAAAGAACGTGAATGTTCCACACGGACTCAGTGGTATAATAAACTTAAAGCCCCAGTTGGGGATGAACCCCTATCATCTACCATAAGGTAGATCATGGGACACCTATAATTGTGTCTTTTATAATTGTTAGAATGAGTTCAATTCAATAGATTTCAGTGAAAAGTCTGCGCAGCACTTTCCAAAACATTCTGCATTTAAGATTTTCCAATTTAAAGAACAAATAAAAAGACAATTCAAATTATGGCCTTGGAGCATGAACAATTGACATCTGTCATTACTGATTTATAAAGCTTTATTTACCATTAATTATCGTGACATATAGCTTAGAAAAAAAATACCTGTCCTGGAACAAAGCTGCTAATGCTATATAGATCAGCGCTAGTCATTCCTAAGGATTCTTTTGTCTTCTCCACCACAGTGTTTTGTATTTTTGGGTCTCACGCAAAGAAATAGCACAGGTTTTACAGATGAAAGTGATTTCTGTCTGAACAGGAGTGTCCCAAGGCAAAGTCATAGAGACAGCGATAGCAACACCTCAATGGTTCTTGTGGGCTAATAGTGAAAGTAAAAGCATTTCCACAGGTACAATGCGAAGGGAACTCATGGGATTGGGACTGAGCAGCTGTGTAGCCTTAAGAAAACCACTAATCAGTGAGGCGAACCAGAAAAACTGGCTTCAGTTTTGTAGGGAGCATTAAGATTGGACTCTGGAGCAATGGAAGAAGGTCATGTGGTCTGATGAATCCAGATTTACCCTGTTCCAGAGTGATGGGGGCATCAGGGTAAGAAGAGAGGCAGATGAAGTGATGCACCCATCATGCCTAGTGTCTACTGAACAAGCCTGTGGGGGCAGTGTTATGATCTGGGGTTGCTGCAGTTGCTCAGGTCTAGGTTCAGCAACATTACGTGTCCAAAGAATGAGTTCAGCTGACTACCTGAATATACTGAATGACCAGGTTATTCCATTAATTATTAATGCCAGGATTCATGGGGCTCAAATTGTGAAAGAGTGGTTCAGGGAGTATGAGACATAATTTTCACACATGGATTGGCCACCACAGAGTCCAGACCTTAACCCCTTTTTTGAATCTTTTGGATGTGCTGGAGAAGACTCTCCCATCATTAATACAAGATCTTGGTGAAAAAGTAATGCAACACTGGATGGTGACATTGCAGAAGCTTACTGAAACAATGCCAAAGCGAATGTGTGTATAATCAAAGCTAAAGTCAGTCCAACAAAGTATTAGAGTGTGTGACCTTTTTTTTTTTTTTTTTTGGTGGCGACTTTTTTTGGCCAGGCAGCGTATATAGACACCAGCTTCAGGAGAGGTAATTGGAGAGACGAGGTGATGTCAGTGAATACTCTATTTGTTAAAATGTTCTCATCAACAAGGGAAAAGAAGAGCATGTGACAGCGAGCTCAGAGTCACTACCAAGCAAAATCCACAATCTTAGAGCAGCAACAGTACCATAGTATTAGATCCAAGACACATTTATAAGCAAATTCTATTTAAAAATTCATCATTTTAGACTCATCTTTGAAAAGCCAAACGATAGATGACAGCCAAATGATGAGTCATGACCAATTTTTATTCTGCGCTCAACAAATTTTTGGTCTCCTTTTGCAAGCCACCTGTCAGATACAGAGCTCACATCTTGATATTCCGCTGCCCTGGAAGAAAGCTCTGGGCTGGATTTGCAAACATCCAACGCTTTCTCCGAGAGCTAGACGAAGCAGATTTCCACACACACAGCCTACTATGCTCCTTCTCCACCTTCCTCCCACAGTCCATCCACCGGTGCGTTCTGCCTACTGAGCTCTAAAGAAGTCGTTTCACACTCTGGCTTGTTTTTGGATCGCATGACTCACGCGCTCTGAAAATATCATTGCCACTATTTGGGTCGCCCTCATCCTGAACTGTGTGCGTGCGCCGACTTTACGGCTTCTCTTTGTACATTATGCACGCGTCTTTATTGCACTGTAGGAGTGTGTTCGTCCTCTTTCGCTGAGATTGTTGTAAAGGCTCAGCTCAATGCAAATAAATAAAATAACGCAGCATCTCTCAGCACCAGTGGAACCAGTCAAGGATCTCACTGTTTTCATTTGATAAAATATATAGGCAGTATAAGACCTTCAGTGTACTGTATATGTATATATAATCTTTTGGACCTGGCATTCATGTGGATGTTACTTAGACATTTGGCACCCACCTAGACCAGACCAGGCACCCCCACCCCATAGCAATGACACAGGCACACACACAAAAACGCTTTAGGAACAACTCAAACAAACATGAAGAACAGCACAAGGTGTTGACCTGGCCTCCAAATTCACTAGATCCCAAACTGATCAAGTATCTGTGGGGTGATCCACAGAGGCCCCTCCCCTCAACCCATAGGACCCAGAAGCCCCCCCACTAAAAACATTCTGATGCCAGACACCACAGGACACCCTCAGAAGGCCCATGTCCATTCTCTGATGAGTCACAACTGTTTTGGAGGCACAAGGGAGACCTACACAATATTAGGAAGGCAGTCATAATGTTATGCCTGATTGCTGTATTTCTTTTGACTTGCATAAATGTGGCAAAAGACCAAAACCTCACCGTATCTCCCGGTACGGAATTTAAAAATTTTAAAAAGTTGTAGAGGCCCTCTAGTACTTTAGAACATGCAAACTCCTAATGCGACCACCCAGAGTTTCTCTCTCTATCTCACCTCACTCCTCTCTGTGTCTCTATCGCTGCCTTCCTCTTATCATGACACTGGCTGAACGAACAGCAGGGCTACCTGAGCTGTTTCCTTTCGGCTGCTTGGGTGCTGCGCCAACTAATGACAACTGCTGTCTCGTGCTGGGCTGTAATTTTGTTGCGCGAGGATATATCATTTACCTGGTGCACACCAGCCTACAACAGCGGAATCATGTCACATTATGGAATCTAGACATGAAACGCACATGTATCCACGGCGCACGAACATACTGGTGCACAAACTGATGTTCCTGTTTATACACACAGTCTCACAGGGTAATTTATGATAGGCATTAAAAATGCAGAGGTGCTAACCTACCATGTGATTGCAAATCGCACATGCTTCTCGACATCCTGATTTCCAGCACACACACTCTGCATGCTAAATGAGTCCTGGACTTCCATAAATTGCTCTTTGAAGGCAGCACAGGCAGGATGTGGCACAGACCGCACATCTCTGAACAATGTCAATTTAATTTAGCCCGAGGACAAGCCCTAATGTTTTCGTTACATTTAAGTCTTTAAGTATAAAATGTTCAGCCATCGGCGCAGCTGCCGAGGCTCCCGCTGCAGAGGTCAAACCTGCGACCTTCACGTCTGACTTGCAGCGCACGCTGTGCAGAGCCGCGTGTTTGCCGGTTTCCACCATAATCATTATAGAGGCTGATTTCACTGATTAGCCCAAGCTGATGGTACAGGAGAAGGCACAATCAACTGCATGAGAAGGGGTGAAATAGCTGGAAGATTGTGGTGGATGCTTGGGTAGATTAAGCTATTTATATATGTTTTTTCTCCTATACAGTTCACACTAATTCGGGAAAGTAAGGTGCAGACGGCCGTAACGCCTCCACCCTCAAAAGGAATCCTCCAGGAGCCCTTAAAACGAACAAAGCCCCTCTGCGATCATGCCTGATCTTCCAAGACATGCAAGAATTGATGCCCTGACACATGATGCGCAACGTAGAGCACAACAGCCACAAACCAAATGGACTACTTAGACCACGTTACTACCTTATACAAAGGTTAGCAACAAGCCACAGTCACACACAACTTACAAATTCAATGAAGCCAACATACAACAATCATAACAAATGTGGCATCTCACCATACAAAGTTACTGGCTTCACCCAGCTAGTAGCATCAAAAAGTTAGCCACCAAAATTGGTCCACCTTCCCCACAACACTAAAGGTCACACACACACAAAGCACCTGTAATTGCTGACGTTCACACATAATTCCTCCTGTCAGCTCACCCAAAATATCCCCATCTTAACAAAGAACACTGAAAAAACAAAGGTCAGCGATTGCTACCACATGCCATCACAAAATTAAGAGGTTCACGTTCCCAGTTAAACTGCTCCAGAACTCACATGGTTTCCTCTCTACCTAAGAGACTGAAATTCTAAATAACTACACCTCAGCTAGTCATATTTCCCAGGCACCAGGGGCTCCTCCAGGGTTATCAAAAAACAATAAAGTGGTGATTGTCACACTAACACCCGGAGGCTGTCTACTGTAGACAAGTTCTAAAACACACAAGTTTACCCCATGTGGCAAGACCAGCTTGGCCCTGCTAACTTCTAAGGAAAACCAACATCTACTGCAAGCTAAACTATGGATAATCCCCAATCAAACTTGAAGAAAAATTCTCCATCATTCAGTCTCCACAAAAAGATATCCCAGATGAGCCCCCAATTATCGTTATCTCACACTCTAGGGCCGCAACATAAGGTGGAGACACATGACGGAGTTACAAAAGGACTTATTTCATTAAAAAGGAAAAAAACAAAAATGCGTCAGGTACATCGATACTCAAAACCCTTTACAGTCACGTGACACATCTACACATTCATTCACACAAGCACACACTCACTTGCGTCCAACCCACGCTACCTACTGAGCCCCATCAGCCCCGATGGTGTCTTAGTCCTTGTTGCTGAGGAATGACTATAGGCAGAATGGCAGCGATGGCATATTTCAAAATAACTGTTCTATGCAAAGCACAACGCTCAAAACGATGACAGACTTCTTAAAAGGTTTCATCCATAAGCCCTGAGTATCTCTTTTAGCTGTACTGTACAAACAGAGTGATTTATTAGGACTTAACAGATTCAGTCAGCAATCCCGTCATCACCCCCCCACCCCCACCCCCCAAATGCTGATGGGACACGATTGCTGTCACAGCCCGGAAGCCGGGAGGCCTTCCTCATAATCACATCATTTTTCACAAGACACGTCTGCCACTCCCTGGAACTCAGCCTGTCCACGGCCAGGGGAAGAGATGCGAGCAAAATGCCAGATCACACAGCTTCAAGCGCACGATTTCCCTGTGAATTACATCCGCCGCTTTGGCCCCCGGAGCTGCCAAGACGCCGTTGTGGCGCATTGGAACGCGAATGGAAAACAAATTGCAACACACTGTACCATGATTATTCAGGAACTGTTGCTGACCTATTCCACAAACTCTGAACTCTGAACTTTGTCAACTCTTACTTCAAGAAGACAAGAATCTGTCAGCCTTCTCCTATGAGTGATCCAAAGGTCGCACATTGCATTCGCTGCAGTTCATATGCCTCCGCAGAGATCATGTTCATTTGCTACCATGGTCATGAAAGCACCTATTTTAGATTCAGCTGGCTCATATTGCTGCATTTCAGTAAACGCCTGAGCAGAGTGCACCGGTTTATGTCGACTGGATCGCGTATTTGCAAGGAAGGACGTTTGTGGCCTTATAGTGAGGAACAGCAGTCTGCTGCAGCCTTGTTGGTGAACGTGGTGGCTTCACATTAAAAGCCTTACTGTAATTTTCCTACGGCAAGCATAGCACGAACAGCAGAAACTCATCACAGAACAGACAGCGTGTTCTCAGTTCATGAAACTAAATTACATTTAAACTTAAATGGAACTTTATAGAGATCAACAACAGTGTCATATTTACTATATATAATAAAGTGCTATGAGTTTCATAATGGAAATTCTACTCTGCTCCGTTGGATTGTGGCTGAAGCATGCAGTAAATGTTGATGGTGTGTGCAGACGCCAGAGTGTGACTCTACAGCAGTGAACTGAAGAACTATGCATTGTGTATTGAGGAGTTGTGAACTGTCAAGGAGAGGAGATTACATTCAAATTAACCTGCCAAGCTGGAAAACTGAGTTGTCGTCTTGTTGTGACTAAGCCCTGCCAGAATTAATCTTTAAAATGAACCCCGGTAGTATTTGAAATAGTCTGCGGTAAATCCTCCAGCGCTCACTCGGAAAGCTAAAAACAGAACGAGCAGCACGGGTCACACATTTATTTATTTTTATATAAATCCCTTCATCTGTTGGCACAGCATCACCTAGGATGGGCAAAACCTTGGCATCCTCCCACTGAATTCCACCCCCCTCACACATACAAACACACAACCAACATCACTCTACTCAGGCTCTGTTTCAGAAACCGCCCTGCTGACTAGCCCAATCAGAGCGCTCGCCCCCCTACCCTCACCTCCTTGGGACCGCCGCCATCTGTTTGACAATATGAGTGAAAGCTGCGTGCTCCGATCCTAAAGCCTGAGAACACCATCTTTCTGTTGTGGTGTTTTGGTCCTGTAAAAAGCTTTCTGTGACATCATTGAGCTAGGGAGACCCCAGAGGGGCTAACATAGTCTTAAAGGATCTCAAACACACACACACACAGAGTAGCTACACACTGACATAATTAAACCTTTGAGGTTTGGGAGTTCGCGCTCGTACGAGCTTTGCCGCCTGTTTGTGGTTGATTGCCCGCTTATAATTTCAATTTGGATTTAGGGCTTTTCCTCTGTGTGCACACATGAAGTCTGCAGACGTGTTGAGCATCACGTCCACATGGATGCAGCCATCCCTGCGCAGCGTGGAGAGGCAGTGAACATGAAGCTGTTTGGAGGGTACAACCACCTTGTGCCACTTCACACGCACATTCTTCAGCCCCTTTTGAAGCATTTCGTGTTGATCCTTCTTTTCTTTTTTCTTTTCAAGCAAACAGGTGATTTCCATTTTTATCTACTTTTTAAATTCATCCTCCCTTCAGACCGATCATGGCTATAGGACCAAAATATTTGTTACTAACAAATTTGTAACTGCAACTGTGGACTGATTTAATATGCTTAGAAACGGATTAATAATTTGTTTTTACTATGGCGCATCAGCCAGTCATGTGCGCTTGATTTTCAACCGTTGAACGTGAACGCAACAAGACATTTATACGTGCAAAGCTTCATTAAATGCTATATTAATTATAGCCAGTGGCGTTCCTAACTATGCACAATGTCAAAAAGAATTAATTTATAATAAGCTTATAATAAGGTCAAAGAGTCGTCACCCAACTCCCACATTTTTGTAGCTTTTAGCTCTCTGTTTTGGCTTTTAGAGCTCCAGTTTAACCGTTTGGCTTACCAAGCTCGTCGGGTTTGTTTCCAGCAGAAAGCAGCTTAATGTATCCAGTGAAGATGTCTCTATAAACCCACTATAAACTGTCTGCAGACAAAGTTAACAACCAGAGTATACTGGAGAATTTAGTTGCTAAGAGATCCTTGAGAAAGAGGGATCTTTCTCAAGGAATCATGTATTTGTTGAATTGACAAAAATATGACTCGAGGTGAATTCTGATGTCTGTGTTCTCACTTTACGAGCTGATAATATGTCAGACAATATCAATCTCGACCTAGGCTGATGTAGCCAGTCACAGTTCTTATCAGAATACGTGTCTGGAACGCTCATAGACTGTATATAAATATGGACAATGCGTCCCCACTTCCTTGCATTGGTCAAAGTGACGCTACTTTCCAGGGGATACGGGCGGCGCCATCTTGCGACGTTGTAGCCAGAGGTATGGTCCGAGAGTGGAGCCAAGCGGAGCCGTGCCATCGATGACCTGCCCAGACTTCCGCCAGACTTACTCACGTTTTCATTTAATACTGCTCTACCTCCACCAATTACTAACAAATGCTGGATTATACACTTTACCTATTTATTTTTTTCTACTCTCACGGTCCTACGGGACTAGTTTATGCAGCATTTGGCAACTGGTGGTCATCATGAGGTCAAATCCTGTTTCATAGCATCAAATAACTAACTAAAACTGACACTTAAGCATGCATCAACGTTATATTAACCACCTAAAATGAGAGAAACTATCCAAAAATGATTTGATATGTATTTTAGTGTTTTAGTTTGGCCCAAGTCCACTAACATGGAGGAGGTGGAGCTTATGACCTATACTGCTGCATACTTCACCTTTGAGGAGCAGTTACATCGCTCATCTTTATTGAGTTTATGGTTTTAATTGATATAGAGAAAAAAACACCACTGCACGCAACTGGATAGCCTTGTAAACTAATTCAAATTCAACTCCACAGCAGTCAGATGACGTATATGACTACACCGCTGTTACTCTTCCGTCCATAACTGCATAAAGCCCGTCCTAATTACATGATTGGTCCAGCAGGGGCATAATCATTCCCAGTGGAGTGGTTACAGACGAACTTTCCCCTATAAAGAATTTGCATTATGTATATTTACTATACTTTACCAGAACACTAAATTAACCATAAATAATCCACTACATTATCCTTAACATCACTTTATAAACATGCAGAGCTGTGGATGTACACCTCAAAATCTATCCTCTCTCTCTGTTTTCGTCCCTCTCTCCCGCAGACACCGAGCTCCAGCTGGAAGCAGAGACCCCCGGGCAGAGACATCCCTCCGTCTGTTGCTCTGTGTCTGTCACTCAGTCGTGTTGTGTCTCTTCAAAGCGACTCCCCCTCCTCGCCTTCGCATCCCTACAACCCACGGCACTGACAACACACCAGGGAGAGACACTGATCACCAGCATAATGACAGGAGCATCTCTCTCTGTGTATCCATCCCTTTCTCCCGTACTCACTCTCTTCATGCTGCCTAGTAACCAGTGAACCGGTGCTTGTAAACAAAAATCAAACAGATTCCACGGCTTATTGTTTAGGAGTTTTGGCAACCTGTGATCGCGCCAGGTCAGGGGTTTTGGCAGCGAATGACGACAGGAATAAACAGTTTCCAGCTGCTATGCTAACTTTAGCTAAGTATTTTTCCCCGTCATAATACCATTATGCTCAGTGTCCCAAGCACAAAGAACAGCTGGATCAACACCCTTCTTCAACAGCTACGTCTCACATCATTTTTAGGTATCCATGCAGCATGCAGCCCAGTATGCTCGAATAAAAGGTTCGCTCATGCTAAACAAATCTGCAGCACATGGCTTACATCCAGTGGCAATATACAGAGGCGAAGCAAGATGAGCTGTGTCCTTTATAGGGCAAACAAACTAATTGTGTGGACAAGCAAGCCCATAAAAGAGACAGGAGCTTAACTAACCCTAACCCCTAACCCTAACACCGAATATCAGAGTCTTTGCCAAAATGTAAAATGTAACCAAGTAATTTGATGCCCAGTCTTATACCTACTATTTGCTAACAAGTTTGCCTCATCAGAGATACACCGATCAGGCATAACATTATGACCACTTTCCTAATATTGTGTAGGTCTCCCTTGTGCCTCCAAAACAGTTGTGACTCATCAGAGAATGGACATGGGCCTTCTGAGGGTGTCCTGTGGTGTCTGGCAACAGAATGTTGTTAGTGGGGGACTTTGGGTCCTCTGGGTTGAGGGGAGGGGCCTCTGTGGATCATCCCACAGATACTTGATCAGTTTTGGATCTCGTGAATTTGGAGGCCAGGTCAACACCTTATGCTGTTCTTCATGTTTTTTTTGAGTTGTTCTTAAACCGTTTCTGTGTGTGTCTGAGTCATGCTGCATCCTGCTGGGGATGGCTGTTGCCATCAAGGAGTGTCATTGCTATGGGGTGGGTGCCTGGTCTGGTCTAGGTGGGTGCTACATGTCTGAGTAACATCCACATGAATGCCAGGTCCAAACATTTCCCAGCAGAACACTGTATTGTCACAAGATGGTCAATGTTAAGTTTAAATGTTGTGGACAAATGCTCTCCACACAGGATGACAGTGGAATTTCTCAGACTGCCAAGCAAGTGACAACAATGCTACTACAACAATAACACGAGTGTGCTATTTTACTACTAGTAAACCTTTCCCTTGAAAGGGAACGTGTCCATCAACACGACATATAACAGTGTGCACTTGCACCCAACTACCGTGACCCTATCCTTAACCTAACCTGGCCACTAAACTGATGTCGTAACAACTTGGTGTATTGATTTGATATTTTGACAATAAGTCGTATGGATTGCAAATCATATACCTGTATGCAAACATGATATCATTTAGTACTTTCACACCTCGGGTTGTTGTTCCAAAACCGGGAGCATTTATCCCTCAGGTCGGCTCCTTTGGGCTGGTGTGAACACAGCAATCACACTCCGTTCCAGAGCAAGTGGACCGAGCTGCAATTGCAGTCACTCCCTGGAGCGGTTTGTTTGCAGCGTGAATACGTGTTACCCTTGGACCGACGCGACTGCCTTATAATTATACAACCATGCAGTTGACCTGATGCGTCTTTGGAAGAGTGCGCACTGTGGGCACCGCTGAGCACCTGACAGAGGCGTCTGGCAGCACACTGGTGCTTCTTCGGTGGGGTGTGGCAGCAGCAGAGCACCTTCTTTACACGTAACCCTTGTTTTCTACATGCTTGATCCAACTGAATATGGTGTTCACGTACAGAACACTGGTACATGAGCCACAGAGCAGCAATAAATGCCAGTGGCCACACTCGCTGGTGATCCTTAATTAGATTACTTTCTATTTTCCTGAAATCCAATTTGCCTGGCAAAATTATTACCAATCACAAAACAGTTTGCGAGGAAGTAATGTTGAGGACGTGTCAGAACTTTGCCATGTGAACAAGAACCGAACCAAGGTGTAGCCATATTGTATCAGTCCGTGAGTCAGAACAAAATATAGGTGGGAAAACAAGCTTTGTATTATAAATGACCTTTTTACAAAAACAGAATTAAGATACATTAATGTCCGAGGCCAACATCAAATCTGACCACCTCTTTCCAGATTGATTTAAACTTAATCAGACAAAAATATTTGCACTGGACAGGCAGATATTGTGTTTTCTTGCAAAATGTATATGGCTAAAGGAATCGGTAGCTTCTTGTTGTTATGACAGTATTACTACGTACAGTGTCTATGCATGCACTGTACAAATGCCAGGTCTCTTTCCTTCAGAAAATCAAACAAGAAACTGTCATTTGCATGTTTAGTTGCCCTAGTCCTAGCTCCACGTGTTTTTTTTTTGTTGTTTCAGACAAGAATCATCAGAACAAAGTGAATTATAGCTTTGTTTTTTTGAACATGCGAAACCCAGATGAAGACGTCCACTTGTTTGACCTTTGAATAAAGGGGCTGACAAGACCTTTTGTTTATGCTGTTTTTGACTCATAAAATATATATATATAAGTATTCTTGAAGGGCTTTAAACTTAAGTTCTGCAGGATTGCATAAAGCTTTTCTTCAGAGGGTGTGTTTCAGATAATGGACCTCCAAATAGGTCCCGTGGGGCTGGAGAATCTTTTGATGACTGCCTTCTTAAGAGCCCAGGCCATTAGCCGTACACACAGCCCGTATATCTGCTTAGTTTTTGCCGCGTGGCAAGCGAGCCAGCTTGTAGGAGGGGAACGGTGCATGCCGGGAAACAAGAAATGATTTCTGTATTTGCAAGATCTGTCACTTCAAACTCCCCATTCTAAAATTAAACAGTGGTTAAATCAACATTATGCAGTGTAGTTAGCTGAATGGCTCATTTAAAGACCATCGTAGCGCATACATAATTAAACCGCCGAGTAATTGATTTCCATCTCAGCTTTATTCTATAGAGACAGGGCTGGATGATATTTCTCTGATTAAATAAAGCAGGATAAAAATAAAACGGGTGCCTGGGAGGACAGTGATGTGTCCCAGGGAATATCAGAGACAGGAAGGAATAGGAGGTTACTAATGAATTGTCCTACATTACGATCAAGTCCCTAAACAAAAGCATGTTTTTGTCGTACACAGAGCTACACTTTCTTTTTTCTTAATCAGCTGCCTCCATGGTAACGGCACTTGCTCCTTTTTTTTTTTTTTTTGACGGATCAAGATGATGAATCACAAATATGAAGGGAGAGAGGGAAGAAAAATGGGAGGCGGAGGAGGCAGCAGAAGGGGGAGAATGATCGGTTGTGATCTTTGGCAGGAAAAAGGGTTTCCCCCTCTCTCTCTCTCTCTCTCTGTCTCTCTCTCTTTCACTCGCTCACTCACTCACTCACTCGCTCCCCTGAATATGATAAAAGATTGTTGTTGTTGTCTTTAGCGCAGACAGATGACAAAACAAGAGCAGGATTTGCTGTCAGTCACTGAGCTAAAAAAGACGGGTTTTAACAAATCGTTTTTGCCACTAATTGATAATCAGCAGCTGACAGAGGACGGGTGTGAGACGGGCGTCGCCAAAGACAGAACCTCGACTCCCAAACAAAAACACAGAAGCTTCCTCACATGGCAAGATGATGTGCTCACCACCCCCTCACTCACACACACTTCCTCCCCGTCCTCATTATACAGCTCACTGTGAAATGACAGCCAGCTCACTGGGGGAACCCTTCTAAACCCATAGCTTTTGGCAACCCAACCGCATGCCGAGGCTAAAAATAGCTCATCAAAAAAATTTCCAGGCATTCTAATTTGAATAATTCATTGTCACTTTAAGTCCGTGAAGTCAGCGTTGAAGGAGAGAAGAGGGTAGGGGGGAGTGGAGACAGACAAATCCTTGCCCGCCTTGGTCGGCTTCATTTATGCAGAGACTCTAAGGGTCAAGACGAGGCGGATTACTCCGTTCAGCAAGCTCAGATGCTAGACAGAGGACAAGGTAACGTTTCAGGCGTTAAAGGTTTTGGTTAACCTTTTATGAGTGCTGCTGCGCATAAGTAACCAATCAATTTCTGGAAGTATTTATGTGGTCTGTATGACAACAGCACACTTCAGAAATCTTTCAGCACGCTTCAGCAAGAATCCCAAAACCACATTGTTTAGCGCAACAGACAGCTCCCTCTAATAATTACGACCTTAATGAAAGAAGAAGTCAAGTGATACTGTTATGTTGTATAGAGACCCAAAGTAGGGAGGAGGCTGGGGTGGAAGGACGAGTCAACAAAACATTTGACTTGTTTCATTCATCTTCTATAACTTCTCGACGTGTGAAGGGTCGCAAGGGAGCTGGAGCCTATCCCAGCTGTCATCAGGCAAGAGGCGGGGTACACCCTGGACAGGTCTCCAGTCTATCAGAGGGCTAACACAGAGAGACAGACAACCATTCACACTCACATCCACAATTACGGCCAATCTAGAATCACCAATGAACCTAACCAGCATGTCTTTGGATGGTGGGAGGAAGCCGGAGTACCCGGAGAGAACCCACGCAGACACAGGGAGAACATGCAAACTCCAGTGTCGATCCCATTAGAGTACACCGGTGGAGCCCTCAGCTAAAATTTTTATTTTTTTTTTTTTACCAGCAAGACACTTAACAGCCATTTGACAAAATGACACTGAAACATCTTTCTTTCGGTAGGAAAAGCACGGTCTAATGACGGATCTGTCTTCAGCCGTCCACCTCTCAAAACTGTTCACCTCTGACCTATCTCTCCATTTGTCTCGGTGTGATGGATGGCAAGCCGTCGCCGCAGTGTTCCCAAATTATCCCACAATGTGTTCCAAGAGCACTGGCTTGTCAAAATCGAACATGGCACCTTTTGCAAAGGGCCTTGCAGGAAATGTAGGAAAGGCACTGTAGGATCAAGCGACTTTGGCATTTGAGCCAAATTTGGCCCAGCCTGATCTGTCTTACAGAAAGCCGTATTCATGTTTAGATGTTAAAAATGCAGCAGCAGTGTTAAAATACCTTTACCCATCCCATACACAAACAACATTTTGGACAACAGCGATGAGTACTATAGCAGTCTATTGTCTATCTGCTTCCTGTCCCAATCATTGTCTTGTGTCATTAAATTCAAAATATTCCTCGGTAGTTGTATCCTGTCAAAGCTGCCCCAAATAATGCCTGGTAGAAAACAAAGAATTTAAGACAAAGATAAAAGTGAGCAGCGGGCAGACAGCATGCGAGCGCTTATCGTAACATCACTCAAAAAGCTACAACAAAAGCTGCATTCAACCTCTCCAGTCAGACGAAAATACTCCCGCTTGAAGATCCCAGGGAGACTGTGATACTAAATATAACCAGCACGCCTCTCGCACTGCTTCTCTCTTTCATCTGCTCATCTGCCCATCAATATTTCAGCACTTTGCCTATGGCTCAGACAAACCATCGACTCGTGGAAGCTGATGATACGTGAACATGTCTGCAGTGTAGTGGCATGAATATTAGCGATGGCAGCTCTGATGTGCTTTGTAAGACTCACTGTATGAATAGCATATCACCATCACATAGCAGGTCTGAGTGTGGTGGTTTTTTCTATGGAGGTCCGAGAGTGACCAAAAAAACTAACAAACGCAAAGTCAAAATTAAAATATGTCCTCTCGTTTTTATGACATAAAATAAATTAAAACTTAATCTAACAAAAAACAACTGATATAATTCAAATATACACCGATCAGGCATAACATTATGACCACTTTCCTAATACTGTGTAGGTCTCCCCTGTGCCTCCAAAACAGTTCTGTTCTGTTCTCATTTATTTTATCAGCTGATTGATGATAATCAGAATCAGAATCACTTTATATTTCCTTTCCTTATTTCCTTATATTTCCTTCTTACACTGTTCTTTGAATGTCTGGTTACTTTATTTGATTTTGGGGATCCATGCATAGGAATGGCTGATGATTCTAAAAGTTTCAGACCTAATTTCGAAATTATAATGCAAAGGATCTTATGTAAATGAAACTGTCTGTTAATATTAAAACTTTACAAAATACGTGAAACTTTGACATAAACAGACATATTTCTTTCCCCAAGAAAATTGTCGCCACAGAAATCATCAGTAATCTTAATAGCCACGATAATACCATTACATATACTCATCCGTCCACTGAGGACACAGACTGCCCATGCTCTCAATAAAAGACGCAGTCCTTTGATTCTGCATTCTAATCCCAGCTCCAAACATCCTCGGAGACTAAATGTGACATTAATCACATTTCAAGGCTGGGGCCCAACTGAGACATGATAATCTGAAACAGAGGAGGATCAGAGAGACAAGGCTCGAATGGAAGACGAGTAGCCTCATTTGACTTAACAGCCTTGATGTTTCAGCAGCCCGTGACGCGTTTGATTCGGTGTGGCACAAAACACCCAAGGCCTGGCTGTCTCTTAAGTTGTGAAACCCCAGTTTGACAACAGGACTGTCTGTGGAACGAGGTGAAAGGAAGGCTGACGGGCAAGGTAGCTTTTGCTGAAAAGAGGCGTGAAGAAGTTTGGTTTAGGTGGTTTGTTTTTGTGGGCTGCATCAGTTCAGTTTATTTCTCTCCATAGAAATATTGACAAGTGGAATGTCCTGGTGTCAGGCTGTCACTGTGAAAACCAGATATCCACGGGGGATTGTTTCTGGCATTGAAGCCCTTCTCTCGCTACTTTCACTACCTTGTAACGGCAAAACAAATGAAAACAGTGCTGACGGATCATGGCAAACATGTCAAAAATGATGGGAAACAAGAGATATGTCAAAAACGAAAACAGGATGACACTATCATGGAAATGGATTCATATCTAGGCCCCATATGGTAAACAGTCAAGGTATTGATGGGCCTGTTGGGCTGAAGATGTGAGAAGTGTAGACTTGAGAGGATTTGCCCCAGACATACTTGAGAGAAAACTGAGGTAAAAAAAAAAAAACTATTTCTCAATACACACGAATATTTAAAAATGTCTAAAATCTCTTCTGACTCTCTTTGTTGGGTAAATCATGCTCAAACAGACACAGTGGTCACTGGGGACAGCGTACTATAAGCCATGTTTGGATTCAACTTGGCAAGCTTATGCTCAGTAAAGCTCTAAATACAGTTAAGCAAATTATAAATTCATGGCTCAGGTATGTTTACTACTACAAGTCTGTTTCAATCAAGTCAGTTCTTCAGAACAATACAGAACTTTAATTTACTTTGACACTCCAGAGAACTCGAATAGAAACTTGACTAACTTGAGACCTGGCTTGGGATGGTCTGAGACCTAACAAGGACTTTGTTAAACCGATCTCATACTCTGTTTGAACTTGAACTGTCTCCACTGACTTGAGCCTTGGCATAAGGCTCATAGGGATTTAGGTTGACTAACCTGAGACTTGACTTGGACCTAACTCATGACCAGACTGGGACGGGACTTAAGATAGGCACACGCCAAACCAACACCAAAGAACTCCCGCCAATGAAGGACACACCTTAAAACCTTCGCCAGCTGACACATGTGAAAGGAAATTGCTTTTCTGGAAAACCACAAGAGCTACAGTTTATTCATTCTAGCTGATTATGTCATTGTAAAAACATTTGCATAGTTGAACCAGCTGAAAAGCTGGAGACTGGGGTACAAATAGTGTCAAAGATGAGGGACACACCAGAAAACCTAGACGCTCACCAACACCCCCGCACCAGAAAATGGCCAACCATCTTAACTTAGACTTGTCTAAACTTACTTGATCTTGATCTTACTTGAACTTGTCTGGATTAACATGACACTTGACTCATGATACAATTGACTTGGACTTGTCAATTGATTTCAGACAAGATTTGGACTTGACTGACTTGGGTCTCAACTCGTATTTGATCTGAACTGATTTGAGACTGGACACATTTGTCTCAATTAACCTGATGCTTGACTTGTCCTCGTCTTGACTTTAAACTTGTCTCTTGTGAGACTTGAACTTGTTTCAACTGACTTTGGATTTGATTTAGTCTTGCCCAAAAAAATAATTTGATAACGTCAACAAAAGCTGCTATTCCATTAGAACTACAAGCAAAAATGCACTTATGGTCACAAACCATACAACAGTTTTGTCACATCCTATTTATTCCAAATTTTGACGTCTGTGTTGTTCAACATTATGGTCTTTTGGAAAAGAACACACTGCATGGTAGTGCATTAAAGCTTGGTAAAACACAGATTGGAGTGCTTCTTCCTCCTGTCATCCATTTGTAGATAAGTGGAGAGGAACATATGATTTGTGTGTGTGTGTCTGTAGTGCGCAAGTACGTGTTTGGGTGTGTGTATGTGTGTGTGTGTGTGTGTGTGTGTGTGTGTGTATTTGTCTCCTTGCTAGAGTGTAAAAATTGATGTCAGTATCTGGGCTTTTTTCTGTTGTGATTAAAAGCCTAGTTGGCAGGCATTTGCTCAGCCCTCCCAAGATTTCCTGAATACATGAATACATTATTGTCATTTAAAAGAAACAAACATGCAATTATATGGAGAGTAGGAATAAAGGAGAGCAACAAGGCAAGTAAAACTGCTATGCATACCTCCCCTTTGCGTGTGACCAAGTCCACACACATATACACACTACCTTCCGCCGACTCCCATAGCCCTTCCCTTCAAACCAAACCTGCTAACAACAACATGTACCTTCTGCGATAAACGAGTATATTAAATGTCACTTTGCTATTATTTGTGCTCCGACAAGCTTCCTGCTCCAGATTTCATCAGCTTAATTTAGCCAAAAGCTACACTGAAGTGGGTCACACACACAAATAGTTTGGCTGGCGGTGTCCAAAGCACAGCAGTCTGAGGAGAAAGTTCTCCTCCCTCCTCATGGTACAGGTGGAACCAAACTATTGATAAATCGAAACTGCAGATGGAAATTATCCCAGTTTGCCGTCCATCAAGTCAGCAAGGGAGAAGGTATTGTTCACCTACGGGCTCTAATAAATAAAATATTGGAGCGTGCCGTCTTGCATAGTGGTTCAAGGTCAAAGATGATGGCTCTGCAGTGGGCGTGCAGTTTCATTCAATTTTCAGTCTGGTCTCATGAATTTTAAAGAAATAACAGTTAAATAGCATTTACTGAGGAGGAAACCTGAGAGATATGCATTAGTCTAAAATGTGGATTTACATGCATGGGAGGAGGAAGCAGTGAAGGGCGGGCAGTGGAAGTAAGGAGGGAGGAGGTGAGGTAGGTTGTAGATGGGTATCACCAACTCTGATGACCTTGGTTTAGTTCTTGATTTATTCAAAAAGTGTAGTCAGACTCAATTCATATCAAATGACGCAGTGGAAAAATACCTCTGCCTGCAATTGGACAGTCCTTCAACCAATTAGAGCCATTTTATTGCTGACAAATTCAACTCTATGGCGCTCAGATGACGTATACAACTACATTGCTGTTACTCTTCTATCTATCACCGCATAAAGCCCACCCAAATGATTTGACTGGCCCAGCAAATCTTTGCCGGAGCATAATCTGTTCCCAACGGAGAAACTCTAGATCAATATTCTACCACTTAAGGCTTATGGGCGGGGAAAGTTGGTCTGGCTTCCAGACTACACTATTCAGTCTAATGCTATGTTCTTGTACGCCATTTTCTTTTTGGAATTAGTTGTTTTTCTGCTCTAACCTTTCAAGAGAAAAATCAAGATCACGACAATCTCAACTCAAGGTCCACTTCTGAACATGTCTTGGGGCCATTTCAACCATATCACATAATCCTTATCGCAGACACGGAACTGTGCCTGATAAAAAACTTTCCACGATTCCAAGCGGTTCCTTCCCGGTAATTGCTAAAATCACTGCTGATGAAACGATTTCCTCTCAAGGTCCATTTACACACTTGTCCCGGAGCTTTCAACAGCATATCACACAGTCCTCATCAGATGCTGTTTCCACAGTCATGAGTAAACTGAGCGATGTGTCATGCTGGACGAGACAAAGGTTTGCTCAACATCCGGGAAGTGACTTCATGGTTACGTGCTTATGTACTGCTATTGCTGCCTCTACAATTTCCCCATTGCGGGACTAATAAAGGTTTTTCTTATTCTTATTCTTATTCTATTGTGAAAGAATTGCACATGTATTTTCTTCTACTATCAATGAGATTTAGATTTGTTGAAACTTTAACCTATAAACCCCTAGAGTCAGTTTTGCAACAAAAGGCTTGAGTTGCATGCTTTAAAATCATAAAGGAGATATGATAAATTGAAATGATTTATGCTGAACCCTGGATCTCTCATTCGCTGGAGATAAACTCATTGCACTGTGTCTGCTCCATTCACCGATTCCCACAGCAGATCAGCATTATTCAACATCTTCAGGGCCGTGGCTCTCACCGAGAGACGAGGTAGGGAAAGCCACTGTTGCTATGGCGATGGGGAACGTGTAAGCGGCGGCTGAGGGGCGGCGTGACAAAAGACAAGGCCGGATCCGACGGCGCCCGCACCGATCAGCCCTGAGCTGAATGCTGATGTGTTTTGACAATACGACAATCTCGAACTTACGTTCTACCAGAGACCCGTACCTGGGACTCTTTACTTTCATTATGTCTGGCAGCACTCAGCTCTCATTGTTGGAACTAAACGCAGGAACTGTTTAGACATTTAAACTCTGAATACACCCTGATATGACAGCTTGCGCCAAAATAAAAGTCTGCTAAAATAAAAGTCATGGCATCTGATGTCCGTTGGCAATGCCTGCATGCTGTCTGCTTATTTGAAATTGTATATATGTTGATTTAGGGCTGCAACTGACACTTGTTTTCATTATGAAAGAATCCACTGCTGAGATTTCTGGACTTGCCAAGCCACTGCTGCAAAAAGGATTCAAATGATAAAATTCACATATGACAAGGTGACTAGACTAGACTAGAGGTCGCTTGTCATGAAATATAAACCATTTTCAGCTGTTGAAAAACACCTATATACCGTAATTTCTCTGCTAGTTGCACAAACCTAATGTGATTCCAGTCCCCTTCAGGGGTTTCAGTCCAGCTTATCCCGAATTCATACCTTGTGACAACTGCGGAGAGAGTAATCGAGCCTGGACTGGGCTCGGCAACAAGGTTTGGTCCAGATTATCTGGGAATGTGAGGTGTTTACAGATCCACTCTTAAACCTCCCAAACCACTTGCAGATTCACTCATAGGATTTAAACTGACGTAATCAGTAGTTTCACTATAATCGATGAGAGAAACGAGTTTACAAGGACACGAGGCAGTTGATGGTGTTGACAGGAAACATTCTAGCCTTCCAAGCTACACAAGGTAGCAGGCTTCATTTGGAAAATATTAAAACTGACAGTTTAAATGTCACCTCGAGTTCTTTACAGGGAGCACACTCCCTGTGTTGACTGAGGCTCTCAAAACACTTTCTAATCCAAAAGTATGGAGAGAAAAGAGAAAATTTCTTCTACTACTACTGCTTTGCATTACAGCCACCTACAAGAGTATGGCACAGTAGATTTAAGTCCCCGCACCGCAGACTCATTTTGTTGAGATTATTTTCAAAGTCTCTTATGTGTGCACATTTGAAATTGATGGAGAATATCTGTGAAGTTTCTCCTGTGTGTGTGAGAGGCAACCTGATGTCAGAATTAGGCAGCAGTTCAAAACTCCTGGAGTCTGAACTCAGCTTTAAGCAAGTGGGGGTGTCGAAGTCTGTCTTTATACATGAACATTATATACGCACAGCAAGCCATAATAAAACACTTTACTCTCTGTATATGACAGAAATGTTTTAAATTATCAGTTGCAAGTTGATTTAAAGGGCGGCACAGTGGCGAGGTGGTTAGCACTGAGGCCTCACAGCGAGGGTTCGAATCCATGGGCCGACTGGGCCTTTCTGTGTGGAGTTTGCATGTTCTCCCTGTGTCTGCGTGGGTTCTCTCCGGGTACTCCGGCTTCCTCCCACCGTCCAAAGACATGCTCATTAGGTTAATTGGTGATTCTAAATTGGCCGTAGGTGTGCGTGTGAGTGTGAATGGTTGTCTGTCTCTCTGTGTTAGCCCTGCGATGGACTGGCGACCTGTCCAGGGTAGGGTGACCAGATCCCAATTCGCCAGACGTGGGACAAAGACTACGTTTGTGTGGGACAATGTGGGACAATGTGAGATACCAATGCATCAAGGTAGTCTAAAAGAACTATGAGAAAAAATAAACATTTCTATTCTGCCCCTTTGCTTATGGCATTACTTTGCCATCTGATTGATTCAGTAGGACATAACAGCCTGCAAATAAAAACTTAACAAATATATTTTACAATATAAATATATATAAAAACTTGCTTAAATGCAAATTTCCCAAGTTCACAAGGTGAGCAACACGTTTTGTCTCGCATTGTCTGTGTCGTTTCACGTCGTATTCACCTCCGTGTGAAACGGAAAAATGACTCAAGCAAACTTCACAGCAAACTTTACCAGACTCGCCTTGCATTGGATAGATAGTTTCCCAGTCTTTATTATAGCTGCATTTCTTCTTCTCAGTCGTACGGGTTGTGCTTCCCTCCATGTCTCGCGCTGCATGCCGTTCTGATCTGATTCGCATTGTTTGTTGTTGGTGGGCGCGCCGTTAACCTGCGTCCGTGTCCCAGTTTGATTGACATGATCAAACAGCCCGCCCCGACCCCTGATGACAGCCCTCACTGCTTTCTCCAAACAGCTATTTGATAAATGCCAGATTGTAAAACATGCATTTCGAAACTGGAGTCTGACTGTCAATAACAATGTGGGACAACGTCTCAATTTGCGGGACGTGTGAAAAGTAATGAAAATGCGTGACTGTCCCGCACAAAGCGGGACATCTGGTCACCCTAGTCCAGGGTGTACCCTGCCTCTCGCCCGATGACAGCTGGGATAGGCCAGCAGACCCCCGCGACCCTTAACAGGAATAAGCGGTTACAGAAGATGAATGAAGTTGATTTAAAATCACAAGATAGTGATCATGTGAGCTAGGTTTTATCTTCTTGGCAGTACTTTCATTTTCATACTGGACTCAGGTAGTATTATATAATTTTACCTAAAGTCTGTGTCTTCTACAAATATCCCACCACTATCAATTCAGAAATCCACACTTGACACAATACAACTGCCATATTCATTTATACTCATAAAGCCTTGCCTCGTGATTTCCAGTAGCTGATTGATTCCGAACACCTGCCATCAAAACTGGCAGAGCTGCATTATTCCTGTTTCTCTGTGGCTTTCCCATGGGGTCAAAAAGATATTCCCCAAAATAGTCTTTTACCAATCAGTCTGATGAAACCACTCAGCATGACATCGGTTCTCATCGTGCTCCTCCATGTATCTGCTCCCAAATGGACTCCTCCTGCTCAAGTCTGATTGCAGGGCAGAGCTGGGTTCGTGTGTAACCTCTCTGCCCTTCCTCAGGCAAGCTGAAATTGCAGGTCCCCACTCTGCCATCGCGCACGGCAAGATGGACGGCCACGGGCGAACGGAGCGAGTCCAGCAGCTTGCCATATAGAGTAGCCCGGCCGGTGACATGTTCCCTTGTGGGATTTGCAGCTGACCGACTAAAGGTCAGGTAGAATGTAACACCGGCGGGCTATAGAGTGTCATGACGGGCTTGAGTTTCAATATCGATGCCTGGGTGAAAATAGTGGTCTGAACAACTTCCAACATTTGCGTGCAAAGGATTGTTTGATACGGTTCACTCCCTGACCAGCACACAGTAAACACCATTAAATTAGAATGCAGTTCAGGAGAATAAATAACTGAAGCGTATATTTTCACTCTCTTGATAATCGTCTGAAGAGGGCAGAAGCTGTCCCAGCGGTCACTGGGGCGGGGTACACCATGGACAGGTCACTAGGCAGACAACCTGCACACCTACAGCCACTTTAGTACTGTTCACAACTGACCTAACAAGCATGTCTTCAGACCGGGACAAAGCCAGAGCACCCAGAGAAAACCTCACTGCAAACTTCCACTGTGCTGCGCTACTGACAATATGTTAAATTACCACCGGGATTGGGACTTGACCACACAATTCATATAGTGGTATCCTTGGGCTGAAATTGACATTTCCAATCCACAAATGTGGAATTTTGAGTCAGTCCTAGTAGGCCAACTGCCAAAAAGGTGTATCTAAATTATACTGAGTGCCTCTACCCCTTATTGTAGTCATTTACAGGTGTGCTGCTTTTGTTGCTCCAAATGACACCAAAGTTATATTTTATGCCAGAAATAAGGTCCAGGTTGTAAAAAAAAAGGTAATTCCCCTTTACTATAGAAAGTCTGTTTGTGTCTCCCACACCTCAACAAACTTGCATACAGCTAACCACAGTCATGACTCCCAGCTCTGGTTTGACCGTCCTTTGCTTTGTATGCCCACCATCTATCCGGACCTCCTCCTCCAACTCTGATGCAGGTGTTTAATTACAGCCAGAGATTAGGCTGCCACAAAAACATAATGGGAAAGTGTTTTTAATTTAGATTTAGAGTTTAGATTTCAAGCCCCAAAGGTCATAGGTTCACCAGCAAGACGCTTATCTTGTCTTAATTGAGAAGTTCTACCTGCACAGTACACGCAACATCCAAACTCTGAATATAGCAAGTTAGCTAAGAACACACAGCATGTGAAAAAAGACAAATAGATAGTTATGGGAAGACAATTCCTCTTCTTTTGCGGAAAGTAAGACACAACCAGTGACCAACTTCATATCAACATTTCATCCAACTCCTGGTATGAAGAAGTAACAGTGTTTGTCAAGAGTCAGTATAACTCCCTAAACCTTTCAGTTTTGTGGAAAAAAAGAAATCTAAACACGACCACAGAACGTGGCAATGGTTCTTTCAGAGGTCTTAAGGGTCAATTTTGCTTACGTTTACATACTCAATACCTATATGTACAGTTATTTACCCATCAGCATGATCCAGCTTTTGATTGTTATCCACCATGAATCATGTTACACCTAAATTGGAATTTTATGTCTCTGACAAATGTTAAAGACCTGGACTGCTTCTCCGAGTCTCCCAGCCCTGACAACCTTAACAATGAATAAATTCATATTTGATGCATCTGTAGTCACACCTCTCACCTCTACAAGCTCCAGGGAGACACACATACATGCACACACACATAGTGGAAGCCTAGAAACCTGAATGTTAATGCAAAAGAAGGTCAAGGGAGTATTTTTTATTTTTTTTTATGCCTGTGCTGGCCTGGGATCTTGGCCTTGTGACTGATGAGTGTCCCCCGGCTAAATGTGAAACACCCCCTTTTCAATCTGACACACCTCGTTACCTGTGTCACAGGGAAATATAGCATTCAGTTGATCTCCAGCCATGGGACCTATGTGCAAAATAATTGGCCAAAAGATGAATTATTTATCTATCGTGGTGTGTTAAGGTCTTGTACTGACAATACATATAATTATTATAGGGTATGACACAAATTGGAGTTTTTCCACAGTTATTCACCAGTTAACCACCTTGCCTTGATCCAAGTTCTAAATCATGGTGATAAATATGTCTGTGAAGGTTCTCAGTCATCCAGGTCATGGTATATCCAACAAAGGTTCAAAAAAGGCAACTGGAGTTTTTTGAGAAGACGTTACACCACTCATCCGAGTAGCTTCTTCAGTTCTGAAACAGTTCAGTTTGAAACGTCTTCTCAAAAAAAACTCTACAAGTCCAGTTGCCTTTTTCGAACCTTTGTTGGATATCATGGTGATAAACTTTACAATTGTAATTGTAAAGATGGATAAAAATTACTATGTACGACATTCACTGAGCAATATCCTGAATATATTACCGTAATTTGGTAGCTAAACGTTGACAGCACTTATCAAAGGCTGTCACAAATCAAACCACCTCTAGAGAGTGACCTCCACTCGACAGTGATGGTAATGTGTAATATCAGTGGATGAAACAACCGGGAGGATTTGGAGAGCATTTATTCTTCAAAAAAGGATCAAAGCCTCACTCATGCCTGTCGCCTCTACAGTAAATCTATTTGTGGCTTACCTGCTGAATTATTCATACTAGATATGTATTCTGGTCCTGACTGATCACTTATGAAACAGTGTCATGGCGAAGCTCTCATCGGATTGTCGAGAGGTGAATTTCAGATACATCTGTGTATCTGTTGCCAGGTACAGCTGGGCATCTCCAGTTCAAAGGCTGTTCTAAAACCACCACAAGGCACACGGAACTGTTCAAAATGTATGATTGATATTTTGTTTGGTACTTTAACCACCCAGAAAGCTTACCCCGTGCACCAAGAACCATAAAAATGCTTATGCTCATCATAAATAACAATGCAACAAACTGCAGAAGCCAACGGCTCTGGATACTACGAAATCATTTGATAACGTCATTCTCTTCTCTTTAGGAAGTGGCACAAGCAGTGCACATCTAGTGTGCTCCTGCATGCATGCACACAGACTTGCACACATTCATTCATTCATTCATTCATTCATCTTCTGTGACCGCTTGTCCTGTGAAGGGTCGCGGAGGCACTGGAGCCTGTCCCAGCTGTCATCAGGCGAGAGGCGGGGTACACCCTGGACAGGTCTCCAGTCTATCACAGGGCTAACACAGAGAGACAGACAACCATTCACACTCACACCTACGGCCAATTTAGAATCACCAGTGAACTTAATGAGCATGTCTTTGGACGGTGGGAGGAAGCTGGAGTACCTGGAGAAACACATGCACACAAATGCACTTAATGTAAACCGGCATTAGAATCAAGTACTTACAAACACTCGCCAAAATCATCCCACACCAGCAGACATAAAATGTTTAAAAAAATGCCCAATTGGATGTGAGACTGCCCGATCTGGCAACACAGGAAGCTTTACTGTCATTCCAAATGAGGTACATGAAGGTGAACGAAACTACAAAAACCACCAAGGTCCAGTCACAGCACGATACATTAACAACAACAACAAAAAATGAAATAGCTGTAATAAACAAAAGGACATATCCTGATCAGGTATAACATTATGACCACCTGCCTAATATTATCCGGCAACAGAATGTCCTGAAATGCCCTCAGAACCACGCGTTTGCAAACAGTTCTGTGATTGGTCACAATTTTGCGGGAAAACTGGATTTCAGGAAACGAGAAAATAAAACCCCGTTGTGTGGTTCATGTGCTGGTGGTCTGTATATCACCAGCATGTTCAGTTTGATCAGTCATTTAGTGTATACGCCGAGAGGACCGATGCTGACACCAGACAACTGTGAAGGAGAAGACACTCTAGACTCTTCACCTGACAATTTGACAGTTTCTGAACAACAAGCAAGGTGTGAAAGCACCCTAAGGCTGCGTTCACACACAAGCAACAAGCTACAACGCATTTTCAATGGACGCTGACGACATGACCATATAGCACTTGAAAGGCTGGATGCGAAACATAACTGTTGGGATGGCTTCAACTTCTCCGTTGCTCCACTGATCCGTTGGCGTGTCAACCAATCATATGTGTTTGCATATAGTCAATGCTATTCCAAACAACCCAGTCAATGGGCAATGCTGACCGAATTGTACCTTTCGTCCCCCCATGGTGTGAACGCACAATATTTACATGCAAAAGTATCATTCTAGCTGATGGCATATTTGCAATTTGGTGCATTTTTAGACAAAAATCTCTTTCAAATTACTTGTTTTCTTATTGCTATTCTATTTTCTCTTATTCTTTTACTTTACCAAGAGGTAAACATTGTCCCTTGACTGGATGGTAACAGTCCATGATATATACCTACAACTTGAAAGACATGTCATGGCGGTGTGTTTGAATATTACTAGTTCCCAGAGGATGGACAAGCAGACCCTTTCTCCAGCAGAGTCTTTAAATCTTTAGATTTCTATGAAATTTCCTGAAGAGATCCATGGTCCCGAGAGGATGGATCCTAATGATATTGCAGATCTCTTTCATGTAACAGGCAAATTACCATCAAACTAGCATTTGTAGTCTCTAGAGGATGACCCCTTTCTATTTTGAACCATCAGTTAGAAGGAAAAATGTGTACAAGCTTTAGACTAGATATCTATTTTTGATCTAAATTTAGAACACCTCTCTACATTCACAATTGATCTATGCCTAGGTATCATGGCAGGATGCCAAAATGCTCTGTGGAATAAAATATATATTTAGTTCAATAATTACATTTCTGTCAGAAAGCTGATTAGATAAAAATCCCCAGGGAGAAAGAAAAGGAGTCAGCGATAAAGAGAGTGAGTGCAGGATGGAATAGCTACTGATGCTGAAAGGGAGTCATAAAGAATGGGAGAGCGAAGGGGGAAAAAAACAAGATAACAGAAATTATGAAAGAGGAGAGGAGGAAGACTGAGAAAGACAGGGAGAGATGATAATCAATGCGACTGCCGGCTGCGGCTCACATGCTACGATCCTGACCATCCATCGTCCAACCACTCCTCATTAAATAATACAGATAAGATGGAGAAGCTCACGTCGTGTACATCCATTTAGCCGAATCACAATCTATTGTAGAAAAAAAAATGTGCTTAATGATTCATGAAGCACATCCTATTACTATCAAGTCAACTTGCGAGGAAACCGTGAGACAAATGAGACCGCTGAACTGTGGCGGTGCTAAAGTTTTGGCTTTTATTAGGAGGAGGAATGAGGCTGGTTAACAGGTGAACTAAAGCCCACACGCCGTCTACATGCCAGGTCAAGGGCTTGGCTCAGATGTCTGACTTTCAATCTTCACAGTTGTGTGTTTAGAAGGTCAGAGGACAGCACCCCACCTCAAATATAAAATTTCTGACCAGACGGGCAACAGCTGTTCGGTTGTCTTTGAGATGTGGTTGGTTGTGATTGCTGGGTGTGCTGGTGTTAAAAACCACCATATCCACTGTGACATGTCAGGAGATCTGTGATGTATGACACCACTGGAGTGTTAGAAATCACTGATTCTCAATGAACAGGCTGCTACAGGTCCGTTCAGTATTGGCGACCAAGCTGCAAAACTAGCCTATATTTTTGCTGAGAATCCTGCTGGCAAACTATAAATGTGCGATAAATGAGCTTTTGCACCATCTAGAAGCATTAACTTTCTGTGCTCTCAAAGGTTGATATGATGTTGCACTTAATTTTAGCAATGCACACAACTGTTTTAGCCGATAGTACGTACTCATCACACTCAAACTGCCCTCTCTGCTTTGACAATGGCAGAAATCTCAGCTGCTTTCGCCTCTACACTTCAGCTGAAAGTTCTCCGCTCTGACACTTATAGCTTAATTACTCACTTGAATATAAACAAACTAACCAGCAAACTGAAATTGAAAACACTTTAATTACAATTACACTTCAGTTGATTTCAACTTGGTAGGCTGCGTGATGAAAGTACCTGCTAGGCTCCAGTGCATGTCAGTATTAATATACAAGCTAAACACATCATTAACGTGCGTCATCATCTGCGTCGCTATAGTTTGCAAACAATGAACTTAAGTCACTGCCCATGAAATAGAGGTACTTATGTGTATGGAAAAAATTGGACCTAAACAAAATGTGAACCTGCTTGTGGCAACTGAAAAGTTGCAACTTAGAATGCCAACTTTATGAAATAATTTTCTAGTATACGTACAGAAGTCCAAAGGCTATCTTTGGTTGCAAGACGCTACAACAGACATCAGTGAACCTCCTCCACAGTGCAGTGCGGGTCCACTATTTTGAAGCCGCTATCAAAAATACATAAATTCTTTCAAGTTGGTTATCTTTTACCTTGGACGGTCCAACAGGGTATGCCCGGTACTTCAACCTTTTTCAGTGCCAACAGCAAGCTGCTAACACTTCAAGCTGTTTTCAAGCTGTGCTTCAACTTCCACTGACACTTTAGTTTAAATCCTTCAACTTTCCTATTTCACATGCAAGCAAATAATAAACGGAGAATGTAACCGTTTTTAGCATACCACCTCTTTTGCAAAGGCGTGATTCAGTTTTTATGAGATATTAATGCAGTAATGGGTAAAGACACCACTTATTGCAGTGAGGTCAGTTGTGTTCACCTCAAGTTCAGGTTCTCTGCCAGAGGCCTGTGAGCTTAAGGCTTCTGTGCGGTATCTTAGCTAGCACTGCACTCTTCTGGAAAGAGATCTAATTGAGTCGCTCTCCTATCTCTGGAGGTCACAGCCCAAAGTGTTCTGATCACCACGGGGACCACTGTTGCCTTCACCTTCCACATCTTTCACTACTTCTCGTGTTCCTTCTTCCGATGTTCCTGTCACTCGGTGTTGCTACTTTTTCTTCCACCACTACAATGTCCAATTGGTTAGTCATCACCAGTTTGTCAGTCTGTATCTGGAAGTCCCACAGGATCTCAGCTCGAACATTCTCTACTCCCTTTGGAAGTGTCTCCCACTTTGTCCTTGGACCTTCAAGTCCATACTCTGCACAGATGAGTCCTGTACTCTATGCCAGTCAGGACTGTTTTGGGGCACAAGGGAGATCTACACAATATTACAATATTAGGCAGGTGGTCATAATGTTAAGCCTGATCGGTCTGTGAGTGTGTATATATAAATCCTACATAAATCTTAGACTAAACTGAGGAATTCTCACTTCCTTAGCGACTGACATTAACCTTTTCATGGAGATACTGTGCCAAACAGTCGACTGATATAGCTCCCAGACTACAGCAATTACAATAATGGGATTTCTTATTTCCAATATGAAGCTTACGTAATCAGGTTTGGAATTACAATAATCTGGATAAAGAGTGAGCAAATCTGCATCCATTTCACCACAATGTGAGTTCTCATCAAATTAGCGTGCTCACTCAACCTCGACATGCTGCCAGGCAACCTGCGCAGCACAAACTGACATTTGGGAGCAGCCGGCGTTCGGTGTGTTAGCGCTGTATCATGCAGACTGTCTGGCACGCACTTGTAGACAGACACACACACACGGCATCACAAGGACACACACACACACACAGAAACGCACATCCCTGGCCCCCCTCCCCGCTACACAAACACACGCTCCGTCTCCCACACGTAGGCAGTGAGCTGCTTTTGCTGAAACACAGAAGAGCAGCCCCCAGCGGATAGATATCAACGCGAGGCATTATGGGTGAGCCTATCTGGCGTTTCAGATCGAGTTAGGGCCAATTAGCCTGTAGGGAGTGAGAGGAGCCATCGCATAAGAAGCTGTTGAGAAGAAGAGCGCACATAGGAGTGAAGAAGCCCTGTGGCAGTGATTATAACAGAAACCACTCCACAACACTGCCATAAATACAAATCTTGCGCCTTTATCAGAAAAAAAAAAAGAAAAAAATGAAATGCATTAAATGTATTAACAATTTAATTTTCAGTCAGCATAGATTCTACCATGATTCTTGATTCGCACTCCTTCTAGGTTTCCGAATATCAGTGGCTCTGTTTACACGGACACTACTATTCTGCTAATGGAACTAAAATGCCTCATCTAACCAACCCAACAGGAACAGACTCCCTCAATCAACAATGATGATGTGAATCCTTCACAATGTGTTGAATGGCAAAACATTACAGCCTATTAAATAATGCAAAAGTGTGTGAAAGGATAAACAAAGCCGTAATCGAAGTGGGCAGCCACGCTGAAAACGTGGGGCGGTCTCGGTCACCTTCTTCTATTGAACGAATAAATCAACCTCGTCAATAAAGTTGGAGTAAAATTTCTTCTTCTGTTATATTTCCAGAAGATATGACGCTCCACAAAGGGTTAACCATCGTTGTGCATGTCAGAAATTATATCTTCTGACTAATGTTTTGTAATGTTATGACCACCTTCCTAATATTGTGCAGGTCTCCCTTGTGCCTCCAAAACAGTTGTGACTCATCAGAGAATGGACATGGGCCTTCTGAGGGTGTCCTGTGGTGTCTGGAAACAGAATGTTGTTAGTGGGGGGGCTTTGGGTCCTATGGGTTGAGGGTAGGGGCCTCTGTGGATCATCCCACAGATACTTGATCAGTTTGGGATCTAGTGAATTTGGAGGCCAGGTCAACACCTTGTGATGTTCTTCATGTTTTTTGAGTTGTAACTGTTCTACATCCAGCTACTGTTCTTGTCCATTTCTGACTAAGTTGCATCAAGAGTTGAGCATGACTCGAGTCTAATTTCTGTCCGCCTATAGCCTATCTCGCCAAATTTACAGCTCTGCATGTATGGGTTTCTCTTCACAAGTCCCAGAGAGCAAACGTCATCAAGTATAGCTTTGATTAGCAACAGAATCAACATGAGAGGTATTTGGTGACTGCAAAACACATATTACAAGAATCTAAAGTTCACATATCCAAATATGTAACTGGGCTACAACAAAAAAAAAACTGTAGTTTACGATAAATATATCTGTTGTTATTTATTCTGTTTCAGTTTATCCTATGAGAATTCATGAAACACTTCAGCAGACAGATGCAGCACTGGTCTACCCAGGCAGCAACAAGCCAACCAGCCTGCTTTCAATGTGGAGGGATCTACAAACACAGCGAGGTGGAGTTGATCTAAGCGGCAAGGCAGCGTGGTTTTAAACATCATTTGTTTTCCCTGAAGGTGACTGAGATAAGCTGCGCGGCAACGGAGGGCTGTGCGGAGGGAGACGGCAGCCCTGCAGATTGATGTTGTGTTAACATGAAATGAATTGCCAGAGGGAGGGAAACTGTATAGTGTTCGGAGGTATGATAAGAGATCAAGCAGAGATGGAAGCTGCGCGTGTGTGTCAGCACCTGTATGTGTGTGTGTGTGGGCACATCTATTGTTTGTGAATGAGCGGACGAATGAGAGGCATGCTGTCACGGTTTAATGGTACTATCTGACCTTACCTCAGCTTCATTTACGCGAAACACGAGAGAGGAAAAGTAGAAGCCTAGAGGCCGGAGTCAGGAAAAGAAAAAGAGATTCAGAAAGAGAATGGGAAAAGAAGCAAGTGTATTCTCACATTACCCAGACTCCATCTGGGATCCTGCTGCCTTTTTTTTTTTTTTTTTGTTCTGCCTTTGACTCCCTCTCCCTCTAATCTTTCTCCCTCTGTCTGTCTGCCTCTCTCCCTCCAGTGGGTCTGAGTATCACCTTCTATAATGAAAGCACACACTTCCCCAGCTCAGTCTCCCCAACTTCTAAATGAGGCCTGGGATCTGCCAAGGAAAGCATCGACATCCATCCCTCCCTCGACTCTGTAACGGGTTTGCGATTTCCAAATTCCCCACCGCCTCAAGGTCACTGCCGCCCATGGCCAGGGACGGAGGGGATCGAAGTCTGTGTGTACGTGGGTGGGTGTGTATGTGTGTGTGACAGGGTTATAATGACTGAGGGAATGCAAGACGGAGGAAGACAGACAGGCCTTAATTGGCTTTTACTCATCTATTCTCCTATTGAGCCATCCAGATCATGGAAAGCTTTGTACAAAGTTGTTAAAGACCAACTTCCAGCCACAAAACGTTTGTGGGTTGATAAAAAAAAACTAACTGCCAGTCACCCATAAGTTCAGCATGAAACATCTACTATAAATTCCCCCCCAAAAAGGTGGGTGTTACATGTCTAAGTAACATCCATATGAATGCCAGGTCCAAAAGTTTCCCAGCAGAGCATTGGATTGTCACAAGATGGTCAATGTTATTTACTTTTCCTGTCAGTGGTTTTAATGTTGTGGCTGATTGGTGTATCTATCTATCCTCCACTTAAACACCATGAAAGCCTGGTAAAAGTTCAATAGACTACTGTTACCTTTCAGCGTCTAGTCATGTGAAATAAAGATTGTATCGGTAGCGGTAGTTACAGTAGAAAAAGTAAATGAAACCACCCATAGTATTTGTAGCAGCAGTAGCAGGAACAGCAGTATATCCAGTGGTGTCAAAGGACTTTTTTTTTGTGATAGAAAGTGATTTTGCAACAGGTTCTATATCACCTCAAAACATGACAAATGACTGGAGACCAATGGGCTTCTTCATGTGTAAATGGTGACCAATGAGGCTGTCTGTTGGACTAGAATGGACGCCACGCTTCACTGGGCCCGGAGTCAAAAGCACCTCACACATCATCCACCTCCACCTCCCCTCAGTTTATTCACAGTGAGTTCTTTAAAGAGAAACCCGCAGGGACACTAAAGAAGGGAGCCTCTCTATTTGTGCTCACAGTGGCAGGTAAACAAAAGAAAACGGATTCCCCACTGACACCGAGAATCCAATGCTGTTTTAAATGAGTGACATTATTGTGTTGCCCTCTGACACTTGACCCAGAGGACGACTCAATCTCCTGAGGCAGGAAATCAGTCAGTGACTACACGGCTGTCCATAGCAACCGGGGGCTATGCAAGCAGCTACCATGGCTCACACATTTAAATGAAAGTTAAGGTTACACTTAAATGTTAATGAACAAAGTGTTATTTTATTCCCGGGAGAAGTGCTGCGGGTGGAATGCACGCAGGCTTTTTTTGTGGTCATTTAAATCGGCGCGCTCTGCTCAGCAGCAGCCGCTTAAGAACATTTCAAAACTCTCTATTCAGTTCCTCGTCAATTTGCACCCTACTGTACGTTCATTTAATTGAATTAACTGGACTTTGACACTTAAATGCTTTTTTTTGCGTCGCAGCAGGGCTCTGCAACTCGTGCTGGATTGCTGGACTCACATTTCCTGAATGACAATCACACCGGTCAAATAATTTCCTAAATCAAAACCTGCAAACCCAAAATTTAAAATGGGGTTGAGGCATGCTGTGACATGAGTCTTCTGAAGTCCGGTCGTTAACACAGGAGAAGGGCTAATACAGAGGACCTGGACCAAAAAAGCTGTATCACTAACTCAGTAACTTACCAGTTGGCTGTAACTTGTGGAACAGTGAGTATCTGAAGCTACTTATTTTTTTCCATACTGATGAAAATAGACACAGTGGACGGTAAATAAGGCAGTTGGTAGGAGTCAGGTACATGTGTTAAAAATCAATAAGGCCTGCAGTGAGCAAGGGCAACATTCTGGTCTGACCCTCCGAGGGTAATTTGAGGTGCTGGATACTGCAGAGATCCGTTAATGCTCATTACAATTACATTTTTATATTTAATATGTAATGCATTTTTTCCCCTCACTACATAGTTTTGCCAGTTTGGAATTTTCCTCCGTAGGCATTGGAGTTGCTGCATCTTATCGGATTAGTTTGGCATCTTGGAAAATACGCTTATCTGCTTGACTGCTGATAGTTTCACGTATAGCTACAAAGGGTTGTACAGACAAGTCGGCTTGTCAATGTCAGTCCTGTGCCGTGGCGCCCTGAGGATCATGTCAACTAGTCACGCTCCAGTGAGGAGCCCAGTTGATCATTGCAGCAAATGGTACTTCACTAAAGAGGAAGCCCATACTAACATGACAGTCCTGAAATGCAGCAAACGTACTACTGCAATGCACGCTCATCTGGAAAGGCATCTGCTAACGCTAGCAGAGGAACGGTCCAAATCCTCTCGACAGCAGTCAATTAACAACTTCACCAAACGCCCTGCGGTAACAAAGAGAAGCAGGCCGCACATCAACAATTTGTTGGCAAATTTCATTGTAGTAAATAGAGTCATTAGATCTTTAGCTGCTGTACACGGAGAAGGCTTCGGTGAACCATCACATTTATTTTCCCATCTCATCTTACAACACGCTATGGAGTACTATTAAATGCTGTTGATGGTGCTGAGCTGCAGCCTGTTTTGTACAGGCTATACATATATGGAGTGCACAGTATGTAGCACATGAACTGTCTGTTCTCAGCATATGTATTCCGGTTAAGAAACTAGATTTCATCGTTGCAAAGAATTACTTTCTACTGTGTTTTTATCAGTGACATCATTACGGACAAGCTGGTCTCAACTTGACTTTCTTCACATAATATTCGACTTTAAAAAATCAGAACTTGCGCGACAACTAATAGCTACGGGAGATACCTCAGCTTGGTATAAAGGCTGGAAGCAGGAGCAACTAGTAGCTCTTTAATAGGTTTTGAGTTGTAAACGCTACAAAGTAGAAAAAACTGTAACGTTACTATTACTCCCAGTCTCCAGGCTGCAGCATCAAGTCAGTTACTTCAAATGTCAAATCATTCCTTCCTGGTAACATGCTAGCCTGCATGCCACACCCACTTCCCAGCTGTCAAATGCTTTGTGGCTGAAAGCTGGTCTGGAACCGCTCTGTTGGGAACTGATTACGCACCGGGAAAGATCTGTCGGGCCAATCAAATTGTTCTGGTTTTACGCAGCAACATAGTCGTGCACGTAAAAGTGCTGTTGGGTTTTGTTCGCAACAAAACGGCTGCATTCGTCTTATGTCACATGCTTAGTTAATCATCGGTTGGATGATCTAGTTGCGTGCAGAGGTGTTGTTGTTGTTTGATGTTTTCTCTGTATCGGTTGAAACGCGCTACATAATGGTTTGTGATTTGTGTGAACCTAATCTTGAATGCAACCCACTGTTGTCGTTCAGCTGAAGTAAACTGCTATGGGATCGAAACTGGGGTGGAGTACCTGCAATTTCTGAGACAAAATGAAGAACATGTTTTGCCAGAGGCTCCTTATACACCACAGGGACTGAAGGCACTTTATATACACTATTGTGCAATGCTCACAGGCACTATTAGACAGGTGGGGAAGCCATGTTTCCTATGGTGGAGGATATTTATGTCCTTGTGTTTGGCGGAAAATGCCTAAGGGCCATGTGTGACAGGAGAAGATGAAGGAGACCTGCAAGAGATGGAGAGCCTGGCTCCCCAATCTGGCTAGCAAAATACTGGGCCCTCTGGTTCCAGTTGATTGGCTCGAGATGACTTGGCACTCCTAACAAAGCTATTTCCGTCTTTCAGGCTCGCTTACTTCATCCGGATGACAAATGACCAGGGCCTGACCTCCCGTGGCAGCCATTTTACACCTTAACTCAATTCATTAATGTTCTAAAAATACACGCATTCAAACAACAGCACATCTCCAGGGGTGTGAAGGTGGGAAAGCAGAAGAGCCACGTGAGCATAACAGCTTTGCTGCACAGCAAACACATGAAAAGAGAAAGGATTTCTGGATATACATGCAGAACTCATGCTGCGTGGAGCTAGAGCACACGGCCAAGCAGGCACTCTCACTGGGATCTCTGGGCGTTTTATGTGCCCGTGTGGTCGGGGAGGTAAGCGTAGCCATGCTGTCTCGTTAAAAAGAACAGAAGATCAGGCTCTGCCAGCAAGATCAATGCGAGGCAGACTTGGAGCAAGGCGGCCACACATCTCGTCTTACCCTGCTTGGTGAGGGGATATGTACTATTTCAGTGGGGATTATATGGGAGATACAGAAGGAAGGAAGGAAGGAAAGAAGAGAGAGCACAGACCAAGTGAATGTCTGCCAAAAGAATAGTTTACTAAAAGTTTACAGGGTAAGATGGATTACATTCAGGACACAAGATAACAACGTGCTCACAAGCACTTGCAAAATGAATTGTTTAAATTGCACTTAAGCATCTGCGCCTTCAAAGATTTACAATGCATCCTTACACAAATGCATCCACACTAGTCGTGCCAGCATCTGGACGTTAACAGACACTAGTCAAGCAAGTTTCTGATGGGCTACACCCACAGATGTTCCTATCCAAACATCAACTCCCCACAAGTCCGTAAAAGCTGACGAAGCTACTCGGATGAGTGGTGCAACTCTACAAGTCCGATTGCTTTTCTTTGACGTTTTTGGATATCCTTACACAAAATGACCATCATTAGCAGTGACTCACTGATTAGGTCATCAAGTGTCCATCTTTTTGGCACCAAGGATTCACCTCACACGTCTGCAGCTGACAGCGTTCAAAGCTTTCGGACCAAGGATTTGAGCCTAAAAGGCACGCTGAAACTGTAATCACACCAGTGGGAAAACTGGGCTAAAATTTTCCCACAGAGGCACCACGATCGCCCCCCTAAAGAATGACATTCTAAGGATAGTCGGCATCTAAGAATATCCTGCGTGCGGAAAAAGGTTGTGAATGTAGGCCAAAGTCAGTGAGACACAGATGCATAAAAAGAACACCAGGAGATGGCCCAGGTCCCCTGTGTGTCTGTGTTTTCCGCCCTAGTGTTCTTCCTGTTCCTGACTGATCACCCCTGCTTCCTCTACAGGTGAGGCTGCCTGCTCTGCTGCTCTCCCTGGTACCTGAGCTGGGAATACATGCTGACTAGAGAGCTGGATAGCAGAGCGAGTTCTGAGAAACAGATCCCAAGAGAATGTGTGGCTACAACAGGGCATTAAAGGGCAATTATGCACACAGTCATGAGTGAGACTAGAGGAAGTTAAAGAGATAGGACACTTGATTCCAGAACGAGAAAGGTCCTTTCTTCAACCAATCGTCCCACTGGCTTCCTTGTTGTATTTTTAATGATGATTTAATGATTTGCTTTTGCAGGTTTTAGTCCATTCATTTTGAATGGTGGCACATCATTAAAGTATTCTAAGAAATGTAGCAACTTAAAGGGGAACTACTATTTTTTCAACCTGGACCCTATTTCTGGAATAAAATACGATTGTTAACTCACCCATATAACTTTTGTGTCATTTGTAGTCAATCGGGAGATATTCAGATCTGTGTATATCCATATAGTGGGAGTGACTGGGGCACCGAAACGCAGTCTCTAAATAACGCATTATCTGCCGCGAAACTCGTTAATTTCACCAATATTTTGTTATCAATTTATTGTTCTAGATAATCAAAGCTATTTAGATGCAAATACTGAACAGCATATTTTTTGGTTCTTACTAAAAACTAGCAGGCTACTTAGTAGGCCAGACCTCTGTGATCTCACAAACTCCATGGCTCTCAGTCAGTGTCATCAGGTCAGCTAGCGGCTAGCTGATTAGCTCATCTTGACTCACCCTCGTTTTCCCTGCTGTCAGGGCATCACTGTTTTATGAATGAAACAACATGTCTGAGAAAGTGTGGATGACTCATCGGCAACACTGAAGGACAGGACCAGTCACGGCCAGAATGTGTCACTTGAGGCAAGAGGCCAGCTATTCACAGCTTTGGATCAAAATGCTGAATCAAAGATCACGCAGTGCAAACAAGCTCTGGATGCGTTTGTGCACATTTGTGGAGTGCAGATGTCTGTGAGCGTATGTGTGTGACTTAAAGGATCTGTTCTACTTTATAAAGGGTTTGAGGGAGGTTTATCCGAGATGACTTCCAATCTCAACGTTTGTCCTCATCCTCAAATTTTTTTCAAGAAGTTCTACATGCAGACTTCTTTAACTTGTATATGTTTAACATAAGTGATGCGTGATGCCATAAAATGCAAACATAAGGTGCTTTCACATCCATATATCGTTCTGATTCAGGGAGTACTTGATAAAATATTGTTACAATGTTACAAAACCCTAACCTTCACATGGCAATTGAGACAAAGTACTGACACACCATCAACACCATACGCTTGCAAGAAATAACCAACAAACTCAAACAGAGCATCAGTAGTGAGTGTGGCACTTGTATTTACTGCTGTACTGTCAATCAGTCCATAGCTAAGATGTGTTCAAACTGCAAACGAACGGCCCCAGAGAGTGATTGCAATTACGCTGTGACCGCCCTCTTTATCCAGACTCGGCTTGATTCATTTGGTCCAGAACAAAGTGTGATTGCTGTGTTCACATCAGCCCAAACGAACCAACCTGAGGGATAACCGCTCCAACGACCTAGGTGTGAAAGCACCCTAAGCACATAAAGTTCCGGAGCTTAGAATCAGCTCACAAAGTAAATGTTAGTTGATGTTAACTGTTTGTGCTTTTCAAGGTGTGGCTGTGGCTCAGTAGGTAGAGCTGGTTGTCCATGACACAGAGTGGTTAGCGGTTCCACCACTAAATTGACCACATGCCGAGTGCTGTGTAAATGTGTGTACTTCTAATGCGTCTTTGCGATTGTAAAGAACATTGAGTACCAATTGGTAGAAAAGCGCTATATAAATACAAGACCATTTGCCATGGCCATTACATTTCATAATGTACAGTTTGTTTTCATTAATAAGTACTTACGCTACAGTTTAATCTGAGGCAGGCCACTTAGCAATTTGTCTTGTGTCTCTGTGACATTAGGTTTGAATAGCTTTGTTTTCATCTGGCCACAAAAATCTCAATAAATGACATAAATAAATAACTCCATACCAGTTCTTTGTTCGTTGTTTCTTACTGCGATTATGGTACTTACTGTCAAAGGTCTTCCATTAGCCAGTTTTTTAGTTCATCAAGGTTTCTACCCTGTATGTCATCTGGAGCTGGTATTTCCTAGCGGCATCCCCATGCGGTGCTTAATACACTCATAAAGACAAGCAGAGGACATCCCAGAATGCTTAGAATGCATCCAGCATCCTCAATCCCTGACGAATTCATCAACCTCATCTCGACAGCGCACATTATTCCATCATTACGTGGCAACGGCTGCCTGTCCCACATAAAAATTGATCCCATTGACGGGTAATCATCTTAGGCCCATTGCTTTCTCTTTGTGACCATTCAACCTTTATTCTTGATTTACTGAGGGCACCGCGTCCCCGGAAACCAGAGAGAGGTAATAATAGATAGCGTCTTCCTTTTTGTTCTCCCCCAGCAGACTTGTGGTTGTCTATACATAAGGTGCTGCCAAACCAAGTGGAATCGTACAAGCTCTGCTGCTATTCAAAGCACTTAAACTTTAGACTTTCCACTTTAATCCCTATTGATTGAGGCCTCTTTTGTCCTACAGCTTTGAATGTTGCTTTTTACTCTGTGATTGCTGAACTACTGCTACGTATCCATGCTATCACCAATAAGATTGTTCTACTCTTGAGGGACTTGAGAGTCAGCCGTACCTGGCTCAATTGATGCTCTAGGCAGTTCTTACTGGTCAGTGAATTACTCATTGATTACCTAGCATCGTTTCTATTTGGTAGCGTCGTTTGACCTGTGGCACAGAATTGTCCGCTGCACAAACACAGACTTAACGCTGCCAATGTGGGATTAAACGCGGAATGACCCTGAATTCAATGGGAAGGCCAGAGGGTGAATTTAGAAGCTGCTGACGGATGAGGATTCCAGGAAAGGGATCAGAGCGAGGAAAGAAGTGTTATTTTGTAGTAGCACTCGGTACTTGGCAGAAGTACACAGTGGCTCAGATGTGGTTCAGATCCGAGCCCCGTGGCTCTCTGTCTCTGTCCCGGTGACAGGAACTTCTCATACCCCCGTCCTTTCTCAGTCTTAAACTCCAAACTTATGCTCTCCACGCTCCTTGAAATAGAAAATCGAACTGACCTCAGAGATAAGTCTCAGTCTTTGGTTTCAAAGTGAAATATCCGCTACTTGAATAAAAACGATACTTTAGGAAAGAATACAATATCCAGACAGGGTTCTGGGCATATTAAAGGATTCTAAGTAATCCAATTCCAAAGTTTGTTGGTTTTTACAGAAAGTAAATGTTGAAGGTCAGAAAGCCTTACATTGCATCCAGTAAAAAAGCGGGAGAATGTCCGACTGTTTAGAACTTTCAGAAGCAAAAATCTATCTTGTGAACAAAGATTTAATTGTAGCTTTACTCTTCAATGCGATATGAATAATTGAAAATGTCTCTCTTTGAGTACAAACGTTACGTCACAGTTACAGACATTAATCCCAAACTCAGAGAAAGTAAACTGCAAACACAGATCCAAATTTCCTGTCGACCTCTGAAACACAATCTCCGCTTGCTTTCCAACATGCCAGACAGGCTAATTGCAGCGTGCATCAAACAGTGATACGCTAATATCAAGTTGTGCCTTTACCTGTATCACATAACAACAGGTTTACTGGAACAGGTGAGTCACCAAAGGTCTTTTACACATTTCCGTTATACATAACAGAGCCATGAGTGTCATGACAGTAAAAGGCTGAGGGACTATTATTAAGAGAGAATCAGCATCAGGAGAACACAGGGCACGAAGGCGGGACAGCAGGTCATTGGAAATGTGTCCTCCTCCATAATCACCTCTATTTGGAGGGGTTAAAAGAAGGGCCCATAAAACATGACCTTTTCCGAGGCTCTAATCGCTCTCCTCGGGGCCAGGCAACTTCCATTCCCAACATGACAGTTTTACAAGTCCCTTCTGACACCATCGCCTGCGCTCAGGGACACTAAACACGCATAACTACAGACTCGCACAGCCAGGAGGAGGGGGGAAAAGAAGGGAGAAGGATGAAGGGCAAGAAGGCTGAGGGAGGAAGTCCTGGCGCATGGTCAAAGTCACTATCAGGAACATCAAGAGGAACAAAGAGAACAAGGCGTCGATTAGCATCAGCCGCGAGTTGGGTTTGATCTCCCATTAAATAAAAGAACAGCTTGCACCAAGACCAATTACCAAATACTGTAACCCTGAGCCATAACAAATCACATCAAATCTAATCAATTTTATTTAGGTAGCTTCTATAACAATACAAATTGTCTCAAGACGCTTTACAAAACCCTGAGCCTGGCAAGAAAAGACTACTTTTCAACAGTAGGAAACATTAAGCAGAACAAAGCTCATCTGCTTGAGGCTGGCCAGGTCGAAGCAGAAAAAGAGAGGAGGAGGAGGAGAGGAGCAAGATGATACATGCATCAGCCACACATACACACACATCTGACTAAATCGTACATGTAGCATCTAAACATGATACAAACAAGAGTACCAGATACTGCTCATGCATGTTGCATTACTCTCACTACCTGGTCAGCCTCAAGCAGATGGATCCCCCTCATATGAGGTGGGTTCTGCTCAAGGTTCTTACCCGTTAAAAAGTGTCTTATGACAATTTGTGTGGTATAGCTATAAGCTATGAACGCTGGGCAGGTTGATGAGTCGAGCATGCAGCTCCACAGATCATCTTAATGTATCTTTAATTTCTTTCTTTACAGTCAGAATGAAACTGATCATCACACTTGAAGTTGCACTGCGCATCTATGAATGTAATGTCTATGCAATCCAATATGGAATAGTGGTTAGAGAAGCAGCTTTGAGACCGGAGGGTTACACTTTCGCTATGTGAACTATGTAAATGAATGGATGGGTCAAATGCAGAGAAAGAATTACCCCATGTGGGATCAATACAGTGAAAATTGTTTGTCATTTAATTATTACATACTGTATGTAGTGAGAATTTAAATAAACACTGTTCTATGCAGGACACAGTCACATGTGACATGACTTTCTGGACATAAAATGTCATCACTTTGTCAGGATATGCCAATAGACATCCATACAAAATGATTTGTTGGGTAATAGCAAAAAAAAAAGTGTTTTCTGAGGTCACAGTGACACATTCTTATAATCCAAGAGCGAACAGGAAGTACCTTTTATCCACAGACACAGTAAGCATGCAGCAGTTTTATGTTACTTTTCACATTAAAAGGTATGCTAAAAGGTCATGAGTTTGCTCATTTGCCGTGAATGATTGCCACAAATGAGTGCCATGCCTTTATCATCACTGAATCATATAATAGTAAGGTCTCAGGTTGTACCCAGACATTTATTATTATTTTATTTGTTTGCAACAGTGTCCACCGACGAATGCCACAAATACCACGATAGAAATCACGTGAAGCGAGGGAAATGTGTTAAAATACACAAAAATAAAGGGCACTTCAGTGAATAAGAGATAAAGATGAAGCGCATCAGATCCAGGTGAAAAAGGAAAGTGCAATGCCCCAAGCCCTCTTGGGCCCTACTGGGTCCGTGGGTCCTCTTCCCCTACATTAGAGAGATGTTCTGATGCACACCTGCAGCATTCTCACTGTCCTCTTGCACTACTTTACTATAACCTTTTAGAACTACTCCCAGAATAGGTCCTTTATTAATAGTTCACCTCCACACACGTAGACTAACGCGAGTTTGGTCACATGTGTATATAAGGCCTAAAGGACGTTATGCCTGAAGGAAGACAACCTACTGCTTCATGACTTCGATACATCTGCTCTGACCTGCTGTGTTCAGACGGCAGCACAACTCATCAGTCAGCGGGATTGACAGCTTCGATAGCGGCACGAGTGGCCGCGTGACATTAAAACGTACGTTCCCTCTGAGGAACAGGGGTAATATCTATGGAAATTCAGGGGGATTTCTTCACACATGAACAAACACATTAATATGAAGTCTCACCTCGTACCTTGTACAGCCGCGAGCAAGGATGTAACTTTCACTGGGAAAGCCTGCACTGATAAGAAAGCTACGGTGCTGGGTCACTGAAGTAGCAGGGTAGGAAGCTGGTCAACCTCATGGAGAAAGTAAAGGCTATTTAAAGTAAGTTACAGCGCTCAGTGGTGTATGGTGTTGTAGCACCGACTGAACTATAAGTTCTTGAAAATGTTGGGCACAGTTGAGTGTGTGGGCTGCCGGGTGTTAGAGCGATGGGAGAAGCTTCCTGTTCTCACTTTCGCCTGAGTGATTTTACTGTATATGTCACGACCCACGAACAACTCCATAAAAAATATTATAGCGTCTGCTTTTTCTGGTATAAACAACTTACAAAAGAACAGGGGCTAGGAATTTAAAACCCATTTTCATAACAAGCAATTTGGCAACAGTATTGGTTATTGATTTTTATGTGTCAACCACATAGACTGTATAAAAATTGGATGTCATAACTGCTCCTCAAAAATGAAGCCAAAGCAAGTAGAGCTCCCCCTAGTGGCTGGCTACAGTATAGGTCATAAGCTCCACCCCCTCCATGTGAGCGGATGGGACTTGGGCCAAATTAAAACACTAAAGTATGTCAACTATTTCTTTTTCAAGGATGGTTTCTGTCATTTTAGATTAATACAAAAGCTGATGTATGTACAAGTGTCCATTTGATGCTATAGTAACAGGATGTGACAAGACCACTGTGTTAAATGCAAGTACTTAACTAATTTCGGTTAACAAGCAATTAGACAATGATGCTAATAAAATGTGTAAAAAAAAGTGTCTAAATGTTTATGGACTTTGGACAAGTCCAAACTTTGAGTACTTCCACAATCTGCATGTTGTGGTTGCTTTGAAATCTTGATTATTCCAGATTAAAGGAGTGTGACAACAACTGTGGTGACACCTCTTTCTGACGTCTGCAGAAGTCATGTCTGGGTGTGATATGTCAACGTGCAAACACAGGGGTACAATTCAAAGGGTACGATTTTTATTTTTAGATTTAAAGCTTTTAGTGTTTTCCCACAGAATCGTATTCTTGTCCGTGTGGAAACACCTCTGAGACAGCATTTTGACAATAACGAGACACTAAACCTGAGTCATACTTTGAGAGTTGGCACGGATGATGACTCACTCCACATACTCACTGAGAGGGAAACTCTGGGAAAGAACAAGGAAACATCAGGTATCAAAGAATTAAGAAAGAAAGAAAATCAATTGTCTCTGGTTTTAATGATTTTTAAATATAGACATTATATCAGTAGATAATGGACAAAACTTTTTCTAGTCATTCTGGATCTTTTACAACTTTTGCACACAATAAATTAGACAAACTGGGACAACAGGAGGGAGTCCTCTAAGGCATTCATAGTTTTGCAGTTGGTTGTACACAAGAATGTGCCGAGAAAAAAAACTGCTGAGGGCAACTTCTGACTTTCTCAGATGCTAATGTGGCAGGAAGACATCTGGTTATCTCACTTAACACACTTCTTTCCACCTCCCAAACTTTTTCCATTCTTCGAGATTTATTGTCTTTGACCCAACTGGCAGTAATTCAAATGACATCATGAATTTAGTTTAACTCTTGTGGAGCCTCAAAACCACACACAAGAAAAGAAAGTGCAGCAAACCAATACTGACCAATACACCTAAAGATGTGGTTTTTTTAAATCAGTAATGTAATAGTAACCTGTAATGTCAACTTCTTCTAAGAGTTTGGAGATTTTCACAGACCTGAGAAAAACAACAGACATAAATAAATTTTCAAAAAAACTACAGTTAAACCATCGCAAATACACTTGAGGACAAGTATGACTGATCTAACCATGCATCTACTGCTTCAGTCCAATGAATGTTTGTAAAAAGCTTCGAAAGATAATTTTCCAGCACATTACAGCGTCCGTTTTGCATCCTAAAATATATTTCCCCTATGGAATGAGTTTCTGATTGGATCTATTCAGACACGAGGGTACACTGACACTGACATTCAGTGTGGACCCTTAATTCTTATTTAAGGTACTGCGAGACATAGACGGCATAACCTATGCATGTAGCCTAGCCACGAGCCAGTTATACTTGTGCGCTCGTCAGTCTGGCTCGCTCTGTAACAACGCCACCCAAACGCTAGTTGCCGCTGTGTCTTACATTTCTGGAGAGGTGCACGTCAGGCTACAACATTAGGGTCGGCGTAGGTACTGGACTGACGTAGCTACAGAGTCAAATTGACGCAGAGGTATAAACTATGCATTACAACATTATAACTAAGTTTCTTGACGTTCTTAGCATGTACTTTTTGTCCACCGTGTCCTATTGGGAAAAATACCTGCTCACTAGTACTTTGCTGTCAAAAGATCCTAAATCTAACAGCTAGCTAATCTCTCAAAGTCATACAGCTCAAGGCTTATTGTAGAAAATACCACAGCTGCATGTAGCTGATGTAGTTTTATGTGCACTTCTATATTTTCTTCTTGAGGGAATCTCGTTAAATCTTCTTTGTATTGGAACAATCTTACACTTACAGTCAAAAAGTCTGCAGAATGTTTACTAAGTATAAAAAGTTGTATATCAAGGATCTCCGCAGCGTTGTTGATGAAAATGTAGCTTCTACGTACTGGATAACGTGTGTGTAGCATGTATTGTTGCTGCGGGCAGTGGAGTGACGTTAGTGCCATCATGTGATGGCGAGCATGGAGAGCCAGCGCGGCACAGATGGTGTCAAGGCAGGGATCCTCAAGTGTCACGGCCCTCCCGCCGTCTGCGTTCACAGACAGGGAGCAAGAGATCAAAAGGGGGAGCAGAGACGCTTCACACGAGGTTGACAAAAAAAAATGCACTAGCAAATACATTCGCGTTGTCAGGCTGATCTCAACAGAGATCAGTGATGCAAAATTGGCTGCAGTAAAGATTCCATTTTTGATTTGGACCTCACTTTTCTGCGTTCGGATTAAAAACCTAAACCAAGTTTTTGTTTTTGCAAAGCTGGTCAAACTCCAGACAACTAATGTCTGAAAGTGGAACATATTTGTGTCCTTCAGAGTTTAGACGAAATATAACCTGCTTGGAAATTTGAAATGCTGTCCATTAAAGGAGAAATGACACCAGCTTGAAAAATCAGAAAGCACCTGCAGAGCTGAACAGACCCAAGCCACCAGCTACTTTTCAGGAAGTACAAATCTATTCCTGCTTTTTTAGCTGCAACTGTCTGTAATGTTAGCCTGCATCTAGAAGGTTTTTATACAATTATTATGTGTCTCTGTTATTAAAATGCAACCTGTCTCCATTTTTGGAAGTTTACAGAGTTACACATTCACTGTAGAGGCTGCTTATTAATACTATGACTAAAATGCCGTGCTGTTGAGCTCAGTTACTTTTGAATAAAACTGACTCGCAGCTGATCATTTCTAGAACTGTTTCAATAGCATCAGTGTCACTGACTCATAGTGATACGGCTGTTTATCACGCTCTCTTTTACAAATTAGATTAGGTGGATGTCAGATTGTTTTACAAACTCACAGTGGGTTATTGTATTTCAAAATTTCCCAAGTGGTTCTTATCTCAGTGCAAGATTGGTCATTTTGGCACAACTCAATTTGTGAATGCTTTTTGGTGGCGGACATGAAAAATCTAAGCTCTAAGGGTTAAGCTTGGGAATTGTGTGGCAAAATTTAAGTTAATTTGCTTGTTTTGTTAGTTTTTTTGAGATGGCTCACTTCATTCACCCTATCAGCCCAAGCGTATGCACCGATCAGCCACAACATTAAAACCGCTGACAGGTGAAGTAAATAACATTGACCATCTTGGGACAATTCTGCTGGGAAAGTTTTGGACCTGGTATTCATGTGGATGTTACTTAGACATGTAGCACCCACCTAGACCAGACCAGGCAAGGGATTTTAGTGACACTTCTGTTGGATTTTTGCATGGACTTTGCTTGTTTAAATTAACCTGCCTTATCGTTGCAGTCCCCTTTGTTTCTTACAAATGAACTGTCTTTTTGTTTCCTTCTCCTACCTCCTCTTGTCTACATTTGGGTCCTACCACCCACGCAACACCCATCTGCTAATGAAGAAGATCAAATGTAGTTGAAAGCTTCATAAAAAGCTAGTAACAGGACCTCTGCTTAACCTTCCTATTGTCCTCAGGGTCAAATTTGACCCGAATGTTTCTATATCACATAATTTGAGATAAATGTGGTCTACTGCCAATGGATTCTGAAAAGAACTGTACACCATCTAGTAAGTAGCTGGAAAGAAGTTGGATAAAAATGCGCAACACAGAATTTGGTGATACATTTCAGTTTAGGCTGGGTCATTTTTTAACATAGAGGACAAAAGTTGCAGGATTGACGTTAATACAATATGATGGTTTATTGTGTTATATTAAATCTATTTTATTTAAGCCCTAATTGTAGAACAGTATCAGTCCAGGTATTAGTGATACCTCGGTAATGTATTGGACGGAAACCAAAATGTGTATCGGCCACCACAGACCCAGCACAAATGTTAACTCATCAAGATTGATACGAGAGAAAGCTAGACTGGATCTCATAGTATAATTATGAATTAGGGATATTTTTTATTTTTATGTTGAAAGGTTTCTTCCTGTCATTGTTACCGCATTGTGACATCATAATGACAACAAAATACACTTCCCAATTATGTCAATTATCGCCACAGGAAATGAGGGGGAAAAAAAGGAAACTGAGAGCCGGAACTTCCTGCGTGCAATCTAGCCAGCTGCTGAAAACTAAAAGAAGAAGGAGGTTAATAACAGAAGATAAAGATGGTGAAAGATTTGTTAGTGGTTGGCAAGCCACTTAAGTACACCACTGTGTGTGTGTGTGTGGTTGCCTGTGAAAAAGAGACCCTCTCCACAACCCCACTAGTCTCCTCCAGCACGCTGCTTAAGTGACTTCTAATGGGAAGAGAGTCATGGTTCGAGGCAGAGCTTGCCAGAGAATGAATAGCGTAATTGACTGTGTCTGAGGAGGGCGGGAATACGAGGGTGCTACAGAGGAGAGGGTTATATTTACATGCTGGGCTGTGAGCGCGAGCAGGCACGCCACGGCATTTAAATGTGACACTGCAGCCGGCGGTGAACCTGCAGATCTCACGCGGCGCCTGATTGTTTTTACTCCCATAAACGTTCGCCGCATAAACGGCGGAATGATGCGGCGCTGAATGACACACGCTTCGCATGTGGTGCCAACACATTAGGACGAGGGAGAACATGAGAAGGCCCGTATTGCTTATTTAGGCTAATGTTTTCAGCTAATGAATGAGGAGGAAAAGGTTTAGCGCCAGTTTGTGCGTTGCACAGTGTCACGTTTGAGTTGCAGCAAAGCATCCAGTGCTCCAGAAATAAATACCCTCAGCTGTCATATAGTGTTTCTCAGTTCCTCACAGGCTTTTCTAACTTTCAAGATGAATAAATATTTAATTTTTAATTTCATGAATACATAAACTGTAAATGGAATAATAAATTAAATTAAATCAATTTAATTCTTTAAATAAAACATTTTTTTATTATTACTATTACTTAGAGTAGAATTTAGTTTAGGATAAATAAAAAATCTTGTAACTTGATAGACTTTTTTAATTACTAAGGCCACCACAGTCAGTGAGACTTTGCTCTTAACGTGTTGAGGGTCTGGTAGAACTTGATGCTTAACTCTCAAACTCAAATACAAGGATAACATGTGAGAAGCACACAAGGAAGACCTTTTAATAAAAAGTCTATATCAATATCCTTGGTTTGTTGCATATGTTTTGGTGAAAACTGTATTCCAAATAATTTGAGGACGCGGCACACCACGTCAAGAATACATTCCACAACATTCTGCGGCGAAAAGATTTCATGCGAGCAGGCACGGCTGCGTGGCATTTAGAGTGCCGAGAGACTAAAATCTGTGATGAGGCTGCAGGGCCACCCAGTGTCATTCTGTTCATTTGCTACATTGCTTCATCCAGACCCAGGAAAGAGACACAGCTAGATCACTCTCCTCTAAGTATCAAACGCAGCAAGTGTGCAGGAGTTGCAGTGACTCAGCAGGTGCTGGAATAGCATGAGCGAAACATTTAGTGGATATGTTTTCGCAGGAAATCGGCGCTCGTGTTAGCAAATTTGGCTAAGTGTGTTCTACTTTCTACCTCTCGAGTTGGACCAACCGCGCCTGGCTTGCTAGCTTCCTCTTTCTCGGTGGAATTTCAGCCTTAATGCAGCCTACAGCATAATGGATCTTCTCAAAGCTTAATGTTAAGGAACAGATATACTAAATGGCTAATGGTGTACAATCAATGCTATGTGACGCCTCATGTCAGTAGTGTTCAGAGGCAAAGATGGTGAGAACAGATGCACAGTGTTTTTTATACCCTTACACAAAATTTGTACAGCTCCAGAAAGACTTTCGTCAGACCTTCTTTCTGTTACTTTTAGACCAAATCATGTCAAATTTGCATTTGTGAAAGAATTCTAGCTGTGTGAGCCCCGTGACCTGCGGCGGTCTGTGAAACACACTTTCATTTCTAAGCAGGAGCCGTCTAAATATTCCAGCGTCCTTGAGTCTTGCCTCAGTGACGGACACACGAGTAAGGCTCAGTCTTGCAGAAGTTCTGGCTTTTTGCTCCTGCAAGCTCAGACTGTAATCCTCCCAAAGTCATACTGTTTACCTCAACCCATTTCAGCATGTGGGTGAAAGTGATATCTGAGGTCATTCAGATAAAACTAGACACACAGTGACTTTGCTCTTTCTCTTTTTGCATCAGTCCTCCTTCCTGCCATCTCCCTCTCATGCTTTCTTGTCTCCTTTTCAGAGCTCATAAAATAGCATAGAGGCAGCCGGTATTTTAGGGCACTGCTTTAAAAAAAAAAAATTTAAAGAAATGTCCCCCTTTGTGTTGACTTTGCCCATGAAATATGCTCCAAATAACGGCGATACCCCTGGCTGATAGATCACCATGGCAACAAGAGAGACTATCACCTGAGGGAAACTTGAATTTCTGCACTGAAGTCAAAATTTAGAGTCATCATTTCTCAGACTGACCTTTACTATCACAATAATGCTAATTTGATATATTAATAATACTCCTTTATTGTGATTGTTGGCTGACTGCTTCACCATTCATTAATCAGCCTCCTTTTGACAGACATATTTGGGCCACCGTCTTACTTCGTCTCATTAAATAAAAATATACTGTTTCGAAGAAGATATCTTCCTCACTGTCAAAAGCTGAATCCAAATGTCCGTTTCCCACAGGCTGATGCACTCCCACACTTCAAACCTTTTTCATTCATATCAGGGCAAGTTCTCAACCATGTCACCCATATGAGGTTTTAACAGCATTAATGATATTCATTATATATCAGGGTCTGCTGCTTTACGCAGTATAAGATGTAGTGCTTGATATGCACAGTAAAACTTTCCTTCCCACGAGCATTAATACCATTAGTACTAATAGCATGCTCTCTCGCTCTTGGGAACCTATCTCTAATTTCTTCTCTCTTGCTATCCATGCATTTGTGTGCTACTACTGTATAGCATGTTATTAGCTGTGTGTTCCACTCTCCATCTTCTCTTGAGTGTCCCCAGCTTGGACCTGCATGTTTCTGGTCTGCGGCGCTGTATGTTTCTTATCTGCAAAGCTGAATATTTCTGATCTGTGAAATTGTGCGATTCTGATCCGTGAAATTGTGTGTTTCTTATCCGTGGATCTGTATGTTCCTGATCTGTGGAGCTGTATGTTTCTGATCTGTGGAGCTGTGGAGTTGTATGTTTCTGATCTGCGGAGTTGTATGTTTCTGATCTGCAGAGCTGAATATTTCTGATCTGTGAAATTGTGTGTTTCTTATCTGTGGATCTATATGTATTTGTGATCTGTGCAGCTGTATGTTTGTGATCTGTGAAGCTATATGTTTGTGATCTGTGGAGCTGTATGTTTCTGATCTGTGGAGCTGTATGTTTCTGATCTGTGGAGCTGTGGAGTTGTACGTTTCTGATCTGTGGAGTTGTATGTTTCTGATCTGTGGAGCTAAATGATCTGTGAAATTGTGTGTTTCTTATCTGTGGATCTGTATGTATTTGTGATCTCTGGAGCTGTATGTTTCTGATCGCTGGAGCTGTATGTTTCTGATCTGCATAGCTGAATATTTCTGATCTGTGAAATTGTATGTTTCTGATCTTGGGAGCTATATGTTACTGATCTGCAAAGCTGCATGCTAGTCATCTGTGGTCCCAGCCTCCTCAGCTTCACACACACTTTAATGGTTCCCTGCTCTTACTTATTCATATAACAGTAACTTTACAGGCACTCTGTATATCGACTTAACGTGTCAACAGTTAATATTTTAAATGCTAGCTCTATCCATTCTTTTTATATCTGTATCAGTCTCTCATGTAACATGCAATGTTATCTTGTACTCTTGTTTGTATAATGTTGAGATGCTGCATCTATGCTTTAATCAGATGTACAGTATGTATCATCTCCTCTCCTCTCTTCTTTCTCTTTTTCCCCCTCTTTACCTGGCTGGCCTCAAGCGGATGTGTCCCCCCATATGAGCTGGGTTCTGCTCAATGTTTGCTCCTGTTAAAAGGGAGTTTACCCTTGCCCCTGTGCCTTAGTGCTTACTCTGGGGGTTTCAGGCTCTGGATTCTGTAAAGCATATTGAGACAATTGCAATTGTTGACTGAAATTTTGCTGTATGCTAACAGTAAAACCTTGACTGAGGTGATTCACTATTAACTGGATGAAAACCAACAGTTGCCTGTCTAAAGGATTATATTTTTATGATCCTTGCATGTGTGTGGTGCATGCCGGCCTACATCAGTATGATATGATGCATCTGGACTTAAGCCTAGACTGTAGGTTGTTGCTGTCATTATTATTTTAAGCAGTAAACACATCAGATGTGGGAAGTCTTTGGCAAGTTTAGTTGCTGAAAGTAACTTATGCACTTGTAAGGTGTATTTGGAAAGATGTAGGCACTTGTGGACTCTCCTAGCTTGATCATCTGCAAGAACAGGGAAACCTGGATTCAGTCAAAGGTTTTCAAAATATAAAATCTGGAAACGTTTTAATATTTTATTTTAAGCTTTAGCTCAGGGTACTTTGGTGAAGAACTGCCTTACGTGTTGTCTTTCTCTTCAAGGGGGTTCACCACTGATTTTAAATTTCAGTTTTACTGGTAAGAAAGAATACTAGCGAGTCTGCTTGTGGGAATAGAAGAAAAATGAAGGTTTGCTGGCGTTGGCTTTGAGACTTGGGAATATTTTTCTTTGTAATAAACTTTTGATCCAAACTGGATAGTTCAAGTTTGAAAGACCTGACCATTTTCTAAACAGGCGGCTGTCTAGTTGGTAGTGTAGCATCCAAGGTTTTTGTAGCTTAAACCAAACTAAAAGCTGGGATACCTCTGCCTCTGCTTTATTGATTTGGAAAACATTTATTCATCTCTGGCAAACAATTATTGACGGTTGATCTAAACCCCATCGCTACCTCTGTACAGCAATCTAATTTTTTACAGATTTAAAACTCAGTAGTACTGTATAGACTGACATACACCCAATTACCCAGCTCTGATTAGCTTCATCAACATTGCATGAACTGCTTTGGCAAGGGCTTGAATGTAACGTCATTTATGTGTATTTTCTGCATGAAAACTTGCAACAGCACATTTACTGGTCTCCACAGGGTCAGGTACTAGATTTGCTCATCCAAATTTGTGTTGCCACAAACCTGTCCTTTTGCTTTACGTCTGCTTAATCCTGACGTGTGACTTATCGCAAGATACACTTTCCTACAGCTGTGTAAGGTGGAACACCAGTCAAGCTACACTAAATTGAATTGTGAAGCTAGCGGTGGATTAAACAGTCATTTAGCTGACTTACTACACTTCCCTTCTGACAGCCAGCAGCGGCGGTAATTTAAGATATATCACATGCCAAGAGGCATTAGCGGCTGGCTCACAGTGGCATGCATCTGCTCAGACGAGGACCCACACACAGTGGGAAAACATCCTCCCTCTGCACGGCAAAGCCCGAGAGGGATGCAGTCGTCCTTGGATAACAGCAGGCGTACTGCCGAGAGGCTGCGTTTCTTGCGCTCGAGCGGTGCTGAAGTCAAGCTCTTAAAATGGCTCCTCGGCCCGCAGGAGCAGGCGCTTGGTTACCCTCCACGCCGAGCCGATCCAATTGCCACAGAATTCAGGTTAACTGTCGCAGAACAGCCTTCAAGGAACAGGTGGGAGAGAGAGTTTCATGCGTGTGCGCGGCAAGAAACTCTAGGTTTCTAGTCACATTTTAAGCAGTTAGACAACCTTCCTATCTCAGGTAACTGCTTATTTGGAAAGCATCAATATAGTACATAAAGGATGCACTATGGAGGCTGAAGGGGACAGTATGTGATTATGCCGGGAAAAGTAAAATAAGCTGGAAATTATTGTGAACAGCTAATAAGACAAAAATAATAACTAATAACTTCCTCCAGACACAAAACCTTTGTGGGGGAAAGTTGGTGTGGAAACCCTCTGTTGGGAACCGATTATGTTCCAGCAAAGATCTGCAATACCAATCACATCATTTGGGCTGGCTCTATGAGGTGACGGACAGAAAAGTAAAAGCGACTAGTCATACACGTCATCTGAACGCCATGGAGTTTTATTTGTTTACAACAAAATGCCTCTGATTGGTTGTTGGACTATCCAATTGGTTGCAGTTTGTTTGTTTTACAATGCTGGATTAATGTCTACATGTGCACACATTTCCAGTAGTTGCGTGAATAACCACCAAATCACAATACTCAAGACACGATATAGTTTTACTATGTTATTACAGTACTATATTTTCATAGGACTCTTTACAAAGTCCATGTGTCATATCCATGTATCTCCTTCATCCATCCTTGTCCTTATGATTAAAACCTAGATATCCATGTTTTACCAACTTCCCCACGCACACTGACCATCAGCTCTCTTTATCAGAAAAATACTAGTTGACTGAAAAAGCAACTCCTAGCACTACAAATAACGTACGACATTGCCATGCAAAACATTGCAGAACTATGCTGTATCAATTATTTTTTACCCCCAACTTTAACTGTAGCCTGTAGATCCCCAAAACGCCATTTGACTGCTTCTAATTTTCCTGGATATTGCTGATGGGCGTATGTCCCAATGTAAAGTATCTGTGCATGTACTGCAGCCGCAGCAAGAAAAAAAATACCTATGCGCTTCTGAGGTTTGGTTAATCCTTTGGAAATTCACGATTTCATTAGCAGGTCATGTGTGCCTAGTCGGTTTCCAGGTGTTTTTCTAGGCAGAAAGGTGATTTACCAACCAATGAACCTTCCGCCAGGTGGGACCAATCAGTGAAGTGACTCGCAGCAGCTTGGATCTCTCTGTGGCACGCGGTTAGACGTCACTGGCTCAGACGGGGGGCATTTGTACCGTAAATGACTTTCAGAGTGTTATCGCTACACACAGATTAATTTTGGAGTCATTTATAGAAAGGGCCGGGGGTAATGTTCTCTTCCCAGCTTGGTTCTGTATAACACTGGAGATCTGTGAGTCAATGACAAAATTGCTGGCGTGGGAGTGAATCAGCTTTGTACTTTGACACGTGAAAAAAAAAAAAAAAATCCCATCATTTTAAGTTGCAAAATATTTACACTACAACTAAGGTACAGTACATTAAAAGAGCAGTTGTCATGCTGAAGTAATTCGGTCTACGTGTTTCTCCCACTCATGTTTTGAAATGAATGACTTTACTCGACACCCACTGGAGAGTGTTTCTCCAGCAAAGGCAGATATTAAGGATGATTTTCATTTTACTGACTAATATGAGTCATAACTGTACACAAACAGGGCAAGTGCGAGATAAAAGAACGCAATCACTATTTGGACGGTTCATTGTTGATACTACTATAATGACAGACCAAAGACAATTGAACGGTTCATACCTTTTTGTTGCTTTCCCACAAACTAACTCTCACATCATGTTATCCCCAACATTAATCCTAATTCATCCAAAAATAATACTAGCATGATTGTCAGATAACTGAATCAGTTGCTTTTAGGGTCTCATTCTGAGAGATTTAAAGGGGAATTAACGTTTTTTTACAACCTGGACCTTATTTCTGGCATAAAATACGATCAGCGCACCGAAACGCAGCCTCTAAATAACGCATTATCTGCCGCGAAACTCGTTCATTTCACCAATATTTTGTTATGATACACTAGGAGTTACCCGTTAATCATCATCCGTCGTCTGTAGATTGACCTACTAACTTCTGACCTAGACGATATCATGTCTGAGCGCCGCGCATTCCCGTTGGATCTAAATATCTTCCAAATGACTCCAAAAGACACCAAAGTTAAATGGGTGAGTAAACGACCATATTTTATGCCAGGAATAAGGTCCAGGTTGTAAAAAAACGGTAATTCCCCTTTAAGTCAGTGATTAGCTCTTGCTTTGCTGATTTGATCCTGAATTAGCCTCACCTTTTGATTCATTCATTCATTCTCTGTAACCACTCGCGGGGTACCCCCATGAACAGGTTGCCAGTCTATCAAAGGTACCTAAACCTTTTTTTTTTTCTCCAAAATTATGATACTGATTTCCTCACAAGAGCCTACACTCAGCACTGAGCAGGGGTTCAGATGAAGCGCAAGGTTTGACACTGTTGAGTAACGGATAACCGAGGGATAAAGGTTTCACCGGGATCTGTGCTCTGACATTCATTCAACCATCGCTTCAGTTGCACAGGTCTGCTGATATCAGCGGTGCTGGATTTTTGTGACACTTCCTCTGAGTTGACAAGTGCTGACTGCAGAGTCAGTTGTGAGCTGATGCAGCTCTGTGGGCAGCTGCTCAAAAATGACCGAAGGTGTTAAATTAACTAACCTGAAAATACTGCCATGCTGTTGATTCTTTTAATGATCATAAAAATGACAGGCTTGCAGCGGAATCCTTAAAACCCCGAATGTTAAAAAAATAAATAAGTCTTTCTGTGCAGAAAAATGTGCAAATGATTTCTTTATTCTGAGCGCGAGGTAATGCAAATCTGCCCTTGCAAGGAAACTTAAATGTTAAATGTAACCTGTGTGAAGGATGTCAGATACCAGAGGTTTAGAATTTTAACACCAAATATGGTAAAGACTTGATCGGTGTGCTGCTTCCAATCTGCCAAGATTAAAGAATCCCGGGGTAAAGACACCTGGGGCCAAATGATCAAGAAGAATTCAGTCTAATTGGATTTAACTGATATGAAATTCTCTGACTTCTGCAGCATGCTATGACATCAATCACGATGTTAATTGTGAAGGTGTATGATTTTCACTCTAAAATTAACAACCTATCACAAAAAATGAGCATTACAGACCCTCAATATATTTCCAAAGGCGTCACAGTCATTAAATATTCAACATCCTGTCCGTCTACCTGCCATTTAACTAGAACTGCAATGTTACCGGTCTTCCATTTGGCGCAAATGCTTGGTGTAATTTGTTGACACACATAATGTTTTCCATCTTCGACAATACCTCATCTCTCATTTGACGACCTGCAATTTCACTTCATTAATGGTGTATCAGTTATAAACCAATGTCAAAACATGGCAATTAGCAGTGCTGGCAATAACTGCTAATGTCATTTGTTTTGATAATATTACATGGAAACTGCAAAGGTTCAAGCACAGTTGGAGTAAAATGTCCAGGGGTATACAGTATACCCTGTTATAAAACTACCTTTGCAGCTGTACAGAAAACTTACAGCGTGGATTCTGACTTTCGTTAAGAACAGAGTCATTCCAGAATCCCAGTTAGTCTTCATGACCAGTAGCAACAATGGAATCATTCTAGAGTACTAGAACAATCACTGAGCAACGTTTACATGCTGAATTCATGGTTTTCAAAACCATGGAGACCATTTCAGGTGCTAAACTGAAACTTATCTGAAAATTATCACTTTTGAAGTCGTTTTGAACAACTGTATTTGGTATGCTGCTGAAAAGGTGTAGGAACTAGAGAGTTGCACAACAAAGGACTCAAGATGTCAGTATAGTCCTCTTTAGCAGGACATTTGTTTTTAACTTCCCTTCCCAGACATCCAAACAGTGTGAGGTACTCTAGGTCACTTTGAACGTTGGCTCTACCTTCTTACCTACCTCTGTGGCTGCTGCTAGGTACCGTAATGAGACAGAGTTATCACTACGCAAACATATACCTTGATCAACTGCTCAGAAGCGTGTTCTGTCTTTCCATAAATGCATCATTTGTCTTGTCATAAAGTGGACCCATACCATCTAGCATGCATTTGCCTTGAAAAGATACAGTATAAACAGAGAGCTAGCATGTTTTCTGAGAATGATAGGGAGTTTATGCTTCTGCGTCAATTTGATGCCATAGCTACGGCGACAGCCCAGACCCTATGCAGACCCTAACGCCATAGCTTGACATGCTCCTCCTCAGAAATGCAACTACGAGACGCGCCAACGCAAGAGCTGTGATTGGTCCGCTTGGTAGTAGCATGTTTCCACTTTACTATTTACGGCTGCTTCTTCATCTCCGCAGTTTTCAAATTTATTGTTTCGGATCAATAAAGATGGAACACATCAAGGAAAGGTTAACTGGGGATGATCGGAGATACAAACATTTGTATGGCTCGTCGAAAGTTTCAGTTGCCATTGTTGAAAATGAAGCAGGAAGCAGAAAGTGAAGCAGGAAGTTATACAAAAATGAATGGCCTGCAACGGCGTAGGCTAAGTGTGTAGGTTACGTGCATAGGATACCGCATCTATGTCCTGCAGAGGTATAAGCTCTTGTTTAAGAAAGTAGGTGAAACCCTTCCTGAAAAAACTGGGCTTGATTCTCTCTAAAGCCTATCCCACCATCTCTAAAGAGTTTGTCTGCCTTAAACATCATGGGAAGTTGTTGCAAACATACAGTGAGAGGAGAGCGAGCTCCTCAAGCGTGTGCCCTTTAACCTCTTCCTTCAGAGACGGGACTCTATCTTTGTACTGGCAAACCCCTCGTGGTTGTTACTGAAGAGCACATGCACTCGGGCGTGAATATCCTCTGTCTGCGAGCCGGGTGAAGAAGAGAGGATTTCAGAGGTCTGGGTGCAGAGGAGCCTGAATCCAGGAGAGAATTACTAATAGGATTGGTTCTGCCAGGTCTTTATCAGTGAACCATAAAAGACGACTCAGACTCCCACACTGCACCGCGGGGTTGGGGGGTCAGCTCGCTTTCACTTTAGTCTGTCCACAAAGCTGATCTAATCTATTAATCTGGCACTGAAGCAAAAGATGTCACCAGTCTTCAGACACAATTTTATGACATTTCAAACTTTTAAAATAACAATCTAGATCTTTTCAACTTCAACAAAACGTTCAAATGTCCTACTTTAAGTTGAAACTGAAGGCTGGGCTGCACTACAGACCCACATAAGTTTTTCCTGTCTTGGAAAACTTAACCGACACCCAATGAATGTACGTTAACCTTCTTTTTAGTTTAGTTTTGGTCTCCATTGACGTCTAGCAAAAATATCTGACTTACTCGCAGCTAAACGCTTCACCTTGTTCACAAACTGTGCTGTACGGTACTAGGGAGGTAGCGTACAATGACTTTTTCCTCAGCTTTTCCACTGCTGCTTGCTTAGGAAACCAAAACAGAGTACAAACAGAGTGCATGGGTCAAGAAAACTCGAAAAAAGCTAAAACGCTCCGAGCACAAAGGAACAGCAGACATGCTGATAAGAATCCGCAGGCTGACTATGAATGACCCCTTTTACATTACACATAGAAATATAACCTATTGTTAGTTTAAAAATATTCATTATAGCACCTTTAAAAAGGTAGATGACGGTCACAATATTTCCACAAAGCTGAAGAATTTATTTTGCTGAAAAACATAATAGATGTTTGGAGACAGATTTGTTGAAAGGTGCATGTTCATGACCTCCAAACGTACCAGGATTATCAGTATTTATTAAAAAAAAATACAAAGAAAGTTTTTATGGAACTCCTGTGGGTTGTCATAGCTGTACAGCCTAGTTTAAACCGGACGCTTTTAACTTGACCCTTAAATCATGCAGATGACGGGAGGATGCTCATCTGCTTGGATTTAAGATTTAAATATTTAAGCGTCATATTTAAATATTAATAACCTTTTGATCTGTTTACAGCAAGTGGAGAAAGTCACTCATCACCACTAATTCTTACAGAGATTTCTCCTTACATCTGAGTTCTTATTTTCCAGTGGTTTGTATTTTCATCAAATTTCTTCTTATTCTTAATATGTTTTAACAAAAAAAACTATCCATCATTTATTGAGGATGCTACAAAAACATATTCTGAAGCTCAACAGCTATCACTGTGCTTTTTTTGTGCCACAGGCCAGAGACAATGCATCGATCTTTTATAAAGTATAGTATATTTTTCTTCTCGCAGAGATGAACTCTTGGGAGGTTTCTGTTACTGACTGCAGTCGATATTAGGCTATCAGAGCGTGCATTACCATATGTCATCATCACCAACAAGAGCGATGTCTGACAACAATTAGGAATGTTACATTAACAGTATTAGAAATAGAAAAGTGGCAGTAGTGGTCTTGTTTCCCTCTGAGCCGGACTGACTATCAGTAGATAGCACAAGATAGCCATAGATAGAACTTATTTAATAAAAACTATTAAAGAGATCAATGATTACTGGAGCATTTTTTTAGATAAACTGTTAATTTAGACCTTATAACGTCATTAATCCTGATCCCTCGACTGCTCCCCAAGTGCCTTGCATGGCTTCCCCGTACTCCAAGTGAAGGTGGGTTAAATGCAGAGAGCAAACACCTTGCATATACTAGCATAGACTGTATATAAATATGGACTATGCATTCCCGCTTCCCTGCATTGGCCAAACTGACGCTAGTTTCCCAGGGAAAAGGGTAGCGCCATCTTGCAAGTTTGGAGCCAGGGTCTGCAAAGTAGTGGAGTCACGCAGAGCTGTGATATCAGTGACCTCACCACACTTCTGCCAGACTCACGCGTTTTCGTGTAATTAATACTGCGCTCTGCTCTACCTCTGTTTTTAATATCACTTATCTGAATACTAAATTTGTTCACTTCAATTTAATTCATATACATATCATATATGTCTGTTTTGTAATATGGTGTAATTTGTTGGAAGAATTTCAAAAACCTAACCTGTCCTTTGTTGTTTGCAGATTATTATAAAATTATTTTTAACATATGTAGAGTAGTGCTAGCCTGGTGTAGCCAGACTCCAGTCTTATCAGAATATGAGTCTGGCAACACTCCTTTTAGATTTCATTGTGGACCATGGTTCATCCAGTTACAATAACAAAATAGTGGATGGATAGTCCAACAACCAGTAAGCAAACTATGAAGTTTACTATCCATCAGTTTTTCACATAAACTCTAACAATTTAATTGGCCTGGCAGATCTTCCCCACAGTTATGTTGGGGCAGAAAGTTGCCAGGCTCCGAGGCTAGTGTAGTCCTAAATATTGTAAGATAAATTACAACTATAGTGTAAAGAAAGTATATGAATGCAGCTGTGTGATACACTGGTTAAACACTGGTAGGACTCATGTTCTCAATAGGTGCACCTGTCTCTCCATGTCTCACTTTGTCCACCCCTGCTCCTCGGTGTGTTGATTTGGCTCCACATATGGCTCCTCTAATTGAGCTGTGCTTGCTCAGATCCTTTTTAAAAGCTTTGTCTTTGAACCTCTGTAAATGATCAGTGGCAGAGCTGAAAGCCAGGGGTTGATCCAGCAGAGTAACCAGGCTCGCAATTAGCTTCAGCCAAAGTTACCAAGAAGACAGGGCCACGCGGTTCATTGCACTTCCTCACTTTATATGGACAGGAATAAACGAGGCATGTTACGGCTTTAAACGCAACAGAAGCCGTCAAAGAGGGTCAGCCTCCAACTAGTCACCGTTATTAAGAGATGACAGCTCTTTCTGTGCACATCACGCCCCTGACGCTGGCTTGCCCCCATGACATTTTCAGTTCACAGATTGGCCCTCGTCTGTGGTGCAGTTTCCACAATGGTTCTCAGGGATCAGGTTTTTTTAAGAATGGCTGAGCGATGTGCTGTCCTTCAAGAGCCTGCCGTGCTATAAATGTGACAGTCGGCAAATAAATAAGAGGCCGTTGAGCATAAACACCTCTCTGAAAGTGTGGCCTGACCTTTGCCTGTGAAGTCTGGAAGGCTCTTGGGCTGTGTTACTGCTAGATTTAAGTTTATCCAAGCAGTTGGGAAGGGTTTATTCAATACTTGCCGTGGCTGAAAGGGAAAAATGTACAGTGTGAAGCTACACAGCTTATTAGACTGTATCAGCCTTCAGTTGCTAAGTGACTGGATATAAAACCTGAGCTATTGGGTCAAAACGTTGCCACCTTTAGAATGTTACACTTTTATGAGCAAAGACTACTTTTTTTGCTTCATTGTGATAAAACATTTATGTATTTAATCATAATTTCTTACCAGCTTTCATAAGGATTTTCAAAACTGGAGTTGTGACTTTTTCATGGATTTCTTTGAAGGTTCAATCATAATGACTGCATCTTCCCACTTAATACTCTAACTATTTGTACCGCGATTCAACCAAAAACTGATTTTACTTATTTGCTGGCCAAAGACTGAGGTCAAAGGTAGGTTAGATTTAACTGAAAGTGACAATCTGTGGAGCAATTTATGGCCTTTGAGCACGATGTCTTAGCTTCACAGTCTGCAACGCTGTTTGATTTGCCCACTGCTTTTATCTACTGACTCCTGCAACAGCAAAATGCTTTTTTCCAGCAAAAACCTTTGATAAAAACATTACCTGCCCAGCACCCAACAGAAGACACAATTTACATGTGTCCCAATACATGACTATAAATTAATACTTCTATTTTTCCTCTATCTGCTGGACATATAAACAGGAAAACACTGTTTGTTGTGCTGTGCTTAAGTGACCAAAACAATTCAGGCATGTTTGTTGCAGGTTTTAAAGTGGCAATCTCGAAGATTTTCATTTACCTAAAAGTCTGATGACACTACTTGTTGCCAAATGAGATTTGAAAGATGGTGTCTGAGCCCATGTTGCACACACAGTATGTATGTATGTCTGTGGAGACAAAAATCACAAGCCACGCCCAGGTAGTGACTTCACAAGGCCAGAACACACCTGCAGTTACCACTTATTGCCATAGGTGTCGCCAGTGAGAACAAACTGACTATCTTTGAGATTGCCACTCAAAAAAAATTTATTAAATGCTAGATAAATAAATAAAAAGCTTTGGATACAAAATTCAAGATTCTTTATCGTACCAGACAGCTTTCAGTTTGTGACACTACATACACATTTCCTGCTTCAACACACTGTAGATAAAGTGTTTTAACTTTAACTAGATGTTTGACAGTTTATTCTTCTAGGACAACAATCTTAATTTTTCAATGTTTTTACTGTATTAAATGTTGGAAGGCTGTTTCATGAAAATTCTTCATCTCAGAGATGCTCATTGTTTTATCTGTTGGTTAGGCAGCGCCTCAGCCAAGCGGGGCACAGACTCAAGAAACACAAATCAGCCTGGAAGTCGGATTTATTAATTACCTTTTAATGCATGAGTCAAACGCTGCCAGAGGAAAGAACTTTCAGTAAATCCATTGTCCTTGGGAAGCGCTCAATCTTTTTAGAGTGAATGGATGAGCATTAATTATTCAGCATTAAGCCCAAACGAACGTCTGGCATCTCGAGGCCCAAGTCGGGCGGTCGATGGGCAGAGCGCAGAAGACGGAGGAGCACACCTTTAACATGCATGCCATGGCATTCATATATGCATGAAACATGACTTTTCTCTAACCAACTCCTAAGTGCACTTCAGAAGCATGTCCTTTACACTCCACATTTTTCAGAGTGGCCTGCTGAAATGGACATCAGAGCAGCTTCGTCTTCTCTTTGATCCGTTCCAGTTTGAGCAGCACCCCTCACAGTCGGTTTCTGTTCCCAAATGGACCAATGAAGCCCTTCCAGTTTGGCTAAAATTGAGTCATGTGCATTTTGTGAAAAGCCACCCACCACGTATTCCATTGTTGATGTGACTGTCACACCGACGACTCCTTTCTCACACATCTCCACTACATACGCACAACGCCTGAACGTTTCACATGATCCTAATGACTAACTGTTGTGCTGTTTCTGTTTTCCAGGCATGCACCTGTAAAATCTCAGCATGGACGTTCTAGGAATACAGTTAGTGGGTGGGAGGGGGTTAACAAATACAGCACTCTCGTGACGGCGAAGTGTTTTGTTCAATTAACATCTGTGGAAACCTTTAGAGGGACCGAGAGGAGTGCTGCTCTCGTGGAAAGTCAAACATGCACTTTTTTTTTCGTCTCATGCTTCAAAATGCTTCTTCATTCATAATCAAATGCATGTCATGCCGACTCCTGTCTAAAGCCACTGTATTTAAAAAAAAAACTTCTTTGACATCAGAAACACAAGCTGCTTTTTCATCAGTGGCAGAGATCTTCATAGACATTATTACCAACAATCCATCACTCTTTTCTCCATCAAGGTGCCATCACGTCAGCAAGGAAAAACACAGCAGTTTGAGTGTTGATAACTATCAGATATAGCGTGAAGCTCAAAGACTAATCTGTTAGATGTAAAACACACTGTTAAAATTATTCCAAGCCAAGAAAAACGTTATTCGTTTAAATCCGATTTCTAATTGCCTTATGAATATTTAACAAAGGCCTCACAAAGGCAAGGAATCCGTCACAGAGACCCAGTTTAAGGTCTCAGAGTAGTACCGCCATCACGTATGCCAAATCTGGCACTTTAATCTACTGCGTAATAATTTAAAAGTCTCTTTGCAAGGGAGAGGGAGTGAGTACGTTCTTCATTTCCGTGGAAAGCATGTGACTGTGTGCGAGAAAGGGTGAGACCGGCTGACAGACGGAGAGAGCAAAGCCTGACGGGATGCCGCATAGAGCGAGCAGCGACAACTCTGAGGCAAGGGGTCCGATCATGCATACTGAACGAGTGGCCTTCATTAACTATCCAACAGGCCTCTCTCTCTCTCTCTCTCTCTCTCTCTTCATTTGTATGCACACAGGCACATCCCTGCACTTTATCATATTTTTTGTTGGTGGTCGATGCTCACTGCATCACCATATCAATACAAATCTGCATTGCTAACCTTTTTTTTTTTTTCAATAATTCATAAAATAGTTTCAAAGCTGTTTTCCTTACTACTTCAAAAAATTAAATCTTTGATTGCATGCCAGGTGACCTTTTGTATTCAAAATGTCTCTTAAACATTTTGTATTTGACCACCAAATAAAACTGTCATTAATTGGTCCTTCAGTCCAACTCAACGTTTGGAGCACAATGTAAAGAAAGTCCCTCACGGTTGTTGGAGAAAACCTAAGAATTTCATCCCTTTGCCCAACAAATCATCTGTCCCAAATTTACAGAACTTCTGTCAAATGTTCCTGAGTTACTGCGTACACAAGAACGGGATGGAAAGATGCGTGGGCAACCTGAAATCATAAAAAGGATATAAAAGACAAGTTATTCTTGTTCTGGTATCAGCTAGGTTCCTCCTGGGTAAAGATCACCAAGCCAAATCATAGAACTCAGCAACTTCCGCAATGGATAAACAAGCAGCGAACACTATACTAAGGGATTAAGCTACTTCAGATGTGTCTTAAAGGATTATTCCAGTTTGTCACAATATAAATTTATTTTCACACTTTATTGGCAAAGTCAGTGGAGTCAATAAACACAAGTGGTTAGAAAATCAAGACAGGCCGAAACGAGAAAGCAATTTAGCTGTGAGGAAACTGAGCAAGGAAAGGATCAACCCCTCAGCTGATGTTCGTTTGAAGACAGACTATGTAGCCTTTGAGGCTACTGGATGTTTAATAACCACAAGTGACTACAAGGGCTAATTACAGGACACTGACGAATTAAATTTCCAATAATTCTCCAAGGTGCTCTTGAATTAAACTGACTGGTGGAAAAATAGAACAGGACCATGAGCAGAGAACACCAGACAAGTCTTCTGGTGGACTAAGATACATACAGAATAATTATTGTTTTACTATTCTGATAACAGCTTCAAACTGTTTATTTACCATCCTATATGTAACATAACTGTAGCACGTTTAGAGATGTGTTATGGTTAGGGAACAGAAGCTAACTTTAGCCACTATAGGCTAGTAGCCATCCCAGAAAAGGTTGTAGCAACAAAACCATACTGAAGATTGTGTTTTATTTCTCATAAATTTGTAAAGGTAACATTATGCTGCTCTTTATGTACACTGAAGCTGATACACTGATCAGGCATAACATTATGACCACCTGCCTAATATTGTGTAGGTCTCCCTTGTGCCTCCAAAACAGTTGGGACTCATCAGAGAATGGACATGGGCCTTCTGAGGGTGTCCTGTGGTGTCTGGCAACAGAATGTTGTTAGCGGGGGCCTTTGAGGGGAGGGGCCTCTGTGGATCATCCCACAGATACTTGATCAGTTTGGGATCTAGTGAATTTGGAGGCCAGGTCAACACCTTGTGCTGTTCTTCATGTTTTTTTTAGTTGTTCCTAAAGTGTTTTTGTGTGTGTACCTGTGTCGGGCTGCATCCTGCTGGGGATGACTGCTGCCTTCAAGGAGTGTCATTGCTATGGGATGGGGGTGCCTGGTCTGGTCTAGGTGGGTGCTAAGGTCTAAGTAACATCCACATGAATGCCAGGTTCAAAAGTTTCCCAGGAGAACATTGAACTGTCACAAGATGGTTGATGTTATTTACTTGTCCTGTCAGTGGTTTTAATGTTGTGGCTGTTTACAGTCTCACTTAGGGGACTAAGTCTATGATTCTTAAGATGGGGCTCAGTTGGTAAAGTGGTTTGTCCACAAACCAGAGGGTTTCTCGACATACTGTGTAAGTAGAGGTGATGTCACAGGTGTTATGTGCTAATAATTCTATAGTCAACAGAAAATCTAGTGAAGATGTCATGGTATTGAGTTTTGCATTGGTCACTCTGTGTCTTTCAGTTAATTGTACTTCCTGTCTTTGTCTGCTCCCTCCTCTGTGATTGGTTGCTCTGGTTCCCTGGTGTTTTCCTCTTTTTGGTTTGTGGATTATTTGGATTACCCTGCCTCACTGTGTAACCTTCATTGCAAGTCTCATTACACTGAACTTTATTATTTCATCCAGCCTTGCTTCCTAGTGTGTGTCCTGCATTTGGATGCTACCGTCCTTGCAACACATTTTGACACACTGCACAAATGACAAGCAGATAAAAACAGAGAGAAGAAGCAGAGGTCTCGCATTACACCGCTGACATAACCAAAGTCTTACTCATAATAACTTCCTTCCTAATTACCACAGCTGGGGGACTCCACTCCACTCCTGTACACTGGGCTATTATATTCAACCCAAGCAGCGCAGGATGATGATTGGCGGGACAGATTAACATGAATGGCAGCGGCTACAAACATGCCCAGCAGCGTGCCGTCACCGCCCACGCCCGGGCAGCCATTTACCCTGCTCTCCTACCCAGTGTCGAGTCTGCTGCTGTTTACACGTCAGACTGTATTTACTCAGCGAGGCCTTGCCGTCTGTTTGCAGCAGATCCGCCACATTTCCTGGCCTCTTACGACCCCAAACTCTGCACAATACGATTCAAAAAGACCTTCCGGTGAGGTGCATGTAGGCCGATGTAGCACCTGTAGCTCCGCTTAGACTGGGACAAGAAAAGAAAGTAACGCACAGTCAACGTCTGACAGCAATAAGAAAGGAGTTAAAGAGACATGCACACAAGGATCTTTTCAATCTGTTCAACAACCTTTTTTTTTTTCGCATCACCCCCTCAAAACTAACAAGCTAGCACGCAAGGGGTTACTGAGCAATAAGGGTTCACGGTCGAGCAGGTTTCTGAAATCAATCAGTTTCACGAACCGGATGGATCTCAATGAAAACAGGCTGTGGTGATGAGCAATGATGTTGCCATGACAACAGGCAGGCTGAGCGTGCAGCCTGGCTTTGGTATCTTGAGGCGTGCGTCAGGCGGCACCCAGACAGTTTGGGTTTTTAACCTCTTAAGTGGCAGAAAGCAAGCTGCAGTCTCAGATGGGATCATGAGAGGATGGGGTGGGGAGTGCGTGGGACGGTAGGTGAGGGTGAAGTGTGTTAGTGTGTGTGTGGGGTGGGGAGGGGAGGGGGGAGGGTATGGCGGTACTACAAAGTCAGGCATCAGTTAAACGTCTGCCTCAGAGTGCAGACGTGGGGAAAATAAAAAGGTTGTGGGTGTCATTTCTTCTTCTTTTATTTGTTACCATCCCAATCCAGCAATGGCCAACTACGGAGATATGAGAAGGACAAACAAACAGGTTAACACATAGGAGAACACATATATACACTCACACACAGACACACATAGGGTCATATATGCTCACTGGTATCCTTTTCAGAAACACAATCATAAACATAGAAAAAGCACCCAGAAATTCCCAGCGCTTGCCACAGTGTATCCCGTGGACCTGTGAACGCACCGACGGCCGCTCTTAAACAGACTGCGTGCAGATTAAAGAGGCAGCATCGAGCGTGAGGAGAGAACAGGATGGCTACAACAATAGAAACAGCGTGGGGAGCCTTGAGAAACACGCCTGCTACCGTGCTGACTGCTGGCACATGAATACTCGCGGACGGCTCGGTTAAAGGAACAGACCCGACTTTGGGGATTTGAGGCTTACCTGGAGAGGCAAACACATGACAGGCTTTCTGATAGCTGCAGACAGATGATTTGACACTGGGGTGTGCTCTGCCATCAGTCATTAGGCCGTTAATGAAGCCGTTACATGGAGCACTGTCTGATTACTGGGGATATAATTAGAGGACTGGCGGGCATGCTATGTCATGCTATTGGTGGGTAGTCCTACTGCTTCCAGAAATGAAGACCCTTTTCCTTCCAACAACTGTTGAGGGTGATTTTGCTTCTTGCCTTATGTAAACTAGTAAATTTATTAGCAATATGCTTTTTAAAATCCACCATTAGGCTATAGCAGCTCACCTGTGACTTTTGGTTTTAGTGATGACTGGTAAGTTGCTGGCCTATGGTAAAAGTTACACAGCTATCAGCACATTTGTGCTCTTTGAATTTGAATTGTAGTATTAGCATTAGAACTAATTATTTTTAATATTAAAAATTAGATGGGGGACCCTGTTGACCTAGCCTGGTGTAGTCACACTATTCTGATTATAATATGAGTCCGGTAACACTCCCTTTGGCTTTCATTATAGCATGGCAGATATTTGCAGCAGGATAGTCTGCTCCCAACGGAGTGGTTCCAGACCAACACAAATTTTGTGGACGGGGAGAATTCCGGTAGTCTCCAGGCTATTGGTGCCTTGAAGGGTCCCATGCATAGACTGTATATAAATATGGAAGCGCCCACACTTCCTTGCATTGACCAAACTGATGCCAGTTTATCGGAGATATGGGCAGCGCCATCTTGCAAGTTAGAAGCCAGAGTCAGTACGATCCGAGAGTGGAGTCATGCGGAGCCGTGTTATTGATGACCCATCCATGTCCTCCCCATTTGTAGTTCTCATATTTAAAAAAAAAAAAAAAAAAACTTCTACCTCTACTGGTCACTTTATATTTTTAACATAGTTTATAGTTGTATAAAACATTTTATTTCTAGTTACTTTCTATTTTTTATATAGTTTTTGTATTGTATGTTCAATGTATGTTACTGTTACTGGATGCTTGAATTTCCCTCGGGATCAATAAAGTATCTACCTGTCTATCTATCATCTATCACACTTCCTCCAAACTGACTTGCGTTTTCATTAAACAATACTGCGCTATCCTTTAAAAAAATAAATGAAAATAATTCTATTGTATTTTAGTGTCTTAGTTTTGCCCAAGTTCCATCCACTACCATGGAGGGAACAGAATTAGCAAACTGCTAAATCTTTAATCAGGGTTAAATCATTTAACATCTGTAATTTGTATTTATAACTTGCATTTTCTACCAGTTTTTCTGTGTTTGTCACATGAAGAGGTCAGGGCATAAAATCAGGTTAAAGTGACATACTCCTTTTAAAACAGGTGGCTATGAGAAACCTGTCGCTCAGGCAACCATGAACCATAACTTGTCCAATTTAAAGCCAGCCGTTTCATCTCGCACTCCCATATTTTTTTGTCCCTTTTAATCGTAATTAAGTGGGGTAGGATCATATTTGTTTGCCTTGATGGTGTTAATGTTTAAGAAGAATGAAGATTTACTGATACTCCGTTTTGGCACAGAACCAGGACCCAGAAAGTGGTCCTGCATGGGAGAAAATCACTCATGGCCATTACAGGATAAAGAACAAACATGATTTTTAAGTACTCTATAAATATAGACTCTAGAACAGGACATGTACTTTTTAGATGTGAACTGCTGTAAATCTGTGACTTAAACCATTCCCTTATGAACATTTGCACATAGAGGGGAATAACACAATTAAAAAAAGTTTTTTCAATAACAGATTTGGCTGTTGTACTTTGAGCTAATGCAAATACGGACCTTAGCACAAGTAACAGTAAGTGTGACAGAGTCAGATCCTTTTTTGGCAAATGGTGACTAATCACATGATGATAAATGTTCATGGGACATCCAGGACCCATTCATGTTATTTTTTATCGCCACTACACCACTAACCTTCATATTATGTCTGCTGTTAAAGAGCCTTTTACTGTTAATACTATCCCCCTGTGGTGTCGGGTGAAAGGTGAACTGGCTCTAATCCGCTCTATGGAGGATGATTTGACGTTACTCTCTCCTAACACCTTGTCAGCGGACAGATTAGTGCCCTGAAGAGGTTCATTCAGGCACACACAGAATTACATCCCACCACAAACATCGCACGAGTCGATATTGAAGTTTAAACAAAAAAAGCCTGACATCAGAGAAGAGCAGGGAATGGGATTCTCGCTCTGACGACAAAGGTCTGAAGGCAGCCACAGAAACAGATGCTCCTGAGCTGCACTGGTGACAGGGAAATGTTGTGTGACTTCATTCCTGCGCGTGCCTACTAGGCTAGCGTTGGCACAGGGAGACAGATGTATGCGTGCTGTAAACACGAACATTCAGCTCCATCAACTCTCTGGTGCCAGTAAAGCGCCGCTGAAACTAACTCAATATTTACCTCCGTTGCATCCCCGCTAGCTCCTCAGTCAGCGGGGTAATCGCCAAGAAACACTTCCAAGAAATCACCAATAAAGTCTGGCGGATGTGAACAAGGAAAAGCAGACTGACTGAAATGTGTCCTGGTCATTTAGAGTAAAGATTTACTGATGCTGTAAAACTAACTGTAACATTACACTGCAAAAAAATGGAAGTTAAAATAGCTTAAACCAAGGCAGAATATGCTGTTTTTTGTCTTTGAAGATAATAATTCCTACTAGGCAGAGATTATGTTTCGGCTTTTGACTTGTTTTAAGTGTGTTCCTAAATTATCTTAATGAGCTTTTATAACTTGTCATTGAGAAAAATCTTGTCAAGTCAAATGTTCCTGTTCAACTGGCAGATAATTGTGCTTATTTTACATAATATATTCCCAATTTTAAAACTTTTGTTTTTTTAAGCGAGTTTTTACAGTGTACCTCAATGTGACCTCAGTGTCACAGTGGCTTTGAGAAAGATATTAAGGTGTAATATCAAGCGCACCCTAATTATTGCGTGTCGGTATTCCTCTCACACATCGAGACAAATCCCTGTCCTCTTCCTCACTGAAAGTTTGCTGACGGATTGAAAGAGGAGGACAAGTGGCGCAGGGCAAGGTCAATGCCAATACCAATACCACACACACACAGGCCTGTCAACCCAAACACCTCCCCCTTTGGTTAAAAAATGTAAATGGCTGTCCAACTCTGCAATTGGACACCAGCAAAATAAATGAATATTAATTGAATCAACAGGCCAGAACCACATGTCGCTCGCTCAGATATCTGAAACATTGCATCGCAAAAGTTCTGGTACTGATTACAGTTTAAGACAAACAATAAAACGTTCTGTATATTGTTCCGTAATTAGATGACCTGAAGCCTGTGAAATAAAAAAATAAAAATACATACTGCATGAGCAAATGTGTAAGTTTGTCTTATCTCCTGCCATTATATAAACCAATGACACCGCTTCCTTTGTTCAAACATCAGCCTCATATAAAAGCCCATGTTTGCCCTGTTCACGCTGCACCTGTAGACACTGAAGAGGAGGCATGATGTAATCACAGCACATGAAACCAAAGCTGATTCTGTTCCTCTACTTTTAGCCGTTGGAGGTATAAACAAAGGTCTAGCACCTAAAAGGAGGTTTGGCTTGACTATAAAAGCTTGATTCATTTATGAACGGTTAAAATAATGGCGGGATACCCAAGAACTTAATCAGTAGGGCTTCTTCTTAGGCTATATGCCCGACTAACGCGGGAAAAACGCAGAGAAAATGCCTGACAGTATGCCTGATTGTTGTACGGTGCTGTGATAAACGTACAGCGGTAACAGTGGCTGTTCTTTGACCAAATAGGACTGTATGACCATTTGATTGGACATCCCCAATTTGACCAGAGCTGTTGCATTCTTGCTCCCTTGACTCTTTTCTTTCCACCTTAATAAAGATCCAACAGCTTAATGGATATAGCGTATAGATGTAAAAGGTGTTGTAGAGTTCAGTAGGCAATGATCACATCTGTTTGAATTAATGTCCATGAAGAATTTGCACAGAACCAAGACTCTGGATCTGGTCTTCTACCTTTTTTTTCCCCCGGGGAAATAGATCTGAAACGGCATTCGAACACGGTGGCCGCGCGGTGGTTAAAGGATCCGCTATGCCGCATAACTACAGGTTACACCGACGTGCGGTAGATCAGAGGTCTAATATTGGTCTCTGGATAGAATGCTTCTAGCTGATTTACTGAAGGATGCCTTCAGACCCTCAGAACAGCCCAAAGGGCAGTATTGATGTACTGTCAAGCAGCTGTCGGAGGGTTCTACGCAATGTGGGAAGTCTGCTACAAGACTCACTGGCGTTCTCACTGTTATCTGTGCTTATTTAATCCAGCGCACGTCCAGGTTACAGCACGAAGCTCTGCAGAATCCTCTAGTGTTTATTTGCTGACGTTTTCGACTCACCTGTTGGTCTGACTTAAGAGGCTCTAGATGCAATAAAAAAAAAAAAATCAACCTTACATAAATTCTATTTTGAAAACAGTGCATTTATTCCTTAATTTCATATATAATTGTGTAGCAAAAGCTGCTGCTGCTGCTGCACTGTCCTCTAGGGCTGAAGGCTACATGACCTCCCTCCACCACACCCCCGCATACGTGACGCCACAGCAGGCGCTTCGCCCCTGACAGCAGAGACTGAACGTCAGCAGCTGGTTGTGTCCTGTGTGACTGTGCGTTTAATTAACCTCCTCACATAAAAAAATCTGCATCGGTCTAGCCTGTAACGGCACCATTAGGTGTTTCTGTGTTGCTGTTTTTCCTTCATTTACATGACATCACAGCCGGCAGCTAGTATTCGACTCGTGCAAAGGCGTCAGACTGCCAATAAGGGAACGATTTGCTGCCCGTTACCCAGAACTCACCAGCAGCCTGAGGGCAAGCTTAACAGGGCGGCTGTTTTTCACTCGTATCTGAGGCAGCTGTTGCAGACGTGGCCTTCTCTCGCCTGCCAGGTGACACACTGAATGTGAACCATCCAAAAACTTCTCCTGATTTATGACAAGTGTTTGTGCGGTGCCATTTTAACAGATTGCCTTTTGCTGCTAAAGACTCAAGGAGTTACAGATTAGTCGACCGGGTTGCTAGACCTCAGCGTGCCTGCTTAAGTTGAAATATCATCCACGAGGTTTAAAAAGGAAAAAACAAAACAAAGATGCTACATGCAGCCTTGCCTCTAGGTTTGCATCTCCTCTATTCCCAGCACGAGGCCCTGCGCTATTTTCTGTCCGCCACATTGCTTTTGTGTTTGCATTGCTGGGATGAAATTCATTAAGGGACGCAGGGCGAGACTGAAACGGGCAACCGGAGCGGCGTGGACTGCTGAAATGACACTTCCAGAGTCGTGTCCCAATAAACAAAAACCTCGAGAGAGAGAGAGCTCACCGTGGAGCGTGGCACAGATAAAGGCTGGAGCAATCGGCACCGGAGCAACAAATGTAGGCTAGTGTGGCCGGGGTTTGGCACAGGCCTGCACACTTAAAATACACGGCTGCCATCAGTGTCTATCCTGAGTGTGTTAATGCCTTGTTTGCATGTGACAAAAGTGAGATAACTGTTCTCAAAGCAGCCGTCAAGGTAAGTGATTTCAGAGACAAAAATGATGGATTGGACAAAAACTAAATGATAAGCTGTAAGGAAATGAGCTCCAAGCAGAGCAAGACTTTTTTTTGAGGGGGACAACTTGAGTGACTCATACTCTTTGGTTTAAAATAACCTTTATGAGCTGCTGTGTGTTTCTGTGAACAAAAAAAAACAAGAAAAAACAACAACAAAAAAAAGATGAGGCATCAAGTGTGGGGTAAAGTAGGGGTTATTGCGTGTGTGGAGAGCCCCAGACGCAGCGGTGCGCCCTTACCCTCGCCGCCCTGGAGGAGTACGGATCCTCGAATAGATTCCAGATCCGCGGCTGCCACTTCCTCCACAGGCTGACATTCCCGTCGGCAGCCACGTCCTCGATGCCTAGCCTCTTCCCTATGTCGTCGTCCTCGTCCCCGTTGTCCACGTTGAGCTCGAACACGTCCAGAGCCTCCTCCGCGTCCCGGTGCTGCCGGTATGTCATCCAGCAGCAGGGCTCCACGTCCGTCTCATCGATGCCCCAGAAGGAGAGCTCCTCCTCGAACAGCGGTCCGCACACATCCGCCGGGCAGTGGAGCTTCCCGGTGCGGTAGTAGTTGAGCACGTAGGCGAAGACGCCCGGGTGGCGGTCGAAGAAGTACTCGTTGGTCCGCGCGTTGTACTCGATGAAGCCGGGGACTTGTTGCAGCTGATCCAGCACGGAGTCGATGTCCGAGTCGGAGGCGAGCAGGGCCAGTCGCGTCCCCGGCAGGGTCTTCAGGGTGGTCTTGTAGGTTTCGTGCCTGGTGCCCCCGACGTTGAGGATTATCCTCTCGTTGTCGTCAAACTTGCCCATCGCTCTGTATCAGACATGACTTGATGGAAAGCGGGGGGGAAGTTGGCGAGTGCAGTCCGGAGGTAACGGCGAGCCCGACGCGCACACACCCACAGTCCTGTTCAACAGAGCTCCACGGGGTTGGCCGCGGTGCGCAGCATCTCCGGTTTCACTTATCCGTTGCTTTCGTGTCTTTTTCGGGAGGCGAGGACGGTGTCCATCATTTGTCCCGGAAGATATTTCAGAGAGATCGCTCGGTTTGTATTCCACAATCAATCCGTGCTAGACAGCGAGCGCTGCTGCTGCTGCTGCGAGCTGATGAATGATCTCAACCGGTGGCTCCAAACAGACTGCGCTGCTGATACCGTTGCGCGTATTCCTGCGTCCCTGCCCTCCAAGACGCACGAGCGCTCGTCAGCGTCGGGGTCGCTGCTTTAAAAATGTGTAACGGAATACTTGCGAATCACCTCAAGAAGTGGCCAGTGTCGCTACTTAACACATCAGTGCATGTGAAAAGTTGCCACATCTTTTGAGCGATGGCCCCACTCCAGTGGCACCGCATCGTTCTTTGTTTTAGAAAATCACAAGTCTTCAGGGGAAATGATCAGCGCCCCTCTCCAGTGGTTCTGGCTCCATACAACACACTAGTGAAGATGACATTTACTCAATGAGGATGTGAAAATCACTAGTTTTAACTGGGAAACTACAGGAAAGGGTTTAAAATAGTAATTTCAGCTTTTGTCCTTCAACAGGTCAAACAGCCCAAGTCATTCTTTTTCCATCCTTGGTGGTAACTGGCATTACCAGTGCAGGAAAAAAATGGCAAGAGAGTGAAAACTGAGGTGAAGATACAAAGTCCAGACCATGGGGCCAATCTGCCCACTTGTTATCTGCTGAATGAGCCACTAAAGATGAAAGTATGCTCCATCAAGTTATTAGAAGTACTAGGATCCTAGTATAAACGGCATCGCAAACAGAAAAGTAGTAAATTGTGATATAGGCAAGTGGAGTCAAAGGTCTTGTGTTTAGATGACACAACCTTAACCAAAGGGTTTTTATTAAGTACTGGGAGGACTTTGGGATGGAGACAGTTAAAAGCTGGACGCGCCTCCTTTGCCGATGTCAAGTTTATGGTATAGTGCACACAGAAAAGAGCAAATAGTCCTTAATTATATTTGACCTAAAGTGTGTAACCAGTGTTCAAGTTCAGCCCTGAGTTTAATGAAGGCAGTGTAATTTAAGTTAAGGGACGAGGCTACACCTCATTTCCTGTTCATATTTCTCGCCCTTACCTGCAAAGGTGCCCGACCCCTCTCTCGCCTTGTTCGTCTCAGTTGTCAAAGCCCGACCCTCCACATACCTCTCTTTTCTGTGCTGCTTCTTCCTTCTTTCATGGCAAGAACCAGGGGGACGCGGAGGCAAAGCTTCCTGAGAAGCACCCCCACCTCGAGTCTCATTTCTTCAGCGTCTGAACACCATCTTCCATCTTTGCATTCGACCCCTCTCATCCTTCCATCTACTGTATTTCCTTCAGATCCTGTCATCCCATAAACATTAAGATGTGGTTATTGAACTAGTCTTTAAAGTCAGGTTAAATCATAAAAGACCCCTCAATAAAACAAGTTCTATAAGAGGAGGAAACTACAGGAATATTACCAAACTTTGAGTCATTTTATTTTTGCTTTATGTATGCATGTATACACTGATCAGCCATAACATTTAGACCACCTTCCTAATATTATGTAGGTCTACCTTTTGCCTCCAAAACAGTTGTGACTCATCAGAGAATGGACATAGTGGGGGCCTTTGGGTCCTATGGGTTGAGGGGAGGGGCCTCTGTGGATCATCCCACAGATACTTGATCAGTCTGGGAGGCCAGGTCAACACCTTGTGCTGTTTATGTTTTTTCAGTTGTTCCTAAAGCGTTTTTGTGTGCGTGTCTGTGTCAGGCTGATGCCATCAAAGAGTGTCATTGCTATGGGGTGGGGGTGCCTGATCTGGTCTAAGTGGGTGCTACATGTCTAAGTAACATCCACATGAATACCAGGTCCAAATGTTTTCCGGCGGAACATTGAATTGTCATACAATGGTCAATGTTATTTACGTTTCCTGTCAGTGGTTATAATGTTGTGGCTGATTGGCGTACATTAGCATCAAACTACATCTGGACCAGTGGTCTTTCCAGGCTCAGAGCCCCACGGAAATGTTACAACATGTAGCAGGGAGGAAGAGAAGACCCAAACGACACATGAAAAGGCAGAAACAAAAGAACTTTGAATGTGACTTACTAAAAAGAAAAGAAAAGTCGCTGCAGCGGTGAGCAGGGAACTCCAAAAACAAGAGTCCAGCAAAAGAAGCAATCCAAAGGAGAGATCAAGGCAAGGTAGAATGCCAAAAGAGTGAAGCAGCAAAGACACACAGACAAACTGACAAGAAACGAAGGGAGAGATATAAACAAATGCAGAACTAATTGGGAAACAAGACACAGGTGAAAATAATGAGGGGAGGAGCCTGAAGGAAAGACAGGCGAGTGTAGTCACAAGGGTGGGAAAAGACAGGAAGTAAAAGATTTACAAAATAAAACTACTAGGAAATACAAGGGGACCAAGGTAGAAATGAATGGTTACAAAATAAATACCATAAATGCCCACTTTACCCAGTAGTAGAAGCAGTAGCATAATAATAGTGCTAGCAGAAACTGAAGCAACAGTTGTAGTATTACTAGAAGTCACAGTAGATAAAAGTGGTAAAGGCAACAGTAGTACGCAAAGTAGTAGTACTGGAAAATCTAGGTAAAGTGGCATTAACCAAATATTTGATTTTATCCTCTAGTCTGTTAGCATTATGTCACTTACATAAGTCATTCATGGAGTGTTTATATCAGACGGCGTCCGTCAGACACAACCAGACACTTTCATTTCCAGCCCTGGTGCCCGTGCCACTGAATCTCAGCTGCCTTGAACTAGAACAGATCTGAACGGGGAAGCAGCTGTCAGCCAGAAGGCCCGTCATCTGACAGCCCACGAGACGGCGTACGAGAAGGAAAGAGTGACATCTTTAGGGAATCCAAGCACAGCTCAATCAACGAGGAGACATGGCACGCGATTTGCCTGTAATTACATGCGTCATTATCCCCTGATGGAAGTCTGTTTTGGAAAACCGCAACCTCGGAGTAACCTAATTACTCATTACTCGTCTTTAACGAATCTAGCGAGAAAGAAAGAAACTCTTGCTTTTAAATTCTGGGTTTAAAATGTGGAACGGACTCCAACCGCTTTTAAATGATCACGATTACTGAGCGTACTTGAGTCTAAACTTTATTGGCTCCTAAGCAAAATTAACAGAGGGAGACTAGCTAAAATTCTTACTCACTGTAGTTACTGGTCACCCATGTTTTCAACACACTGACATATATCAGAATCAGTAATATTTTCTTTCTTGTACAAAACATGTAAATTGAAAGAGAAGAGAAGAAAGAAAACTGAGGCGCTTGGTACTGGGTTGCATGAGAGACAAATGGTTTACATAAAGGCTATGGCTTGTTTACTTCCATTGTACTACACTGAAGGTGTTTTTTTTTTTTTTTTTATTTTGGCCTGTGTTTTTGCCAAATTAGCCATTAGTGACTCTTGTCCAGATCACCATCACTTGAATACGGTGGCAACGGAGAAGACTTAAAAACGTGACGATTGACAATGACTTCTGGAGTCTAAGAAATGGCCAAGTCACACAGACTCAGACAATTTTACAAGTACACTGAAATCCGTCATATATAAAGAAGATCCAGAACAAACAACTTATTTATTTATTTATTTCTTTTAGATGACAAAGAAGTACTCATTGCTTCATCATTCCTGGGGATCTCCAAAAGCTCACACGAGACCAGGAAGATGTAATTCTGGGATCTCAACTATACAACAAACCAGCTAAAAACAAGAGCAACTGGCCTTGTAGAGTTTCTTGAAGACCTTTCACTTCCCATCCAACTAGCTTCTTCAGACCGATGGAGAGTTGGTGATTAAACAGGAACAGCTGTGGGTCTTGCCCATCAGAACATAACAACCAGATACCTACCTGTGATTGGAGAAGACAGTGTGAACCTGTTTTCCATCCCCAGTGAATGAATGGCACTACAATGATCTATTATGGCCAGAGAGTCTAGTCTTGTGAACCGGGGTGAAACATTGGGAACTGTTGCAACTTTGTTCAGAGAGGGGTTTTCCAGTTTGATATGGATGGCTTCCTAACTACTCTTTCCAACCACCTGGCTAAAATGCATGTGTGGTTGTCCTCAGGTACAGGTGGACAGCTGAATCCTTGAGCTACTTGGATGAACGGTGTAGCGTCTTCAAGAAACCCTACAAGTCCAGTTGCCCTTGTTTCAGCTTGTTTTTTTGGATATACCGTGACCTAGATGACTGAGAACCTTCACAGACAAACTTTATATCTAAAAACCCTAAAGCAACTGCTGTTACATAACAGTGTTTAATATGCTACAACCATCAAAGTTTTTATAGTGTATGTAGTAGTTGGCCTGTTGGCCCCACTATAGAGAATTTGTACCCTACAGCATCATTACATTTCAGTGTAGTTTCAGGACATCGTCTGTTTCACAGATCACCAACAGAGGTCAATTGGGTCACATGAACTCTTTTAAAAAACGTTTAGTCTGATAACATGACTCATTTTCCATGATGTGCTTCCTATTTCAATTCAAAAGCAGCAGATTTTTGCTGGATTCTGAAATTGGGGTGTTCAGTCTGTTTAATGTTTTACTAATGGGGCCATTTATCACAGAGGATGGAAGTATCAGGGCCTAGTGTGGGTCAAGACAGTCCTTGCCTATAAACATCCATCCTTGCACTGAATGATACAGGACACAAACAGCATCCCAAGCTGGAGTCACCCCACTCCTCAGCCCCCTCCATCCCTGTAATATCTTCACTAAAAATAGAGCAGCCAGATTGCTGATCTTTATCTGGAGCTGGAGAGTAAAAAAACAAAAAGTCTATTGGAAAGCCAAGGTCCTTGGCCAGTCCATTTTCCCCAAGTGCAGCAATAGGATCAGTCCCAGATGGGGCTAGAGGCTAGACACATGACCATGGCTGGTATTACCAGTGTTAATGTTCAATGTCTTCTAGCAACAAAAATGAGAGAATGAAGAAAAGAAAGCTAATCAGGGCTACATTAAACTTGTTGTCCTGCATGCAAGGACATTAAAGGCATTCTGATTCTGATTCATCAGAATGAATTCTCCAGATTCATATTAAGAAGCTGGAATTTACATAAAATATACCAAGACAATTGGACTGAATCAATAGAATAACAGAAATGAACAATGGTCCTTAGAATAAAGACAACTTTTCAGAGGATTTAATTGGATGACAATGAACGCTCCTGAAATGTATTCCTTTCACCAAACTACAAAGGCACTGGTCTTGTCAGACACAGGAAGAGTTTTTCTGGCCTTTCAGTGTGAACTTTCAGTGCCGCGCTGTACAGACTGTCTGCTGGGTTTATATCTGATCAAGCACAATACCTCTGCCTCCCAGAACCTCTGACAACACAATCCTGCTGACGTTTGAAGACACCCAGGGACCAAAAGGACACTCCGTCTCTCCATCGGAAACCTAAAATAAAAACTCTGACTATTTCAAATGTCTCTTCAAATAATGCCAAGAACTGACAGCGGACACGTTGAGATCTTATTTTTTAGAGCGCTTTCTATACTTTCTCTGGAGAGAGATGGAGGGGATGCTACATGTTCCCAGTGATTCCAGAAAATAAACATTTCACTTCCGGTTGTGACCACCTTCACATCATAGGACTACAAATTGGTTTAAAGTGTACTCTAGCATGTTTAGTGATGCACCGTATATTAGGGACTCAAAAGATTCAAAATAAGTCAAAATAGGCTGACTTTTTGTTAGTGTACAATTCTTAAACTCAACACCATAGTTCTGTAACACCTTATGCAAAAACCTCAGAACATACACCAGCAAATCAAGATGGCAGTTGGTGTTAAGTTGTTGATTTAAAAGGACTTATCTCGTAAACAAAATAATGTTTCTATATCTCAGGCACAAGGCACAAATATGCTCATATGCTTTTGCTGCAAAGGCATTAGCTGAAAGGCAAACATCTATATCTATTTTTTAATTAGTGGCATTGGCCGGTGGGATAGCACAAGCAATAACTTAACACAGGTCTGACACACTATTAAGAGAATTAAAAGTGAACAGCAATGCCAATATCATTATAAAATAATGGATGATATGCTGCATTGTTCCCTGTGAGTCGCCGATGGCCACTGTAGACATTTTCAATCCCATGAAAAATAAAAAACTGTAAAAGACACGAACGCTATTACTGACAACACGAGGAACCTTCCAGTAACACAAACAGCACATGGCTTCATGAAAACATTTCTTGGTGCACGTTACCGCCACCTACGGTCAGTCAGTGGAATAGCATGGAATTATGGGCAAGATGGACCAATAAGTTCACAGTCCTGCAATAAATTCTACTTCATGAAGGTTCTAATATTTACTTTATGTTGAATTTGCTTGGCACACGAGTATATACTGTACAGATACCACAAATACTTCACATGCAAGTGTACTGGAACACCATATACACACAGAGATTTCTCTTAATTTTTCAGCATATTTCTAATTATTACAGTTGTAGCTTATTTTTACTCTGCTTTGATGGAAAATTCTCTTTTGATGTTAACTCCATGCAATGCTGCTGTGTCAACTTAAATTTGGAAAACTTGGAATCATACGTATCGTAAAAATCGTAACATAACGTGTTGTAAAGTAACGTACTGCATCGTATCGTATCGTAACGTAACGTATTGTAACGTATCGTATTGTAACATAACGTTAGATTATGAACGAAAGATTTATGGAAACTACACATGGTGATGTTTCCAGCATTCCTATACAGGAAATATCTAAATAGATTATCTATTATCTAAATATAGATTAGTTTATCCTCAGTGACCAATAAATTGTGATTGCTTTGTAAGTGCAAACTGGTGATTTTAATGTCCCATTTTGAACTGGGAAATGGTTGTGTAAGTCAATACAAGTAGAGAATGGTTCTCCAGTATCCCAATATGTGTTATTATTATATTTACGACCCTCAGACTGAGTTTGAGGTATAAAGCATGGGTCCATCCCTGAGGAAATTACGACCATGTTCTCGTAGTCTAATCAAAGAGAATGTAAATGGTGTCAATGAGCACAGAAACCACAGCTGAGAGTGCTTTAAACATTTCATCCCTAATGCATGCTGTAAAAACCTTTTATAAATGCTGGAACACCCCGATAATGCTTTTGGTTTGATTAGGAGTCCAGTGTCACCCTGAAAGAAACTGTGGAGGGAATTCTCTTGTTTGTTTTTTGCATACACTTTTAGCTCCATTCACAATTATGAGTACAATTAAAAAAAAGAAGAAGAAGAAAAAAAAGATCCTGCTAACCACGGGCCCTTGGAATGAATTAGGCAGGAATCCCAGTGGGAGAAGGCTGAGCTGATTAAATGTTGCTTTCCTAATTGAGAGAGCCAGGCTAATTTACGATGAATCCCAGATCCTTTTCCTGTGCTGCATGAGAGGAAGTCATTAATAAACTCTGCGTGTCTAATTAGAAGTTAGGATTAGAGGAGGTGTTTTATTCCACCAGAATACTTCAGAGAAGTTTCCAGAATACCTAGTTGTTGGATTGAATGGGGGAATCTCAGGACATTTAATATGTATTATGGTTTGATCTTTAATGCTCACTCTTTTTTAATGATTCTGAACTGTTTTTTAATAAATCCACACAGCAAATTTTACATATAAAATTTATAATGTCATACGTACTGTATAAGCGAGCCAGAGCCACCCAGTTAACACCGTCGACTTCTTTTACCGTGCTACTTTGTTGCGACTGTGTTCCAGTGGCGCCATCTGCAGGTTAAAGATGGTACTTCAGCACCTCATCCAGCTTGAATCCACCTCAGGGACACGACACAAACTAAAGGCTTGAAATCTGCTAGAGGGATTGTGATGACTGAAATGACAATGATTAAATTATATGGGATTTGTCTAAAAATACAAGCTGAAACAAGACAGCAAATTCCCTAGATCCTAAACTGATCTGTCAAGCCTCAGAATATCTGCTCATTCTTAGGGTTAAATTAGGTAATGAAAATCATCTTAAAGGGAAGTTAGGTCAGGTCTTTTATATAACCAGTCAGGGTGCCCTTTAGATCCAAGGTGACACACTCCAGGACTGGTCAAACATCATTTAGGGTGATAACTATGTGGAAAAGAAGTAGAATTAACAATTAGTACGCTCACATGTATTACAAGTAAACATGTTATCCTCCAGGTAGTAGAACACGTCTGTGCTACCTGCAGCACTCTAACAGAAACCAGGATGCTGTGTCCTTAACATTATTTGTTGGTAAAGTGACTGCAGACAGATAATCACAAACTACTACATCAAAACCAGGACAATGCTCAGAACTGGGATACTAGCGCTCATTTAGGAGTGCCCCGGGAGGCCACTGCAGTGAGTCAGCACGCACAAGTGGGATGCAGCTTGCAGTAAATGTACCTGAGCTTTTGCCACCGTGATGTCAGAACTTTAAAGGTTTTGCTTATTAAATGATGCCAGAAAGCCACGGCAGTGAGCCAGCATGCACAATGCCCTGCCTGCAAACAAAGCAGCCAGGTGAAACTCAGCCATCAGTAATTTTGTACAGCGCCTCGAGACAAATGTTATTGATACTGACACTGTAAATGAAATTAAAGTAAATCAAATTAAAATTCCAATAACTTTAAATTATAATTTAATTCTAAATTTAATTTAATTTAATTTAATTATAAATTTAATTTAAATTCTAATACTGAATTAAATTAAATTATTTACATTGGTTTATGTCCCACAGTGATGTGTCAAAAATGTTTTGGAAAGGTACTGTTGTAATTCTGCACATTTACTCAAGTACTGCACTGAAAGCTGACGCACAGCTCTATGGATCCTATTAATCTTTCCGTTTAAATGCTAAATGGCACCTCCACAGGTCAAACCGCATTCAGAAAGTTTAAAGTATAAAGTGAGCAATTACCTTGTGTACATGTTGGCACATTTGTATTGAAGTGCCTGAAAAAAAAATCTGCTTGCATGTTTCCCCCCTTTTATTTCTGTTCTTTTGATTCTATTCTTTTTTTTTTTTTAAATGTCTTTAATTTCATTGTTTATTTTTTTTTACATGTATTTTTATGTATTAAACTAAATGTCCTTACTGCCAAAGGGAAAACCGATTTCTACAAAGTGTTGTCCATTAATTAATATTAAGTGATGTAAAATAAGCGTCTGCATCCCCTCCCACTTTAAAGAGACTGACCTAATTCAGCAGAGGTCCAGACAATTAGTGAAATGAAAAATCACCTGAGTGTAGTTAATGAGTCCCATGTGACTGCAGTCTGTAGGGAAGGAAGCAACAATAAATTTCCAAGCCACTGAACATACGCTGAAACGGCTCACGTTGCTCTGTTTGCGCCTTGTCTGAAAATGAATTGTTGAAACGGGTTTGACAACTTAGAAAGTGGTCAGTGTTTGAATTCTTCCGACCCAGCAGCACTTGCTTATTGGTGTGCTTTTTAGGGAAGCTCACGTACGCCTCAAGTGTTGCGTTGATGTCGTTAAACTGCCTTGCAACAATCACATCATAAATATTCAATCCCTGTAACTCCTGTTTACACTTACCCTGTCTGCACTTCATGCACTTTATTCATTGTTATGTTTACATCCTCTATGCACGGTATGGAAAGTTTCAAACATTTATCGACCAGTTTTTCTACATATTGTGTATTGTTCTATAAAAGTGTCTTGTTTTCCATGTCATGCTCCTCACATGTGCCTTCAATTGACTCCCGGGGATAAATTAACTTTTCTGAATCTTTTGGCATCTGGGATGTTTAAGTATTGGAAACTAGTTATTTTACTGAATGTCCCTGAACGCAGCGTTCACTTAAATCTCAGCAGTGGTCTCATCAGTCAGAAAACCAACCGTGCTCTAAAATACAATTTAGCCTAAAATGAATATTTATTATATTATACTGGTTGAAAGACAACTATTGTTCAGAAGTCCAGAAGACCAACCATACTTTGTTTTTCCTCTGTTCATTTTATTTCCTAGTAAGGCGAGCTGAGTTCGTTCCTTCAGCCCCCACATGAAACATTCAACACAGATGTGAAACGACGTGCAAAAGACTATAAATACAAAACATTTACCTAAATATATTAAGGCAAAGATTGTGGTTTCCGGGTCGTGGCGACAATCTGAACGCGTAGCGTCAGAACTGAGGAGTAAAAAGAAAGAAAAAAATAACAAGTCTTCAGAAATAGAGTGATGTTTTGCAGAGTGGACAGTAGTATCACTACACAGTGTTACTACACAGCTCATGCCATTTTACAGGGCATTAGGCTGAGGGTAGAACTGCAGCCATTGGAAATTTTTACCACATTTGGACACGTCAGCATTTGGCCTACCGTCACATACAACAGCTGATTTAAGTTCAGTTGTGCAGTGACTGAATGTGGTTATGCACCCTGACAGTGGCTTAATGAATGAATGATGACAACAATGAAACCTCTAACAATCACAATTTCCAAATTAATATTAATAATAATAATGATAATAATAAAAGGCAAAGTGATAATAGGTTTCTAACAAACAGACACACTAATCTTAAATGAAAGTTATGTAACAGTGTAGAATAAGAGAATGACAGATCATGTGTTTCTGGCTGATCAAATGATTCAGTCATTTTCCTCTCCAATAAATAAATAAATTCACATCATGCAGTCAGTATGTGCTCACAATAAAATAAAATGAAATAAAACTAACGTGCACAACCATGTTATGATGTATGAACGACATGCCACAAGAGTTCTACGATATAGCTTTGTCATATTCTGCAGGCTATAAATAGCATCCAGCAGCAGCATTATCATCAGTTAGGATCTGGATCTAGAAGATAAGTTAAGATTAAAGTTAAAAAAAACACGAAAAACTGTAAATGTAATGTAAATAACTTCCCAGCAATGGTGCCTGCAATCCCACAATCAACCTGAGGGTGGCAGCACGTGGTCAAGCAGAGTTGAGATGCAACAGCCAAAGCTCAGCCTTTAAACTCTTAGCTCATATCATGTGGTATTTATCTCAGTAATAAAGTCAGCAGCAGACATTCTGACATGTCATAGCACGACGAGACGTGGAACTGGAACCAACAGGGCCTGCACCAGCCTGTGTTTGACAAGTCGTCCGTTGGAAGAGAAAGGCAAACGCACGCTGAATCAACGTCCTGGAGGACACACGTCTAGCCTCGGCATTCAAGCAGGTGCAATGTGAGACGCGTGGATCAGAAAGGTGGAGATTAGTGACTGACAACAGAATAGGGAAGAACGTTGTTCTTGAACAGGAGAGCTGGTGTATAAATAACGTGTGGGGTATGCACAAAATCATTCCCTACACGCGTGTTGGCGAGAATGTGTGCGTACTTCACGCCGCGTTCGCTCTCTGTGGGTGATGAAGTGGAGATGGAAAAGTGGTTGTTTACGCTTACTGTTTTTGTGCTGGTCTGTTTTTTAGCACAGTGAAGTTTTGGTGACTGTGCTCAGTAAGGGTCAACTACTCGCAAAAAGGTGGCTGCAGGACAATCTACGACAAGACGCTAACCTGGAGGCTCTTTGGAGAACATCTTCCTAAGACTTTACCCTGTGGTCTTCTAAGACACATACAGAATTAACATGTCATTTAGATCTGACTAAACATACTTTACCAGTCTCCGAGCTAAAACACACGAAGAGCCCTCACTGACCTAGTGCACTCCGTCCAGTACCAGTTTTTGCAGGTCTTTGTGACTGGAACACAAAAATAGAGCTGTGTGTGTTTACTATTTGCTTTCTTTATTAAATGAACGAGTGTTAGATGACTATGCCTTTTGGAATGAAAGCCTTTTGGATAATAAATATTCATACTAATCTGTCACATTTCTGTACAGTGCAGGAGTCCTGCTGCGAGTTCATTCAGGCCTGTTGCGTCGCCGGAGGCCGGAGGCAGAGCTCTCCGCTCCGGCCTTCTCAATGTTTGTCTCGCACAAGTCCTCTGGAGAGGGTAGGCGCTCAGAGTTCTCCGATGCTTCTTCCTCCCCTTCTGCTCCATCACCCTCCTCCTCCTCCTCCTCCTCCTCCTCCTCCTCCGCAGCCGCCCCCACGTCCTCTTCTTCTCCTGCCGCTTCTCCATCCGATTCTTCTGGTCTAAGCTCCTTCATGTCTTCGCCTTCTGCTTCGGCATCGTCTTTAACATCTGACAGCTTTTCGTAAACCTTTTCAGAAGCCTCCGATGTTTTTTCAGAGGGCTGCTTGTCGGCCGCCGCCGAGCTGTCGCTGGCCCCAAGGGACTCGATGAGGTCATCCAGATTACGCTCACAGGACGCCTCTGAAAGACAAGATATATTTTATTGATATAAATGCTTAAACAACACAGTAAAGATTAAAAAAGGTAGTTAAATCTAAAAATATAAGCATGATATGGACAAATTAAGGCATTAAGTCTGTACATAAGTGTTTCAAAATTAAGGCATATTACAGATAAATGGAATTCAGAGGGTAAACTCTGAACATCTGATAGCTTTTAGTTTGAAACAACCATACAGGAAGTATAGCCGTTTCATCCAGAACTCAGTGTAAGAAGGAAAAGGGCACATAATAGGACCATAATGCACGCTCTATACCATGTAACGCTCATGCGCTCTCATGAGGGATCTCAGGTTTTCGTCGTCGTCACAGCTATGCCTTTCCTCTGTGGGTTTCTCTGCACCAACCAATCTAATTATACTACAGTGTCAGGTTACCAAAGGCTTCGTCGAAAAACATTTTTTAATCAGACGCTGCTCACAGGTTGCAGAGATGTGACTCCAACCACATTTATGAGTGTAAAACCAGATGCAAAACACCTTTCACAGCCGTTTCACAGCATGGCTGCTCAAACTGAATTTCAAATTGTGGTTCATCGCAACAACGAAGCCACACAACCATGATTTGCAAGTCGTGACTGCGGGGTTAAGCGTGGCTCCGTTTTCAATCCCTTGCCATTTGCTTACAGTCTGAAATGTATCAACAGTTGTCGTGCAGTGCACGGAAATGCCAACATCAATAATAAAAGTCTACAGCGCCTGAGACTACTGTGTTTAACCTAAGTGAAGGAAAGGAAATATCTGAGGAACATGCCCCAGTGTGAACACAGTCAAAGGCAGTCCATCAGCCCACCGTTGATGTTCAGAGGTGGACAGTCCATTCCTCTCTTCTTCATCAGGTACCGGATGGTCTGGAGTTGAGACATGATCTCGTTCTTCTGATCTTGGGCCACCGACTTCACACTGTAGGGAAATGAGAACAGGAAACTACATGAAGGTGACGGCAAACTGATCTCAGAGGAGCTACACCCTGAGCATGTGTTAAAGAGATAGAAATGGTTTCACGTTATTAAAAACTGGGTATTCCACGGCCTTGTTCAGACCTGACATTAACGTGCATCCTCATTACCAAAGGAACATGGTCACAGACGGCCCAGACCATCTCAGAATGTGGTGTACGTGATCTGATGTCAAATGTATCCTCAGTGAGTCTTGGGTGTGGACACGTCTGTACTTAAAGCTTGTGAATGCCACAGGTCCAATGTGAAAAAGGAAACCTTTTCAACAGTAATTATTTTTGAGACAAAACAAATAATTAAATGGCACAGTTATTTTGGGGGCTTTGGTTGACGTAAGCATGAAGTACAACGTTGCCATGGAGCCCGTTGGTAAGCTGAACTTGAGTACTGATGTCTGCTATCTGGTCTGACGATGTGCTCATGTCCTCATACTTGTAAAACAGCTCTGATGCAACAGCACTCAATAGCACTTAACAGCAATGTACTACGCCTATACTCACAGAATCTAGGGCTACAATATATAACCACAGTGAATGTGGTAATGCACTTCCATGGTGGTTTGTCAACTGACAATAAACACAAAAAATGAATTAGCTGGCTGTTAATAAAGATGTTCCAATGTGATGCAGCCCAAGTAAAATAACTAGACATTTTAACCCTCGTGCTACCCTCTTGCATGATCTCTATCTGTCTGTCCACTCGCTTGGGGTCCCAGAGACCCCAAAGGTAGCACAAGGGTTAAACATTGCGTCTTAGCTTACTCACAGCTGGAAGACATTAAGGTGAAGAACAATCAGCCAAGTGAAAAGACACAGCAAGACACACCTATTCAATTGAACAGCATGTACTATGTGCTAGGAGCATGGTGCCAAGTCTCTCATCGAGCAGTATTTAGATCTGAACATGAGCCGTTTTTCCCCGTTCAGTTTGATGAATTAACCAAAAAAGTGGCATTGTGTGATCCCAACAATGGGTGCATGTGTCTCCGTGTAAAGCGTAAAGCATTTGTGTACTTTGTGTGACAAAAAGGCATCTGGAAATCCCTACCTGCGAAAATACATCTGTTTTTACTGTAATAATTTGTTGCCAATACAAGTTTGTAAAATTAGCTTTTAGCCAGCCCTGTTTGAGTCATACAGCAAGTATTGTATGACTATGAAACAGAAAATGCTTATAAATGTGATGATTCTCAGACAAAGTTAAAAGGAGTTATGTGCTTTCCAAGTAGATTTATGAATATTTATTTGTGTCTACCAGTAGATCTAAGTATGATTACTTATTACTTCAGTACTTGAGGGCAGCTGCTTTACTTCCCAAAAAATCAGATGAGAAAAAAGTCATTTTTCCAAAATCTCTGTTTCATACATTTTTTAGAAAAGCGTGGGAAAATGCACTTGAAGTCACCGTTTTTCGCAACACCCCACAAATTATACGGACTCGTATGGAAAACGGAATAACGCGCAGGTAAATCCATGCTGCGTGTCTGCTGAGAGGGAAGGGACCGAGCAAGGATCATGTTTCTGAACCAGACCTGTGTACACAAAGTTAGACATGCTTTGGTGAACGCCAGTGGGACCACAGCGTGTGCAAGCTCATGACTCACCAGTTAGTTAGCGGGTCCAGCTGGGTGAGGATGGAATTGAGCATCCTTTCTGTCTGCGCCAGCCTTTGTTCCAGTTCATTCAGCTGGTTCTCTGCACAAAAGCAAACATGTGCACAGGAGATAATTAAAAACTCTCTTACTCATGATATTCATATCCTATAAACGAGACAAAAAGCACGCGTTCAAAAACACGTGCATGTGGCACACACCTGCCTCCGCTGACTTTTTGGCCCCCTTTGCAAATTTGTCCTTTTGTGCCTTGTCATCTGCAGATTTGATCTGCGACAGGGGGGAAAAGCAAAGCAAGCATAATTATATTATTATTAAATTAAAGTTATAGAGTTGATTCATTTGGGGTTGCAGGTATGTTTAGTTACCTTCAAAAACTTGTAGGCTGCAAACACACCCACTCCGATGGCATAGAGAGGCATCAGTGTGAACACATAGCCCTTATTGCTGTTGGATTTGTACTTGTCACTCTTCAGCTCTTGCTCCATGCGTTTTTTAATCTGCTGCACGTTCTCAGGGTTCTGGTGTGGGCTGGGGGCATTGATGGGCTGGCCTCTAACTGCACCCGGGCCTGGACCTGCGGCACCAAACACAACATCATGAAAGAAGATAGAGGAGCCTACAGCTATGCCATATCGGCATTAGCTTCCCAAGAATGTCACAGTTGATATCACAGAACAGCAAAGTAAACTAAGGGATTTAGAGAAGGCAGGGGTCTGCAACACAAAGCGAGATTAGCGGGTTATAGACTGATCCTTTTCCACCTAGACAGGAAAGGAAGGGGGGAAGGGAGGAGATAAATTAGACACACCTGAGTGTTGGACTTTCCCAACACTCCTGTCACTGAGAGGCTATCTTCTAAACCCTCCAGGCTTCTCATACACCCTGCCTCCTTGCACACATCTCTCAGTCATCTACCTTTCCTCAACAAGAAGGGCCCTCACCTACATTTACACCCAGAAACACACTAAACTGAACTGAACTGTCAATTGCAGAGGAGATACAAACTTTTTTTTAAAGTTTAAGTTTGATAAAGTTTCTTTTTATTGTTACCCGTTAACTGTAGAGCTGGTTATTTTAATATTATAGCTCTGAGTTGATGTGAATTCCTGTTTAAGTATTGATCTTTGTGAGACTTTTTATATCGGGATCTAAGGACAATGACTAATGATTCATTTGTTTTCTATGTATGTTGATTATAATGTGGTCTAATTGGTTGTGTTTTCATTTTTATACCTGCCTTTTGTAGCACAGGTGTCCAGCAAACCAGGCTATCCTTACTCATTATTAATCCCGTAAGTCTTAAAATGACTGGTTGAATTTATTCCCATGTTAATTCCAGGTGTGAATAGGGAAATGGTTTCAAAAGGGCATCTAGAAATCCCTACCTGCGAAAATACATCTGTTTTTACTGTAATAATTTGTCGCCAATACAAGTTTGTAAAATTAGCTTTTATTAGCTCTATGCTATGATGCTGGAAGTAGTACTTGGATGATAAACTGTGGCTATGAAAGGATGTAGATACTCGTGCTGTTACATTCAAACCATGACTAGGACTGGTAACATGGGGCCAAACGTGCCAAGAAAGCACTGCCCACACCAACACTCCCCCAGCAGCAACCTTAAGTCCATTAAGACAAAAGGCAGATTCTGAGCCTGCAGCCTAAGCAGAAACGGAGATTGATCAGACCAGGGCGTTTCTGCCGCCTGTCTCTCACTATATTTCAGAGTGAACTCTGGACACCACTCTGGTAAAAATCCTTGCAGATCTTCAGTTTCAGAAATACTCAAGCCAGTCCTCTACTACTCTACTACCGATAACCATAAAAGGGTCTTGGTCTGAACATTGAGCGGATCCTGATGTGTAGCCGCAGGATTTGATGCAAAGCACTCCCACCACATGACTGGCTGAGTGGATAATTGCACGACAATGTGAAGATGGCTTTTGAGTGAGAGCTAAAACCTCTTCACGAAACTGAAGCAATCCCAACTGCTTTTGTTTTAAACACTCGAATATACAGTACTAGTTCTGGACACACATTCTCATTCAATGGTTCTTCTTTATTCTTATTATTTTCTACATTAATTAATACTGAGAATTGAGAATCAAGGCTACATGACGCTGCATCGTGCAGCTCACATCGTCTTTGTACAGCAAGGGCAGCTGCTTCTCACAATGCAAATGACAAAAGTAAGCGGCATTTCTATTGACTCCACCATCAGACTACACATAGAGTGGTGCAGGAAGGACACACTGTTAATAAATCACTCTCAGCAGCAGCAGCATCTCATAATCTGTCTCACTCATTTCACAGCGACAAACACATCAGATATGCTTTCAAATCTTCCCCATCATATTATGAAGAGATCATTAGTACAGATCATCTGTAATTTGTTTAATAGGCTTAGAGAGGAAAAAGCAGCACTTGGTTTGATGCAGCGGAAATCCCTGCTAATGGAAATATTAAAGAACTGTCATGTGAAAATAGGATTGGAGGAGGTTGTGAATCGGGATTACAAAAAAAATGACTAATCACGCAGCCCTGCCCCTAAGGCAGGATTAGATGTAAGGACATATGTTTGCCCAGCAAAGATGAGCGAACATGTGTTCTAATCCTTAAAAATCACATAGTTTGACTTTGACATTTAATAAACTGTTCTTACAAAAAAAAAGGGGGGAACGGGTTAAGGTAATCTGTAAGGGAGGAAAATCTATGAGGCCTAATTTCCACTTTATCTAAGTGCAATGGTTTTCTGTAAGTTCGGAGATGTGGTCAGTTGGTCTCATGTTACCATCCATGAGGCTTCTCTAAGTTTGACAACAGGCAACAGGTGACCCATAGCTGAAGGAGTGCACCTGGCAGACGGGAACAAACCCAAGACAGATGCGATCCTTCCTTTGCTAAGTACTGAGAATCTAAGAGTAAAATGTACAAGTAGAGCCCTGTTTGCACAGGATTACTCCTGTGCAAACAGGATTAAAAGATTCTAAAGCGAACTCTGTGTTGTACTTAAATATTTTGACATTTCCCCAGGTTATGTCTCTGCTACTTTCCTATTCCACGTACACTTTTTGACAGCAGATTCGGACTAATTATTAATAATAGAAAAATATACTTAAAACAAACAAAATAACATGGACTTCTGTGTTAGGAGAAATATGGTTGGTAATTAGTGTAATTTTGTCATTTTTACAAATTGGACATGGATGATTTGCACAGGATTAAGATCACCGACGACTTGCGCTATTATTATAAATTAACGGAGGTCCCTGGGTAACTACTATTACTATGTCTAAAAAACAAGTTGAAACAACAGCAACTAGACTTTTTGGGTTTCTTGAAGACGTTTCACCACTCGTCCAAGCAGCTTCTTCAATTCTAAAACACTGGTTGGGAGTTAAGATAGAAAAGAGCCTGAGTTCAATTTCTCGAGCCACACCCAGGCCTGACTACTGTTCTCAATCAAGAAATCCCTTAAATAGGACCTGCCTGACAAAGTGAAGTAGACCAAAAGATCCTCAAAAGCTGGACATCATGCCAAGACCCAGACAAATTCAGGAACAAATCAGAAAGAAAGTAACTGAGATCTATTAGTCTGGAAAAGGTTATAAAGCCATTTCTAAAGCTTTGGGACTCCAGCGAACCACAGTGAGAGCCATTATCCTTCCCAGGAGTGGCCAGCCGACCAAAATTACCCCAAGAGCACAGCGACAACCCATCTGAGAGGTCGCGAAAGATCTGCAGGCCTCACTTGCCTCAGTTCAAGGCAATGTTCATGGCGCCACCATAAAAAAGAGACTGGGCAAAAATGGCCTGCATGGCAGAGTTCCAAGACAAAAACCACTGCTGAGCAAGAAGAACATAAAGGCTCGTCTCAGTTTTGCCAGAAAGCATCTTAGAATAGAATAGAATAGAAAGCCTTTATTGTCATTATACACAGTACAATGAGATTTAAGCAGCTCCTTAAAAGTGAACCCAGCGCACTGATGATCCCCAAGACTTTTGGGAACATACTCTGGACTGATGAGACAAAAGTGTGTGTGTGTCCCATTAGATCTGGCGTAAAAGTAACCCCGCATTTCAAAAAAAGAACATCATACCAACAGTACAATATGGTGGTGGCAGTGTGATGGTCTGGGGCTGTTGCTGCTTCAGAACCTGGAGGACTTGCTGTGAAAAAGGAACCATGAATTCTACTGTCTACCAAAAAATCCTGAAGGAGAATGTCTGGCCATCTGTCCGTGACCTCAAGCTGAAGGGAACTTGGGTTCTGCAGCAGGACAATGATCCAAAACACACCAGCAAGTCCACCTCTGAATGGCTGAGGGAAAAACAAAATGAAGACTTTGGAGTGGCCTAGTCAAAGTCCTGACCTGAATCCTATCGAGATGCTGTGGCATGACCTTAAAAAGGCGGTCCATGCTTGATAACCCCGAAATATAACTGAATTACAACAATTCTGTAAAGATGAGTGGGCCAAAATTCCTCCACAGGGCTGTAAAAGACTCATTGCAAGTTATCGCAAACGCTTGATTGCGGTTGTTGCTGCTAAGGGTGGCCCAAACAGTTATTAGGTTTAGGGGGCAATCACTTTTTCACACAGGGCCATGTAGGTTTGGATTTTGTTCTCCTTTAATATTAAAAACGCTTATTTAAAAACTGCAACTTGTGTTAACCTTGACTAATATCTAAATGTGTCTGATGATCGTAAGTGTGACAAACGTGCAGGAAGGAGGCAAACACTTTTTCACACCACTGCACAGCACTGTCAGATATATGTATCTATGACAGATGTATGTTTATCTCGTTCCTCCTGCTGTTCTCTTCTCTCTCTCTTCTGTCTCTACCCGGCTGGCCTTAGGCAGATGGGTCCCTCCATATGAGCTGGGTTCTGCTCAAGGTTTCTTCCTGTTAAAAGGGAGTTTTTCCTTACCACCGTCGCCTTCAGGCTTGCTCTGGAGGGTTTCAGGCCGGGTTTTGTAAAGCGTCTTGAGGCGATTTGTATCGTTATTGATGCTATATAAATAAAACTGAATTGAATTAAGACGGCAGAGGAAGTTTTTGACTTGTCAGCCTGAGGGCCACAGGTAAAAACTGTCTTTAGGTCTGTTTCTGCCCTCAAGCCCTCAAGTTTGTTTATCTTCTCTTCAGAGGTTAGGGAAATAGTTTTTTTTTTTGCTCTGTTGGGGTATTGGGCGGTGGAGATGTCCTCCAGTGAAGGCAGAGTGCAGCCGATATTTAATTTCTGCCACTTTTGTCACCCTCTGCAGCTTCTTTTCGTCAGCAGCCGAACAGCCAGCGAACCACAGCGAGATGCAGCGTGATGGCACTCTCTCTGTGGCGGCACGGTAGAAGGACACCGAAGGCTTCGGCTTCGGTTCTTCTTCGCAAATCGCTGGTGGGCCTTCTTTAACTGTTGCAGAGGTGTTTGCAGTCCAGGTGGGGCCTTCTGAGATCTGCACCCCTACCAACTTATAGGTTCACACTGATGCGAACAGGGATGGGCTCTGCTCAGTGTCTCCCAATTATTTCCTAAGTTTTGTTGGCGTTGAGGAACACATTGTTTGCAGTACAAACAGCTTTAGGATCTCCTCTCTGACACAAATTAGTCCAACCATGGTGGGGACATCTGCAGACTTAGCGATGATGTTGGAAGGGTGGCTAAGAGTGCAGTCATGTATGTTTATAGCAGAGTGGGTCAACGAATAGCATCCTGACATATGAGTTGAGACTGGAGTATCTGGTCAATAATGGGTTGTTAAAGTACCATTCATTAGGAAAGAAAACATGATCAGGTATCTGGGCTTTAACAGACTCTAGTTCAGTACCAGGTGAGCTCCAAATGGACAACATAATTGGTCCAAAACAAGAAAGCATCACATGACAACGTCCAATGCTAATTTTCATTTGTAGATACTGACTTTAGCGTCCTATATGACTTGAATTATACAGTGTAACTATTATTTATGAATAGGGTGTATCTTCAATGCACTGGAATTAAATAGTAAAGTGGTAAAAATATATTTTAGTCGACTGTCATGACTTTTATTTTGGGAAAACTAGCCAGTGCACGCGACAGTTAATGGAGAGCGGCGACTGGTGAACTCGAGGCTAATAGCGCACAATGAACAGGAGGTGTATATTTGCCAAGACACAACAGAGACATGTCCTTTTACCTTTTCTGGCGTAACGGTTGTCTGATTTGGTTTCCTTGGCCGCGGTCCCGCCGCCGACGCCGAACAGCCGCGGCAGGACGACGAACGTCAACAGCACGGCCGTGAAAGCCAGGGCGACTTGTTGTGATGTCGACAACACCATCCTCCCGCGATGACACCGAATGCCCGCCGCAAACAAGCAACGGCAGCCGCTAAAAGATGGAGCTAAACGAGACGGGAGGCCGGAAAGAAACGTTACACTGGCAGAGCAGTGCGCAGCGAAACTATTAAAGCCAGGCTGTCCGGCCCAACAACTGCTTTGCTCCGCTGTCGCCCCGCTATGGTAACACAGGCACGACTTCCGGAAAGTGCATCTTCAGAATAAAAGCATTACGTTACCAGTATGCGATTTTATTTTTAATATACTCTGGCCTACCCAGAATATAACTTTAAAGAAAAATCTATATTAAAATAAATTAGAGTGGAAAGAGTTTGCTCAGTGAGGCTTTTCCAGAAACAGTGGAATTTATTAATCCTCTAACATGTGGCCGTGTGGTTGATCACACCCCTGCATTAATGCTGCAGCAATGTATGTAGCATAAAATATCAACACACCAGTGTAGATCTTGAGGGGCATGCATCTGCTTTCTCAGCAAAGTGAGCATTTGCTGCAAAGGTGTTGAAATGCAATGCATAAGTCTATTAACACATCCTGTTAAAACCGAAGTAATGAGAAACTGAATGAAATGGATAAATCGGAAATAGAGAGACACAATAATAATAATAATAATAGTAATAAACAGACAACAAAAAGCCACAAATCTACTGTGGCATACAAATTTGCTCATCCACTTAATGGATCAGTTAACAAAAGCTGGGACTGCAGGTCTGACTCTTTGCTAAATGTCACTTCACGGCTGTCCAAGAGGGCCTGCAATGAATGTTATTTTGCAAGTACTTGGGTTTGCTATATATATATATATATATATATATATATATATAGATAATGATGAGCTGAGATTATTAACTAAAAGAAATTATTCAATTTGAAAAAAATGCGATTTTATTTTGAAGGTTAGATACTTACACATCCGGAACATGTTCAACCTTTTTTTTTTTTCCAGTTGTAACTTCTTTATATGTAGAAACATACCAAGGATTTAGCGCGACTGCCCCCTACCGAAATAACAAAATACTTGCAATGCAAACATTTCACAGGCTCAACAAACTTTTTAAATAAGAATACATACATATTGTAATGGTACACATTGTGACTGTTTTAGGTGATGCAATGAGTGTTCAATGAGAGTCAAAGTGTCACTGTTGGGACTCGCCAACTGAAAGCAGATTTCATTCTAATCATAGTCTAAGCTTGATGATTTTTGTTAAACCTAACTATAGAAATAGGGCCTTGGATTAATTTGATTCGACAGTACTGTGATAAATCAGGTGAAGGGCCAAACAGAGCAGAAATATTGTGCAGGAATGACACCAGCCGACACCTTGGACGTGAACCTGGTCTTTATTTTTAGTTGAACTTTACATAAAGTATGTTACATCTGCTATGGTACCACAAAACACCACATGCACAGAAAAATGAACATTTTTAGGACCCGACCTGCAGAGAGCACTGCAGTGCTTGTGGCTTGTGCATCACTACTGTACAGCTGGGACTCTATCGCGTGGACACAATACAATACATACATGCACAGCGGGGAAAATAAATATTGAACACGTCACCATAAATATATTTCTAAAGGTACTACTGACATGAAACTTTCACCAGATGTTGGTAACAACCAATGCAACCCACACATGCAAATAAATCAAACCTTAGATGTCGATAAATTAAGTTACGTGTTAAAAAATGGAATGACACAGAAAAAGCAATCCTGCCCCTTGTCAGTGCAAATTAATATCAGCCGGTTCAGTTCCAACTGATGGCCTATAAAAAGGTGTCTCATTGCCAAGGTGTCACACAAGAAACATTTCATGATGGGTAAAACCCAAAAAACTCTCTCAACACCTTCGCAACCTTATTGCTTATTGCACTGATGGGGCCATAATCCACCATAAACCGGCCACGACCAGGTTTTTCTCGCAAGATTTCTGACAGAGGATTTAAGAGAATTATCAGAAGGGTTGTCCAAGAGCTAAGGACCACTTGTGGAGAGCTGCAGAAAGACCTGGAATAAGCAGGTACAATTGTTTCAAAGAAAACAATAAGTAACGCACTCAACAGCCATGGCCTGTATGATGCCATCTACCAGGATGATGAACATTTGAAGACTGTTTGTGTGGAAGAATGGGCCAAAATCACACCTGAGCAATGCATGCAACCAGTTTCTCCATACAGTAGGCATCTTGAAGCTGTTATTACCAACAAAGGCTTTTGTACGAAGTATTAAATACATTTAAGTGTGTTCAATACTTTTTCCCGTCATTCCATTTCTTTTAACTTATTGCCATCTAAGGTTTGGTTGTTTTTTTTTGTTTTTTTGCATGTGTTGGTTGCATGAGTTGCTACCGACATCTGGGGAAAATCAGTAGCACCTTTAGAAATATATTTAGTGAGAAAAATGGTGACGTGTTCAATACTTATTTTAACCGCTTTTGTTGTACTTCTTGCTGCAGAGCCAGCAAAAATAGAATCATGAATTATCAAATGTAATTCAGACGCAGTTTAGAGGAAGGCCTATTTTTACATATCAATTGGTCATTTACAAAGCTTCCGAAAACAACTTTCTGGTACTGTCTCTGTGATGACTGTAGAGCACATCTGAATACGTTTGTAAGAGTTAGATTTATGCACGGGTGGTAAGCGTGTAGCAATGACTTGTTTAATTTGCTTCTCTTTCTTCTTGAAATTGTTACTGCCAAATCATTATATTACTATGATGCATGATTGATTTTGTTGGCCGCCCTGATGGATGAATCAGATGAAGAGACTGATTTAGCTTGAGGGTGTCAGCGAAGGATAGAAGCACACAACTGCTTAATAATGCATCAGATGAAAGTTACTCAATTGTTCTTCATTAATAATCAATGCATGGACTATAGAATACAATGCACACCGTTAGTACATTTGTTGTTGAGCACTTACCAGCACTCAGGAGTGTGATGAAACTAGAAATGAACTGCTATTATTAACTGCTTCGTTGTTTGGTCAGTCTGTAGAGCAAGATAGAAGCACAACACTGACATGTTGTAACCATATAAAAGGCATTAAGGTGAAAATGCTAACCAACAACATTAACATTTCTTTGAAATTTTGTTGCGATTCCCTTTCATTTTAGCTATTTTTCTCAAAAAATCTGGTCCTTCAGCCACAAAATAATGTTGTGCTGTTCATGAGCTTACTGCAACCTTAATCTCCTGTCGATGTGGTTGTCGCTACTACTAAGAGACTCCTCTCAAATTACACTTAATAACTTGATCTAATTCTTTTAGGGATTTGAGTTTTTTCCAGTCACAAACACCCCACCAACTAGTTTGAAATTGTTCCAAACTTGTGATTGTTCTCTTAAGTTTGATTATATGCTGGTTACCATTGTCTCACTATGGGGTGCCGTTTGTAAGGTTGCACATGTTAAAATGCACATGTTAAAACATGTAATTTCTCCCACATTTACCTCCAAAAACATTAAAAAATTAGGTGTGAATTATTCAAAGTCACTTTTTTTTATCACATTTACTAAATGTTAATTGTTAAATCTTAATGTTAAATATAAATGTTGAATGTTAAGTCAAAATGTTAAACGTTAAATGTTAAATCTAAATGTTAAATGTTAAATATAATGTTAAATGTTAAATATAAATATAAATGTTTAATATAAATGTTCATTTAACATTTAATATTTTACAAGAACAGTAAATATGTAAAAATCCGTAAATATTGCTGTAAATGTGATATAAAAGTGACTTTACAAACGGCGCCCCATTGTCTCGCATTAAAATGATGGGCCAAACAAGGCTCTGAAATGGACAGAACATAAAGGAATCAAACATAACACTGCAGATGAACCAATAGTAACACCACTATAAACCAAAATATTCCTGTTCTTGCTTTGAATTCCCGAACCAAGGCAAACGTCTTTAACCAGGAAACAGTGTTTCAATGCAAAGACCAGTCTGTTTTCCTATATGCATCAAGCCTGCTCTGACGTCATCCACAGCATTTAAAATTTCAGGAGGACCTCGTATATGTAGAGTGCTTGAATGATCTTAAATCTTTTGGTGTAAAAATGATCCCCTTAGGGTAATCTCTGTATTGGCTGCCTGCTGTTTGATTTCTCAACTCAACCCATATAGGAAATCTCTGGTTAGAGCACTGTACAAATGAAAACAGATGTACTTGAGGAGTAGTAATGGGATCTAAATGGGAAGGAAGAGGATTGTGGATAACCAGAGAATGCACTTACAGCAAGTGAGCTATGAAAGCACTCAATAGCTAAGGGAGAAACTTGATATGTTGCTGTGCCAATCGATAACCCATAAACTTACACCAGAAGCATTCACATTCCCGCCATCCCACTAATGTCAGTCAGTGTCTGTTGCAGACTGGCATGATGGTCAATGTAACAACAGCTAGGAAGCATAAGAGTGACACTAGATTGCGTGGAGAAGGTGCCGTACTGTTTTCAGAGCTGGACTGAAGCCAGGGTGTGTTCTGAACCTTTTTTTTCCTGTGTTTGACTCACTGCAAAATATTAATTCATTCGTTATCTATTACCTCGTATCCTCTCTAGAGGGTCACAGGGGTTGTGGAGCTTATCCCAGCTGTCATTGGACGAGCGGAAGGGTACACCCTGGACAGATCAACAGGGCTAACACAGAGAGACAGACAACCATTCACACTCACACGTACACCTATGGCCACTTTAGAATAACCAGTTAACCTAACCAGGCGGGAGGTCTCCCACCTGGAGGATTGGTGCCGGGAGAACCGCCTCCTGCCAAACGTCAGCAAAACAAAGAAACTGATAGCAGGCAACAGCAGAGGGACCTGCATCCACTTAATATCAGTGGCTCCATGACAGGACCTGTCATGGACTCACCATCTGAACACCATGGTGAAGAAGGCCAGACAGCGTCTCTATCTCCTCAGACGCCTCAGAGACTTTAAGATCCCTCTCAAGGTGCTCAGGAACTTTTACACTTGCACCATTGAGAGCATCGTGTCTGGGTGCATCACCACCTGGATGGGAAACTGCACCAGGCAGGAGTTCCTGGCCCTCAAAAGAGTGGTCCGTTCAGTGGAGAGGACCATCAGAATGCCCCTTCCAAACCTGCAGGACATTTATGCAAAACGCACAGGTTAAGGGCCAAGAAGATCCTGGAACAGCCCAGCCACCCAGGACACTCTCTCTTCTCTCTACTGCCATCAAGCGGACGTTTCCATTTACATTCCAAGTGTACTGTTTAGAATATATTTTAACTAATTTTATTTTTCTCAGTGAAAATGTTCTGTTAAAATGTTCAAAGTAATGAATTAGAATGCATGCTCAAATGCAATGCAGTGGTCAAATGCATGCTAAAAAACCATACTTAAAAAAAAATAACTTTATTGTGCAGCGTGAACATGCCTGAGCTGAACGTGTTCTGACACAGTTCTTCCGAGAACATAGTTTGGCACATGACGCATAGCTGCAACTTTGACATCTCAAATATATCTGACATCCTGTTCCTCTTTAGTTTCCTGCGCCAGTTTAACAGACGTAAGTGCCTGTAACTAACACCAGCCCCTGTGCCATCGCTCGTAGCGTCTCATCCACTAAAGAATGGGGAGCACCGTGTTACTGTGCCTTGGGATAATGCCTTGGATTATGTCGTGTGTGTGCTCAGTCTCGCTGCCAGAAATCAGCGACGAGAACTTCATCAGTGAATGTGTGAGGGAACACAACAGAGCGCGGTCATCTGTCAGTCCACCTGCGAGCGACATGCTGTACATGGTAGGAAAAATATGGCATCTTTTTGATACCGCAAAGAAGTGACAGGAATGCTGTGGTAAATGACCTCGACAAAGGCTTGTTGAGGTTTTCAGGTATTGGTCTCTGAGATGTCTGCTTCTACGCTAAAGGGTGTTCAGAGCTACCAGTGAGTTTTAGAGGCAAATTATAGTGAAGCACATTTTTAAAAAGACGAGATCTTGGAGGAAACGGAGGGTAGAGGTTTAGCTGTATTACAACATTAAGCTGAGGTTATCCTTCTCATGTTCTACGTGAAGCATGACTTTCAAATAGGAGTTAGTTTAGTTTATTTGTCTTTAGCATTTGATGTCAAGTGAATTTTTCAAGGACGTTCCTCATCTGTGGTTTGTACGTTATAAACACTGTTATACACAATCAGCCACAACATTAGAACTTCCTTCCTAAGGGCGTCCTTTAGGTCCTATGGTTTGAGGACAGGGGCCTCAAGAACAAAGTAGGTGAGGAACTGTTGGCGTTTGTTTCTCAAATTCTTCTCTGGAGACCGATGACAAGGCCGAAATTGTGGACGTTGATGACACATTTATTTTGAAAATCTCAAACTGACTCACCTGGATTTGAAACATCTAGTTGGGCTGTCCTAGCTGCTAGAATGCAGGGAGCATTGTACCAACTCCATGTCCAGGGCTGCTGTAAGAGCCTTGTGCATGGCCTTGTCGTTAGATGTTCAAGTCAATTCTATGTTATGCCTTTCTGTGTTGGTGATCACAGTCCCTTTAAGTGCAAGGGTTCTGCTGTTGACAGGGAGCGGAATTGGGAGTTGTGTGTTAGCAAGAGCAAGAAAGAAAGAGGAAAAAATGGGTATCAAGGGCACAGTTCCGTTCTTTGCCATTAAAATATGTTTTCATGTAGAACCATGGTCTTTTTAAAATCTGGGTTAGCTGCGACTGTCAAAGACTGAATAAATGAAAGGTTACTTTCTGTGTGTACTCCAGACATGGGATGAGGGCTTGGCAATTACTGCAAGAGCGTGGGCAAGACACTGCGTGTTCGAACACAACATCTACCTCAAAGATGCTCGACGCGTGCACCCCAGCTTCTCTTCTGTAGGAGAAAACATATGGGTAGGCTACCCGCCATCAACATTTACAGCAGCAGGTGCCATACGGAGTTGGGTGGACGAAAAAAATGACTACAACTACCAAGACAGGTCTTGTACAAGCGTATGTGGCCACTTCACACAGGTATGTGCACATTTTCTGTTTTTGCTAAAGTGCTCATTCTGTCTTTCACACAAGGTTTCACACGCACATCTTTTTTTTGCCGTTGCAAGGTTGTGTGGGCAAGCAGCTACAAGGTTGGTTGCGCCGTTCAGCGGTGCCCCAACGGTATCAGTAAATTTACAGCTCGCGAGGGTGCCATTTTCGTATGCAACTACGCCACAGCGTAAGTTTAACTCTTTACACCTGTCACTCGGTTTGAAACTATGACAAGAGCCAAATTTTGAAAATGTGGGTTAGGTTAAAGGTTAGGCAAGGTTGCAGTCCTGGTTTCGTGAGAAACAAGAGGAAAACGATAACAGGAAGTGGTTTACCGTCATGTGAATCATTCACCATTCACACATGGTATTTTTGGTTTCTGTTTAAATTCCAATGTACTGATTAAACTAACCAGTACTGATGATGTGTATAGCTTTATACACCGTATCTTACTTGTCTGCATTAAAAGAAACCATTGCTGCCCAAAAACTATTCACAAGATGAGTGAAACGCAATGTTTGTACTGACTCAGTGCCACGTCTGTCTTGCTACAACTAACCCCCATTAGAGCACTAAATGTATTCAATCAAGTCCCAGAAAATAGTCCCACCTAAATATACTGTTGAGTAGGGCCAAGTGCCAGAAGAATCACAGAAAAATCAGAATGTATTGAGAGACAGTTTGTCAGTTTTTCACCAATGTGTCAAAAGTGTCACTAAAATTGCATGAAATCACAGAATGAATAACTACAATACAGGAAAGTGATTTATTTTAAAAGATCTTTTCTGTTTTAGTGGTAATATAGGTGGAAGACAGCCATATGAATCTCAAAGAGCAGCCTGCTTTGGGTGCAAAGGCTATTGTGAGGACAAGCTCTGCCGTGAGTATTGAGTTCCTTACTTTGATTCACCAAAATGAGTGTTTTCCAATAAGCCATATGCCATTTATTCTTTTTAACCTCTAGGAATTACTATTGATTGATTAAAAGCCAGGGATCACCATCAGCACTGTTACTGATGATGTCTCAATGTCTTTGCAGGTGACCAGGAACGGGATTCACAGAAAAGTAAGTGTGACGCCAATAACGCCAGAAACTAACACAATCTTATGTTTTAGCTTTAAGTAGTAGTACTGGTGTCCAACTATGGTGGTGAACAAGCATACTGTGTGTTTCCAGGCTACAACTGGGCACCAGACTGGGACCCTGCACGGAGCGGCTCCAACTATGCGACTATACTGATTGTCCGGCCCGTTGCCCTCATCTTCACCTTCATCACAGCGTACATCGTCCGCTACTTTTACCCTGATGTCTTCTGCTACGAATAGAGCTCCTGCTTGGACCTGAACAATATGGACTCTTATGAAAGATCAGTGAAGTTATTTTTTTGTCTATAGACAGCTTAGCAATGATGCACAAAAACTGCGTAAACTCTACGTATACGAAGACTACGAAACATGGCTCCACTGTTACGAACGTCACGCTGGATGAACATACCCTAGTTTCATCTAGGTCATTCTTTCCGTGATAATGTAAAAGTCATCTTTGTTGGGAAACATGTAGGGAATCCACATGACATTCGCCAAATCTCAACAACACAGGTGGTGACTGCAAAGTTAGCGTGACCCTTTACAGCTGCATCCACAACAAATAAAGCCATGCAACATGAAAGCTGCCGCAGACAGTGATTAACCTGGCAATGATTTAGCGTCTATCGACTAATTCTAAGGGTTATCTTGCCCAAAGCTTTCTTTGTTTAGTTTTGCTACCATCAACCATAATTACAGAACGTTTTTTTTTTTTTGTTGTTGTTTAAACAAAAAAAAGAAGCATCCAAATACTAGGGTTGGATAGGGCTAGGGCATCCAATGGCAAACGACTGGTCAATGCATCACCACGTCAGAGGTGTCGATTCGTATCACCAGCTTCCATTCAAATTGTTGTTGTTCTGTCTTCTAGTGTGAACACAAGCTCACTAGTGTGTCCTCAAGAGCTGGTGGAGACCAAAATAGAGCTAAGAGGAAAGCCATTATACAGGCAAATAGACACCTGTACATGAAAATGTCATTTTTGCTTGGCAACTAAACGTCTTATTTAACCCCTATTTTAGTTGAATGTGCATTATTTGCCTCAGTAACGCTGTCAGGGAGAAAGGCAAAAGGAACGACAGCAAACCTACAAAGATATCATCCTGACTGATAAAAAAAAAACTCTTTTATTTATACATTTATATTTCAGCAAACCTCCTCCTAAACATGCTTCTGTCTTAACAAAGAAGAAAAATACTATCTGTTCAAAATCTGCGAAGACACAGACAGAGGGAAAAGACATTACTGTTCACCTTTTAACGCACTTGGTCTCAAGATAAAACATTAACCGGGAGAATACCACAGGGAAATTCTTCAGCGGAAGAAATAGTTGAATAAATACATCAGTTGAGTTCATGACGGAATCATTAACCTTGATCCAAGCTCACACATACACAACTGTATGTCTGACGTCCTGTCTTCCTCTGTGCATATAGTCTTTACCACCATAGTACGTGGTGCATTACAGCAGCATCGGAGTCGGTGCATGGTTAGCTATTGCTTTTTGTTTTGTTCTTTTTCTTTTTGTTGGCGGTTCTGCTGCTGGCGGGAGGATTGGGGTTCACTGGAGGAGCTCCGAGTTTCTTGGTTTTGGCCTTTTTCACCTTTTCCTTGATGGCTTCGATGTCCAGCTTACTTTCTGTGGGGGCTGTGACACACGGACAATTAGAGGTTTAGTTTTGTTATTACAGCGTCACGGTTTAGCAATATGTGCTTCGTTCTTGTATGATTTTTTAATCTCTACCTTTAATCGTATTCTTCATTAGGGGCTTCTCTTTAGGAGGAATGAAGGCCTTGTTCCGCTCTTCCTGTTTCTTGGTCAGTGCTTCTGCTTGTTTGACCTGATAAAGAGGAACAATGACAGTCACACATTTCCCCATATCAATATGAGGAACCTGGAATTACACCACATTAAACTAGTATATTATAGTAAACTAGCTATTCAGTGAGACATGGGTTAAAATGTGTGTGAAGATATTTGGAGATGAATGCTTACCTTGATTTCCTCCATCTTCTTCCTTCTTTTCACACTTTCACGGAGGAAGAACTCTCCTGTGGAAAGCTCCTTGTCAACCTGCAAAGGAAGTTGACGTAGTTGAAATCCACATTAAATCTCCAGATTAGTCTTGACAAACAAGCTCAAAAGATTGAGAAACCTTCCTTCAGGTTAATCTATTTATCACTTTATTAGGTAAGCATGTGAACCAACTTTCAGGAAGTTGTGCAGAAAGTTATTTTCAGATAAACTCTTCCTGACCTTGCTGTCTGGCTGCGGAGGAGGGAACGGTGTGTACTCCCTCTTCACACTCTTCTTCTTGGGCTCCTTGCGCTTGGCCAGGTTCTTGTGGCGGAACTTGGGCAGGAAGCGCTCCCAGCTCTGCACCCGCAGGTCGGGGTCCTTGGACAGCTCCCTTTTGATCATCAGTGTCTGACGGTTGCAGCCACGAGAGAGTTTGGAAAGGGCCGGTGGTGGTGGGGTGGGTAGATGTAATGACAGAAGTGAAAAACACGATACTTTGGTGATGTTGTACATTCATGACATATGCATATCCTGCTGTAAAATACTAATGTATTACTTCTGGTTAACTCAATTCCTTTGATTTATTAGGGATAAAAAAAAAAATGTTATTGTTTACTGGGAGAGTTAAAGTTTGGTTGGAGGTTTGCATTTGTTTATTGTCAAAATCATGGACATCTTCCTCTGGAGACATGAAACCGTTAGGTCTGGAAACGCAAACTGCTTCCTTTTAAGGTATAAAAACAGCAATAACTGGCTATTCTTATATTGTATTGTTTTATGTTCCTTTCACATCAGTGCAACTTGCAGATTGCCTTCATGCCATCGCCAGAAGACCTAATTGCACCATTCATGTGCTGCAATAAGCTAAAAACAAACACCACTTCTTGCATGGCCATATAAAGTCCTGAATGTGACAGTGGGCTTTTTATGTTTCAGTGCCACAGGAAACGATTACCCTGCTGTAGCTTGGTAACACTCTTTATAGATTTCATTATTAGGCACTTATCTAACGATGAGAAAAAAATACCTCCGCATGCTGCGTCATAAAAATTGTAGACATAGTTGCACAGTAAAGCGGTTTGGTTTTGAGAAGGATTGCTCCACGAGAAGTGGTTAAGCGTTACAGTTTTGCGCAAAGAAACGTAGAGAAAAAAGCAGCAGCTCAGTGCTGTTTAAACTGAATTAGTTCTGCAGAGCATCTGTTGCTCTCTAATGCCCTCAGCTCCAGGATGCGCCAACCTTGGCGTGCAAACCCAGAGAATTTTTTTTTCGATCAGGAAATCAAGAACAAGGATGGAAAACATCTTCATCGGGCATGACTGCAATCTGGCCAAACACATCCAGAGCTCCTGCTTCTTAGTGAACAGAAAGCCTCCTAACATTGCTGTGCTTCAGTCATCAGTTTGAACGTACCTTGATGTTGTAGATGGGGTGGATGTTCTTCATCGTGTCCAGCACCACTTTACGGACCTGAACAACAGAAAAGGTGTTAAAAGAATTCTACTTCTGGTGTTTTTTTTGTGTGTGAATTGTTTTTCTGAGGAACCCATTTCAGTTAAGAATTAATAGCAAGCCAGACTCTATTTCAGAAATAATTAATTTATTTAATTATTTTAGTTGTTAAAAAAAGTTGATTATTGTTTGCTGCAGTGAGGATCCAGATTTCCTTCCTGGGCTCAGCATCCCTCTATCCATATTTAGTGGAGTCTAATTAAACCTGAAGGGAGTTTGTGTTGCACCCCAGCGTAGGCGGCCAACAACTCTCACACAAAGACTCAGAGATTTTTAGATATAAGCTGTTCTCTATATTGATGTTATGTACAAAAAAACCACATGTACTAGTCAGTGGTAGGTAGTCAGAATGGACACACTTTGACTTTATATTTACTACTGGGCTCCAGTGAAAAGAATTCAACCCTTGTGACACTCCTACCTCCTTTAGGCCATTGTAGGGTCCCAGGGCTGACACTGTGTTGCCCTGTACCATCACATAGCAGTTGGTCAACAACTCTAACGCCTGGAGAGAAGAGACAGGAGGGAAAAAAATAATTTATATCTGTCAAAAGATCTTTCACCGGTAAATACACACACTTATTTTGTTGCAGATAAGGTGCAACGCTGCCATCTAGAGTCATTTATTTAAAAATGCAAGTCCAGTAAACATATCCACCAAGCATGGCACCGAGGCTTGGTTCGTGATGTAGCTCAGAGTAATTAAATTACATACACAACCGTTCAGAAAGAACGCTTCATTCACCTAATGTCTGTTCTGACTGTAGACTTTGTTGATCTCTAGATATCAACCTTACACAGACTTTACATTAATATCAACTCTGTTGAGTTTGCTATGAACTCCATAGATGCTTTTTTTTCTTCTTTTTTTTTTTTTTTTTTTAAAGTTAAAGCCCAAACATGTGTGACCTGTCTCAATGGCAATAAAAAGAAAGTGATATCTGAGGTAACTACAGCTTCCTTCTGCATATGAAATCTGCTGGACTCTGGTGTGGGACTCACTTTCAGGGTGGAGCCCTTGGGTCCAATAAGCCGCTGCCTTCGCTTCACAAACCGCTCTCTGTTCCTCACCAGGGTCCCGATTTTGATGATGTCGCAGGCCATGTCGTCCTGTAATATCCGCACAGCCTGGAGAAAGCACGGCAATAAAATAGCATCAATCTATCTTTATCTCTCCACTGTTGACAGAAGTGACGACAGTTCCTCGAACCAATATTACCGGCTGCAACATATTGGTGGGAAACGGGCAAGCAGTAATCAACAGACCGGATCATTACCTGTTCAAACGGGACGCTCCTCGCCAGCAGTTTAATGAGATCTCTCGCTCTCAAGATGGCGTAGGGGTCAAATGTTTTCTTAGTGGTGCAGACTGTAATGCTGCCCTCTATCAGGTCCAGAGAGGCTTTGATGTGCTGAGAAATACATAATCAACATTACACATGATGCAACAAATAAAGTGCACAGTACAGGTCTAAATCACATTAAGCATCTGCTGCTTAATAATATAGATAGATGTAATATGAAAAGTTGCACATACAAAAGAAAAAGTCTGAACTGAATAAGAGACAAGATGCACAATGCCATCAAGAATCTACAAAAGTGGCTTTTTAAATTTACACTGGATGCAATAGTGTTTTATGCGTGACAAGCGGATATGGGGAACAGAAAATGTTGTCTTCCGTGTTCAGTGTGCTGTTCGTGTCCTGAACTTGGTATACACACCGACTCTCCTACAGCCTTCTCCACCAGCGGCCAGCACTCCTTCAGGTAGGCCTCTCTGTATTTGGGGAAGAGGGTGGCGAAGCTGCTCTCCTCCAGCAGGCCGCGGGGGTTGTCATCTTTCGTGAACCCCGGCTCCTTCCATCCATCGGGAACAGTCAGGAGTTCAGATTCATCCACTGCTGTACATGTGTATAAGAATTGCAACAACAAAAAAAAAAAATACATCTGTAAAGTTTCCATACCTGATAGCACCTTCTTATAGATGCCCATTTAATCACCATACGTCCACTTCACTTCCCACAGGTCTAAAGGTCTTTATTACTTTAGACAAACAGGTAGTAATAAGTCTGTGATGGTTCACAGTGATCCGGGCATGGTATATTCACAATGCAAACTAAAACAAGGGAAATATGGTATCGAGAATAATAAAGTCAAGTTGTAAAATAGCAACATGTGTCGAGATTATCTGAAAATAGCAAGTACGCTGCTACTTGGTGGGTATGTGGCAATTCAACAAATTTACAGTAAAATAAAAATAATCCCGTGTTTTCTCTTAATGTGACCTCAAAACGTAGAGGCCGAGGAAAAACGTATGTCTAAAAGCAATCACCTGTTTACAAGGCGAGAGCTCACTTGCTAGGCTAATGCTAAAACATGCGTCCCTCGCGACATGTCAACAAGTCGGTTAACTGAAAGGCTCAGCTCCGCTTCACGGTGGACGATTAGCTGTGTGTCCGTTAGTGGCCTACGACTCGTCCGCATCCATCACTTACCCTGGTTTTTTGTCTTTTTTGAATTTTTCCCTGTTTGCGAATCACTCACGCCGTCTTCTGTCGTGGAGGACGCCATTGTTGATTAAAGGCGGAAGTGACGCGCAGACACTCTTCTTCGTGGAACTTTGAGGTCTTCGGTTGGGTTTCGCATACGGCAGCGCAATACTGCCACCGCGACCAAAACATGTTTAATGAGCGTCTCGATACAGTTTTTCTTGAGGAGAAATGTGTAAATCTAAACATACAGAAAAACAACCGTGTAGTGGAGAAGATATAAATCCATTCTTTTACACACAGTAGCATGCTACACTATTGACCTATAATTCATAATTTCATGGTGCTCATACATCTAAAAAACAACTACTATTTATACATTTTCCTTCCTCACTCAAGATAGATAACCAAATAATAATAATCTCCATTAAAGCCTTAATACCTTTTGTAGACTCATACCATGTAAATTGTGTTCCAGGTTTTTTTGTATTGCTCATTTGCGTTAGACTGCTCCTGCATCACCTACTGAGTGATGATGTGGAAAATTGTTTCTAAGAATTCTTTCATTCATGTCTGGCTTTGTAGAGAAGATTCTTCAATGCCAACAGTAGCACCACACACACACACCCACAGATGGAATTCCAAATGCTTTATTGCTGCCGTAGCCGTTCATAGTATGCCATGATAGCTTTGGTTACACTCACTGACAGCACTGTTACTCCCAACACGCCTATTGATCCAGCCACGATGGAGATCATCGTCATGTGCTCTGTCCCTGAAAAGACATGGACACAGTTTATTTCATGATGGATGTACTGACAGTGCATTTATATACCCAACACAGAAATGCATCCTGAAACTGAATATGAGTTCAGTGACGGAAAGCATCAAGAAACGCTTCCCTTCATTTGAAATGACTAACAACATAATTTGAAACATGCTACAATAATTAAAATATAATGTTAAACATATATAGCTAAAGGGATGGTAGATTCTCTTTAAAATCAAGTGAACCGGAACTTTTTGAATTTGAGCAGATGCTCTGTTAATATAAACTCACAGTTTGATGGTTGGACTGACTTCCTTATGTTGACTACGAGAGGACCAGCAGATACAACACCTGCTCGTCTTCTTCCTCTATCCAGTTTACTTACTGACCTCTTGGTGCGTTCCTGGCTTGTACAATTCTGTAACAAAACAAGAGTGTGATCAGATCCACAATGTGGTGGTGTACCACATGGTAAAGCCGAATGGAAATGGGACCAATTGCAGACAAATACCGTAAAACAACTTGTCAATTTACCTTTGTACAATCTTCATCATGTCCACATATGTTGGTGAGGCAGTGAAAGAAGAGAGGCAACCCCTTAGGCATGGTGAACATCTGAACGGAAAATCTGCTTCTCTGTGCCAGGCCGTTAACAGAGAGCCAGTGGAATGTGTTGTCAACAGGACAGCTGGAGAAGAGAACACAATGCCTTCATCATTTAAGGCAACTAAAGTGGGATAAACATACTAAAACACCTCTAAATCACTTGAGTTTTGGATTACCACCTTACAGCACATCTCATTTACCCTTTTTGAAATATCCTTATGTCTGTAAGATCATAGAAGGACGTGAGACGTGCATTACACACATCTTTTTAATATTCATCATCCTTTACTGCTTGCTCCCCAAAACAATCAGATCACAACAGCTGCATTGCTGGATACAGTTGCAAGTATTTAGCAATTTAATTGACAAGGTGTGCACACAGTGGCCAGTCTTGCAAGGTCACATTTTAAAATACCTGTCCTGAAGAAGAACCCCCTGGACTGTATCCTGTGGGTCAGCGCTCTCAGTGGACCAGCATGAGTCCACCTGCAGTAGAACGTCTGAGGCAAAAGAGCTGTTGGTGTGCAGGTCCACCTGGAAGAACAGGGTGTCCTCGAGTCCCATTTCTATAGCATTCCTGTAGCTTTTGGTGTAAGACTCATCCTCAAACAGGGTCATGGTCAGACCCAGATGCAGCGATGAGTTAAACTCCACCAAGGAAACAGAGGAGAGCCTGCAACCCAAAACAAATGACTAAAACCATGTCTCACATGCTGTTCCTCCATGGCAAAACCATTTAATGCCCTGTATCCGTAATCTAATGCGACTTACCACTCCATGTCCACACTGACTTGAGCGTTGCGGATGTAATGGCGTGGGTAGACGCACTTCCAGACAACTTTTAGGTCACGCCGGGTGATGGTTTGTTCTTTGGTCAAGGTGACGATTAGAGTGTTTTGGTACTTTATGTGGGTTTGGTTAACCTAGATAATACACACACCTTTTACTCAACTCAAACATCATAATACAAATCACAAAACAAAACAAAACAAATAACAGCAAATTCAACGTCTACATTTTTATTATCCAACAGGTTGGAACACTAGGTCTGGATAAAAAGATTGCAATTAATGGCACAATCTTCTTACCTTAACGGGGAGTCTCTCTCAGAATTATTTGTAAAGAAATGTGGCAGTGCCTATTTGTATTGTACAGTGAGTTCTTCATTAGCGAGGTTTATTTCTACTTTCCTCCATACACAGAATCTATCAATCAGATAACTTTTGTGAAGCTTAAGTACACTCACTCACCTGCCTCTCTGTTCCGCATTCAGATGATTTTCGTGATGTGCGGAAGTAGTACAGGACGTCAGTGGCATTCATAATGCACCGGCCATCATTCAGCTTCAGCTCAATCTTGCCCCCGATGTGAGCAGTCAGGTAGGGTTTAGCTATCGTACCAGTCATCATTTTATCCAGACACTGGCTGAAAAGACCCCTCTCTGTTTGAAAACAAGGGTCAGAACAGGTCAACTGAGGTTCCTGAAACACCCAGAGCAAGCACTAAGGGAACAACAAACAAAGCATAACCAAATATTCTTAGTTTGACCTTTATTTTAAGTGTTTACCAATGACACATTTTGCATTAAGACTCTGACAAACATCAGCATCAATCTGTCAAAATGCAAGTATTCAATGAAACATTTGAATTTAATGGAGGTCACAGAACGTCGTAACTCTACCTTTGCACATTGGATGTGAAGCCACAGGATGCTTGATGGCAGGACTCACGTCATAGAAACCGTGCTGGCACACACAAGAATAGGAGCCCAGAGTGTTGATACACAGAGAATTACTTGGACACAGAGTTGGCTTGGAAGCACACAGGTCTGGACCTGACCAAATAAACAGCCAAAGCAAATAAAATCCCACAAGAAAGGAAGATTCTGAACTGACTAACTGTGTTACCAGAAAAAGCATTCTTGTATGCTTAGTTAAGACTGGAGCGAGTTTTGTACCATCACTTACCGTCCCAGTAAATGACCCCATCTTTAACAGTGATGTTGGTGGTATTCAGGGAGCTAATGTAGTCCAGCTGATCTTTAATAGACAGGGGCACGTCTTCTTTACCTTTGGAGGCATCAAAAGACATGAAGAGAATCTCTGTTTTGTCTGACTTGTCTGCTGGTTCAAAGTCGACCAGCTCGATGCGGGCTGGCTGATCAAAACCTTCCAACAACTCCTGCAGCTGAAGGAGACACACAAAGAAATAATGCTTCACCAGGAATATTGATGTCAGCATGCTAACACACTCACAATAATGATCCGTTACTTCGTTCAACAGGTGTAATGTTTACAAAGGTCAGAAGTTATTTAATTTCTATAAAAAATATCAACATGACTGGAATCACACTGAGATTGTGTTTATATCACAGACCAGTGCACAAATAGTATAATTTATGTTACCAATAGTTTATTTCTTTTTATGATGGCAGGTGACCGCAAGTCCCTGCTACTGATATGTCATTAACAGTTTAGATGTAATGAAGTTTAGACATGTTAGAGCTCCTGTGCTTGGTGTAAATCTTGAGGCCTGTGATTATTTGCTGGTTATTTTAACAAACGAAGCTAGAGGCTACACAAACGACTACAACTTCTAAGTCTCTGTGAATTAAATTTGTGCTCTCAGTCTAATGGTTGCCATGACTCCTACAGAATTTCTCATCAGTTACCGTCACATGAATATCCTGGTTATGGTTTTATAATGTTTGCACATGTATAAATCATGACCCCATTCCAGAAACTCTGATAAACCCATATCCTGGGTTTATCAGGATAAACATACCAAAACACGAGCAGGGAGTACAAAATAGGACTTAAATGTGGAACATAACAGAATCATCAACAGAGAGCTGAAATATTTTTCATTCCACTGTGTAATTCTTGAGGGCACTACATAGTGAATACATTTCCTCTCTGAATTCAAAAAGTCAGAAAATGCGTACTTTGTATTTCAGCAAACATCACACCCGATTTCAGGGGCATTCTGACAACATACACATTAGGATGACAGTTTGTTATGCTGTCTGTGGCTGCTGATCAATACATTGAACTTCTCCCACCTTATTTATGTAGATCTGTACTATTTCAGCTCTAGATTCTGATTCATTGTCTTGTAGATCCTCAGGCAGTGACCAGGGCACGACCATTGTAAGGCCCATTTCAAAATCCAACAGTATTTCTAGAGATGCCACAGAACGGAAAAACAACAGATTAGGATTATGATGAAAGATAATTAACATTCTTACTTGACTAATGGTACCTCAGACTGACCATCGTCCTCAGTATGTCCAGCAGCCCTTACATGGAGCTCTGAGGATGAATTGGCTGCTCGAAACCACAAATTAGAAGGTGCAGACTCCCATTGTCCGTCGCATTCCTCCCACACGTCAAGGAGATAGGTCTCCCCATTCTCTAGCCCCGCAAGGCGCAACTCTGTGTTGGACACACGGCTGCTCTGCACGGTGGGGCCATTCTCCATGGACAGCTCATATATAAAAGCTACAGCTAGCTGCTGTGAGATGCTGGGTGTCCACATGGCGGTGGAGTCATTGGAGCGGTAACTGAGACCAGACACACCACCGGGTTCTGGACACACATACAGCATGCACATCGGAAGCAAAGATAAATGAGTTACACAAAGACAGTAACATAAAAAGAGAAAACTACACAAAAGATGAAAAGCTGTACTAGAAATCATGCAGTATAATATCCATCATTTTAATATGGATTCCAAAATGGCAAACTGCAGCCATACTAAACTAAGCTACAAGGTCCTCATTTTAAAGAAATGTAATAAAGTAATCAAGTAAACTTTCTTGCAACAGTTCAGAGGGATATATTACAATTTTTACCCCACCTCGACAGCCTCAGGCTTAGCCTAACCATTTTCTTTATGATGAAGATGCTATAGACTTGAATTGTGTTCTTAAATTTAAATTAGTATGCACCATTATAGATTATATTTTCACCCAGACAATACAACAACTACAAACTTAATATTTTGCTTTACATTTGTATTTGTGACAGCTATGAGCATTTCTACCCCAAGTCTGTCTTTAAGGCAGCTCTGCTCCAAACTTGTTGATGTTTGGTGAATACTTAAAAAGAAGGAAATGCCTTAAAAGGCTAAAGGATGAAGGATGTTGAATGCATCATTATATCCTCACAGTTTGAGATATTTGGTTGAAACAAGAACAAGTGAACTTTCATTAGGTATGATAAGTTTGCAAAGGACAACTAGAGGGTTGAGTTGTGTTCAAAATTGAAGGGATGTACCCTCTTTTAACACAGATTGTCCTTATTTTTACAAGGTATCCCATTCTGTATTCTGTCTCAATGCAGCAACTGTTATTGTTACATTAAAGTTCAGAGGGAAGTACCGCCGTGACAGCAACTTAACTTGGACTACATTTCCTACCACCCCCTCATGTTGGATCTTTGTGTTACCTGTTTGTGCTGCGACTGTCTTGGCACTCATGAGCACACCGTCCCCACACAGAGCCTCCACTTTGGCCTGGTACTTGGTACATGGTTGTAGATTCTCGACAGTGTAGTTGGTGACGAGCGTAGTGCCCTGGAGCACCTCGTCATTGTAAACTCTGAACATGGAGATGGACGAGATGTTCCTCACCTCCCAGCTTAGGGTGTAGTTGTGAGGCGCAAATGCCATCTGACGCAAGGCCTCGATGGTGGAGTGAACTGAGGAGCAGAGAGGGGTGCATTACAGAGTTTTTGAAACTGTAGCAATACTACGGAGCTGCTCTAGTTTTGAGTTGCAGTAAATATAATAGATGAAAAGGAGCCATTATATCATAGTTTGTGAAAATATCTAAAGTGATACTTTCTCATAATGATGACAATTTACTCCCAGAGTATGCAAATTAAAGATTTCCTTATTCATGTTACTTTTGTGACAACAAGGTTGCTACATTTGTATTCTACAACCAAAACCTTGGACTCAAACTCAAACTCAACTTTGACCAGAATACATTTTGCTTTGGCAAAAGGTTGGCACCCTTTGACATAGCAACACTAAACTATGTTACACTTTGAAGGTACTACACATTTTAAGTGTTGTACCCTATGTGTCTCTGTCATTTTTGTGTGATGATGAGTAAAGCTGAAAGTGTACAGCGCTATGAAAAAGGGACTTCACCCAGGGACAATATGTAAGTATCTGCAAACCCCCCAAAAATAAAATGAAAAAAGCTATCACTGGTTTAGTTCAACTAGCGTGGTAATTACCTGAATTTCCTTCATTCAAGACCATCTTGCTGTAGCGGGACTCAATCCCTGCCTGACAAACAGTCTGCAGGCCAAACTTCACCCTGGTGCAGGGCTGCAGGTCAGACAAGCTGAACACAAAGTTGTCCTGCTTTTGCCACAATGCGACCTCCTTTATGACGTGGTCTGTGCCATTGAGGAAGAAGGCGGTGAGGAGGAAGAGGGAGTGCTTGCGGTTTAAAGGACAGTCCCAGGCCAAAGATATGCTGCTAGTGTTCCATGATATGACCTCAAAGTCCTTAGGAATGTCTGGGTCTGGTGGAAGAAAGAAATTAAAGAACTACAGCAACATTTTCATAGTTTGAAATTTTCCATTCAGGTAGTTGTGCAGGTTTTAGTCCATTAAATCCAGGTCCAAGCCAAGTGTACTGTACATTATTGTCAGCTGATTTTTTGCAACTAAATGGAAAAACGAATCAGTTCACCTTAATCACAAAGCAAATATTTAGCAAAAAATGTCTGTTCAAAACCTGGACTAGCTAATTTATCTACATTGTAATCCCAGAATAGTTACCACCACTATTGTAATTTAGGTGAATTTGTCCTTTTAAATGTAATTTGGCCAAATACCCAGACATCCATCATTCCCACTCCCCAGCTCATACCAGTAATAGTAGCGAGGCAGGTGAAGGACTGAGTGTCTGCAATCTCCACACAGGCCACATAGGGGCTGCAGGAGTCCAGAGCAGAGAAGCGGTAGTGGTTGAGGCTGGTAGTGTCCATGCTGTGTGTGTTGTAGGAGCCCAGTTCAATGTGGTACAGGGTCACAGAGTGAGTGTCGGTGACATCTGGCAGATTCTGCACCCAGGAGACCAGCAACATGGTGGGACTCCTAGACTCCAGTTTGATAGGGAGACGCGTAGAGTGTCCTAGGAGGAGAACAGAGATACAGACATTTATTCAAAGCTAAATTAAAACTTCAATGGCTAAACCTACTTTATTGCAGTTTTAGCTTTGCATTTTAGCATGAGGGTAGTGCTGGACTACAGGTCAGGTAGCGGTAGGCTCAGAATCATTCTCTGGAAATAATGAATATCAATTACAGTTTCAATGTCAACTAAAGTAGTGATTCTCACCTAATGCAAGGAAGAAGTCCTCATCCTGGTGGAAGAATAATGTGCCATTTTCACATGCAAACACCTCAGTGGGAGTCAGCAGCTCCAAGAAGCCCTGAAGAACAATCGGATCAATAAAGCTGTCAAACTATGCAGTGAGATGGACTGTATGTAAAAACTCAATATAAGAATCCATTCATTAACAAAGTTTGACGTTATACGTACCTTGGTAGCATTTGTTGGAAGTTTAACAGGTTTCTGTTTGCCTCGGATTTTAGTGAACTTTGTACCTTTGGGTGAGATGAACACATTTAATTATTTACTATATCATTTTTAGAGAGTCAAAGCATGACATTGAGATTAAAGCTATGATGCTTACGTGGGCTGATTGTTAAAGTCCATGCCTGAACCGAGCCCCCATATTGGAGTGTCAGCTTGTTTTCTACGCCAGGCGGCACTGTCAGGGTAGTAACCTTGCCCACCTTCCTGATGGACTTTAAGGACGTGACGTTGAGCCATATGGTTCCATTTTTCCTAAAAGATCAGAAAACAATACAACTCTAGTAGAATATATCATCTCCCAAAAATCTGCGTATTTAATATAACCTGCTAACATTCATTACCATTTTGCCAGTTGATCTCCTTATTTTGTGAAACATATGCGGAAAGGTGATACTTTGGTATAGCTGTTTTGTTTAGGTGTACTGTAAAGGATTGGGTCCTTAGTTCTGATAAAGGTGCATGTTTAAACTACAGCACACAGTGACTTCAGCCTGATCTTAGCACTATCCAGCACTTCTGAGATGAACCACAATGACAAATGTGAGCAAAGCCTCACCACTCAGGGAAAGAGAACTCTGCGTTCGAGTTCCAACACATGGTAGAAGTTCCTTCAAAAAGAGTCTGAGTCTTTTATATAGCTATACTTAGAAGTAAAGTGAACTTTATGACACATAAGTGTAATGTTAATGTAATGTTCCTGTATACACATACATTTTGAAACCAGATAACTTTGTGCCCCCACAAACTGGCATTCAACCCAAATTGTTAACCAATAGTTCCCCATTGAAGTAACTGGCTGGTAGCCATCTTTGTTTTGAGATGGAAAAGGACCAACTTTTTTCTTTTTCTTTTTTTTAATCATTCAGTCAGTGGACGTATTTTTCATTAAAAAAAAAAATTAAAAATGGTGAAAAAAAAATTGTCCTTAAGAAATCGAGAGATATTTGCAAAACAACGATGTTCTTAACCCTTAACCGTCAATTTAAACGGAAACAAAGAAAAAAAAAGAAATACATGGTCTCTGCTGCAATTGACAACACAATCAGATTGTTCTGGCTTTTTATATTCTGTGCCGAAATTGTCAATAAACCCCCGCGTGTCATAAAATATCTAAACTAAACTTTTACCAGTGGTCTAGATTTTAAGTAACACAAAACTGACATTTTGTGAACGGAATTTGGCCTGAGTTGCGCTTCACAGAGCAGCTACAAACGCACCTTACCTGGCGACATTACTTAACTCTTGAACGAGCTTTTAAAACATACATGTCTCCCTTGAGTTTACCTTTCCAGAGCATCCTCTTTGCTCATCCAACAGAGTGAGAAGGAAATGTCGTCGCAGCTTCCTGGTGGGAAAAAAAATCAACGGGAATATCTTAAAATATAAAAACAAATAATTTTCCCTGTAGCCTATGTAGCGGTGCGGCTATACTCACCTAACGATATGGTGTGAGGCACCAGTATGAAAAAGACAAACGAATAGTGTAAGGACTTCCTGAAAACATTAAATGCGGATTAATCCCCTGAATGTAAAGAAATTGTGAATTCTGAATGTGAATAATAATTTTCTTACATGTTCTTTGTAATTCCAGCAAACGCAAGTGTGTTTACTTAAGCGAGGGCCAGGTTAGCATAGACCGGCAGCTAATAAGTGGCAGGTGTGCGCTGCCATGACTCACCTGTTCAGATTCACCGAACTACTGTTGATTTGAAAAAATAGTTTCGTTCACTTCATTAGTTTTAATGTCTAATACTATACCAGTACCTATAGTTTTAGTTGCTATTAATCAATTAATCAAGTCAGTGTAAAGTATGTCATGTTGTGAGACTGTTTGATAGTGCAGTTCAGAGTTGACAAGATCGAAGTATACTTTTAAGTACAGAGTGTGCTCGCAATGCATTCTGGGATGCCTAGCTGCACCAGGTCCACACAAGTTACCTCCACTGATACAGTATGCTGTAAAGCTGTATATACAATGTGCAGCCATGGCCAGAAGTTTCGAGAATGACACAAATACTGTAGTACTATATTTCTTTCTTTTTATTTCTTTTTACTACAGGCTGCAGGTACAACAACACATTTCACTGTACATTGTACTATGTATAACTGTGCATGTGACAAATAAAAATCTATCTATCTATCTAAATATTAATTTTCACAAAATCTGCTGCCTCATTTTATGATTCTATGATTTTTATGAATTTGCATACTCCAGAATGTTATAAAGAGTGATCAGATGAATTGCAATTAATTGCAAAGGCCTTCTTTGTCATGAAAATGTATCCCAAAAAAATAATTTCCACTTCATTTCAACCCTGCCACAAAAGGACCAGATGACATAAAATCAGTGATTCTCAGCGCTGACGAGGAAAAGGCTGGAGATCGCTCTGTCATGCTGATTGAGTTATAATGACAGACTGGAAGCTTTCATAGGAGGGTGCTTGAAATTATTGTTCTTCCTCTGTTAACCATGGTTACCTGCAAGGAAACACGTGGCGTCATCATTGCTTTGCATAAAAAGGGCTTCACAGGCAACGATATAGCTGCTAGTAAGATTGCATCTAAATCAACCATCTATTGGATCATCAAGAACTTTAAGGAGAGAGGTTTAATTATTGTGACGATCACGGCACCACCAGTGCAGAGCTTGCTCAGGAATGGCAGCAGCCAGGTGTGAATGCATCTGCACGCACAGTGAGGCGAAGACTTTTGGAGGCTGCCACAGCCATGAATAAAGAATGGTACCAAAACATCCTACGAGAGCAACTTCTCCCAACCATCCAAGAACAGTTTGGTGACGAACAATGCTTTTTCCACCACGATGGAGCAACTTGCTATAATGCAAAAATGATAACTAGGTTAATCGAAATTTTGGGTCCATGGCCAAGAAACTTCCCAGACCTTAATCCCATTGAGAACTTGTGGTCAATCCTCAAGAGTCGGGTGGACAAACAAAAACCCACAAATTCTGACAAACTCCAAGCATTGATTATGCAAGAATGGGCAAGAATCAGTCAGGACGTGACCCAGAAGTTAATTGACAGCATGCCAGGGCGAATTGCAGAGGTCTTGAAAAAGAAGGGTCAACACTGCAAATATTGATTCTTTGCATAAACTTAATGTAATTCTCAATAAAAGCCTTTGACATTTATGAAATGCTTGTAATTATATTTCAGTATACCACAGTAACATCTGACAAAAAAGATCTAAAAACACTGAAGCAGTAAACTTTGTGAAAACCAATACTTGTGTCTCAAAACTTTTGGCCACGGCCGTATACTTGATAAAATGGACGGGGCAAGTAAACATCTGGGTAGGTCCATTACAACATATGTACCGACAACAACACGGATTGACAGATGCACATATTCCAATTGTAGTTTAATTACTAATAATACCGTCTTACAACAGCAAAAGAACAACAATAAATTCCTCAGTAAATTTAATTTAAGACTTTTGAATAATTTCACAAAATGTCCCTTCTTCTGGTGGAACTGAATTCAGTGCTTGTGAAGATAGCAGATACCTTAAATTAGACTGTAATACTCCATTTTAAAATTTTCAAAAGACAAAAAAATTGAAGTAGCGATGAAAGGATGAAAAATCATGTGTGGCATACACTAACTTGCCAGTTCTTTATGTGCACTAGTGAAAACAAAAGCATTCTAACATAACAGTCCTTCACTGAATCCCCCTTCATTACTACTCTAATTTTCAATTCAGTTCAACTCAATTTTATTTATATAGCATCAATAACAATACAAATCGTCTCAAGATGCTTTACAACATCCAGTCTGAAACCCGGAGAGCAAGCCTGAATGCGACAGTCACAAGGAAAAACTCCCTTTAAACAAGAAGAAACTTTGAGCAGAACCCAACATATATGGAGGGACTCATCTGCCTAAGGCCAGCCGGGTAGAGGCAAAAAAGAGAGGGAAGAGAGTGGGACGAGATAAACACACATCTGTCATAGATACATACATCTGACAACAAAGCATACGTGAAGAATCTGATGATGATACATATTTAGTTTATGATGAAACGGCGTCAACAAGGTGGTAATCCAATGGTTGTTAAATTGGACAGAATTAAACACTCAAGTGCTTATTTAGCTTAAAGGGACATGCATCTATACAACAGAATACTATTTAATAGTACTACAAACCACCGCCTCCAAAATGAAAACACAGTTGAAACCACAGCTCAGTTATTTGAAAAAGAATGCTGAATATCTTAACCTTCAAGAAGACAGAATTTGTTTTTGTACCTAAAGAACTTTCAAGTGTGCGCAGGTTTTACATTCTGTCTGACCCTCAGATCCTAAAGTATGGAGTTGCAGTTGCATGTTGTGTTGCAGAGGGCCTGTAGGTGGCAGTGCACATCTAAATACAAGTTCATTGACCTCTATCTGCAACCTCCACACAAGCCAATATATTTATTTTAATTAGTAACTGATAAACCTCAATGGTAAAGCAAAAACATGTTTTAAAGAAGAACCTAAACACCACATTTCCCTTCAAGAAGCCTGCTGCCTGATTTATCCCCATACTTTACCTTTTGTGTGTGACTGTGATTACATTAAGCAAAGCAAAGACGACTTGTCCTCAATTAGTGGTCCGGCATCACAGTGCCTGTATCCAGCTGTTCAGCGTCTACTGGATGGCACTCAGCAATCAGACAGAGCAGCTTTTGTCTGATAAATCTTAACAAGCGACCAGTCAAATTGAAGTCACAAGTATACACAGTCTGTGGAGAGTCTCAGGCCGAAGGCTTGTGAGGGCAGCAACTCTTCTCCCTCAGCTTGACTATAATTCAAGTCAAATCATGATCTAAAAAAGCTGGATCTGGGAAAGTACGAGAGGAATCTAACGCAATATGGAGAGCTGGCGGTGTTTGCTGCTGCTGTGCACACTAAGTTTAGTGCTTTCCTCCGGAGAGGTGACGAAAAATGATGATGACATCGACCTTGTCAGCCTTTTGAGAAATATCTTCCCCGGGCTGCTTGTGAGAGATGAGCCGTTCGTCATCGACCAAGACTTTGAGATAAACTCCCTCAAGGAGCTGGGACGCCCAAAGGACGTCGCAATCACACAGCAAGCCAAGGACAAACCAGTCAATCAGGAAACAAATGGCCCCCCCGGACCAGTGGTTTTAACCAAAGATGGCCAGATCAAGGGGATTACTGTGGATAAGGCCCATGTATTCTATGGGATACCATATGCAGACCCACCTGTAGGGGCTTACCGCTGGAAGCCACCCAGACCTGTGAGTCCTTGGTCGGGGGTTTACGATGCCTCCTATCCCAGGGCAGCATGCGTGCAGATCTGCAGTGGCCCTGTCACCGAGGAGTGTCCTCAGATAGTAAGTAACACAAGATTGTCTTATGTATTAGCATGCTGTTGTGATGTTTTATTTCCCGTTGTAATCTGCATGATGGCATTATAAGGTATTTTTATAGAGTGGCTTAAAGTCTTAAAGTCAAACATACTTTAGGTGCAGAATGCTAGTAGATTAGATTAGAATGTGAATGTTGAGCTAAACCATGGATGCATTGCAGGAACTGTATTCTGGACTCCAAGATGCAGTCCATTCATCCCAGTAAAATTGTACGCTAGTGCAGTCCACTGTCGAAAGTCATTTAATTCCACTTAGTGTAGCTCATGTCTTATGCACAGTCTTTCTCTCTGCAGAGCTATAGCTAGGATTTTACTCAGGCTATGAGTTCTCCCCATACACCAAAAAAAAAAAAAAAAAAAAAAAAGTCTACATAATAAAAGCAATATGTGAGAGGTTTAATGGTCTAAATACTGTTACACAACACTTCCAGGAATAACATTCTTGTAGGGAAATACTGAATGTTTTATGTATTCTCTTTTGGCCTAAAGCCACTTGAATTTAATTATGTGAAGACAAATACTACTGTAAACAGCCCATTAAATATGTATGAAATATGTATCATTTAAATTGTAAAATTGTGTGACTTCCCACTGGGGATAATAATAATAATACTAATAATAACAACTGGTGCAATTCTGGAGTCGACCACTGGCACAAAATTGCAGTTAAGTTGCGTTCATTACGTTCAGATTGTGACTGTGAACATCCGAGTTGGAAATGTGTCAGCCTTCCGGTGGCCAACTCAGAGATATTATAAAATTCTCTTAACCAACTCATTCTCAGTCAATCAAAAACTGATCTGCTTATTTAAAATAGACACTTTGTAGCTGGGTAACTATTATAATTATATAATAAAAAAAACATGACCTAGTTAAGGCTTATTAGATGGTGGATGCCAGTGGTGCTAATAAAATAGTGAAAGATTGTCTTGCATGTAGGCCAAGTTACCACTATGTAACAGTTAGCTAACTGCAAAATGTGATTTCAAAAAAAGCAATGGTTGCCTGGAGGCCTCTCATCTAAATTTTCTTTGTGGCTGAAAGTTGGCTGAAAGTGTCTGGAATCTCTCCGTTGGGAACTGGTTATGCTCCAGCAAATATCTGCTGGGCCAATCAAATCGCTTTATGTGATGATGGACAGAAGAGTAACACGAGTGTCATCATACATGTCATCTAGGCGTCACGGAGGTGAATTTGCTTACAACAGAATGGTTCTGATTGGTTGTACAACTATCCAATCATGTCCTGAGGTACTTTTTTTCGGGAGTAGTTGAAAAACGCTCCATAATGAAATCCAAATGGAGCCTTACCACTCCCATATTCTGATAAGTCTGGCTAAACCAAGCTGAAGCAATAGTGCATTACTGACCATTAAATCTATGAGGATGGGATAGCAGGCTAGCTGGATTTCTATTAGCAGGTAGCCAATCAGTTGTCCAGTCAAACCAGCATGTTGTGAGACGCCCCGAAGCCATTCTAAACCGAATGACCTGCCTCCTCGAATGTCTCCAAAAGGTCAGCGAGGACTGTCTCTACCTCAACATCTTTGTACCGTTGGATGTGAACTTCAGCTCACCCCTGCAGAGACCCCTGCCCGTCATGGTGTGGATCCATGGCGGGGATTTCATTGCTGGCACTGCCTCCAAGCCGCTGTATGATGGACGCTTTATCAGTAACTTCACCCACACTGTTGTCGTAAGCATGGAGTACCGACTGGGTAAGAAGTTTTTGTTAATATGGACCTGTTTGAAGATGTGTATCGGGATCTAATCTATGTATTTAACAGAATTTTGTCAGTAAATGACCTTTATTAAACTGTATTGTGAATGTAAAAATGAAACGTAGCAGTGGAGCTTGGGGTATAGGGAAGGCAACAAGCTGGAGTCTCGTGGAATCACTTACGGAGCGCTTATCACAGAGCGCATGTACTGTATGTGTGTCTGCTTGCGTGCGTAAGGGAGAGTGTGTGCCATTATTTTAAATGGATGAGCCTGTTTGTAATTACTCCGCCTTCCTGCGAGACTGAAAACAGAAGCAGTGATATGTGAACTCCAGGAAATGAATGCCTTGCCTGAGTCAATTATGTTCTGCTGATGATGTGAACTGATGCACGATTCAAGGTGCATTTGGGTTCCTCGTGTCGGGCAAAGATCCTCACACCTCAGCCGTGGGGAATTATGGGATCCTGGACCAGCAGGCAGCTCTTCTTTGGGTCCAGCAGAACATCGCCGTGTTTGGAGGGGATCCCAGCAAGGCAAGAAAGCATGCACACAAACCCACAACTTGGCTGGTTACGGTATCTGAAGACAAAGGCAGTCATTCAGTGCACTCCAGTATTTAAACTTCTAACACTTTATTTTGTTCTGTGGTCAGTATTCAAAATGGCCACAAACATAAGCGGGAATGCTGAAACATTCTTCCTAAATATAGTTTACAAAAAGAAGAAAAACTCAAATATGGCCACACTAGAGAACAAGGAAGCTCCTCAACAATCAAAACTTCTGCTTGTAAATGCCCCTTTGAACATAACCATATTATTCAATGCAGCCCTTTTTAAAAGATAGCTACTCGTGACTCTCCCACCTTCGCTAAAACCCCAGTTCCAGCTTAAGAAAAGCACTCACAAACCATAAAGCTGTGACCACTATGCTTCGCTTTTTCTTTTTGTGTACATGCTATGTTGTTTTTGTCTTCAGTCTTGATCTCACTACACCATAACTCATTATTCCACATAACTTTAGCAGACCAGATATATATTTTTGCAAAATTTAGCAGGGCTTTGGGTGTGGTTTTCATCAGAAAAATAAAGAATATAGTTGTCACAACCAGTGCTTGCCAGAAGGAGACGCAGCTCTTTAACGTTGTTGTTGGCTTATTCACCGCCACCCTCTCCAGTATTGTCACCCTTGCGTCACATTTTCTCCAGTTTAAGATGACTGTCTTTACTACCACTTTTTTTTGTAGTCCTTACCCGGTGACACGTTTCAACTAGGTTTGACAACCGTCCCTTGAAAAACGGAATCGTCCCATATTTAGAAACAAAAGTACACGTCCCGTACTGAGCTGAAACGGGACACACTTTGTCCCGTATTACCGCGAGAATCAAAAATAGTGTAAAATGTCAATGCAATTAATGAATAACAGGGCGCTTTATATGAACCTTTACGGTGAACTTATTCCCAGGCTGTCTCCTGCTCTGTGACCAATGAGCTGACAGCCAGAATCCCGCGCATCTCATTGGTCGAGGTACCGTTGCTTGCGAAGAAGATACCGGAAGACAACAAAGCAAACAACTTTTCCTCACACTTTCTGTTTGCACTTTTCTTATCGCACTATTACAAGAGGAATGTTCTGCTTTCTATTGTTTTCTATTCATTTATACAGTTTTAAGTTAAGCAGGAAAGGTTTATTCTGTTAATTTTGTTATTTTGTATTAAAAATAAATTGTTAAATAATAATTTGTTTAACATGTGTTCATATCACTCAAAAATATGCATCTAATTCAAATCAGGTTTGAGTCAAATAGTTAAAAAATCGTTTCACATACACAAAAAAGGGCTAAAAAAAAATGTGCTGACCACGCCAGGAAGGGTGAAGGCAGGGTGGGCCGGCCCTGCCAATGAGGTGTCCCTTATTTATTTTTGACAACCCTAGTTTCAACAGTGAGGCCCTGTTGGTGTGTATCACTGGAGACGAAATACGTTACATCTCCTAAACATTAGCATGGAAGAATTTTTGTTGCGAGCATGTTTAGCACTATTAGCAAATGTTAGCATGCTAACACACTAAACGACACTATGGTAGTGAACATAGTAAACATACATCCAGTAAACATCATATTGTTGAAGCTGGAGTGCGGGTTCTTTAAATATAAAAGAACTGAAAACACTGTGGAAATCTGCCAAATGAGTTCACACAAATCGTACCAGGGGAATGAGGCGAATCTGGTATGTGCAGCGACCTTCTGGTGGACGGCAAGTGATCTGGATCACATCAGTAAGGAATGGCTGTTTGCCAAAGCTGAAGAGGGGAGCAAATGTTGGAAAGGAAGCTGAGTAACAGCCACTAGAGCTCTGAATGCAACTTGGGTTGTTCTATGAATTCATAGACGTTAGGAGTCCAGGTCCAAAGTTTCTGACCCTCCAGATAAGAAAAGAAGCTCGACATGTTGAGGAAAGAGGCAATTTAGCTTAAAACAGAGAACAACAGACTGCAAGTAAGATAACCGCTGCTGATGGGTTTTACTATTTTGTAAAAGAATATAAGGGACCGAGGGACTGTAGACAGTAGGCTTACATCATCCACATGTTATATCTGTGTTCTTACTCCCCCAAAAGTTTCACTCTGTAGTTTTAACATGCTGACATTAGCTTTTAGCTCACTGCACTGCCGCGCCAGACTACATCCCCACGGAGCTGCTGGCGTGCTGGCCGTGTTTTAGTCTTGTTTCACCATTTACTCAATACCCATATGCCCCTGTGTCTAATATCAGCCATTCTTGATTGTACTTTAACATCCTGTCTTTACTTTTTCATTTGTCACTGTGCTTTGCTTCAATAAACCAATGAAACATGCTACATATTTAGTATATGTATTTATGGTACTTTCCACTACAAGCATCACATCAGTTCCAAATTACTTTAGCAAATGAATGAAACATATGTCTTATCCAGTATGCCATGTTCCACTAACAGATGGCAAATGTAAAGGGTTTCTAGCAAGTGATGATCAGTTTTTCTATTTTTGACTGTGTTGCTAACATACAAAGCTAATGATTGTGTTGTGCTGTGTCTCTCTTTTTGGACAGGTGACATTATTTGGGGAGAGTGCAGGTGCTCAGTCTGTGAGCCTTCATCTGATGATCCAGAGCAGCAAACCTCTGTTCAAACAGGCCGTCCTGCAGAGCCTGCCCTTCTCCATCCCACTGAAGACCAGGTGAGGAGCCAACCTCTCGCAAATGCAAGAGTGTTTTAGGCTTTGCTGGAGTTACAAATGACTGTAGACTTTTAAAGAAGTATAAATTAATCAGAGGTCAGTGTGTTTTCCTGAACACTCCATCCAAAGCTTGATATATTCTGCATCTCTTTCGCAGGCATGATGCCCTGAAGCTGGGAAAAAGCTTTGCTAAACAGACCAACTGCTCGGTGAACAACTTCGTCTGCCTGCTGTCTCTCGCTCCGCAGGCCGTCCTGGCCGCCCAGATGAAAACAAGTAGGACGCCACGAACCCCAAATTTAGAGCAACACTTAGGGCTGCCCACACAATTACATAAGAAGGCAGGATCTAGTAACTTTATCCGAAAAACATGACGAAAAACAATATTATGACTCAACAGTGAGCCTCCGAAAGGACAATTAGAGGCATTTTGTTGCAGCACTGCAAGAAAGGAATGTAATATGTTGACAGGGTTATTGATCAGCATCACTGGCTGTAATTACATCATCTGCGGCAGCTTTCTGGCTTACACTCTCACAAAATATGAGAGGAAAAGGCACTATAGACAACATTCACATTAAACACATTTCTTTCTTTCTAGCTTTTCTACTATTTAGTATGGAGGTGTTTTCATATGTTTTTCCTCTAACTTGCTAAGTTAAAAATCAGACTGTATTTCAATCTAGGTGCTGTGATCTTTGATCCTAGGTTCCAGGATTGTGAACCCGTTCAGGTTCCTGGAGGTTTTTGAGACATGGGGTCCGTATATCGATGGCGAGTTAATAAAAGAGCAAGCTGTCACTGCCTTTCAGAAGGGCCACTGGCAGAAAGAGAAGCCGGTGCTGCTGGGTAAGAGACACACAGATACAAAACTATAAACAGTCCAGTGAAGCAAAAAATGACACCTTTATCTTATCCTCTCAACTGTTTGCTGGCTGTTGGACCCCCGTTGGTTCTCATAAGACAATTAAATGTAAATATTCCCACAATCATGACAGAGACGAAGGCAACGTTCACTGTTTAAGAATGATTTTTAAACCAAGAGACGACAAGACAGGAGAAAGAGTGTGCAAACAGATCCCAGCAAGGCTACAGGTGACATGAGGTGCACTTGTGTGGCTCCGCTTTCTGTCCTGCAGGTACAACGTCAGAAGAGGGGGTGCTCTTTGTGTACGCCGTATTCAACAAGCCAGTCTCTGCAGTGGAAAGCACCGTGTACATCACAGCCATCTTCAAACAGCACGCTCTGCGGATCCTGCACAAGTACCTTCCCCTGTACAAGGACTCCGACCGCAGGGACATGCTGGCTCAGGTATGAGGAACTCAATGCAATCAGTGTCAGCATTGTGGCTTATACGGTCCACATATAGACGCAGCCAACAACACATTATTTTTTTACTGAGTTCAACCACAATGGGAGGATATTGTGAGGGCTTATTTCAGTTATTAAGTCATTTTTCTCCTGTCCAGTGACATTTGAAGATGCCCCCTCAAGCTCAACAAGTTCGACACTACTTCAAACACCCCAGTTTGAAGTTTTGAAATGACTTGCATGTGATTGGAAAAAAAAATCCAAATTATCCATGATGACTCTTGAAAGTTAATAGACCGATGTTTTCTGCGATCAGGTTCTGGCAACCTGTTAAAATGGAAATTGAACTCAAGAACTGCTTAAGTATAATGCATTGGCCGGGAATCGAACCCGGGTCAACTGCTTGGGAAGCAGCTATGCTAACCACTATACCACCAATGCCTTGCTTTCTAATTATAGAAGTAGTAAAATCAGAAAAAAAGAAAGGCCAAAAAGGTAGAAGCTGAGAGCAGCGCAACACACGTCCAGACATTTTTTTTTTACCAGCACACTGTATGTATATAGAACTGCAGTAGTTTGATTCGATATCTTCAAGTGCATTTATCAGAGGGGTCAACCAAGTGACATCTCTGTAATGTCAGCACTGCTGGATCACATAGCCACGTGTTTATATGTGAGGGTCAAGCTATTAAATCAAGAGATATCTGTCTGATTGCATTCTCGATGACCGTTGTGCCAATATACTTCAGACTTGGTGGGCCTTGGTCCAGAGGATGCAAAAATTGGGTTTAAACAGGATGATGGTGACATTAGTGGATTTGAACAGTTAGGAAAAACTATTTTTCACACATTTTTGTTTAACACTGCCAAAAATTACGGAACTCACGTCATATGCCAGTTTGACAACATCATGAGCAGTGTGGTTGATGGTTGCACAAGAAGAGCACAACACTTCTGATCAGTGTTAGCTGGAAAATAGTATTTGCCACAAAAGTTTAGCAAATTGGGTCCAACATCCACAAACATTAAAGAAAGGCAACTGGACTTGGACTGGAGTTTCCCGAAGACGTTTTACCACTCATCCAAGTAGCTTTTTCAGTTCTAAAGGGTTGGTGGGGAGTTGGGGTTTAAATTGGAACATCTGTGGGTGTAGCCCATCAGAAACTTGCTTGACTATTGTCTGTTAAACGACCAGATACTTCTATGACTTCTATGTCTATGTGTCTGTTAAAGGCTGTTAAGGGGGGACTGTTTGTCCTTGTCCTCTTCCTCCAATGAATGGCGCTCTAATGGCCCATTATCAGTCAGAGGCTCCAGTCTTAAGGTGTGAATGGAACCTGAAACTTCTTGGGGAAAGAAGTTAAGACTATACTGTAAACTGATGGCAGATTATATCTCAGAACGACTTCAAAGATTAACAGCAGGTTTAAATATTGGACTGAAAGTTTGTCTCCTTCTACTGATTGCCTTCTTATCTCCCTGGTGGTCTAGTGGTTAGGATTCGGCGCTCTCACCGCCGCGGCCCGGGTTCGATTCCCGGTCAGGGAACGAAATTTTCATGTACTGATGTCATGATCAAAAAATAAATGTAATTTCCCACTGCTTTCTTGATGATCAACAATTATATTTATCTGAAGCAGGACAATTTGTTTACATACAATATTTAGTTTTTTTTGTAGTTTAACTCCTACTTCTTTTTCAGTTTTATTCTTCGTTAACTTCATGACTCTGAGTGCCAACAGTTAGTCCATCACTTTGACTTTTAATGCCACCATTTTTTCCCCCTCTTGTGTCGGCAAAAGGTTGAGATCTTTTATTTTTTCAAGATTCAAGATGTTTACTGTCTCTGTTCCACAGTATGTTAATGGAAACATACAGAGGTGTGAAATACAGATTCCCCTAGTCCCACTGTGCTACATGTATGCTGACAAGACACACACAATAACTACTATTAATGCAACTCATCTACTCCACTACAGCATATCACGACAAAATATTAGATGAACAGAAGATATAGACAATCTTCAAGTGTAATATATCAGTCTATCTATCTGATACCTACATCTATGGCACCAACCACACGCATCCCAATGATAATTCCCAGACATTTTAACTTGCACTGTAAGCAGGCAGATTTTTAGCTTGTTTTATTGTCTGTGAAATATCTAAAGATCTGCTTGATAAATCGGCACATGGCATGTTGCCTAGGCACTCACGGTTCCCAGACCGCTAATGACTGAGTGTATTAGAGACATCTAACGTCTATTTCAACAACTACTGGCTAGATTACCATCCAGGAGGTGACACCCCGGGAATATTTAGCATGCAGTTACAGTTGACTGTGCAGAGGTTCTGCAGCCCTCTGTGAAAGCTACTCTCCAGGGTGCAGTGGGGTTGGCGCAAATGTCTCTGAATGCAGCTCTGAATTCTTAGTCTTGTTTTGCAAACCAGTCATTTTCTTAATTTTTCAGACTGGTTGTGTTGAAATTTTCATATTACCAACATTGGAAAGAGTGTAAAAGCAGTACTACCACGAGCCTGCATGTTCAAACCTTGAAAATATGACACTAAATTTGCATGTCTGACAATTTGAGACCAAGCTTTCAAGTGGCTAAAGGCTAATTGCTAAGGACGCACATTTAATCCGCTATGGCGCACACCGATTTAAGCTTAGCGACCACACATGCAGTTCATAGAAAAAACGAAGGCAGAGTTACTGAACCATGCTGCTTTCGATCAGACATACTGTATATGATTAATATTCTTCCATTTAGCGTGGCTTTGCCATCTCCTAGTTCTCTCCGGTGAGTAAGCTATATAAAATATCAGGTGGCATTTATGCAGCATTTGAAGAGCTTTAGTCCTGCTCCTCATTTTCCCCCTGCTCACCTACTGAAAAGTGAACAAGAAACACACAGTCTGCCACACATGCCTCAATAACCGCTGCCTGAATGGGTGCGCGAGGCGGGCCGGCATGCGTGGATCGATGTTCCACCCAGTCGGCACTCGGCGCGCAACAAGGACCCAGCTGTGTCCCGCGCTGTCTGCAGCCTCCATGTCTAAAGAGTCTGATGGGGGAAATGCCGCTGTGATCTGTAAGTTGGCATAAATGCCACATTTCCACACAATCAGGACATGCCACCTATCATCAAAGTTGTGGCATCATTAACAGTTTCCCAGTCTTCAGTGCGGCACCTAAACACATCATTTACCCACAGAGGGAGCTACAGCTTCAGTGTCTCTTTGTCTGACTAGCAGCAATATTTTTTCTCTCCTCCATCACTGGTTTGGTGGAGCATGTGGACCACCTGGAGTCGGGGAGTTTATCTTGTTTGAGTTGCAGCCTGACTGCTCCACCAAGAATCGACTTGTCTCTCATGAACATCTTGAGCGACAGGAGGGATCAGCCGGGGAATCACAGATGAAGTACGAGACAGAGGGGGCTGCCAGAGGAAGAAACATTGATTGGGTGAATTGACACCCCATTTGTATTGATGAGGCTAGAGTAAACACTGGCAGCACAGATACAGAGAAAATAATAACTCTCCGTGCAACGGGATAGTCCCACAACCATTCTCAACTAATGCCTTAATGGCTATTGACTTTTCGTTCTTTTAAGTTGTTTTGCAGACGACAGACGCGACGGTGGACTCTAAACAGGTTGCTTTTCCGACGGTGGCCATTTTGTCATAACCACATTCAACTCCACAGCTCAAAGATGACGTGCATGACTATGTCGCAACTCCGTAAAAAGCCCATCCAGACAATTTCAATGGTGAGACAGATCTATGCTGGACCATAGTCAGTTCCCAATACAAAAAATCGTCTGCAATGAAGTTTGTCTGGCTTCCAGGCTAGTTTCCCCTCAGCTCTTTAGTGTGTTTTAGCAACTTTTAGCTCATCGCTTTGGTTTCACAATATTGCTGGTTTGGTTGTGATCAACCTCATTTACAAGCAGGTGTTTTTAAAGAAGGAGCTTTAATAAATGCAGCTATTCAACCAGCACCAAACCTGTAGTGCCACCAAGAGATTAAAATATCAATATGTCCAATGGGTTTTTGCAGTTTTTTCTGCAATTTTGAAGACTGCCTTTGAAGATGAGCAAGTTCTGCACTCTTGTCAACATCGCAATTTAAATACAAGTCTTGGAACTTTTTTTTTCTACCCACAATTTTGAACTTTGATTGTGATTGGAAAATTCCTCCAAATTATCCATGATACACAGATATGGACTGAGGTTTGCTGCTCTCAGTTCCAGTAGGATCAGCGTGGACAACCACAAGATTTTCCTGGCAACATGCTCTGACTGTTGAGAAGAACTTTTCTGCATCATGCATTTTAATGAAAAATAATCTTCTCAACTGTCAGAGCATGTTGCCAGGAAAATTATGCCAAGTGTGCCAACACATTCACGGCTTCCTAAAGTGTGAACTTGGTCCTAACATATTTTTGATATTAAAAGATGGAAAATTGCTTCCGAGCATTAGAAAACGATTACAAGCTATTGCATTGGCCGGGAATCGAACCCGGGTCAACTGCTTGGGAAGCAGATATGCTAACCACTATACCACCAATGCTGTGAGAAAAAAACAAAGTTCCATAAAATAAAAAAAAAGAAGAAAAAAAGACAATGGTTATTTATGCAAATATCTTCCTCTTAAAGTTTGCTCAGAAGAAGCTCTTCCCACACTGAAAATGCATGCAGTGACTGAATTTAATACTTTTAGCACAACAGCATGACAAATAAGTTCATTTATCTCATATTATGAGATAAACTGCAGACAAAGCCAAGAAGGAAAGTGATGAACATGCTGAACCATAGCACATAATAAGTCTGATATTTCCAACTCCGGTTGGTGGAGACCAAAACAAAGCTTCAAATGAAAGCTATTCTCATGCATGCAAAAAAATTCTTGCTAATTTAAATATGATCCAAATGCTGTTTATTTTGCAGAGCATCAGGGTACTCAGGGCAATCTAGCCATAGAGTCTGCCTTGTGTGTCATGATCACATTTAGAGTAAATATAGATTTTAAATCCTTATTAGACATAGCTATTTTAAATACGACTGTCCAGAGTCCACTAGCCATGCTAGCAGATGATATTTTCAGCTGGTTTCTTGATTGATTGACGAATCACAACTTTGCATCACTACTGCATAACTTGTGCAAAAGATGTTCATTTTTCTAGCTAAAGTAATCAGTCTGCCTTTGTTGTTATCCACTGACATTCACATCAACCTAATTAGCAAACATTACAATGCAAACATGCTAAGCTAACCAGTAAATTGCACCAAGTCCGAGCAGCTTACAGCTGTTTATTTTGTATTGCATTAGGCTCTACAGTTTGCACACTACATATTTAGCTAGTGATTGGTTAATCATGATTGTCCAGAGTCATCTAGTCATGCTAGCAGATGATATTGTCAGTCGGCTTGGTGGACAAATCACAACTTTGCATCAATACTCCATAAATTTATTTAAAATATGCAACAGATATTCATGTTGCCACCTTGTAATCAGTCTGCCTTGTTATTATCCAGTGACATTCATATCAACCTAACTAACAAACATTAGAATACTAACACGCTAATCTAACCAGTAAACTGCACCAACTCCGAGCCACTTACAGCTCTTTATTTTGCGTTGCATTATGCTCGACAGTTTGCACATGACATATTTAGCAACTGATTAAATAATTATGACTGTCCCGAGTCATCTAGCCATGCTAGTCGTGCTAGCAGATGATACTGTCAGCTGGTTTGGTTGACGAATCACAACTTTGCACCCGTGCTGCATAAACTGACTTAAAATGTGCAAAAGATGCATTTTTCCAGCTACTGGAATCAGTCTACCTTTGTTATTATCCAGTGACATTCATATCAACCTAATTAGCTAACATTAGAATGCTAACATGCAAAGCTAGCCATGCATCAACGCTGAGCAGCATAAAGCTCTTTGTTTTGCATTGCATTAGGTACCACGGTTGCACATTACATATTTACATATGACATGTGACATAGTAAACGTGTTTTAATAAGTTCAGTAAGGTCTACCAATGCTCCTGCCTAGCTGGATTTATATTTGAAACAAGGAGTTAAGGTGGGCCTCATTGCAGAAACCTAGAGAACAGCACTGGTGTTGATTTACAGTTCAGTGCTGGAGTCTGATATTAACACCAGTACTAGACAGATGCACTCCACACTCCACCGGGCTGTATCGCATTTTAATTATATTTCTCACAATAACTGTGTTCATATTATTGTATTTGCGCTGCGATATGAGTAACAGTGGTAAACTCTGCCTGGTTTATGTTCTTTCATTAACGGTCATAATGAGCTGGGGTCGTAAAACACAACTTCACTCAAAAGGATAGGATAACAAAGTCTTTTCTTCGACATCACGTAGTACCAACAATTTTCATCCACCTGGACTGGTTCAGTGTGTTTACCTGCTGCTTTAAAGTTGTTATCACTGTCAAAATATAGAGGTGTGCTGGCGGATGATGACACAGTAGAGGCCTGCGGCAGTGTTCTGTCAGACTTTTCATTGCAGCTCGCAAGGTGGCAACCTCGGGGAGCAACGGGGGGTCGGGAGGTGACACTGCTGGACGTATTTAGTATTCAGCCACAGTTCACTGTGCAGAAGGGAGATGGCTGTGGAGTCACAGCTTCCCCCTCCACATACACACATACGCCTCATGTGTGTCTTTATAAAGGCCACCTCTCCAGAGGACCAAGGGGGTCAGCACAAATGTCACGCAGCCGATCACAGGAGGAGGCTGGTGGGGAGAGCTCAGCATTATTTCTTTTTAAGCAACCGCGTGTTTGTGCCGTGTGTCCATTTTCTCTGCGTTGCACAAATTCAGTATCTTTGAAGACAGCCAGAGCAACAAAACTAACACAATCATCTCCTATCCCCTGATCTGACGAGTTCTTTCGTAACTGAATCAAAAACACCTCTTCTCTCATAAAAGCCAAGGACAAGCGAGAATGTGCTCTAAACTTCTCTCGTCAGCTGATCAACTGTATGTGAAAAGCTCCCGATCAGGCATAACATTATAAGCAGTCACAGGAGAAGTAGTGTTGTGCACAATATTAGGAAGTTGGTCATAATGTTATGCCTGATCGGTGTATACAAGCAGTCTTATTGCAGTCATGTAGAGCTACTAAAAAGATGTGATAAACAAATTGTTAGAGGTTTTGGAAAGGTGCATAAAGGTCACCAGGAACAGGCCAATAATACTGCTGATAGTACTATGGTTCCACCTTGTTTGCTCCAGTGTGGGAGTGATATTCAGTTCAATTATTTATGTTGTTGTTCTCTACAACAACATTTCATCAGAAAATCAATTCCAAATAATAACTAAAATGTGTTTTCAGTTCCACAACAGGCAAATGCAATGCGCTATATATTTCCACCGTGATGCAACACACAGCACACAGGAGGAGAAGGTATTCTATAGCTCCTCCAGAAATAATGTTGGACAGACTGTAAACATGTACAGCGCGCTTCATACATGCAGAATTTTTATTTTCAAAAGCCTTGGGTGCCAGAGGAGTAAAGATTCAGTGTTGTACATAACTGAGTACATATGTAGTATGTGAATGCTCCACCGTTCAAATGGCCTTCAGTACATGGGTTATGACATGCTCCCTTAAATGCACTTCAGTGCACGGTGTATGTCAGTATAATTACACATCACTTTTAACTTGAGCATACTAATGTGCTACAACACCTATTTCTACTATAAATTCAGATGGCGACTTCTGGTGAGCCTTTCCTGTACACAGATTGACGTTTTCACTGGTCGACTATTTGGCCTGATCCTGGGATCCATTCGTGTGGATGTTACTTAGACATGTAGCACCCACTTAGACCAGACCACGCTCACCCCATAGCAATGACACTCCTTGATGGCAGCAGCCATCCCCAGCAGGATGCAGCCTAACGCTTTAGGAACAACTCAAAAAAACATGAAGAACAACACAAGGTGTTGACCTGGCCTCCAGATTCACTAGATCCCAAACTGATCGAGTATCTGTGGGATGCACTGAAACAAGCCAGATCCATGAGTCATCTCAGTTCCAAAAGATTGGTGGGGAGTTGGTGTTTAAATAGGAACATCTGTGGGCCCACCTGAAAGCCACATGACTAGTGTCTGGATGTTGTTTGTGCCTACTTGAATGTGCGAGACATGACCATCGGTGTTCTACAGTGTGTTCGTGTTTACAGTTTTAATTTGTGCATGCCATTTCGCGAAACCGACGTGAAGAGCATCAAGAGAATGTGCGTGCGTGTCCGTCAGCTGCCTACAGTGAGCCTGTTTGTTTTCAGGTGTCAGATGTGCGGTTGTGTGGGCGCGGGTTGTGAGCTCCCTGAGAAAAAAAAAAAAAAAAAAAAGACATGCTGGTTTCCAGGTAACAGGCAGGAGAATACAGTCCACATTCATTTTCTTTTGCTTCCTTTTTAGCACAAAGAGAACAATATTTAAATTTTTTTTCTGCTGCGCTGCCCCCAGCCCATCTCTTTTGTGGATGTCATGCTAATTAGGTTTATTCATTTTCTCCAAAAACACAGCAGAAGCTAGGAGATACACTGTAGAGCACAAACCTTTAGCAGCAATTCTTCAACTTGAAAGCAGAATTATATATTTTATCATTCCAGCTTTCAGACTCTTAGCTTTAAGTCGATGAACGCGGTGCTATTTAGTTGTCAACTAGTATCATACAGCTGCTTCCAAAAACCCCTAACCCTAAATGTTATAACGTGTAACGTCTAAAAGTTAATGTGTAGCTTCTTTGACACAATGACACAATTGAGAGAGAAACGCAAATTATAAAAGACTATAAAATCATAATAGCAAGGTGCTTTTATGTAAATCCAAAATAAGACTGACAAGTTAAAAAACAGTACAACATGTACAACATGAGTAAGCAGGAGTGAGTGGGAGGCTTTGAGTGATTTTCTTCCAAGGCTGGAATAGGGAGCGATTTCAAAAGAAGAATGAATGTGTGTTTGTCAGAGGAACAAAGACGGGAAAATGACATTTTACGTAAAGCCGTGATTAAAGCCATAATTGCTGTTTGTGCGCTGTGAGTCACACGTGTCTCTGAAACAGGTGATAACCTAAGTTCTTTTTAACTTGAGCATACTAATGTGCTTATAACAACACCTATTTCTACTATAAATAGCAGTGTCAGTAGCTTTACACATAGTTTGCCCAAAATCCACATTGTAAACCAAAGTTCCTTTCCTATAATCACATAAGTCACTACAGCTACACCAAGGTATGTCTCTACCAAGTGTCATTACGATTCATCCAAGATATTCCAGTCAAAACCACAAAAAGCAGCATCACTGCGGAGATCATAGGATTACAGAAGTCATGTACCCCCAATTTCACCTTGTCTTTACACACTATGTGCATTGGAATAACTTATCAGGACATGGGGAAATCCATTTTAATGAAAGATGTAAACACACATCCCCAGATCGGACAGATTCACATTTGGGGACTGTCAGCTAATTCCACCTCTTCTTGATAACTCAAGCAAGCCTGACCATAGATAATAGCAGTAATGTTTGGTTGTGCAATGGAAAAAGAATTAGAGCCCATGCAGTTACCTTTGACTTGGATTGCAGCACGGTTGTTGACAAGCCAGATAGCCTGGCCTAACTAATTTGCACATTGAGACTGGATCAAATTGCTGGCACAATAAGAAAGCATTTCAGTATCAAGTGTAGATGAAAACCCCATGGATTGGATATCACTATCCAGATAATGTGTCCAAACTCCAACCTCAAGCCTTTTAGAACTTCAAGAAACCCAACAGAAGGACATACGTCAGCGTTATATTAACTACCTAAAATGACAGAAACCATCTTGAAATTTTTTTTTAAAATTGACGTGTACTTTATTGTTTTAGTTTGGCCCATGTCCCATCCACTAACATGCAGGGCGTAAGACCTATACTGCGGCCAGCCACCAGGAGGAGCTCCACATGCTTTGGCTTCACTTTTGAGGAGATGTCATGGCATCCATGTTTTTTTTTTATGTTCTTGAGCCTTTTCTCTTCTCTCCCCAGATCGTCACCGACTATGTCTTCCTGTGTCCATCCAGGAGGTCGGCGCGCGCCGGCACAGCAGCAGGTAGCAAGGTGTGGATGTACACATTCGACCACGTTGCCTCAGACCACCGCGTCTGGTCAGGACTCACTTTCTGCTACCAGCACGCCTGCCACGGCGCTGAGCTTCCATTTCTCTTTCACTCGGCCTCGGTGGCCAACTACAGCATGTCGCCAGCGGAGAAGCTGTTGTCCAATCGGATGCTGTGCTACTGGGGTGCTTTCGCCCACACCAGTGACGCTTCCTCCAGGGCCCAACAGACCACTTTCTGTCGGGAGCAGCGTCCACCTGTTTGGCCGCGCTATTCTGACACCAGCGGCTGGCTGGTCATGAACCTAACGGTTCGTTCACATGCCCAAGTGGGAACCAGAAACCATATATGTGACTTCTGGGACAAACTGGGCATCTACTAGAGAGGGTGCAGCCTAGGCATCAATACACACTGTTATCTTTGTCACAACTTGTGTTGTTTATCAAATAATTGTACAGTACCAATCTAAAGTTTGAGACAAACCTTCTCATTCAATGGTTTTTCTTTATTCTTATGATTTTCTACATTTCAGATTAATACTGGAGAAACTATGAAGGAAAACATGGAATTATGTAGTAGACAAAAATGTTTTCAACAAACCAGAATATGTTTTATATTTTAGATTCTACAAAGTAGTCCCATTTTGCTTTGTTGACAGCTTTGCACACTCTTGGCATTCTCTCAATCAGCTTCATGAGGTAGTCACCTAGAATGGTTTTCCAACAGTCTTGGAGGAGGTGTTGAGCACTTGCTGGCTGCCTTGGCTTGACTCTGCAGTCCAACTCATCCCAGACCATCTCAGCTGGGCTCATCTGATGCAGTGCTCCACCACTCTCCTTCTTGGTCGCATAGGCCATAGGTGATGTGTTTGGGGACATGGTCCCACAAAGCTCAAAAACCAGATGGAATGGTATGCCTCTGCAGAATGCTGTTGTAGCCATGCTGGTTAAGTGTGCCTTGAATTTTGAATAAATCCCCAACAGTGTCACCAGCAAAGCACCCCCCACATCATCACACCTCCTCCACCCTCCATGCTTCTCCTGTGAACAGTTGGTGCCAAGATGTGTCTTCCACTTGAACGCTATGAAGCATTAATGTGCGCTCTAATCTGAGGTGCTGTTAATTTTCGGTACCTGGGGCGGTCCTCATGAGAGCCACTTTCATCATAAAGTTTGATGGTTTTCATGAAATTTTCCAGCTTGACTATCTTCATGTCTTTCAGTGACAATGCACGGTTGCCTCTCTTTACTTGGTTAAGTAATTGAGTGGTTTTTGACATAATATGGATTAGAACAGCAGTTGCATCGGGGGTTTGTTCACTGCACCTCTGCACGACACAACAGACGGTGTCAAGTTCACTTTTAATTAAACAGCATTCCAGGTGACTACCTCATGAAGCTGACTGAGAGAATGTCATGTGTTCAAAGTTGCCATCAATGTAAAAGTAGACTACTGTGAACAATCTAAAATATAGCATATGTGTTTTATTCTGTTTCGTTCAACACTTTTTTTCTGTTCCTTCATAGATGTCTTTGGTATTAATCTACAATGTATAAAATAATAAAAAACAAAGAAAGGCTGAGAAGATGTGTCCAAACTTTTAGTACTATATATAATAAATTCTTCCTTTTAGAAATTGGAACAAATAAATTTAGTCAAAAGAATGCTTTTAGAAAAAAACAAACAAAAATTCAGCAGTGAAATACTTTAGATAGAAAAAGATGGCATTGCTTATAAATTTTTCAAAACAAATTCAGACATAGGACAGAAGGCCCAGAGGAGAATTACAGAAAGAAAACTCATGCTTTTCTGATCAGTTTGCATGTGATATACCCAAAGACAGTAGAGTATGTTAACATTAAACACAAATATACTATTTCCAAGCACACCTTTAGAGTGCACTGACCATCACTGTCACGCCAGGACTGGACAAACTGAGAGTTCTAAGGACTTCAATTAACAGCTGTGTTTCATGTTTTTCTAAAAATCTCTCGTCAATATGATGAGACTATTACACTAATATACTGTAAGAATGTTCTCTTGTTCTGTTTTTAAGTTTTACTCTAGTCTGTATCACAGAGATATGTCCTACATAAAATGTATTTCACCGTGTTTCTTCACTTTGTATCTAAATCTTTCATTTCATTTATTTTTTTATAGGTATTTCATAGGTCGCTACTGTGAGCTAGCCTTGAAATGATAACCTATTTGTGTCCATGCCCATTTTATTGGACGATTTCAATGTGCCATTGGTATGTGCACAAACCAAATGAGGCTCTTGGGCATTCTGGCCAATGTGTACTTGAAATACTTATTAAAATTGGACATCGGACATTGGACTGTGTTGCAATTACTGTGTGTAGTGAAAGGGAGGGTTTCATGGTCGAATATTTTACCGTTTTAGTACACTCTCACTGTTGTCCATTAAGGCTTTTAACAAATGGCAGACAAATTATGCTAGAATTTCTCATCTTTAATTTGAGTTTATTCTGACCCAACTTCAGGTATGGTTTACAAATTACAGCTCTTTAATACATCGATCAGCCACAACATTAAAACCACTGACAGGAGAAGTGAACAACATTGACCATCTTGTAACAATTCAATGTTCTGTTGGGAAACTTTTGGAACTGGCATTCATGTGGATGTTACTTAGACATGTAGCACCCACCTAGACCAGACCACCCCATAGCAATGATGACACTCCTTGATGGCAGCAGCCATCCCCAGCAGGATGCAGCCTGACACAGGCACACACACAAAAACGCTTTAGGAGCAACTAAAAAAACATGAACATCACAAGGTGTTGACCTGGCCTCCAGATTCACTAGATCCCAAACTGATCAAGTATCTGTGGGATGATCCACAGAGGGCCCTCCCCTCAACCCACATGACCACAAGGCCCCCCACTAACAACATTCTGTTTCCAGACACCACAGGACACCCTCAGAAGGCCCATGTCCATTCTCTGATGAGTCACAACTGATGTGAAGGCGCAAGGGAGACCTACACAATATTAGGCAGGTAGTTATAATGTTATGCCTGAACTAAGACCAGACCAAACCTTGTTGGAGAGTATTTCTTCATCAATTCCTTGGGTAAAATGTCTGATTCCAAGTAAGACATTTATAAACTGTTACAATGAATCCACAACATTCATTCAGAGTAGATCCCAAAGCCAGTGCAAAAATAAAAAAATCTATCAGACACACATAGCAGGAACATTTGGAGGGGCCATATCAAGAGTTTGGTACATTCAATACAAAAATTAACACAAAAAGGCATGGATGTCAGAAGAGAACAATGTCTCCATTTTATCCCGTTTTTCTCTCTTCCTTTCCATCTTGAGACCACTTAATGCCTAGAATAGCACTATTTTGTATTGATTCATCTATTTCAGACTTGATTCAATTTGGTCGACTACAGCCTGTAACCTTCCCTCCTGACGGATTACGTTATGAAGTGTCTGATTTAATGTGTTGTTTTACAGAGATTGCATTTGAAGGTCCAGCGTTACACTGTACAAAACATTACTCTTCAATGGCTTTTTTGTATTCTTAACGTTCCAGCAATACGAGAAATAAAGAAAATACATTATGTAACATGGACAAAATCTCCCCCAGTAGGTATTGACCTGCAAAAAGCAGAGGGCAAGTCTTCTGAGTGCAAATGTTCTCGGCCTTTTATAATCAAAAATTCATATCATCTTTGCCGCCCGTGGTAATTAATGCAGCACATCTAGTCTTTGAATGATCTCCATGGCGCTGAATAGAGAGGCTAGTAATAGCTCTATTTTGTAAGGAGGAGGAATATGAATATTTGTTGTTTGTTACAGCCGGCCCTTCTGGAGTACTCAAGCTGAAGTGTTTTCCATTTAGTTTAGCCCAAGGATAAAAGATAGCGAGACCCTTCAGTGTGAGAGAAAAGCAGCTACAACTAGGCTCCTCTTCATGTCTTGTCTGGAAGACTTTCTCATCACGAAAAGCAGTTTTTGATGGCTGTTTTTCCTGCACCTCCCTCTGACTGCACCGCCCAGATTTCTCATAACTTTGCACAAATAAACCATACCACTCTCTGTGTGGGAGATCTTTGTTTCCAACTGAATGCAAATGCGCATTTTTCATAAACAGGGAGCTCTGATATCATCTCACAGTGAAGCAGCCACACAGTCATTTTTAGACTGGCTCAGGGGATGTCAGTCAGTTGGGCCACCCCCTTGTGTCCAGAATGTATGATTTCAACATGAATGGATTACCAGAACATCTGCTTCAGACATCCATGGCTCAGGATGAACCCTGATACTATCGGTGATCCCCTGACTTTTCCTCTAGTGCCGTGAGCTTCACATCTGTTTCCGATGTCTTGAAAATGATGTGGCTGATTCATTAAAATTACATCCAGTACCACCTACAGAATAATATTAACACCTACAACGGGGAATGACCTCTGATAAAAACACCCCCGTAGGTAATTTGTGTGAACAATTTACTAGAATCCATGAATACATTTTATTGTTTAATGGTTGAGCATTTCAAATACCACCATGTTTAGTTTCAAGTAACAGCACCCTAAAGTGGCTTTAGTGAGCCAAGAAGAATGTCATTTCATTAAGCCACAAAACAACAGAGAGGGGAGGTCAGGGTGGATGAATAAATAGATTAAACACTGAGGCAATGCCGCTATTGGTTTTCCTATTCCAAACCATAGACTTTATAAAGATGGATGACAGAACTGCTCCTCAAAAGTGAAGCCAAAGCAAGTAGAGCTCCCCCTGGTGTCTCGCTGCAGTATAGGGCATAAGGTCCACCCCCACTATGTTAGTGGATGGGTCCATTTTTTCTGATAAGTTAATTTTAGTTGGACCAGAACATTTGGAAATTTTTTTTATAAATACAGTGTATAATCCAATATTTCTTTGTAACTGGTGGAGGTAGAACAGAGCACAGTATTAATTTAACGAAAACGCAGTGAGTCTGACGGAAGTGTGGGTGGGTCATTGATAACATGGCTCCGCGTGGAGACTTTGGCTCCAAACTTGCAAGATGGCGCCACCCGTATCCCTGGGAAAATAGCGTCAGTTTGACCAATGGAAGGAAGTGGGGATGCATCGTTCATATTTATATACAGTCTATGTTCCAATACATCAACTTGTTTAATAACCCTTCCATAACTGTAACTTTGTGTTTACTATTATAATATTACAAAATCATTATTAACAAACTATTTTTTAAACCAAACCATGGTCTTTTCCTAAACTCTTTGGGCCTAAGCGCTACCACACTATAGCCCAGTACCATTGTAAAGGGGGTAATAGGTACTAAGCTCTGATTAATTTTTGAAATACATGGCACTTTTCTGCATCCTCTCTTGAGATTGCAACTAGATTAGGCCACTTTTGAAGGAGATCCAAAACATGACAGAAGCTACAACTGCAGGAGCATCATCTGGCCTGAAAGCCGATTGCTTTTGTCCAGCTCTTCTCTGTTGTCATACTTTTTAAATCCAAAGCCACATGCAAGATGATCCAACTAGAAGTAAAATATATACAAATCCCTGGAATTAATGACAACATTAGTCTTAATAGTTTTCAGATTTGTTTCTAAACTAAAGAAAATGAACTGTCTCTAAATGAACTGATATAGAATCGGTACAGATCAGGCAGTAATGTCTGTGAGATTGTTGTAGATTATTACTTTTAGACTCAACAGCAGCTGTGAGGACAGGTAGTCCTCTGGGTCCTTCCAGCTGATCTGAGAGCTGGGGCAAATGACCAGTAATAAGCAAGTTTCTCTAGCCTCCAGGCACCCACCAGCCTCACTAGCCTCATTCCAGACCAAATGAAGAAGCCTCTCACACTCGTGACACGAAGCCCACTGTGAATTGTCCTGTTACTTTTGGCATCAGTTTAAAATACTGCACACGCACACACATGCATGCACGCTCACACAAGGCCAGTTTTATTGGCTGTTTACACTCGCGCATCGATTGGCAGAGTGCTGACACGTAGGGCTTGGAGGGGCAACCTCATTATCTCGGCGGACATTTACTTTGCTGTCATCCAGTATCAGAGCACGGCCTGCACTGCAACTCAGCTGTCTGAGATGGCCGCGCTGCTAATCAATTGCGCTTCATCCCTGCTCTGCGCCCACGGCTGGACACACAGGCTTTCCCTAACCCCAGACCTTGCTACTCATTACAATGACACTTGATAAGAGGGAGATGGAGTGAGAGCGATACAAACACAATCCTCTCCGTTGCCCGCATAATTTAGGTTTGGAATCATTGTGTGTCTGTCACTCCTAGGCTCGGAATTATGGCTGCTGGCTTCGCACAGGCACATTCCAACACAAGCTGATTATAGCCACTGTGGCTCCAATTAAAAATCACATGATAGGTCTAAGTGCAGACCAGTCTGGACATTCCAGGTAGGTAGGTAGGTAGCTTGGTGTAACCAGACTACATTTGATGCAGATGCCATATATGCCGCTGTTACTCATTTGTCTTTTGACTGGCTTGGCAGATCATTGCGAATAATCAGTTCCTAACAGAGTGGTTCCAGACCAGCTTTCCCCCATAAAAAAAAATAAAGTGTGGGGAAGTGAGTCTGGGTTCCACACCAAGGGGAACTATAATTTACCACAATCTGTCTCAGATTAATTGATTGGGCTAATTCACCCGTAAGGAAGAATTTAGACATACAGGCCACAATTCAAAAGAAAACACATGTCTACACAATACAAACATAGCTGAATCCAGCAGCCAGCTAGCTTTGCTTAGCATTAAAAACTACAAGCATGGGGAAACAGCCAGTCTGGCTTTCCTGGGAGACAATGCCTCATAACTGTGAACCAGCAGCTAAAATGTATAAAGGATACATTCAGTATGATACAATTCAGTTTTTACAGTTTTAAACAAACAAGGTAGAGTGTAACATATTAATTAATGCACCTTAAAGGAGGTACTAGGTGGATTTTGTTAGCTATTTCCCGATATGCTAAGCTAACCTAAGCTAAGCTAACTGGCAATTATGTACACATACATTCTGCTATAACTCCCGACAATAAAGCAGGCAAGAGTATTTCATAAAAATGTGAAGTATTCCTTTAAGGGCTAAAAATATTTAAAAAGAGACACAATAAACTGTGTAATCTAAAAATACACTGTGACAGCTTTCTTTTCACATTTTGGTTCTGTAAAAGAGACGGCAGACAGATGAGAGTTGAAAAAAAAAAAAAAGCCAGGCTGTTTTATTTTTTATTATTTTGCTTCTCTAATGATGCTCTTTTAGCTTTTGTCTGTCTGCTCCCTTTCTTTCGCTTTGCTCCTGGCTACATGAATAAAAAGCAACACGAGCGCGTATGCTGAGATTTGTCTCAACACGGTGAAAGCTCAAGGGCAGATGTGAGAGGGCGAGATGAAATTAAGATTGTTGCTGTTTATTTCCAAGATTAAAAACTGTGCAGAAAGGCCCTCAGCAGAAATACCACATTATGACTGCTGTTATAGTTTTACTTTGAATGTGCCCAAAGTGGGAATCTCTCTTATATTACAGTTTAGTGCTGCAGGCAAATATCATTGAGGACAAACTCCGACTTGAAGATGCGCCATTTATTGTGCTCTGAATAATGCAGCCTGATGTGTAATTTGTCATTCTCTGCTACTGCAGAATCAGCAAACATTCCACAAAAGGCAACAAGCCAAGACGACCCAAACAAGTGCAAACTGTTCCCTGCTGGGAATAATAAAGCTGAGAAAACTAGCTGGTTGAATGACATGGGGAAAATACGGTTTGTTGGCTTACTCTGAGGTTGGAATCAGGACACAGTTAGCTTAGCATAAGAAATTGGAGCAAGGAGAAACAGCTTTGTCCAAAATGTCAAAATAATTACTATATCAAGATTTTGATCAGGATCTTGTGCTACTTGTCACATTCTATGTTCCCACTTTGACTTTATCTGTTTAAAATTGACACCTTGGTTTAGCTATCCTAGCTTGTCTGTGTGCTCATGTTAGGCCTTTAGTATATTTGGAAATGCATTGTCTTGTGGTCCAGTTATATTCTGTGCTATTAAGCTCTCTTTTCATCATTGTTGGTTCACATTGATTTATTTTACACAGTGGGCCCGTTCCGACCTTGCATCTATGGAGCAATGCAAAAGCAAGTGACCCTGCTAAAGCACAGGTTTGCACACACCCGGGATACAGTGATCTGATCTCAGACAACATTTGGAGGCGGTCTGGGTCATATTTGACTGCATTTCTTAGGCAGCGTAAACACACAATGCACCCTGGGTCACATTAAAGACCTCTTACTTACCATGGGTACTACATAATAAAGAAACTTCAACAAAAATTGACAAATTAGGACTTCATATGAGTACACTGATCATGATGATGTCTAAAGAGCCAATTTGTTTGATTTTATTTTGGGCATGGAAATTTTTGTGGTTCAGTTATAACATGAGCTTTGTGCAGGTCTCTGAAATAACTGAGGTCAGGGTAGAGATGAATGATATAAAATGTGTGATTTTGGTGACAGAGCGACTTTCAGCTTGTCCCAAAATATGGAAGTCATGACAGAGACACAACAAACAGCAGTTCGTGGATGTGATACAGCGATGGAGAACCATAAGAGACAGAAACTGTCATAATGTTCTCCTGCACCCCAAAAGATTTTGGTGTTTATTTGCATACAGAGGTCGGATCTCAGGTGCAGGCTAGGGATGCATGTGGAGACACATTTTAAAGCCAGATGTGAACACAAGTACTCAAAGCTGGCCACTTGCAATCGAATGGCCCAGGTTGGATGTTGTTCAGCGGTCAAGTGGATATCTGAATGTTAATATAATAACACAAATACAGTCCTTTAAACAGCTAATTCTTTTTTCTTTTTTTTTTTTCCAGAAAATTCACTTCACCACGTAAAATGTTAAGTACAATCATTGCAATGGAGTATAAACACTTTAGGTGAAGGATTGTGAGTCATTAAAGCTAAAAAAAAAAAAAAAGTTTGTTGAAGAAGTGTTGCTTTCAGCCAACCTCTTGTGCAGCGATGCTTAACATTAAGCTTGAAGTCAGAGAATGACTAAGCATATGGATTAGAGCACAGACGCACTTTGGGACTGAGCAATTCTGTTGCTGAAAATCACTGGTAGAATCAATGTGGTGCTGCTAATCAATGGACCACATAGCAGGCCAGGGGAAGGAATTACAAAACTGGCTAATCAAATTGGATTAGAAGCTAGAAGCCGGATCTGCACCCCATATTTCATCGTAAGGAAAAAATGACTTTGGAATTTTCTTCAGGTTCAGCGCTTCCATAATTATTCTACTTTTAGCTGCAGTTTTTTCCGTTTCCCAGATCCTCCTCTGTGTATGCTTATTAACAAAACCATGCACCCCCATATGGTCTGAAAGACACACGCACAGAACGCCCTTTAGGCACACAGACGCGTTCAGGTGGCAATTAAAAGTAAAAAAAAAAGTAATTTCATCAGCTTTTTTATTTTTTATTTATTTAATTTTTTTCTGCTACTCTATGATACAGAAAGCATGTGCATATAAATTGCTTTTTTTTCCAGAAGATCTGACTTTCTGCTGACTCGCAGCCCTCTGTCTCATTCTCTGGAGATTTACCATGTAATGGGAAAGCAACAACCAGAGCTTGCTTTTTTTTTCTCCTCCCCAACCTAAACTGAATTGGTCCCCAGAGCTCTCAGTGTAAATTCAGAAGACAGACTACAGTACAATTTGCTCATTAATTAAAAAAAAAAAAATAAATGCTGTAATACTGTAAGAGAGTCTTATGTGTTAAGACACATAGTAGATATAGAGCAATCAGAATTCAGTTTTTCCACAGTTTACAGTAACAGTAACACTTGAGAGGTCATCTTTACTGTAGTGAGCCAAAGCCCTGCAGCATCAACACAGCACTGATGATAGCACCAGAGAGTTCCCTTGTGTATTGAAGCTTTAAAGCAGCTTTGACCTTGTGTGAACTACCTAGAATAGTCAAGCTTTTGAAATATGTGTTAACTAATGGTCTGGCTAATATTGTATATACTGTATATATAAGCTCAAAGTTGTGATTACCACTCCGTTTTATATCTACCAGGCTTGCTCCCCGGTGTCTTAGTTCAGCGGAATATTTAAGCAAAGACCAGGATGTTTGAGAAGCTCAGTCGCTTGTTGGTGGAGCACTAGTTTGACTGTCAGTTTCTGAACCTTGCAGGCTTTTCATTTCCCCAATTCGTCAATCCACGAATGACACAGTTACTATAGCAACCCTCCCTGCTGTTGTTAGTCTCTTTCAGTTACATTGGTTACAATTAATTAATTCTTTCTGCGACAGGCAGGCTGCAAATACATTTCCTTTTTAGCAAATGCTTTCAAACATCATCATTTTATATGAAGCTCTGTCAGTACAATAACGACATACTGTAAGTCCAATACTTACTCTCATGTTTGCTTCGTTCTGGTCTCCATCGACTCCAAAGTGACCAAATTTGTCTCTGTAGCTCCCTGTTGTATGTTCACAAGACAGTCACTAGCTGTTGTATTGTAAGTTTATCTAAGCTCTGAAACCTAAACAATTAGCTGCAAGAAGCTCGGTAGGTACATTGAAGTTTATGGGAAGGAAAGAAAGGGGATGAGAGAGGTTGAAGGGATGAGATGAGGATAGGATAAAGAGTGAGGCAGAGAGGCTGGATCTTCGGATGTTCAGATGTGGAAATCCAGGGGGTGAGATTCAGGGTAGGGGCACATCGCTGGAAGCTTGGGCTACGTGTCACCCTGGTTCATGTAATGAGATAGAGAAGAGGGAGAAAGAATAGATAGAAAGAACCTATATAGGTAGGCCCAGGTAACTGGATTGCGTGAGGTGTGGATAGGTTATCTACATCAATCAGGCATAACATTCTGATCATAATATTGTGTAGGTCTCCCTGGTGCCTCCAAAACAGTTGTGACTCATCAGAGAATGGACATGGGCCTTGTGAGGGTGTTGGGGAGGGTGTTGTTAGTGGGGGCCTTTGGGTCCTATGAGTTGAGGGGAGAGGCCTCTGTGGATCATCCCACAGATACTTGATCAGTTTGGGATCTAGTGAATTTGGAGGTTCCTAAACCATTTATGTGTGTCTGTGTCAGGCTGCATCCTGCTGGGGATGGCTGCTGCCATCCAGGAGTGTCATTGCTATGGGGTGGGGGTGCCTGGTCTGGTCTAGGTGGGTGCTACATGTCTAAGTAACATCCACATGAATGCCAGGTCCAAAAGTTTCCCAGCAGAACATTATGTTGTCACAAGATGGTTATCGTTCTCACAAACCTGGAGCTTTCTCAATAATGTACTACACTGCCTTTTGAAAACTCCAAGTGGAAACTGGTTAAATCACAGCCGGAAAAAAAAAATAAAAAACAAGACAGAAACCCTGTGAGGAATGTAGCACTACAGTTAGAGAAAGCAAGAGGAACATGGACAAGGTGTTCAGAGTCCAGGCCTGTAACCTGTCCCGCAGGACAGCGCCGTTTTTACCAACTGTCATTAGCAGCTAATTAAACAACAGCACAGGGCCAACGGCGCTCTGCAGCCACCAGGTGACGGACACAAGGATCGATGAAGCCGACAGGTCCGGCCGCCTTGAGTAAATTTATCGGCCTTTCCGTGAGACCCGGGCTGCTCTGCTGGCGGCTGAGACAGTTCAAGGTGCACCTGGCTGCTCCTTAAGTTAACGGCACCACTCATCAGAGACAATCCCGCAGGCCAGCGGTTTTATGGACCCTGAAATAAAGTTAGTTTATGAGGCCATTTCCTCTTTATGTGGAATAATCCTGTCAGTAAGCACTCGGAGCAGCACAGAATTTTAATAGGCGATCCGAACGGCGACAACGCACTCGTTGAGGATGAATGACAATTACCTGCAAATGCTCAGTTCTGCCAGCAATTAGCATGTCTTTCTGCAGTTTCCCTTCACTCTGAAGGGAACTACAATCAGAGCTGTAACAATTTCCTCCCAACATCACCAAGTGTGGTTTGAAAAGAGGGGTTCAGTTTAATTGGGAGTTGGTGCATACTCCTCCCTGGGAACACCCTCTTATTCTCTCCTTGAAGAGAAGGATTTTAAAAGTGATGTATAATAGCCTTCATTGTTATATCACTGAATAAATGCTACACTAGGAGTGTATGCTAGACTGTGCTGATTTCTAACTGTTGCTTAAATGCCCTCATCTATGATGTACCTCCTCTGAGAACGCTTCGCACAAACAGACCAGAGGACCATTAGCATTCGACCAACGCGCCAACCAGTGGTGGATCCTGACAAATCAGTTTGGGAGGGCATCGGTTGCAGTAACAGCTAAGGTGTCCCCTTCAATGTGTGAATTAACAGCTGGCTAACTGGACATTGTCACATTGCAATGGACAATTTAAGTGCATTAAGTAGCTGCCCTAGATCATCAAAAAAGTGCACCCAGTGCCTCACCCAGTCGCTCCAAGGATCAAACCACCCACAGTACATACTGCCATGTCTTCCTATCTGCACGTTCATGAAGGCGAATCGAAAAGCTCCAGGATGTGTGTGTGTGTGTGTGTGGTTTTTACCAAGGTTGAAACATTTTCAAAAGAACAAGTTGTGGAAAAAAATAAAAAAATAAATTACAGCTTGAGAGAGAATTTTAAAGCCTGCCTTACTGAGACCTGGCCAGTTGCTGGTAAAGTGGGCTTGATTGTTACTTTGCCAGGTTTTGAAATGTCAGCCTGAGACATCAGAATGGAGGGGTCCGACACACTGAGTCTCTAAGTACTACATTTTAAGAATGCTGAGGAATAAATAGGTTGCACTCCCAATTACCTATCAATTAATGCTCTATAAACCTCTACATACCCAGGCCAAAACCCATGTTCAGCTTCTCTGAGAAGTTAACTCAGGCTTGCATTGAAAAGTCAAACAAACTATCCGAAAGGCTGGTCATGTTATTGGCAGTGAGTTGGGAGACGTTTGTCTCAGTGAGGGACAGGGGGACACTGGACAAACTGCTCTCCATCATGGACAATGAATCTCATCCACTACACCGGACAATAGAGGGGCAGCAGAGCTCATTCTCCAACAGACTGATTCAGCTCCGCTGTAATGAAATGAGTATTTGCGCGCCTGTATTGATGGTGACTGATGAAGCAGAAGGACTGACCATCGTGCTTGTGCGAAAAAAAATTAATGAGTACTGTTTCATGATCTCTCATCAGTATTTGAAGGTGTGCCTCAAGAACTCAGAGACAAACTGACACAAACTAAACCCATAATGGGACATTTGTTAAGGCTGGGTGCATGTATTAGCGATCACATTCCTAGCCTCCCTTGGGTGTATGCGTGCGTGTCTTTTTCTAATAGTGACTAAAATAGCTCTTTTGCAAAGCACGACACCTTGACATGCATTTTCTGCAGTGCAGGCGTATATTTTTACTAATTCAAGTGCAATTAAGTAATTAGCAGATGGAGCCGAGGTTATTAATCAATGTGTGGATTGGTAGTGAGTTTCCCCTGCTCTACCATATTTTTTAATTACCAGTGTAACAGGAGAAAGACTTCTAAGAACGGATAAATACTAAATGAGCAGCAATGACAGAATTTGATATATTATGTAATATAAAGCAAGGTACAATGAGCTGTTGGAAAGGGTTAATGGTGATGTTTGAATGAACCTGTTAAGCAACTGTTAGCCTCACGCTAAATTACCTACAACCTCATCATGGCACAATAAATATTTTTTTGTTTTTTACTTACAGTAGTTGCTATAACAATATGTGTATGTGACATAAAAATGCAGCAGATCTCTGGAAGGTAGGAACTCAGACTAAACGTCTCTGGCGCAGAGCCACCACATCAATTTACTAAATACATTGAGTGAGTGTGTAGGGAAAGTATCAATCAGTTTTAAATGAACAGCTGCACATTTTAGCTAAAGGACTGTTTGGTGGCTTGAAATGACTGACAGCTTGCGCTCCCCACCCACTCAGTGCAGTTCCGACGCATAATTAAGAAACTAACTTGAGCACACAAGCAGACAGACACATTGTCAATCACACAGAGGGGGGCTAAAGTAGAAAGAAGTGTTTGCCTCTCAACTTTATCTGCTGCCACTTTCATAGATTGAGGAAGTTATGAAGTACAACGGTATCCGCCCCACAGGCCCCACTGTAATTCCTGAAAACTTGCAGAGTTGTAACACTTCCAGTTGTTTGCTGTGCTGCAGTATAATTGGCATGACCTTGGGAAGGTCGTCTAATTACTGTCCTTGCATCACAGCAGGAGTGACACTGCAGGGAGCCGGGAGGAAATTCAGTCATCACTTCCAGGAGCAAATGTGTGTTTGTGTGTGTGAGAGTCAGAGAGAGAGATAGAGACCAACTTCATCCCACAAACCAAGTATAGCAATTACAGATAGCAATCTGAAAGCAGGACTAACTGGCGGTATTGTAGACCTCTTCGGTGTCAGGGACAAAAACAACTGGCGATGTGGACTATTTTTAAATGTCTCCCTATGTTTCTCATAAACTGTGTAAAGATGTACAATGGAACTGCTCCTCAATAGTGAAGCCGAAGCAAGTAGAGCTCCCCCTGGTGGCTGGCTGCAGTATACATCATAAGTTCCACCTCCTCCATGTTAGGGGCTGCTTAAACATTAATACCAAACTAAAACACTAAAATACATGTCAAATTTTTTTCTCTCCTTTTAGGTAGTTAATATAATGCTGATGAATGTTAAAATGTCCATTTTTCTGATAAGTGTAATTTTAGAAACAGGATGTGACCTCATGGCGACTACCAGCTGCCATGCCAACTGCTCAATAAAGAGGTCTCGTAGAACCATGAGAGTAGGAAAAAATAAATACATAAATAAGTACATTTCTTTGTAACTGGTGGAGTTAGAGAAAAGCGCAGTATTGATCAAAAGAAAACGCAAATGAGTCTGGAGGAAGTGTGGTCGGGTCATCGATAACGTGGCTCCGCGTGGCTCCACTCTCGGACCGTACTGTGCAGATTCTGGCTCCAAACTCGTAGGATGGTGCAGCTCATATCCCCGGGAAAATGGCACCAATTTGGGCAATGCAAGGAAGTGGGGACGTGTTGTCCATATTTATATACAGTCTGTGATGTTTCCATGTGCTTCCAACTTCAGCTTTTATCTGGTTTGGAGTTTTGCTCTGCTTCAGCGTTCCTGTTCTGAATTTCATTGGACTGATGCAGCAGAAACATTCGTACTTAGTGACTGCTCTCTTAAAGCCAACACTTATGGCAGGTTTATCTTGTAAGGTGTCTCAGTATGATTGTCCCTCTTACCAAATACCCCACTAACCTGTACTCTCTATTAGAGGCTATTAGAGTATCATTCATTGGAGATGGAAAATAGAAGCAAAAACAGATTCCTCCAATCACAGGCAAGTATCTTGTCGTCACAGTCCCTAGTCATGTGAGTTTCAGGTGGGCACCACCCACAAATGAACAAAACCCCAACTCCCCACCAGAAGCTACTATAAGTGGTGAAACATCTTCAAGAAACCCTCCAAGTCCAGTCGTTTCTGCTTTGTTTTTTTAGACACTGTATCATAAACTTGGACAATTGAGAGCCTTCACAGACATGTTGCACTTAACATTCTGGGCGCAAGTATTTTCAATTACATTACTTTACCACAGCACAGTGGAGTTTACTCAAGTTTACTTTATTTACCTTGTGGCTTATTTGGAGTCATTCTGGGCGCAGTGGAGCATCGCTCTCTCACATGCCTTATAGATTTACTAATGATGCAAAGCAGCACTCTGCAGTAAATTGTGCTGTAAATTGGGTAGCTGATGTTGAGGGAGATATTTGCGGCGTCCAAATAGTCAGATATTATTTGAAAAGTGCACTGTTAAAGTTATATTGCTAACCACATCATAGCAATGCAGTAACACTACATATGTACTATGCATGAATCTAACAGAATTGCAGATCTCTTCAAGCAGGACTGTGCATGGCATGCTATTCAGCAACTAGTGAAAAAACTGGACTCTGCTGGTCAAAAGTGCTCAGACAACAGTACGTTTCGCCAAGTGTATGTAGCCCTGTGATACAGACATCTGAGACTTGGTGGTGTGGCACTGCAATGAAATTATAGACAGATGCTGAAAAATAAACATCTGGATGATATGAAACGATATAAATTTGACTGTTCATTGCTTTTGAAAGCATCCAACTTTGATGTCAGAATGCAAATCAGAATGCATTCATTACTGAATCTGCCTCCTAATGGTGAAGTATTGATTTGTAATCCTGTCATCCTCGTGCAGATATTGAATATTATGATCATTCAGAGCTAAAGGTCACAAAATAGATCACATGTGGTCCCGGGTTGCTTACTCCCTGAAACAGGCCTGCTGTGGTGTATGCAAATCTGGTTGCTTGACAGAAAACCAAACAGACGCCGCACTCCTAAAACCGGCCGACTATTTCAGTGGAGCTGTAGTGTTTTCTCCCCACTGCTCATCTCTCTTTCCCGTTTGGCCCTGAGCTCCTATCAAGACACATTATCTTAGCCTGTGTCAGAGCTGCCACAGAGGCTGCTCCAGAGTCTGATGCTGTTTGTTGCGGTGCCTTTACCATGGGCATCATGAGCACCACTGGGAGCGTGTGTGTTTACTTGTGTTAGTTGTGGGGACTTTACCCTGTTTACTCAGTCACACCGAGAGGACTCAAATGTCCTTTTATGGAAAAAAAAGAAAACCTAATCGCATGAAAATTACAAAAATAATAATGTAAATAATTACATTTTGGGTTGAAGAGTTTGATGTCTGGGTAAGGTTTGGTTTAGGGTAGGTTAAGACTAAAATATAATGTCCTCTGTAGCGATGGGAACATGAGTGCGTGTGTCTCCTCAGGGTGGGTTAGAGCTTATTCAGACTCTCTTGCCGGCGGAGCGATAGTCGATCTTGACATGACTCCCCATACACTCTACACTTTAGGCCAAACACACACAAGCTTGTGCTTCTATCTTTGAAAGTATTTTCCATTGACATCATACCTCCCTAGTCCCTAACCAGTACTCTAACTATCTCATATTTATTGTTATTAGTAAGGGAGACTTGCAAAGAAAGAATTTTATTGTATAGCCGAAACTGTTTTTAGTGTGCATGAGACCTTCACACCACATTATGGACATTTTTGTCCATTTGGGCAAAATTTCCTCTTCATCCGGGCATCATTTTGGCTGTGTTAATGCATCTGGGACAATTTTTAGTAAGAAACTAATTTGACTTTGAAATTTACATTTTACTTTTCTAATGGAAATGCTTACATCTCTTTATAAAATGTACTGCACAGCATTTGAAGTCATTAAGGACAGAAAATGTCCACTGCCAAATATTGCTATAAAAATAATAAAGATTAATATTCTTTTTCCTGCCTTTTTTGTTGTGAAAAAAGGGGGGGGGGGGGGGGGGGGGGGGGGGCATGAGGATTTTAGATTTAGATTTACTCTCTTAAACATTTTCACTTTGGAATCTCAACTCAACTGCCTAAACTCCAAACCCTAACCCTAAGCACAAGCATGACACTGACCCTAACCCTATGCATAACTGTATTGTAACCTTAACTCTATAACCAGGTTAACAGGTGTTAACCGTCAAACAATTGTGGAGCTCCAAAAAATGGCCCTAAAAGAATGCCAGCCACACCCAAACAATTTAAGGAAGATAGTCTATCATTGCCCCCATTCCATGATCTTCTACTGAGCAAACATGACAAAGCTGACAGGCTGTAGCTGTAGGTTAGAATGTAATTCATGCTGTTGAAGTGTCATCCTCTTCCTCATTCACACTCATATACCTATCAAACATGCACACACTCATTTGCAAGTACACTGCCTCCACTCTATACTAGGCTTGTTTTTTTTAATTTTACTGTCAAGGTCACACAGTAAACCACTTGGCATTTTTACACTTCAGATTTCTAATAAATCCAAGGCTGTAAAGCAGCAACCTAACGAGGGAATTCACTGGCAAATCTTTTCAACCTGCACCCAGATACCGTTTCAGCTTTTAAACCTTATTTGAACTCAGTGTTCCACCTGAAAGCAGAATATCTCTTCTGAGGTTTCCTGCTGCTCCAACCAAGTTTCTTTAACTTCATTAAATCAACCTCTCATTAAGTTTAATCTCCGACGTAAAGCGTTTGAAAAGAATTGCATTTATCAGTACCTTGATAATGCATCTTTGAATGTAGCCTATCAGCTACTTTATGGTCAAGAATGATGAAACACGTGCAACACAGGCTCTAGAAATATTTAAGCAGGCCTAGAGCTCATGATGTAGTTGACCACAGCTTGCTGAATAACACCGCTGTGCAGATATTTTGTTTCTATACACGGGTGGAATAATAACTCCTATTCTTCACTTCAGTGAAAGTAAAATACAATATTACAAAAGTTATATCCTTACAACAACATATATACTATTATTGCTGAGGTGTTAATGTTTAAGCAGCCTTTTACTCTAACTCCAGGTGGTAATTTTATTTACTTTATACACAGTTGATTTGTGACCTCCAAAAGGTCGCCAAATAAGTTTGTTTGATAATTAATAGAATTTGAAAGATTTTTCAAACTCTTGTTTTTTTATAACTAGTGCAGTGCCCGTCGGAAGTATGTATTCCTATAGTGGGAGCCTACAGGTGCTGTGTATGAGGATTAGTGGAAATATTAGAGCGGAGAAAACCTATTTTACCGATATATTTTACATTTCTTATCCAAACAACGTCAAACTTAGCAATGCACATCTTCGTGCCCGTAGCGAGACACCTGCCCAGTTTCAAATCAATCGGGCCAACGGTTCGCGAGATATGCGTGCCCCACACACACACACACACACACACACACACACACACACACACACACACACACACACACACACACACACAGACGCTTCTTGATTTATAGATAGATGGCGGACTACATGCTAGTTTTCCTGCCGGAGAAGATATTGAGCCTATTAGGGTTACCAGGGCAAAATATCATTTCTCCTTGAGTTTGGTTTCTTCTAAAGCCGATTTGTAAACAGTGCTCAAGATTTGTGCGCATGCTCCGCCTCTTCCTCTCCGTTTTTGGTGAATTTCTGAAAGTGGCTGTTTTTGATGCCATGGCAACCGGAGTAGTGGAAATATTAGAGCGGAGAAAACCTATTTTACCGATATATTTTACATTTCTTATCCAAACAACGTCAAACTTAGCAGTGCACATCTTCGTGCCCGTAGCGAGACACCTGCCCAGTTTCAAATCCATCGGGCCAACGGTTCGCGAGATATGCGTGCCACAGACGGACAGACGGACAGACACACAGACGCTTCTTGATTTATAGATAGATGACTGGAAATTGATAGTGTGTGCAAGTTGTCCCCAATTGAACGCATTAATGTGCATACACAGAAACCACACAGAGGAACTGGAAAGGAAAGAGATGTCAAAAATGTCCACGTGGATCAGAGGGAATTTGGGAATTACCAAATATTTTCAAATATAACTTGGCAGTAATAAATGTAGGGGTTGTCACTGCTGCTCGAGTGATTCTTAAATTCTGGAAAAGGACATGCCCTCTGGACTTGAAAAACTGGATGGAATGTATGTTGTATGGTGAAGGAGGAACCTTTACGGGGCCATGGGCAAGCTTTTCTGCAATATGTCTGCCACATTGTAATCATTTAGTTACCAGTGTGTGGTGTCTTTCTTTTTTAATTCTCATTCTTTTGTCAAAAAAGAGTAGTTACCAAGAGTCTTCTCTAGCGCTAATGACATCCTTCTCAACCTTCGCAAGCATGTTAGAATGCTAAAGTTACTGTGCCTAGCACAGCTGTGGTGTCTTCATTCAATCATTCATCTTCTGTACCCGCTTATTCCTGTTAAGGGTTGCGGGGGTCTGCTGGAGCCTATCCCAGCTGTCATCAGGCGAGAGGCGGGGGTACAGTCTGGACAGGTCTCCAGTCTATCACAGGGCTAACACAGAGAGACAGACAACCATTCACACTCACACTCACACCTACGGCCAATTTACTAACACCAATTAACCTAGCAAGCATGTCTTTGGATGGTGGGAGAAAGCCGGAGTACCCGGAGGGAACCCACGTAGACACAGGGAGAACATGCAAACTCCACACAGAAAGGCCCAGTCGGCCCATGGATTCGAACCTGGGACCTTCTCGCTGTGCGGTATCAGTGCTAACCAGCTCGCCACTGTGCCGCCCTAGCTGTGGTGTCTTGTTTTTTTTTAATTATGTTTAATAAAAGAGAAACTAATCAGAAGTGGAAAATCTTGTTTTTCATGACCTCTCTCTGTGGAAGTATACCCAAGGATGCTGTCTGTATCATCACTGCTGGGTGTGATCACATCAATATCAATACCACATATGCATCAATATGTACTTGTGTTCTTGTGAAATATCATCTGTTGAGTATCTGACCAAGTAGGGTCCACATGTGTTCTTGCCCCGTCCAATACATCTTGAAGTAACTTGTGTGGTCTTAGTACAGACAAGTATGGCGATCAGCCATAACATTAAAACCACTGACAGGTGAAGTGAATAACATTGACCATTTTGTGACAATTCAGTGTTCTGCTGGGAAACCTTTGGACCTGGCATTCATGTGGATGTTACTTAGACATGTAGCACCCACCTAGACCAGACCAGGCACCCCCACCCCATAGCAATGACACTCCTTGATGGCAGCAGCCATCCCCAGCAGGATGCAGCCTGACACAGACACACAAAAAATGGTTTAGGAACAACTCAAAAAACATGAACAGCACAAGGTGTTGACCTGGCCTCCAAATTGTGGGATGATCCACAGAGGCCCCTCCCCTCAACCCATAGGACCATAGGACCCATGCCCATTCTCTAATGAGTCAGAACTACACAATATAAGGAAGGTGGTCATAATGTTATGCCTGATTGGTGTGTTCCAGTGTTCCAATTCCAGTGACCATATTGTGTCCTCCCATCCATCAGAGTCCATACTTTAGAACTGCACTTGTCAAGTCCAAACCACACACTACAAGTCTGAAGTTTACATACTTGGTATTGACAACGCCCATCATCTCATCCAACAGTCATTCTTATTCAGCCAACAATGTCTTTTCAGCCCAATATCAATCCAGGGTGGGGCTGTCATTGGGCGAGAGGTGGGGTACACCCTGGACAGGCCACCAGTTTATCGCAGAGCTGACATAGAGAGAGAAAACAACCACTCACACACTCCCTACAGCCAATTTAGAATCGGCAGTTAACCTAACAAGCATGTCTTTGGACTGTGGGAGGAAGCCGGATGAACCCACACAAACACCAAGTGACTCATTAATGACTTTATGTAACAGGTTTTCAAGAATTTAGACTATATTACTAATAAAAAATAAGAGATGTTCAGTTGCCAACAGTGAGCACCGGCAGCTCACTGGCAGGTGTTAGAGTAGAAAGTGAAGCATGGAGCTAATGTAAAAGAGGAGAGACAGTATTACATTTCCTCTGCAAACAGGTGCCTTTCATGCAAACAATAGCCTCTCCTCTCTCTGCGTCCCAGATCTCCTGCCTACGTCCCCTCCCCCACAGAGGAGCGTACCCCTGGGGGAGCCAGGAAGCTGACAGCTGCACGCCACCATCCTTACATCCTTGCTACCTGATCATCCCTTAATTTAAGGCTCTTCAGAAAACATCCATTACTGAGACTCAGCCCCTTTCTCCTCTCGTATAAAAGAACGCCCACGCTGCTCTCTGTACCGATGACATTTGCGCATGCTTTTGCTGTAATTTAATATAATTTTCATGATTCTGTCAAACGTTTCTGTGAGGCATACAGCTGTAGACCATTTAATGGAGGCCGGGAGTGGCTGATCTGATTGGAAACACATTGACCATTATCATCTCACTTACGAGACCTAGCTCTAATGCCAGAGGCCGAACCTACAGCCGTGTGATCTCCATACACACTAAGCCACGCATGATGCACAAATGACAGAGGATAATGATTTCAGGTGAAGTCACCTGCATTTCTGTGCCCAGCAGCCACTCCATTACCTTGTAACTCAATACCTCCACCCCCACATGTGCTGCTGGGAAGTGAGACATTATACTGGTGGGAAACCATTAAGACAAGGGAGGACCCTACGCAACAATGAAAGCCTTTGGTGTATTTTGTGAGGGTTGCACGCAGAAAATCCAATTTTTAGGTATTAGAATGACAGTCTTTGAAGGCTGAAGGTGGAAGCACACATGGGCATCTCTGCGGTCTATATATGAAAACAATGGATCAACACTTGCAGTGATTTGTCAGATTTCCAGTCACAGAGCGGCGTAATGAACAACAAACATACAAATCAAACAGACAGCTCCGACATTGACATAACTGGCAGAGATGGATGATTAGAATGCTGGGGAGCAGAGAGAAAATATTGTGCAAATACAGATGTGCAAATGTAACCAAGCTACTGTACTTTAGATCCTCAGAGTCTAATATTAATGTCAGATGAAAAGTAGGCCTTTCACTCCTGCCTAGTCGTTAAATCTCTTTTTTCCTTTCTCTCTTCCTTGGTTTACCCAAACGGACAGTAACTGGCTGTTTCCACTTCCCACCTCCTCATTATCCCATATTCTCCACCACGTTGGCTTATTTCCACTTTCACAGAGAGTGAGGAGGAAAGGGAAGTGTTGATTTAAAAAGACGAGGAGACTTGGCATCCACCGCCACTGCCTCCCGCTCTGCCTCCTAGTGAGCTCACGCCTCAAAACGTGTGAAAATGAGAGAAAGAGGAAAGACAGAAAACACACCCACAGGCTCCCACCCTTCCTCTCCTCCTCCTCCTCCTCCTCCTCCTCCTCCTCCTCCTCCTCCCCGGCTTCCTACATCTTCTCCAGAAATTGGATCCAGCTCGGAAAGTTTACTCCCACATTCAATCCCGGTTCTCACCTCCTGGGATTGAGTGACACATGCTCTGTGCGTGTGTGTGTTAGAAGGGCAGCCTGCAACGTTCCTGCCTATCAAACGGTCTCCATAGCAACATCTATGGAAAGTTTAGCAGGTATGGGGACGTAGGGGCTCAGAGGAGCTGTCACCCCGTGGCCTTGGAGTAAACTCTCCTACGCCTGCTGACTTTAATGAGACGGGTGGAGGTTTGATGGAAGCCTGTCATGGTGTGTTAGCGCAGTAGCTCGAAGGGAAGTCAAGGGACAATGGATAAGAGACACAGGAAAAGCAAAGATTGATAGAAGGCTCTCAGGTATTCTTGACATATAACAATTCATTTCTGGCAGAATCATATCCATGATGATGTCGATATTGTATGTACAGGTAACACTGTCTGCCAACAGTAGCACTGCAGTCAACAAGCTTATTAAGCTAGGTTACATTAGATCTGTGAGTTGGTTGAAAATGCCATGTGTGGTTCAGATTTCAGAAGTTTTCAGCTTTTGTTGTAATTTTAGAAAGTAGGTTTCTAATGCTATGAGAGAGAAGGGATTTCAGGAAAGGGTCTGATCAGTTTGACAGTCACTGAGGAGCCACCAGGAGCTATGCTACAGTAAATGCTAATATTTGCAGCTTATATCAGAACAGGTGAACACATTTCCACTTCCAAGTCCACTCCTTACACCATTAGTGCTACCAAAGAGGGTGTTATTTACCATCTCCTTGAGAGTCCATACGAATGCCCCTTTCTTAACGTATTGACAACCTTAAAAGTGGAAACTTTCACAAGTTGTGAGGCTGATGTTTTCATAAACTGTGCAGGATGCTGAGTTAATATATTAACTCAGCATCCTGCACAGTTTAGTTAAGACAATTTAGTTGTATAGTTTTCTTTGTAATTTTATGTCTGAAAATGGTGGACTTCCCCATGGCCTAATCCTTGTCATTTCCTACTGTTAACTTCAATTCAATTTAGCAACCTATTTGAGCCAACCCTATCTATTACTTTTTCAAAAGGATAGTCTTAAACCTAACCTTAAAAGTACAGAGGGTGTCTACCTTCCGAACCCAAACTGGGAGCTGGTTTCACAGGAGAGGCGCTTGCTAGCTGAAGGCTCTACCTCCCATTCTACTTTTTGAAACTCTAGGAACCACAAGTAGGCCTGCACTTTGAAAGTGAAGCGATATAGTTTGTCTAGTTACCTAGCAGTGCTGTTCTCATGACTACAGCTGCTCACCACACCGGGCCTTTTGGCTTCCCCTGTCACAGTCTCATGCTTGTTTGATGTCTTTCATTTAAACGTAGCATTTTGCTAACCTTTATAGCGCGTTAGGGTCTGCTTAGGGTCTGGGCTTACGCTGTAGCTATGCCAAAGAAGTATAAACCGTGCATTAGCATGCTGTGTACCTAGCACAATAAAAAGCAATTACACATCAATGGGTCAAGTTCCAAGAAAGCTTCAGATTATTAGTGTCTTTCATCAGAGTAAAGCAAAGTAATATGTTTTACATCTATTTCCACAGGTTGGTGGCACCGAGGTGTAGTGGTTAGAACTGACGCCTCACAGCAAGGTGGAGTTTGCATGTTCTCCCCATGCTGTGTTTTCTTTGGGTGCTTCCTCCCACAGTCCAAAGAGTCCAAAGATATGTTTGTGAGGTCTGGTGATTCTAAATCAGCCATAAGGTGTGCATGTGAGTGTGAATGGTTGTTTGTCTCTCTCTGTTAGCCCTGTGATAGACTGGTAAGCCTGTCCAAGGTCTACCCAGCCCTGGTCAAATGCCAGCTGGGATAGGCTCCAGCCCCACTGTGACCCTCTAGAGGATTAGTGGAAATAGATAATGAGCGGTTCCACAGGCAGTAGTCGGAGTAATACCTGCTCATAATCAGTCATAAACAACATGAAAATAACACCCTTGCAATTTCAGTAATTTAATTCTTACATGGACCACGTTTCTAAATCAAACAGAGTGTAATGAAACTACTACATCCTATCAGATGCAAGCCTGGGGCAGAGTAGTATTTCAGAATAGAGGAACTGCTTGATCCTCTGAGAACAACTGTGCCGTGACAGTAACAGACTGTCCAAAACCCCTCCATCCATTATATGGACCATTATCCTTTTCAGGACTAGCAGGGGTGCTGGATCCTGTCCCAGCTCACATTTGGGCACTAGGCAGGAGGCAAGATACATCCTGGACAGTTCAGTGGTCTAGTACCTAGTACTGAGTGGATGCATAAAGACCATTTACTCAAATTCAAACCCACACATACACAAGCACAACAAGCCTCAGCTGGCTGGTGGATTCAAACACAGGAGGAAACGGTGCTAAACATTGCACCACCATGCTGCCTACCCAAAAGCACAGCTCAGTCCAGATAAAATCACAGCTGGAGAAGAGGTTGGCGGTTATAAATAAAAAGGGGTTTTGAGCTCTATTTCCAGCAATATTTCCAGCACTAACAGCACTACTAATATGAAAACACCATCAGTAACTAATGAACAGGGCAGGAGATGTGTGCACTCATACATAAGCAACCAGCCCGCGCACAGCATGCATTTCCATACATAGCTAATATTCAACAAACCAAGCGTGGCTGTGTGTGGCAGAGGATATATGACCAGCCTATCAGAAGCTGAGTCGGCACAGTGCATACATCACAGACAAAAGATACCCCAAAACACTGACAGGTCCAGTAATTGCATTCAGTGGCTCATAAAATTGCACGAATTGCATCATTCTTACCCCGATGACAGGGGAGGAGGAGAGGGGATGTGGTTTGGCCTAGGTTTGAATGCACAGCGCGTTCCAATGCAGCTTCAGTTAATTAAAAACCAAGGGGCGCTTTGTGCATAGCAATGCGTCACCTCGGCTGTGGCCTTCACCAAAAGTCTACCTTATAAGGAGTTTCACGTGACTATTTGCTTTTCTCTGCGATATTTTCACCGACCCACAGCCACAGACTCCATTAATCGCTCGTACCCTCATCTGTGTAAATGTGGCGGACACGCATGGATGTTTGGAAAGCTGAATCGTTTTGTCCACTGCCAGCGAATCCTCGGAGTGCAGCTGTGTGTTTACAGTGGTTTACCTTGACCCCGAAACCAATCGAAATTATACTCTTCTAGAGCGAAATCTAGCTGAAAATGCACCACAAGGAATGTTTGTTTGTTCAATCAGCTGCGCCTCGTCTATCGGCACACACTGCACGCAATATGAATACAGCATTGATCCGTGTAAATTAATGGGGAAAAATCTTCAGATCCATGTAAGCGCTTTTTGTACACAAGACATTGCATCATCGCTAAGAACATGCTGCAGCCAAGGCAGCCATCTTGGTTTTAATAAGAGCTGATCTCTCAGAGAAAGAAATGTGGGTATCATTTTCACTGTGTGCATGACTCCCTCAGTTTTAGATTGTGAAGCTGACAATACCTAACAAATAAAGGAAAAACGTTCATCGTTGAGCATTTTTCAACTTTTAAACCCAAGCTACACTGAGACTACTACCCTTCCCTGAAACTGGTGCAGAAGACAGAAGAAGACCTGCAGGCATTATTACCGCAGAATACATGTTTTTCCTGATAAATGTATACTCTTCTGCTACAATGTTTACTTTGTAATCATTAAAAATTAGACTCGATCATAGACTTTGCTGACAAGTTTGCTGTAAAGGATAGAAAATTCTTTCTTTCATTCTGTTGACTGAAAATCCAACAGCATGGATATAAATGCCCCAACACTTCAGATTCTATGCTACAAATATACTTTATGCAATGTCTGCCACCTGAGAGGAGACAGGCCTAAGGACAAACTGTACTCACAACTTGCACACACTCCCGGGTTAAGTTCACAGAGTCACCGTCTGCGGCCGCAAGGGAAGAGCACTTCTTTCAGTATGAGGTGGTTAAACTACACTGCTCCAGAGTGGGAGGAGATCAGGTAGTGTTTCCAGTAGTTGGCTAATTCTTTCTCTATGAGGTGTGTAGGTGCCACAACTGGGTGCCGTGTACATGTCAAGAACCCTTCTGGACTCACTGACCAGGAGTACATCCATCCTAGCTTTTTCTTTCCATGCAACTGAAGGCAGGATGTGACTGGTAGCGCTGGCTCCTTTACACCTTGGTGAAATACCCAAGACGTGTTTCTGGACAATCCCATCGCAAGTGGCCATCTTTAAGGAATGTGTATCCACACACCTCAATAAATAAGGCAAAACTCCGATGGCGTTCACACTACCAAAGGAATGCGGATAAAAGCTGACACATGCAACTCAGACCACCTCCAAATGTGGTCAGAGGACAGATGTCTCAAATGCCATCTCAATGCGTCCTGGGGGTGTTCACACCTCTCTTTTACGTGATCGGATTGCCCATATCGGATCTTAATGCAAAGTTGTTGTTTTTTAAAGCTGCCTTTTTAATATGGTTACCAGACCAGTTACATATTTCCTCTCAATATGAATCAGTTACAAATATTTTATTATTTTCACAGTTGATTATGAAAAAAATTATATTTTCATATAACATAAAGGGAGACTCTTACAAGCATTGTAGTGTTCCACAAATTCTATCTTCAGATGAGTCTCACATGAGAACCCTGACCTTAATGATGCAGAACAACCGCTTTAAGTTGGTTTTCCTTCAATAAAGCACACCACACAAACTCATTAACAACCCTGTCAGGAGCTGATAGCAGTTGTCAAAAAACGGAGTGAGAAATTATTCCTAGCAAAAGTTCTATCTCATGCTTATGTTATTGATTTAATTAGAAAATTGTTCAACAACCTGTGTCTCTGGGGCAATAATGATACTGCTGATCCTAGTGCTGTAATCTTGTCTTTGTTCACCATACAGGCACTGGAAATTATTTTTTGTTATAGCTGACCTCTGCATTCTGGTCTTTGTGGAGTGCACACTGCATGCCACCAAATGTATCTAGGCATTGCACACAAAGTTAGCTATGTTGCTGGTTATTGCTGCCTTCTTTTATTGTATCCTGCTGATCTTACTTGTACAGTTCCTGGTTGTAGCCATGCCTGTTTTCTGACTAATCCTCCTTAACGTTTGATAATCAGATTCAAAATTCTTAAAATCATGACAGATATTTAGCCATGCTTCAGTCTCAGTTGACTAAAATATAATTCGAAAAAAAAAAAACATTCAGAGAAAATACAAATGTTCATTGTACTGAAATCCTATACTTAAATGTCACTTGTCACAAATGTTTAAGACACAGACAATACATTTGCTAAAAGTGTCATTTTTTTAAATTATAAAATGTTCACCATCAGTTGGAACCGGGAATTCAGAATTAAAATTAGCTTTGGTTGAAGATGTCAATAGTAGAAAAGGAAAAAACTACATAAATCTAGTTGACAGGCGACAGCTAGTTACTGTACAGGGGGAGGTTCAGTTTCCAACCACATTAAATCAACAGGAAATGAGTAAACATGCGATGAGTGTGTTGCCTGCAGTGAACATGCAGGACCTATGAAGGTACAGGACGTTTTAATGAGTTTTTCTAGTATATCCTACGCTGCCTCTGAACTGTCAACCCAGCATGTGTTGCATGTTTTATTCAAAGCTGAACTATGGGAGGAGGAAAAGGAGAGGGCTTGTGTTGCTTATCCATTCCTCTCACACGCTGTGTTGACAGTATGGAAGCTACACGCATTTTAAATGCACTTAATGTCACATTCTCAGAAAGAAAAAACAGATTTCTCACAGATTTCTCTTTATATATCTAGGTCTTCACTTATGTCAAGATTGAACATCCTTAATTCAAATTCAGCTTCCAATACATATAACTTTTCAATAGCAGTTAATAATATGTGCGTCATTCACTGACTATTCCAAGAAACTTCCTGACCTTTACTTTCTCCTTTTCATTTTTATGTACTGCATGTACAAAGTGTGGCACAAAATGATAATGATTAATGATTGTATGAAACTTATCATCCTCTGGGAAGTTCTTTACTGTGATTATGGGCACTCGAGCGTTACAAATGATAGCTGTGAGGAGAGGTCAGATAAAGAGCTCGCTCCAACCTTCAGTATTAAGCCATTTGTCTGTCTGCCTGGACAATCAGTTGGGTATTGTCAGCAAATGTAAGACTGTTTTGACTGCACAGAGAGGGCCAATTGTGAAAAACATATAAAAGTGGGTGACAAATGAAGTTGTCTTATTATGTGCAACTTCATTTTGGTAACATCAGGCTAATAAGCTTTAGCTTATAGACTTTCACAGTGTTTTATCTGGATGGAACTCAACCTTCATGTCCCTCTTGTAAAAGCTTAAAACTGTACACTTTCCCTTTTTTCTGCAGTGTAAGATGGAAGTGCTGCTCTCCAGCTTTCTCCGCAAGTGGCAATATCTTAATTAATATGTTAATGAACTGATGAATATGCCTGCATGTGTCCGTGTTTCCTCCACTTCAAAGACATTCATCCTGTACAGATGTTGCTAATAGGACTGAGAACTTTTCATAATAAAAAGACAAAAAAGGTTTACATTTTAGGAATAAAGTGATATGGATAAAAGATGAAATCAAAAAAGTTTCAATTTAGATGTAGTTCTCAAATGATAAAAGCCTCTGACTGCAATACTGCTGTATTGTTCATTAATATACAGTCCAAATTCAGTTCCAAATTCAGTCGTGTTTTCGTTTTCATTAGTGGAATTTCTTGCTACGAAGCAGTTCATGTCATTAAGACAGCAAAAGCAGTTCATGTGGAAGATGTAATGTTTGTCAGCATAAAAATATGAAATAATGTAGTTTTGAAGATGGAGCCAAAGAGCAACATGTAGAGAGAGAATAAATGGGGCCCTAAGATAGAACCTTGGGGGATACCGGTTTTAATGAGTTCAGGGGTTGAAGACCATTCTGACTGAAACAATTCATAACAAATCATAACAACTGGCTATTAGAACCAGAATGATGTGGCAGATTGAATAATTATATGTTCTTGATGAGGCAAGACACTTGATTGTCCAAGTGACAGTTGTTGAGGGTGTGACTATTACAGCCTGGTGGACGACACTGGTTGAAAGTGGCTGAGCAGATGACATATCTATGAGGAATCAGAGATTAGTAGTGAGATGTGGTGTGCAATATTTAAATTTTTGTGATAAGGAATGTCAGAAACCTCTCACAGTCAGTCAATGGAGTCGACGGGACAAAGAGATCTGATGGAATTTACAGTCTTGTGTGTCTAAGTTTAGATGATCTATACATGGAAGAGTTAATAAGCTGTTTGGTGGAAGTGGAGGATGGAAGAAATTAAGGAAATAGGTATCCATGAAATGTATAGCTGTTGCTGGGTTTATCAACCCAACAAAGTGTTGCAGGGAGATGGTCGAAAGGGGACGAGATAATATAGAATCAAACGTAATTGTGAGGTGGTGGAAAACTGGAGAATCCACATCCACATTTTCTACTTGGAGACAGAGAAAGTAGATCATAATATGAGGTTTAGTGCATGTCCATTACGATGTGTAGAACCCAACACCATAAAAGAGATTAACAGATTCCGTATGACGGGTTTCACCCTAGATTTTTTAATTATATAAAAAGATCAAAAGGGGAGGGCACATATCAGAGGGTAGTTGCAGTAATCATTGCACCACAAAGGTGGAAACGACATTGAGGGCATAAATCTACAGTTGAAGCTACTTTTAAAAACAGTGGGTAAGCCAGAACTAAATGTAAAAAAAAACCCTTAACCAAATATTCTGTAAAACAGTCTTTTGAGGCAATCACTGCAATCAAGCACAGTTCTTAATGAAACACTGATTCATCTCAGGTCGGTTGGTTTGGGCTGGTCTGAACACAGCAAAAACAATCTGTTCTGGAACAACTGAACTGAGCTGGGCCCGATAACAGGAGACTGCAGTCGCTCACCAGAGAGGCTTGTTTGCAGTGTGAACGTACGTCACCTACTAACCGATATGTCTTCCTTATAATTATATAACAAAGAACTTTACCTGCTACATTTTTAGAAGAGTGTGCACCCAACAGTGAATAGAATAGAATAGAATATCTTTATTTGTCATTGCACAAGTACAACGAAATTTAAAGTGCCTTCTCTTAAAGTGAAAAGAGAACTAAAAAAGAGAACATAAAAGAAAGAAAGGACAAAAAAACAAAACATACCACATGTATACTAGCAATCACATTCACACACACACATTTCTGCAGTATTGCACGAGTCATAAATAAATATGGCACAGCAGTTAATTTAATGCGGTTATGGCTTTTGCATAGAAACTGTTTTTTAGTCTGTTTGTCCGTGCTTGTAATGACCTGTAACGTCTGCCCGAGGGCAGCAGTTCAAAGTATGAGTGTCCCGGGTGGGATGAGTCCCTGAGAATGTTTTTAGCCCTCCTGAGACAGCGTGAGCTGTACAGGTCTTCCAGGGTGGGGAGAGTGCAGCCGATGATTTTTTGGGCCGTGTTGACAACCCTCTGGAGCGCTTTCCTGTCTGCTACTGTGCAGCTAGCAAACCACACACACACAGTAAGTCAAGATGCTCTCTATGGAGCAATGGTAGAAGGACACCAGCAGTTTCTGAGTGATGTTGTTATTCCTGAGTACTCTCAGGAAGTACAGTCTCTGCTGTGCCTTCTTGATGATGGTCGTGGTGTTGATGCTCCAAGTTAGGTCCTCCTCAATATGAACGCCCAGAAAACGGAAGTCTGTCACCCTCTCCACCTGTTCCCCTCCGATGAACAGGGGCTGAGTGTCCATTTTATTTTTCCTCCTAAAATCAATGACCAGCTCCTTGGTCTTGGTGGTGTTCAAGGCCAGGTTGTTGTCAGAGCACCACACTGACAGCCGCTCCACCTTGTCCCGGTAAGCGGACTCATCCCCCCCAGAGATGAGCCCCACAACAGTGGTATCATCAGCGAACTTGATGATGGCGTTGCTGGAGTATGCGGGGGTACAGTCGTGCGTATAGAGGGTGTAAAGAAGGGGGCTCAGCACACAACCCTGGGGGGAGCCGATGTTCAGGCTGAGGGCTGTGGAGATGTTGTGGCCTATCCTCACCCTCTGGGAGCGGTCTGACAGGAAGTCTTTGATCCAAAGGCAGATGGAGTCGGATATTCCCAGGTCTGACAGTTTGGTCACCAGTCTGTTGGGGAGGATGGTGTTAAACGCCGAACTGAAGTCCATGAAGAGCAGACGTGCATAGTTCCCCTGCCGCTCCAGATGGGACAGAGTAACGTGGAGAGCTGTGGCGATAGCGTCCTCTGTGGACCTATTGGTTCTGTAGGCGAACTGGTGAGGGTCACGTTTACATGGTCTTTAGTATCCCGAATTTGATCGGGATATTGAAGTATCCCGATTTCGTGTTTGTCCATGTAAACACCATATCCCGAATTCAGAAATCGGGATATGCTCATTTCCCGATTTCAAGAAACCCGGCTTTGCTACCTGGAGTACTCCGATAGAAGCCGGGATACTGGAGCATGTATACACCTTATCACGATTTCTGACGGCTGCCCACTGTCTGCGCAGGCGCGAGTGACGCCAAGTGACGCACTAGATATACAAACAACATGGCGGCAACGAGAACGTCTCACTTTTGGAGCGACGAAGAGACAGAATTTTCCCTTAAAGTAATGAAAGAACTAAACACAACTACGTGTATAGATGGCAGAAAACACCGACATGCTGATGTATTCAAATCTGTTGCGGAAAAGCTACGTGACGCTGGTTTTCCACCTCGCTCCGTTGAACAAGTTAGGTCACGTTGGAAAACATTGAAAAAGACGTAAAACACGCATGCGCAGATAGGATGCAGCGATCGGAAAACGGGATACTGTTATTTATCATGTATACGGGGATATGAATAACCGGGTTTCTCTGTGTTCCATGTAAACACCATATCCCGAATATGCTCAAAGCCGGGATAAGCCTCAAATTCGGGATACTAAAGACCATGTAAACGCAGTCAGTGATGTCTGGCAGCAGCCATCTTGTCATACATGCTAGATCAAAATGAACATGTTTTTCACTTACAGAACATTGATGCGTGAACTTTGGAAACATCAACAATCGCCAGTGACCCCACTAGCTGCTGACTCTGCTTCTTCAGTTTTTTTTTTTCTTGATTTCCTGAAATCTAGACATCTTGTCCTGAAAAAGTATGACCAATCACTAAACTATTTGCAAGAACGTAGTGTTGAGGACAAGCATCTCCAGTTCTCTTGGGTTTTCACAACTGCCTGTTTCAGCTCTGTCTAAGGGACCTGCCTTTAACAATACAGTGAATTTGAAAACTATATCATGTTTTACACCTGTACCTGTACACTGTCTGCTGTTTTACTCATGGCTCATCTTTGAAGAAACTCCTTATATCTGTTTTCTCTTTTGTAGGACTAATGTCAGTGTTGTAGAGCTACCTACTCTAGCAAAACAAACACACTTAAAATGATATCTATATCTCAGAAAGCACTGCATGGAATGACCACCAACTGCTGTGCTTTGATTTTGGAGGTCAGCTTCATATGTTTTGATGTATTCCTTGGTTCTGTTTCCACCATTAGAACCATTCCTCTGTGGGTTTCCTCTTGCAAGCACACACGGGCAGTTTGGCTGGCGTTCCATATTTCAAAGAACAGAAAGAGCTGAGCCGTTCGGACACATGATGCCAAGCCAAAAGCAACTGCTCCTCTTCTCAGTATGTAACAGACACATTTTCTGCCAGTTCCCTCCTATAAGGCCTGATCTGACTCATGTGATAAGGAAACATCCTGGAGAGGATTCTTAGGTTAAGGTTAGAGTTGCTGTGTCAGCATTGCTAGATGCTGTAAATAATTTAAACAATGGTTCATAGGCTTCTCTTGTCTCAAGTGAAGCTATCGTACGTTCAAAATCCAGACTTCAGGGTGCCAAAAACTGGATGTCTGAAGACACTTGCAGTGTCTCAGTAAGGCAACTGGCTAACAAACGAGCTGCAGAGAGCTCCGACTACAATATAACATTTATAATTCAGCCATAGGACACACTGTGTAAGCAAACAATATAAATGTTTTACTGCTCCATAAATCAAACTTCTGGAAGAGAGGGACAAAGAGTGAATAGGCAGTTGAGACTGACAACTGTAACTGTCTTACAAGAGGACACCAGCACTGTGATTTAAACGTTAATGGCAGATCCAAGGTCTTCTGTAACGCATTATCGGCATGGATGCCGAGTGGTCCAAAATCCAAAATGATTACTTAAAGGGATTTTTTTGGAATTACAATGTACATTATACAAAGGGCTACACATCATTTATTCATTTTTCCATATCTGCTCAACCAAGAAGACCAGTGCTCCTTGGTCAACAAACTTCCAAATGAACCCAACCACCTTTGATCCATAGTCCCACTACTGTTTGAGTCTACTTATTATCTTCTTCTCTTACATGGTCACCTGCTTCCTTCGTCAAACCCAACTCAGCCTAACCATATTCAAAATCAGCCCTGGTCCACTTGCACTATGAGCTCTGTTTCCCATTGTTCCACGCCGTCCAAGGAACATTCCACTTGATGGAATGCACCAGTCATTTCTATAGCTCCGAAAGAGTCTACCACACTTTATCACGGGCTGTAGTGTGTAGTGGTGACAACCTTTTTTTTTTTTTTTTTACATCAATTGAAAACTAACAAAGACTTCATAACAGGCTGTTATTTTTCTCCCCAGACCACTATTCTCATAGTCTTCCTCTGCCACGGTACAGATAACGACAAAACAAATGCACCGCCGCTGAACAAAAGCAAATTGCTCTCTTTTTATTCAGCGAGGAAGACAAAAGAGTTATTGACAGGCAAAGAAGAAAAAAAAAAGGGCTGGGGTTTTACTGTTATGCGGGGCTCCCGGTATTCAACCAAAGACTCTTCAGGCAGGAAGCCTCTGGCAGCAGCCCACTTTTTCATGAATTTATCAAATGTTGCAGCATTCCGTGGAAAGGACACGTTCTTGGGAACAAATTCCCGGCAACCATATTCTGATCAATTTGTCCCCATTAAAAAATCAACAGGGACCTCGGTAGATGGACCAAAACCCGATCGAACATCCTCCATGCCAGACGCCCACGTGCGTTTTGTCATTCCTTGCAGCCGTTTAATAAAACAAAGGCTCTCTGCAACCTCTCTGAGTGTTGCGATTTCCATGGCAACCACATGTACCATGGTCAGAGGGTTTTCTGAATGCCGCCCAGATTTTATGGAGGGTCACAGTGAAGTGTAGCTGAATAGGGCAAGCATGTAAAACAACAAAAAAAACATGCTTCATTATTTCAAAGGCAGATTAGATGAAAGTAATGCTCAGGCAGGGGAGCAAAGCAGAAAAGACTCATGATTCATTCTTCTTGAAATACTGAAAATTTTGAATTGTTTCAGGACCCCTTTAAATTAGAGGTTAATCTCAACGCTCTAAATAATACAATCTCCTCGCTGTACATGAGTGATTGTATATTTATAACATTTAAGCATAGCTAAATAGACTTTAATGGGCTTTAAATTAACATGAAGTTTTTCAAAAGTCCACATATAGATATACATATAGTCCAACTGTAATAAATGTCTCTGAGTCGGTGACAAACCGGCATACACAGCTGACTGTTTAGAAGCCCAGCAGGCCACCATCTTCGCCCACGAGTGATTTCCCAAAGCAAATGTCTCATGCATGAGTAAGTTTACCAACGGCATCATTACCATATCCATCTGCAAGTCAAAAAGCTCCGTCAGATATAAAAAAAAAAATAAAAAAAAAAATAAAAACGCAACGATCCTACATGATGAAAATCTGTTATACAGTAAATCCAATTACTATGGATAAATAGGTCGCTGCATTTAAGCAAACATGAACGTGGCGGGCTGAAATCAATATTTAGGGAACAGAAATTGGTCTCTAAATTGATTAAATCCACTGAGAGGGAAAGTGCAGGGGCAGAGAACTCCTCTGTGTAAACCGATTATACCTGTCAGTCAAAGGAGTCACAGGGTTTGCTTTGACCACAGATACAATGAGACGTGCACGGGGATTTGGAAACAAAATGCATTTGCTCATCTTCCCAAGTCTAATGTGTCCACTCGCAAAATGAAAAGCTATTATTTTTTCTGTATATAAAGTTGTTGTGGGTGTTATTGTGACAGAAGAAATGGTTACAATTAATGTACTTTAACTTTATTACAGTGATGTTAAAAACAAACTTTACAAAACAACCATATAAATGAACGTTCATGCCCTGCACAAATACATAAAACATAGAATATGTTCCTCTGTTTTCATACCAGCCTGCAGCAGTGAAGACAACAGTGTTGGCACCTAAGTCTTTGCTAGACAAAAAGACGTGTCAATGAACTGTCTCACTAGTAACTTGATCAGCTTATTCCTTTATTGCTAATCAAACCATAGTCACACTTGCCGATGGCTTTTCTGAAATCTGTTTACAGGGTCTGGTGCACAGTCCTTACCACTCCGTGTACTGTGGTGTGTTCTGGGTTTCACATTCAACATGTATACTGCTGGTTAAAGAGCTAATACTGAAAACTGGTGCACCGTTTTTCAAGGTTCTCAAACTCATCTTTGATCGAGGGGGAAGACAACACAAAGAGAAAAACCCAGATGCTACCTTTTAATTATCATAAAAGCGATATCTGCAGACAATAAATCTGTCTCCTACCATGAAATGAAAACATCAAACCCATGTGCTACTCCCCATTACACAGCGAGGCAGACTAAGGGCCCAAGGACACAATTAAGAGAGGACTGAAAGGAACCTGTCGCACTTGAATTAGACTGAACACCGAGCGCTTCCACTAACAATGAAGAATTTACCCTTTGCTTGATGTGGAAAACTGATTTTGTATTCTCTTTGAGGAAAAATAGAGAATAATCTGCCTTGCTCTGGGAGTTTCTTTGATAATTCCGAGGCCGTCTCTGAAGTGTGCTGTGAAGTGCGGCCAAATGCTCTCTGGGAGCAGTCAATATAGAGTTCCAGGCCTGAGGTCCCTGGTATCATTAGTTCAAGTGAATAGACAAACAGCGCTGGTTATGAGATTCTTTTCAAAGTCTAATTTCACTTCCTTGATGAAATGTGTAGCCACATATTCTGTCTGTTTTGGGTTTGTATTCTACAGAGAGGAGCAGGCTCAATCAAACATCGATAGTCGGCAGTTTCCACCTATAATAATCAGGAAATAAAGATTTTTGCTACAAACTGCAAAGGGTACAGTACTTCAGGCATGTCTGACCAGAGGCCTGCTAAGGACTGAATTATGAATACAGTCTGAGAATTCAGCCTGAAGATATATTCTTCCATTTTTAGCTGTGAAAAAGGTATTACACTGTACAGGTAAATGTCAGGGGGAAGGGCGGTTCCAAGTTCAAACTGATCACAGTCAATCCAAGAGGAAACGTGCAAAGCAATATTAGCCAATGAGCAAATGAACAAGGGCCCACATTGTATACACTTTTTGGGTTTACATGTCCTGTGATTTAAAGGAACAGTATGTAAGAAATGTATTTATTTCAATTAATCATAAAATGGCCCTGATATGTCACTAGACATGAAGAAATCATGTTCATTTCAAATACTTATATCACTGACAACAGTGGTCCGGCCAGGATATAGGGGTGGCTGTGGCTCAGTAGGTAGAGCGGGTTGTCCACGAACCAGAGGGTTAGCGGTTCGATCCCCGGAATGTGCCACATGCCGAAGTGTCCTTGAGCAAGACACTGAACCCCCAGTTGCTCCCAGTGTGTGGCACTGGTGTGTGAATGTGTGTGTGCTTGTGTGAGCGAATGGGTAGATGTGTCTATGACTGTAAAGCGCTTTGAGTACCAATAGGTAGAAAAGCGCTACATAGGCCATTTACCATATTGTCATTTAAAAGTGAAAGTTGCAGCCCTCAACTGATGTTGATGTTGTCATGTTGTCATGTTGATGTTGTCATGTTGTGTAGATAGCTTAAGGGCGCCACCCTTAAGCTATCTACTAATCACGAAGTCAGTAGAGTTTCGTCTTCCGGGTTGCCAGCTCTGCTCTAGTTACCACAGCTGCAGCTACGAACGTGTCGGATAAAACATGTATAACGTTACTAAACCTAAAAGACCTCGTTATGAATCCGAAATACGTCGTGACAAAGTCCGGAATGGCATGGAATTGACCCTCGACTTTTGGATGCTATATTCTACCATGTTTGTTGGTATAGGCCAAAAGCCCCGCGCTTCCGTACATATTGACAGTGGATTTTCCATGGTCGCCCGTGCTAAATGCGTTCATAAAAAGCGCTATCGCACCACTAGCAGGGTATGAAAACAATCTATGTTCCGACTGAAATCTGGTATTACAGTACATCTTTACGAAATATTTGGCTAATCGCCATTAGTAAATTTTTGCGATACATAATTACTTCGCAAAACATCTCTCATGAAGCATAAACTTTATTAACAGAAAAAAAAACTTGCTGTGTAGGACTCGTCACTTGCCATTGGAAGCTCCTTGTAGCAGCCTACGTTCCTGCTGGATCCTGCAGCTTAGCTGGCAACCTTGAGTCAGGGGGAGGCTGAGGGGATACACCGTTCTACAGTACTTTAAAAGTGATTGCAGTACCAGTTTTGGCCAGTTTTGGCCACAATCCTACATACTGTTCCTTTAAGTAACAGCTAACATCTATCAATCAGTCTATCTTAAAGTGAAATGCCACGATTGGTTGCTAACTGATGGTGCTGACAAAATCCCCACCATCCCTTGACTGCCACTCAAAAAGAATCGACAAGCTGCATCTCGCAAAGCTGCAGTGTCCTTCTCACATTACCACAAAATACTTTTTTTTTTGTCAACCAATCATATGTGCTTACTTCACCCATTCCACACAACTCCGACAATGACATCACAGAGCGCGTGCATGGAAACTTGTCGACAATGTTGCTGGCAACGCTGACCGAGCTGTAGGTTTTGTTGCTCATCCAAGAAGCAGCTTCTTCAGTTCTAAATGACTGGTAGGGAGATGAATGGTACTCATGGGTTGTTGGAGGAACATTCATTGGGGAAAGAAGATGGGATCAAAACACATCCCAACAGAGATGTTTCTATTAAAACTCTTATGAACTGATGAAGCTACTTGGATGAGTGGCAAAACATCTTCAAAAACTGCACAAGATCAGTTGTCCTTGTTCTATGGCTTGTTTTTGTATAGGGTGCCAGTATTAGTGGGTCATCCACTTCATGCTCATCTAAGGATTTAAAACAAAAACACTGGACTTGACTACAGAATTTTCATCCATACATTTGCAATCCTCTTAAGATTCCATTTCCATTTAAAGCTATAAAGTATTATCCTTGTAAGAAGGTTAGCGTATGTAAATACAATGTCACAGAGCTGCATAGCTGTGGATATAGACATGGACTCAGCACATAGTTTGCATTTGAGCTTCGGGTCTGCACAATCTTTTTGTTTGAATTTAGTTCTGAAGCAGAAACTAACTTCCTGGAAAGGGATCGGCACACACATGGTTGCAATGAACGTAACAAAAAGCGCAGCCGGGGGGCTGATCTGAAGACCAAGAATAAGTGATAACACAGAGAACGAGGGAACACAGCCAAGGAACGACAAGGAAGAACAAGGGAAAGACATCCAGGGAAGAACACAGGCATGTCAGGTAAGGTCAACTGGTAGGCTATATCCACGGGAAGTGAACAGGTGAACCAACAAAGGACAAAGGGAGAGGCAGAACTATATCGACACTGAGAGGTAGTGAGGGAACAAGACACTGATGAAACCAATTAGGGAGGAGCAAACAATCACAGAGGAGGGCCAATCCAAAATGTAATACCGTGAAGGAACAGAAAATGCCATGACATCCATTGAGAATGTACTGTAGCTTGTTGCTCTCTCACTGCAAGTGTGAACACACCATCAAACCCACTGGAAAATAAGTTGATTTAAACTAATAAATACAAAATACAGTAGCAGTCTACAACACACACACCCATTTAGCTGCTATTTTTTACAGTGTAGAGCAGGGCTGCCCACACTTTTTCGGCTTGAGCACTTCTTTTACAGTCAAACTGACCTACCTATTATTTATATATATTCATTCATACACACATGAATGAACCTTCATGACACAATACAATTCAATACATTCCACATGGAAGTGGTAGGTTTTTTTTTTTTTTTTTTTACTTGGTCCAGCACTCCCACTCATTTGTATATCCTTTTTTTAGCCAATATAAAGTGTAAGCCTAACTGCGTAGCTCACCAGAGTTTTGCAGCAACTCGCTTGACCATGCATGCGTGGGGAGATCTCAGGCTGGCTGCCCGTCAATCTGTCATTGTATTGTACTTCAGCCAAGAGTCAAATGCCATAGTGAGGATAGATGACAGACCAACTAAAACATTTTTTTGAATGGCAAGATTGTGATGGTAGGTTGATCTTGATCTACGTATTGGGCTCCCCTGGTGTAGACCAACACCGTTGTTAGCCCTGTATTTTCTCCCTCTTATTGCATTTGAGACCATCAGTTGTGTTGAGCTACTGTAGCTAGCCATATTATGGAGAACTGCTCAGCCAAGCATAGGAACAACAGTTACCCTGTCCCTGTCCAAAGTTTTTAAAAAGTCCACCCCTAAATCTAACTAGTTAATTGACACATCATATCCAGTTATAATAGCTAAAGATTTACAATTTCAAGTCTCATAAGGGGAGAAAAGCTTACTCCCCTAAATACCAAAACACAATTTTCATCAACTCAGAGACTGATATGTAAAATATAACATGTAGCACATAGAGTACATGGCTAAAAATGATTTGTTGGCAGACTGAGGAGGAATTGTCCTTTTTCCATTATCAAACCGGTAAATAAATGCAGCTGCTCCGAAAAAGGAAGACTCTCACAGTCAACGACTCTACTACACCAGCAAATCTGTGTCTAGATCGATGTGTGACGGCAACATCTGTCACCCACATCTGCTTTAAGACTGCATGAAGGACGTACAGTTGCTCAGTGCAGTCCACACATGCCAGATGCACAGCAGCGTCATTATGTTCAAGTCAGCGCAGTTGTCCACGTCGTACATTGACTGGGATAATTACCTACCTGGCTGTGCTGTGGACAGCCTCTACATCTGCCAATAGGCCTGTTATGCCACCTCACAGCCGGCTTATAGCATCCGTCAACTTAGGATCAAATTATTTCTCAGCAAGTTAACATATTTTCTATTTCGAATACCTTGTCAAGATGCTTTGATAGGTACTTTCTTTCCAGCTCAGGAGCCCTGGCACATGAATGGATGTAGTGGTGTGGAACTATTGACATTACGTGGGATTTGTGGACTGTGTGTTATTTCCCTGGAGGCACTTGCTGTGTTTTCTCTGCAGCAAACAAAAGCTTGGTGAATGAAGGTCTTTTGACATCAGCAATAGCTCCTGACACGTACCAGGCACGCTCTGCCAGTTCAGAGACTAGACCATAATATTGCGGGCAGGAAGTGTGCATGTGTGTGTGTGTGTGTAGAGAGAGAAAGATGGCAGAAGAGGAAAAAAGGGAAGCAAAAGACAGTGTCAGAATGATAGCAATACAATGATCAAGACATGTATGAGGATTTTTCTTTATATATCTTTAATCACTTCTCCATAAAATAGCAGCCTGAGAAGCTGCAGCTACAGTATATATGTACCACATCACTGTCTTAAGTTCTGAACATTTGAAGTTTTCTCTTTCATGCAAAGAGAATATTTGATTACCAAACACTGTCAGCTGGTAATAGGGGAATAGCCGCTGCTGAGCTCGGGGTAACAAGAGCTTTCTTTTACAAGGAAGAGATACATTTGAACATTTTTCATCATAACACTGCGGCTAGTAGTTCACAAACATGCAGTTTTGCGGCGTGGAGATTCTCATTTTCTCTTCGGCCCCATGTGTATTGGAGAGAAAATGTTACTTCGGACAACAAACGCAACAAAAATGGATTTGACTGATCCGATCTGGATTAGCAGAAATTTCAATTTCGAATAGAAATACTGTACTGACGGGGATCATCACAGGGCAAGTATATTGCCAGTTCTGATTGCTTGATGTCTTTTTTTTAATCATTTCGCTGGTCATGCTAGCTATCCAATAAGGCACACCAAACTGGCAATAACGAAATACCGGGAAAAAAGGCAGACTTTGACTTCACCTCATTTGCATTTGAACTTACTACAAATATCCAAAAAAGCATTTAAAGGCAACTGGACTTGTAGAGTGTTTTGAGAAGACTTTTCACCACTCATGACCTGGTCACCACTTGACCATGACCATAACCTGGATGACTGAGAACCTTCACAGACAACATACCACAAAGGCTATGGTCGACTGACTTATTCGTTATGTACTGTGTGAGCTACTAATAGCTGGGAGGCTAGGAAGCTAAGCTTCACACATCTCCTGAATCAAGCTCATCAATTTGTCTAGAATTCATTCATTGTTAATGATCATGTAGCTGAAAAGCCCTTTTTCATTTGTTTACTTGCTAAGCTGAACAGCCGATCAAAGATCAGTTGAAAAGCTGGGGACATCGGTACGTTCAGTGCCAATGGTGAGGGACCGACACTCGACACTGGGGTTTCATGGCACCTATGTCAAAAGAGTTAGCATTTTCCTGAAGTTGGAATGTAAAACCCAGACAAGAAAACTCATAACAAAGCAATATCAGTCTGGTAAGTCACCTTTGGAAGTTGGTCAAGTATATGAAAACAAAACACCACAAGAGACAGTGCAAACCATAAAGGACAAAGCAAAACCACTGGTGTGTTATCCTTTGGGGAGTGCCAACTGACTGTCCATCTCAAAGTGGTGAAGGTTCCACCTGCCTGCCTCTCCTGCCTTTTGAGGAAGAATTTCAGATTGAAATAAACTGGAATGTCCCCTTAAAAACAAGAGAGGCTATTTTTGATGTTTCAATTTATGCATTTGAGCATGTTCACCAAGTGTTCCAAAATCTAGACTTACTGCTTGAAGACCGAGGCTTGCCCCCTCAAGTGGTCTACTTCACAACAAGTTGCTAATATACTTCTATTTTGTTTGTATCGTAGAGTGGAAATATGTTGATTCTAATCTGAAACATTGATGATTTACAACCATAAATGGTGAGAAGCACTTCCAACCAATTCACACAAAGGCAGACTACGCACTAGTACCCACACTTGAAGCTCTTGGGAGACGGAAATCTTCAAGCAAGATATAACAGCGATCCATTATTTATAATGTATCTGAGAGATGTGGCAGGCAGGAAAAAAATATATATTTTTAGGGCAGCATGTAGAATCCATTCTCGCGGAGTGGAATCTCAAAAAGCAGCAAAATAGTCCCACTCATCTCTAACCAGAGAGGGACACTGGAATCCCATTTCTTAAAAGCGAGCATGTTCTGGCTTTACAAGTACCAGCCCAGTCCATTACTGAGTCTCTGTGTTTATAGCAGGGAGAGCGAGGCGAAGAGAGCATCTTATTGGCATCATAAAACACCATCACTGTCACATTGATCCAGTTTTATCCACTGGCTGACTGGTCTGGGCACCAGCAGCCGCTATCAATCAGGGACGAGGGGCTTCAGAGAGGTCATCACTGCCCCGGAAAAGAAGCGTTCAAATGTTTTCATCTCCACTTGCCAAGTCAACAGACTGCAGCCTTTGGCGGCAGATGTTCAGAGAATAATTTTCTTTCTAACATTTATTTATCCGCTGAAGGTTAGCTGATAATGTATGCTCTTTTTTCCGGCAGCGCAGACACGCTCAAGAGCATCGTTTTCAGAGCTGCTGCAGGGATCAAACCCAATTTTCTGACCTCTAACTGCTAACTTTTCCTACTGCTCATGACATGTATCAAAACAGCATTTTGTTTGCAGGTCTGTTACGCTGTTAATGTGTCCACTGCGCACCTGGCTTAAAGGCCCTGCTTAGAGTTTGAAGGCAGTAAGTACAAAACACCCCCTCCACACAGCCAGTGCTGTAGCCTAAGGCAAATTTCTAACTGAGGTACAGTGGCAGCCTTGGGGGAGTTGTGGAGAGATCTTTTTTATATATATATGTATTGTGCAGTCCAGAGCAGCGACTGTCAAACTCTTTGTATCATCATTCCCTGTCTCTACATCTTCTTTCCTTTTCAAAGAGAACTGTCTGACACTTGGAGCCTTCCAGTAGAGGAGATGATTTTTCCTGTCCTCTACTCTGTCAGATCCTTAAATAAAATAAACAATAAAGCCTAAAGGAGATATACAGTGTATATTTTGTGCAATTTCAGAGAAAGTTATGTTGCCATAATTGTAAGGGACAGACTGTGGAGTTGCATACTTACAGAATGGGGGAGTAAAGACTAAAGATGTGTCTTGGGGAGAAGGATGCATGTAGATCTCTTCGCCATCTGGCTATATGGCCTATGTCAGTTTTAAAGCCTTCTCAAATGTTTCTTGGACACATTTACACTTTGCTATCCCGATCTGTCCGACACGCATAAAGGGTAACGGGTGTATTTATAGCGAAACTAATTGCTTCGAAGGTGTGGAACGACTTTTGCAAATGCCAATGATGAATGTGTTTGTTTGCCACTGTAAATCAGTTCACACTTATTAAACTGTGGGTAAAGAATATAGGCATGGAACACACAGTTGGTTTTGTCCAATGACATTTCCAATTCATTTTATTCAAACAGCATGGCTGCCTCTTCAGTGCCCGACAAAAGGAGAGGTAGGGAGCATGACTTGTGCAACTCTGCTGAGAACTGAAATTGTGTCGGCCTGGTCTACATCACAGCAGTGTCAGTCAATGAAAATGTGCTCTCTAATATTAAAACAAGCTCATCGCAGCTTTGAGGTAAATGGAACTGTGGAAGCACTTACACTCCACAAACTAAATTATCTGGCCTTCTAACTGATTGATGGCCAGATTGCTGGTCATTCAAGACTGCTTGAAAAGTTAATTGACCTGCAGAATATTCCACTTCTTTTCCTTCAAAAACCCCCCCCCAAGATTGCTATCTCAGTGTGATTTTTGTCATTGTCCAGCTGTATTGTGAAGCGCCGTCCAATTGGCTTTGCTTCATTTGAATTCATCTGACTGTTTTTTTTTTTGTCTGCTATCACATTATCAATAAACATTAGTGACCCAGTGCCTTTGGACGCTATGCACACTCATGCATTCCATGGCCACCGCTATGATTTACAGTTGATGTTGTATGCCAAGCCTTCTCCATAATTCTTTCTTCCCGCTGCTCTTTTCCCTGCGCTGTAAATCCAGCCCTGTGTATGTTCCCTTGTGTTCCTGTTCAGTTCCTCATGTTCCTGGGTTCTTGTCTTGCTTTTGGTTTTCGAATTACACCTGTTTTTGGATTACCCTGCCGTCCCCACAGCACCTTTTGTCCTTGTAAGTCATTAAATTTACTTTGAGCCTTACTTTCAGCCTGCCTCTCTGGATTGTGTGTCTTGCACTTGGGTTCTTGCTGCATGTCGTGACAAAACAACCTGATCATGAGCCTCTCTTCAGTGGAACGCAACTAGCCATTAGAGCCCTGACAGGAAGGCATGGCCCTTGTGGGCAGCATAACTCCAGGCCTACTAGCTTTCTACCATATACTGCCGATTCCTCAACCTGCAAGCCACCCAGTGAAGTCTGTTGACATCCGCCATTTTTCAGGCATTAGAGACTCTGTCCATGTCCAGGTCTGGTGACGTCCCCTGTGTTCTGCTGTCAGTGTCCAGCTGATGTTCTTTATGTTCGGGCATTAGTTCAGGCATCAGAGATCCTCCCCATGTCAGAGACAGCCCCTGGGTCAGCAGTTGAACCGACGCAGCCCCACAGTGTGTGGCTCTCGTCCGACGCGTGCTCCCAGGTCGTTCGACGCCTAGCCTGGAATTTCCCCGTGTCTAAGACTGCTCTAGGCATCATCGTCTCAGCCTTTATCCCTCATCCCAAGGTTGGCCCTGTTCCTTTTCCTAAGGACCGCCCCGCCCTGTTCCCGAGGTCACCCCTGTTCCTGTTCCTTTTCCCCAGGACGCCTCTGGCCATGCTCCTGACGACTCTTCGCCTCCTGTTCTTGCTACTGGGTCATCTGACGCCTCTTGACTTTTAAGAAAGACATCTGCTCGCCCTCCTGAGCGACTTCTCCTGTTTGCCCAGACCCCTTTTTCTTCTCCTTGTTTGTTTTCTTTTGTTTTTTTGATTACCCTGCCATCCCTGCAGTACCTTTTGTTCCTGTTTTTGGATGGATGGATGGATGGATAGATGGATAGATGGATAGATGGATCGATCTGTGCTTTTTTTCAGCACAAGGGTGGCCTGTTTCATTTACAGTGTTCCTTTAAACACATTTTGTGGGTTTACAGCAACAGTTTTCAAATGCAAATGCAAGACTTGTTAAACAAATGAAATGTGAAAAGAAATGTACAAAATGTTTATCCCCATGTATTCCTGAAGCAAAAACTGGTGGGTGTATTAAATGGAATGTGTAGATGCTAGGAGAAATGATTAATCATTGTATTATTATAGCCAAAACATACTCAAATGGATAGATAGTAGGCCTAAAAGCTGACAAAATATCTGTCCTAGTTGAGAAAATGAAAGTCTACACATGAATATAAATGAAGCACGGAGGCCGATGAGACCTCTTGGAGAGGGTAGGTCGAGATCTTCATCAGGGAATATCCTTTACGGGAGCTAAATGAGAAGGTACATGGCAGGAATACAGAAAGCAGGCTTAGACTGTTAATTTATTGGCTCTTGTGCCAGCAGGCAGCTTGACAAGGTGAGAGAAGGCAGAGACAATTTATTTAACTAGAGAAGATGAGCTCGAGGTCCTTCGTGGATATCTGACATTTTCTAACAAGTAACTTTACACCTCCCTCCCACGGATTTTACTTTATTATCCTCATTAAATTATTGCATTTGAAGGCTAACCAGTTTATAGATCTAGTATTTATAGCGTGGCACAAGACAAAATATAGACTCTGGTCCGATTTTTCTACATGTGGAGAATGAATACTTAAGTGTCACTGTCAAAAACTGGAAAATGATTCACAATTTTAGGTCCACCTAAACTAAACATTATTATCTATAAATTAGAACAGAATAGGAACACACAGAATGTCTTCCTTCGAAAGGACCTTGCACTGACATAATGCATTCCCTAACCCCCTACCCTCGCCCTAAACATCTCCCCTGGCTGCTGGAATAAAAGATAAGAGAGGGATGGGGAGGGTGGGTGTTGAGAACTGAGATGAACAGAGAGGGTCAAGGCACATCTTTATAAGCAAGCACGGGAAATAAAATAATATGGGTCATGGTCTTTTACACTGATGAGGTCGGCTACAGCTAGATGGTTCAGTCTGCCATGGGTTGTCTTGTACAACCATGGGCTAAATTTAATATTTCTCATGTCATTCAGTTTTAGTTTGACCGGCATCAGCGATGAGCTAACTTTGAGAACAACCTCCTCTCCCTGTAAACCACTCCAAGATGTCTGCAGATCTGATTAGGAGGCCCACTGAATCTATCCCTGATAAGATTTCGAGGCACGTGTTCCTAACTAGGAGGAGACCCCCAGGGCAGGCCCAGAATCCCATCTGGCGTTGAAATGGCTTAGAATCTCCAATGAATCTGCTGGACATTGTAACCATGGAGAGAGGTGACTCTACCATGACCCAGACCTAAATGTTAAGCAAGAGCACTGAGGCTGAAAACTGGCACTAATGATAGTTGTTTATATTAAAGGTGAATATGCCGACATGACGTATGAATGTGTGCAGTGGAAATATGCATAACAGTTTGGCACGAATGGATAACTGTGCAGGATGGTGTGGCAGCACATCACAAACAAGTGGCTCCAAAGACACTCACATAAAGGCACAAGAGCGAGGGGATGAAGGGAGGGAGAGAGAGCGAGAGAGAGAGAGAGAGAGACAGAGAGAGAGAGACAGAGAGAGAGTTAATGATGCACAATGGCATATCAAATCATGGAGAGTGAAAGAGAGAAGAGCAGAGGAGAGGTGCTCAGTGTACCATAGAAGGCCACACACAGCCTTGGCCTATACTGTACATGAACAGCATAACTAAGGGATGTTTCTCCTGAGCTGGGTCTAAGCATGAGCTTTATCAGAAAGGAAAGTTTTAATCCTAGTTTTAAATGTAAGGCTGATGCCACAGGAGAGGATCCTGATAGCTGAAGGCTCTGCCTCCTATCCACAAGCCACAGAGCACTTTCTCCACTCAGGTTTTAAGCTGTTAATTTAACAGATTTCTCCTCCAACTTCTTTTAGTCTGTTAGTTTTCTATTTCTTTCTTTTTATTTATTTATAGCTTTGAGTCAGGGAGATTTGCAAAGGAAGAATTTCACTGTATGGTCCAAAATGCTGGTGTGCTGTGTTGGTTGTCTGAATTTAGAAGTATAAAGTTATAAACTGTCCAGGCCTTTGTGTTAATAAGGTTGTCAAGTTTGTGAAGCTTGAAGTTTGACAAACTTTTGTTTTTACGTACAGTATGTCTTCATAAATAAATGTTGCTAGGTATTGTCTACATAGAAATGCCATTTTACAAAGTGTTTCCTATTAATATTGCCTAATGCATGTACGAGGTGAAAAGTAACGGTCCTAGTACAGATCCCTGTGGATCTCCATGGATAACTTAAATGAATGAGGAAGACGATGCTTAACAGAGTTTCTGTGCTCTACGTTACAACAAGATTGTGGTTAGAGGATCGTATGAATGGTAGTGGAAGTATGGAGAGGTGACAGGGTCAGCAGGTGCCTCAGCAGTGTCAGAAATACAGGGATGTAGACCACACCTGTACGATGTGTCATTGCCCCTGCATAGCCAAAGTAGCAGGGGAGGGAGCAGTACCATCTTAGAAACCGGCATGTAAACCTACAAAAATAAATGGAGACTATTCCAAGATTGCGTGTACATGACAAAACAATAGACAAAAACAGAATGAGGGTGCCAAAGGCGCTTTGCCAACCAGTCATCAGATGAAAAGAAAATGAAAACATGATGCTGACAGCACAACTAACTCGTAACATTTTTCCACTCCGAGACAAACAGCTTTGTTAAGTGCAGCCCATGTACGGCTCTTCACAGAACATAATGCGCTGTGGCCAAATACAAGCTTCACTATCTATAAAAAGCGTGAATCTGCCACATGGCCTGAGTCTGCGGCACATCAGACGGACACAAACTGGACAGCAGGGACAGTGTGGGGTTGGAAGGATCGAACCCAGATGGCCAATTTCTTTGTGAACTGGCACAGAGTATCCTAATTATTATTCGTGAGAAGAGAGGCTCCTCTTTGAGTCTGATAGCACTGGCTGACATGGCCCGAGGCGAGGCCAAGGCTGACCCTGAAAACGCTGCAAAACAACAGCGTTATTCTCCATGCACTAGATTTATTTTTTTCACACACACGCACTCGCACTCATTCAGTTGCTGGATAATTGAGACAAATCTAAAAAAGCTGGAATATCAGTGGTTTCTTCAGCCTAAGCATACAATCAACCTCTCAGTGCCATCTGGTTGAATCTGCACAAAAAAGGCAAACACACCAAAATATAGAAACAGACGCTCCACTCACATACACACACTTTAGCTCTCACACATAAGTACACACGCAGTCACATGGTAGCACTGAAATAGCAGCAGTTAATTATGTCAGTGAATAAAACTTTTATGGTCCACTGTCTTTTTATGGTGTTGACTGCACTGATCTTTGGTGCCTTTGTTCACTCCCTCTACACAAAACACAGTTTAACTTACAATGAGCGCACTATGTAAGCTGGGGTGTTTACACGCTGTACAGTGTTCAGCTTTCTTTCTTAGCTTTCTTTTCAATTTCAGAGCAGAGTATGAACCCCAGTCCACATTACTTCTGTAGGTGAAATTACTTTTTTGTTGCAAAAACTGAAGCCACATTCATGATCTTGGCAAGGGTTTGAAGAGAAGACGGATACTACCTTCATAGGTAAGAAATGTTAAAATGTCAAGGTCAGGAGTATATTAGCTTAGCATAAACACCTAAGCAGGGAGGAATGGCTAACTTGTCATATTGTCATATTATTGTGTTATTAAACGATTTTTAGAAGTAGTAAGTAGTATTTTGGTAGTACTTTATAAATTGTCAACTGTCCATAACATTGCATTGTAATTCATGCATTAATAAAACCTATTATGTGCTATTATGTGTTCATTTTACATATCGTCACCCTGTTAAAATAATCGCCTAACTCATTTTTTCAAGTTTTTCAGGAAACACAAAAAACTTCACCAGATGTCTCACACACTTGCCATAGGCCATCAGCTTAAAGGGGTAAAATCACATGAACTGATCAACTGAGGATGTTGACGATTTTACCATTGGTGGCCGGCGTCATGAGGAGATGATTTCGGCAAAAAGAACAATTTTGACAAAAAATTACTTAGGCGATTATTTTAACAGTGTGACGATATCCAAAAATTGTTCTTGTGTCTTTGTTGGCCAGACTGTTTTCCCTGAATTTAATTTACATTAATGTTCATATTAGGTATTGGACAGTTTCCTTTGTACAATATTGATCCCTCTCAGTAGGACTGTCCACAGTCTTGTGTGAATCTATAGTCTTCATGTTCTGGCTCTACCTTAGTCTTGGAGGTAGTAGTAATCCCTTTCTTATTATCAATTTTTGAGAAAGCTTCATCTTAAACTTCTATCTATTGTTAGTAGTGGTTAATGCACAAGATGTATTAGCAAAATGCACCCAGTTGGCAGTTTGGCTTATGGAAATACAGTATAAGGTCTATAAAAATAGCATAGCATAGCATAGCATAGCATAACATAGCATAATATAGCAGAATATAGGATATGCAGAGCATAGATAGCTAGATGGATAGATAGATAATTTCTGAGTTGAAAGAAAAGTCAAGGACATGGCAAAAGGTGGAATTACAAAAGGGCACATACATCCAGTTAAATTTATAACCCACATTAAGCACATTTGGCAGTGTAGATTGCAGAAATTGAAAAATGGGGGATGACGCGCGTCCCCTGGCATGCAAACACACACACATATACACTGGTCCTCAATCAAAGCAACGGCAGCTGTAAGCACCATTTCAGGGGACGCCATTATGCAAGGAAAATGTCATTAGCAATTTCACAATTTCACGCATCGGTGCTGCTAACATGTCTCTGGAAGACGGCAGGGCACAGATGAAAGTCTGAAAGCAAACCTGTGACTGAGATGGGGGAAAGTGAATACTCCCCCTCAGTCAGTATCGTGCAGTTCTCAGCCCGGTGCCACCAGCTGCCTTGACTGATATGATTTTTAAACCCTAAACAGAAACCCTAACTAACTCCTTGCCTGTGTATCTGTTTGACAGTGTTTAGAGAGAATAATGGCTGATCCAAAGGTGGTCATTATATGTAACAAAAAGCTCAGGATTCCTTAAGCTTAACTTTCTGCACTTCTCAAAGTTATGTCCGGTACCAACATGTAGTGCTAGTGCAAGAAAGTATTGGACTGAAATGCAAAAGGCAGATTTTCCTATTGTCAAATGGATATGTCACACTTGTACGCAAGACAGCTGAAACAAAATATTTTCCTAACCTTACCATGAAGTATATTCATACAAAGCTTACGCAAAACTACAATAGAGCCTGTCATTTTGTCAACCCATCCTCCCAAATCAGAGGTCTGCTTCCACCATCCGCCTTCTTCTCTAGACTCCGGGCGGTCCTACTCTCAATGTTTGGGATTACGCTCTTTTCCACCGTCGCTAACCACCAAACAATTGCCTTGCATTTTCAAGTTTCCTCAATAAATGTTCATTCTGAACCGACTTAATCTCTCCTTACTGAAATACAGTTCCAAGGATCTATTCCTGTGCTAAGTTTCCGTCACAGTCAGAAACAAGCATTTGAAATATCTGCAAAGTTATTTTGGAAAGCTTCAAGAAGCACATGTTGCTTCATCATATATACATTGTTCTAAATGTCAGGTCCCATTTACCAGAGACAATCATGAGAATTATGATTATTCAATGGACTATGAGCTACATTTCTGGCTGTGTTTGCATGTGATGTCAATATTATTTGGTTTATACACCGACATCGTTACAACCCTGCCCAGGACCTCCCATGCTCTGTTTATACATTTAAAATACTACAAAACAGAAGAAAAGAAATCTGCTTCTCCAGTGAATGTCAAACCGTGGGCAGGGGGAGACAGATGACTCTCCCTTCACAGAGAGCCAGACTCTGCCAGCCTTTGCCTTTAAAAGAGGTTATAATTAAGCCACGTTCTCAGAGACGTACTGGAGGGATCAACCAACAAGCTGTCAGTGTTGTCAGTCTTTCGGAAGAGAACACAGTGCCATAATTGAGCCGGGCTGAATGGGTACAGTAGGGACGCTTTTGACAAGCAGCAGCAAATTAAATATAATGCACAAAAGCTTTGTGGGTAGGCAACATGGAAATCTGACTGAAATTAGCATCTTGAGGTTTTTAACTGAGCGTCTGCTGATTCTGTAAACCCATCACTTATATCTACAAAATGAATGCTGTATGTCAAAGAATCTCTAATGTCTCTCTGTCTGTAAAGTCCTAAATGTACCTAGAGTTGTACTAATTCATGGATGAGCAATGTTCATTATTAACATTACGTCCTTTTGAGGAGGATCATAGAAATACTGGACAGCACCCTCTTGTTATCAAAATACCGGTAAATCCAACATTTGGATTTTTAATGTTGCGTGTTTCAACCAATACAGGGAAATAAATACCTCTGCACAAAAATGAATAGTCCTACAACCAATCAGAGCCATTTTGTTGCCGACAAACTGAATTCCACTGCGCTGGCATGTATGACTATGCTGCTGTTATTTGATTGCCCTGACAGATCTTGCCAGTTTATAAAAAAATTTGTGAGCGATTTGTTTGGCTTCCATTCTAGAAGGGATGTGCACTTAAGCCATGTTGTCCTCTTGATATGACTGACAGGATATGTACTAGGGAAAAGTGTGTCAAAAACATATTCCCTACACTTTTACACCAACATTCAATGTTTTTCTGATTTACCATAATCTTTCTTTCAGCTCCAACCAGACTGGTTATTCCCCTCCAACCATTTCTCAGTGACAATACATCTCCATCCACAGAACTGCCACTTAATTTGTCAAAGTCACTGAAGTGAATTTTTCTCCATCCTGCTGTATCTCCTGACCCGTATCTAGCGCACGCCTGGCTGTTTGGATAATTGCATGAGTAAGCAGGTGTACATAATAAACCACTCTCTTGCATATATATTTTATGCCGTATCTCATATACAGTATGACACAGACTTTAAATTATTCTCTTGTGAAAGTGTGATCTGCATGGCGAGGGTTACCTTATAGCCAGCAGCAAACATACACACTGACTGCAAGCTCAGCTACCACTGTAGGTCATATAACCCTAGCCTTTGGCCGTAAATGCATCAGGAGGCTACTTTTTGTGAGCTTTGCTAGTTTGTCTGTGATAATGACGACAAGGTGTCGATAAGGTGTCGTTCATATGGACTTTTCTCATGAACATTGCAAACCCAACCCTATTTGAAGGCAGCATCACCTCAGCTACTGCATCACAGGATTACAGCAGCTGTGACATTTAAAAGAAACAATATAAGGTTAAATACCATGAGATGTAGTATTGGTTCTGCTAGAGAAATGCTTGCTTTCATGTTAATCACCTTTCTGAGGGTAAACTGGTAAACCACAACTTTGCATACACACGGTTTCCTTTATATGAGCTGCATTATTGGCTAAATATTTAGCTCATGTGGATTTCCATATTCATCCTAATGATTTCCATGGAGAAGAGGTTCTTGTAAAACATTAAATGCAGGCATCAGAGGCACTTCTCCAGAGCGTTTTTACTGACAATATCTATTTTTAGAATTCCATATCCTCTCTTCTGTCCAAATTCAGAATTCTCTTTGGTTCTTAAATTGTGTCAAGTCAGCAGGGGCAAAAAAAAAAAATCGACTAAATAATCTATAAAGTATCAATGATAATTATTTCTGCATATCTGAAGAACACATATACATACAGTACACACACACACACACACACAGCTGGCTCTTGGTCTGAAATGTGAGGAAGAACAAAAGACAAAGACGATGTGAAATCTGTTGGTTCCAAAAGTCAGTGTTTGATTGATGCTCCAACTACTTTAATTATATCAAATGTATTCCTCTCTTTGGCAGAGCGCCATATCACGGCAGTGGTAACAGCCGTGCTAAATCAAATTTGGACGTGAAAGGCGGCTTGTGTTTGTGTCATTGCGTGGGGAGAAGCTGGGCCTTGATAAAGCTACTGTATCACAGCTACCTTCAGGCTATTTTACAACAAGAGCACATTGTGGGAGAGTGTTTCCATAAGCGTGTCTCCCAGGGGCTGCGCACAACCGCTGTGACGTCAAAGTCTAAAGACATGGTGCACTGGAGGAGGCATCAGCAGAAAATCCTCTGCTGACTTGGAAAACATCACTAAAGGAAAGGGCAGAGTCGCGCTAACACCCACTTGTGACAGTGTGATCTCTGTGCCCACTGAAGGGTGAACTGTTCAGCCGACAAGAGCCTCACATACTGATTTTTTCCATATGTTATGTGTGGCAAGTGTATATATACATACACTTAAGATTTTCACACAGGCTCTATGATCTGCCTAAAATAGATTTCAAAGGGTTCGATAGTGACGGAAAGTCACCACTTTCCCACATTTCCAGTGTCGGATAGGGTGTTGGCTATTATCAGTAACAGTCAGCCCCACATTCACAAGCACTTCATGCTGTGATTAGCCAGCTGTGCAGAGGTCAAGGGTGTACAAAGCATTTTGGTTCCCCCTGGTTCCCTTCCTGAGTCTATTTATTCATTTGTAACTCCACTATTTCTGCCACTCTCCATGTGTGCAACACTATCAGTGCCACTTTGGAGCGACGGCCTGAAATAGTGCAGTTACCATCACTGTTAGACAAAATCACATCTTTTTCCCTCTCCGCGCCTTCCAGTGGAGTGATGAACACATTCAGCTTCTGACATGGTTAGAAGTCGAATGCACGTCTTTAGAAGTAGTTCTGAAAGATCATTATCCTTCACAGTTCCATCGACAGACAAGAGTGGTAAAGAAGTCAAAAGTCCAATTTCATGGTTTAGGTGTTGCGTTCATGGACATCTGTGGGCTCAAACTCAAAACAGCACTTGTCTACATACTGTAACTGGAGGGTACGTGTATGAGAAGACTGCACTATAGTCAACATGTAGCTAAAGATAGCTCCAAATGACAAGAAAACTGTCTTGTAAACATAAAATATGATACTTTATCACATATTTGTTAGTCCTGAATATGTATAGTTGATAAAAAAAATTAATGAGTGAATATAACTCTACAGCGTCCATATTCAAATGCTAAATTAATGTGTATGCGCTGTTATTTAGTCCAAAAATGCAGTCGATGTATGAAAAATGGTAATCTGTCTCACTTTTTTTATGCTTTTGAAATGATTCTTGCAAAGCTGCAGTCCAACTGCCTGTCAGCTCACGTTGAGGGTCCTCTTCCAAATGACACATTGTTAGTTTACTGTCAAAACCGTGCACTATTAAAATGAATAGTCTATACGCCATGTGGAGCTATTTGTGCACGATATAATGGAATTGGTCTTGCAAATGGCAAACAGAGATAATAAGGCTGAATTCCTTTTTATTTAGTTTGTAATACAATATCCATAGCTTCCTTCCTGCCTTCTGTTACACGGGCTCTAACCACTTAGGTTTCACTCGACAAAGACTTTATTTGTACATCCAAAAATAATTCGTTAACCAAACCTCGCCCTGCCAAGCATGACAAAACCATTTCACATCATGCAGGAGCAATAAAAAGCCCCTTGCTGACCAGGTGTCTCAAGCATCCTGTATGATGAAGCGGTTTAAAGAGAGGCTGAGAGGACAATGACATTCTTATTTGCAGCTCAATCAGCAGCACTGACAGATGGAGCCAATGGTGAGCTGTACTCGGGCGCGACGCTTCAAACAAGAGCAGGTTGTTGAATGCATTCGGAGAAATACAACTGCCATCTGCTCGAATGCTTAGAGCGCCGATCAAAGAGTCATTCACTAACCTCGGGGTATGATGGAACGCTGTCCTTGCCATTCTGACGTCACAAATCACAGCCTGTGTACACACACCTGTAGTGAGACACGCCAGGCCTGACCTCGCTTGCCGTCAGCTATTTGCTAAAGTGTTGCCTCTCAGAGCTAGTAGAGAATGTAAAGTCAGAAAGCTAAGTTAAGTTCTGGCTTAAGTTCTGGCTCAGAACATGCAGCAATTAATTGGGCAAAGCGTAAAAAAAAAATAGTAAATGACCTCAATTACCTATCACGGGAAAGCAGCAAAATCCAAAGTCGTCTCAACCATGCCACAAATTAAAAATCTTTCAGACCATGGCCGGTAATTTGCTCGCCACAAGTCAGCTAAGCTTCCTAACTGGGGGCCCGAAGCAAATGGGTTTTGTTCCAAACGGCAGATTGGATTAAGGCACGGCTGTGGAGAAGAGATTCTGGAGATACTGTTCAGAGGATTACTCTTAGCAGATGTGAATATCACATCAAAAGGGATTTGAAAGTGTCAGCCGGTGGTGGATTTAGGCGCCGCGGGAGACGGGGGAGGACAGTATCTGCAGCTGGGTTTCTTTGTGTCGGGAAGAAAAGGAGCCGTGGAGCCTTCTCACATCTGACATCACGATGTCAGTGTGGAGCAAAGACACGAAAATTAAGCTGTGATCTGCTAAACCGAGTCCTGGTGTCCTTAACATGCAATAAAATAATCAGTGTTTATTTAGGATGGGGTGAAAAAGTAGCCAGAGAGAGAGGCATCAAGGCAGGTCGGAAATTAGTCAAGAAAAGTTTTTGTAGTATTCATTTATTCGGGAAAATTAGCCAATATTACATATCTGTGGATTATAAATTAATTTCAGTACCAAATTAAAGTCCATCTGTTAAGAAGTGTTTCCAGTCAGTGTAATGAGTCTCAGGTGTTGTCAGAGAACTGTTTTGCATTAAAAAAAAAAAGAAAAAAAGAAGAATTTGTAACATGTTTGTGAGAGCGTATGATGGTACGGACCCATACGCTTTGTAAAGATCTCAGAAAATTAGTTGGCTGAATGTATTTATTTGATTGGATTCTCTATGTCTATTTTCAGGACTGACATTTTGAGTAATTTTTATGCAGAAATGTAGAAAATTATGAAGAGCACAAAGACTTCTAAGCAGCAGTGTGGTATTGACGCTATTGAAATTAAGCCTTATCATGCGGGCTAATGAACAGGTTTTCCCTACATAGCTAGTTTGTTGTATTGCAGCTGTACAAGTTGTTTTGATTCGACTTACATGAACAGTAGCCGTTAAATTAATATTTATACTAAAATTACATCAACTACTACGTTTAGCAAAATGCTACCTCCACTTCCATGTCAACTGAAAATGACAGTGTTGAGACTGTGCTATGTTACTGTGTAATTTCTTTCTATAGAAGGAAGTGAGTGGAAAATTAATGAGGTAGGAAGAGGTTCAGTCAGACAACCTGTCATTAGCAGATCATAAACAGGAAACTCGTTTCCACATAAAGATTAGCTCACAAGACACTGAACCTGTACATGAAAATTAATGTTTGTCTCTTTCATTACTAAGTTTAATCTGTGTTGATTAAATGTATATAACCTAAAATGACAACTGATGTTTTGTTTTTTTCTCAAGTTCATATAAACAGTAATTTAACCATAAGACAGAAATACCAGGCTACCTTATATTAATTGATATAACTTCATAGTCATGATATTCACCCACGCTCTCTTGTAGTTGTAATGTAGTTTTTATTTTATTTGTAGCCTTTGTAGCGTTGGTTGAAATTTAACAAACAAAAATCTTGATCCAGCTCTTGTATGTCGTGTGGAACTCGGCTTTAACCCTCAGGCATCAGGATTAAAGCTTAAAATAACATTTGTGTGTGTGTTTTATTTTCGGGAAAAACAACAGTGACTTTAAATAATCAAACTGACATTTAAAGGGTTACAATTTTGGTAGTTTTGTGAAGTGCTGAAGTGGCTTAAGAGATTTTTGCAGAAAAAAGCAGAAAAAAAAATGTTAATCAGTTAAGTTTTTATAGCAGTTTTTTAGACATTGGCAATAATTTTTTGACATTTTTGTCCTTAAAAGGAGAACTACTGTTTTTTACAACCTGGACCTTATTTCTGGCATAAAATACCATAGTTTACTCACCCATATAACGTTTGTGTAATTTGTATTGGTTCGGGAGATAATTAGATCTGCGTATATCCATATAGTGAGAGTGACTGGGGCACCGAAACGCAGCCACTAAATAACGAATTGTCTTCATTTCACTAATATTTTGTTATCGTACGCTAGTGCTATTGCCCTTTGAGTCTGCAGTTACCTGTTATCATCATCTGGGGTCTGTAGATTGACCTACAGACCCCGGATGACGTTTTCTGACCTGAATGATGTCATCTCTGAGTGCCCCGTGCACCCGCGACGGTCGGCTTGTTTACCTGTAATTTGCTACTGCTATGGTTCATCCACAACCTCAGAATCGGAAAAATATTCAGCCATGTTGCAAAAAACTAGCAGACAAAAATGGCCACAGTAGGCACAAATGCTAACTGCTTGGAGAGAAAACTAGTTGGAAATGTAACATAGAAAGTGCAAAGGCTTAGTGAGAAGATGAGGTTGCACCAAAAATGTCTGAAAACATGAGCGAACAAGTCACAACTCATAAACTCAAAACGTTCAGAAAATGTCCTCTCTCAAGCTTGTGAAATCTAGGATTCCTGAGAGTTAATACCTGTATTTCATTTAGTTTCTTTCTTTTTTTATTATTTTTTTTGTCTCAGAAAACATCTTATTTCTGCAATAGTTGTGAAGCATATGGTAATACAATAATGGAGCTCCACTGGAGAACAATGGAGGAAATTTAACAAGCTCTGCTGATATGTTCAGGGAGAATACAAAATTAGTTTTAGACAGTCGCGTACAAGTCAGTGGAGAGAAAGGCAGTGGGTCAAATAGGAGTGAACCCAGATGAAGAAGCTGGAAATGTTTAATCTTAAACCAGATATTATGGATCCTTGTGGGGCTTTTAAATCGAATTCACAGTCATACTAGCCGGACATAGCCTGAATCAATTCTCATCAGAATATGAGTGGATTTCATTATGGGTCCATGTTTCAACCAACCGTTACTCTTCTGTCCATCACTGCATAAATCCCACAAATGATCTGATTGACTGAGCAGATCTTTGCCAGAGCATAATCAGATCCCAACGTATGGGTTCTAGGCCAACTTTCCAAAATGATGAAATTGGGGGCTGGGCAAGTTTGGCTTCCAGACTATGGCATTGTTACCATCCTGACTTGTTTGGAAGCATCATGCAACTTTCTTTTGAAAAAGGATGTTATACTTAATTTGTCTTTTTGGCAATCCTCTCTGCTTCAGATTTTTATGGTATGGTCTTTTTTCTGTCTCTGTACATTACGTTGGCCCAAGTACCCAGTGAGCTTTTCACTCAATCTCCGAAATTTTTGAGAATAAATCTAAACTAAGGAATGTGAACATGCATTAAAATTAACCAGCGGATTAAATTATACATTCTTATTTCATTTTATTTTGCTGCATCAGAGAAATGTGATCCAAGATCCTGCTCCTGCAGTGTCTTGCACAAATTAAGCGTTGAGCAGAGCATTTAAAAAATGAGTTACAAACGCTGCTGGTTGCATTACCATAACTGCAGAATGACAAATCTTAAAGAAAGGCCATTAATGTATCATGATATTTTATTCAGTGCTGCAACTCAGCCTTGCAACAGATATTTATTTTTCCAACGGCCACTTAAAGTGTATCAGTGAAAAAATATGCCACTGCGAAACCTTTTCTGCACGTAAAATTGTTTGCAAGACATGTCCAACTGCAAATATTTTTCCTGCTATGAATTTTGAATCCATGCAGCTTTCATGTTTAGTGATATCATTTATGTTGAAAGGTTCAAAGGCCAAGCAGGAGTCCACAGCCTGTGTATCTAACATCTAGTCTTCCCTGTTATAATATTATGGAAGTGCAATATTTCAGTAAATCACAGCTATGCCACTCCAGTTTAGTCTAAATCTGGATTATTTACCCTTGTGAAAGAAAATTACCATATTTCCTTTTACTTTGCAATTTAAACAGTTCCAACCCAGTTCTTCTTCTGAAATGGAAAATTCATAATGCCACCAACAAGCTCCAGCTGATGCCCACCTTGCATTTATTTTCCTTCCCACCATACTTCCCTCCTTAATTAGCCAGTGCTCAAGATAATTAAAGACCTGCTTCCAAGTCTAATGAGTGAGCTGGAGGAATTAAAGAAGAAGCTGATGGCCACACACATTCCAACATCAATCCAATTATCCCGGTGCCCTTGTCAGTTTTGTCCCCGCGCGGACAGCCAAAACAATTTGGGTCCACGGCGTGAAACACATTAAAGTGTGGGAAATGGCGCTTTGCGGCATCACCTGCCAAATGTGCCCGGCGCACCGTCGGTCACCCTCCGAGCTGAAGGGCTTCAATCACAGTGGGAGGGAGGAGGTTATTGGATTTTATCGGGATGTGTCCCACGTGGGAGGGGTCCCTTTCCAGAGAGGCAAGACGAGGCGGAACCTGAATCTACAAGAAGCACGGCACAGTGACCTGCATTTAAATTCAGCCCTAGCTCTCCTGTCTGTCCTCTGAGACATTCACAGGTATGCAAACAGGAATATCCTTAAACACATCTCCACTCCCTAATGCTATATATTCATAGGCACACGCTCGCAGATTAAAATGAAATCGGGATTCTCATTTTTGGTGTAAAGAAATATAATGAAAGATTATAGAGCATCTATTCTGCCTCATTTTACTTTTTGCGAAAGCCATGTCTAACGTCATTTTCGTATCATCTGGCAGGGAAAGTAATGAGATCGCTCTCATGTTTAACACTTAGGAGCAACTCAAGATGGCAGCTGTTCTTGTGCCGCTGCTCCTCACTCATTACTGGGATTTGAGCTGTCTTCATCAATAAACACTAAAAAACAAAAAGGATGCTGCTTATGTGAGAGACTCGTGCTTTCTTTAGTTTTCACTCTAGGGCTTTCCCAAACACTTTTTACAAGTGAGAAACCCTACAGTCGTCTTAAGTCTGATATCATGTGAGCACGACATAAGTTCTGGCTGGGTGTTTCCCATGGCAGCGTTTGGGTGAAACGCTGCATTGCTTGCAGATGTGAGATGTCAGCTTACATGTTGTGCTTTTTCATGTCATTAACTGCTTTTAGATGTCTGTGTCCCCCAACATTTGGTATTTAGCACAATGTGTAGTTTGCCAAACATCAGTAGCCTCTTGGAGTAAGATTTCTGGGAAAGTGTAAACCTAGTGTTAGAGTGTCGGTTCTGAGTATAGACTGTATATAAATATGGACGATGCGTCCCCACTTCCTTGAATTGGCCAAACTGATGCCAGTCTCCTCGAGATACAAGGGGCAGCAATCTTGCAAGTTTGGAGCCAGTGTCTTATCTGACTGTACTTATTTTTCTTTCCCTACTAACATGGTCTTATGGGACCGCTTCACAGAGTAGTTGGCATGGCAACTGGTAGTCATCATGATGTCACATCCTGTTTCTATTGCATCAAATTAAACTAAAAGATTAGAAAAGTGGACACTTGGAAAATGGAGATTACCAGGGGTAGCTCTACTTGCTTTGGCTTCACTTTTGAGGAGCCGTCTGGTTCTGACCAAACAAGCACAGAAGTCAGAATAAGCACCATATATACTGATTTCTTAGATAAAAGAAGCTTCTTAAATGACTAATGCAGCCTTATGAAACACACTGTCAAGACTCTTTTGCCTCCTCTAGGAGACTGGAAGCTCTCTCTCTCTCTTTCTCTTTTCCTTTCTCTGAAGGGGAGCGATGGGGTGGACTGATCGTAAACAATAGCAGCAGGGGAAAGAAATGGGTGGTCCCTCGGCGGCTTCATCTCCATGCCCAGTCGATGATGCCTGATAAGGCAGCACTGAGGCCTCAGGGGGGGAGAGACGGATGGAGTCCCACGTCTTCAGCCGAGTTGCTGTCAAACCCTACCAAGACACCAGCAGCAGAGCAGCTTTGCATTTCTGGATGAGCCGCTGCTGCAGTTAATTAAAAAGCTCAGATGTGTATGAAAAGCAGCGTGCAGACGGGACAGGCCGTGTATTAGAGACGCGGGTGTTTTTATGAATTCTCAGAGACAGTTTTTATCTGTGACTTTCAAAAGCAGCTAGGCTCTTTGTTCATTCGCTGCTTTTGTACCTTTTTCGAGGCACGCGGCTTTGGGTAACAAGGCTGCGCTAAACATGGTTTCCCAAAGGAATGATAAATTCCCCCTGCGAGCCAGTCGGTAACAAATCTGTCACCTTGCTTTTGCGTCTCCCTCGGGGCATGTTTGAAGGCTAGAACACAGCCGAGAAAGCAGAAACTCAGTCCCAACTAGATGCACAATTATTTTTTCAACATCTAATTTCGGGTTTGATTGAATTTAGCAGTGTCTGACGTACAGTATTGTGTGTAATACAATTTAGAAACCGTGCAAACACAATGAGAAGATGCTAATGCAGCCCTTAACAACAAGCATTTAATCATTTTGTCTGAGATTATAATTGCTAGGCAGTTCGAAGCTGGAAAGCTTGGATGTCTCAGTACTCAAGAGGTTTGACGGTTGACTGGATTCGTGCGTTGGTAGCAGGAGGATGGTGGGAGGAAGCGTTCATTTTTATTCATTGTAATCCACTGTGGCCACGGCAAATTGATACTGTCAGCGTTCCCCGATTCACAGCACATAATCAGAAATCAATGCTAAACCTCCAAATATAGCCATACTCCTGTTAAATTACATGCTCACGCCTAGAAAACCGCCACTGCCTATCTTAATCATCACTTTCAATCCTAGTATGATGTGACCGTAAAGTATTGCTGTGCAAAAAAATGTAAGAAATAGCAGACAATTTGCGACGATGAATTGACTGGATAGTGATAACTATCCAGTCAATTCATCGTATGAAGGCTGTAATTTCTCTACTTCAGAAGTTAGAGATTCACTACAGAAATGGATCAAAAATCCTCTTCCTGGAATGATAACTCAATTTCTGAACATTTCTTGCCCTATTTGAAGCTTGAAACACATTGTAACGACGCTGTTCCTTTAACCAATCACATTTCAAGTTCGTACTCTTAGGTCTTCTCTGTGGCCTACGGAGCGTTCATGTTCATCTGCTGTGAGCTGCACAAGCAAATCGTCCTCGTTAACGTTTTGCATTTTTTTTTAACCCACATGGCGGAAGGAGGAGAGGCTATCGACTTGGTTGCAGAATTTCATAGAAAGCCATTTTCACGGCAGACTTTGAAGGAAAAGCTGGACATTGTGAGGGAAGCCAGCGAAACCCCGGAGCTAGCTAGCCTGACCCAGCCAGGGAAAGGCTTTGTCCGCCTCCTTCAGGTCAGCAAATAAGAGCGCTACCCTTGACCGTCAGGCTCAGAGGAGAACTATAAGTTCTGGTGAGTAATGTGAATATATTTTATGTGTATTTCTGCCATTTTATTGGGTCAACATTGATGCTGCTGAATTTGACGTATGTGGCGATGCAGCGCAGTGGTGGCTGCAGTGAGTGAAAGGAGACTTTGAATTGAATTTGAATTGTTCTAAGTGAGTTTCTTGCTTTAGTAATGGCATTCATCTCTCTATTTGAGATATTGATCTATGATGCAATGTCCAGTTTTATCGCATATCCGTATGATGCTGATGGTTTCTATAGCAGTGGCGTCATAATGATCATATTAAGAGGTGTTCTGAATAAGGCTGGAGGGCACTGAAGGCATAGGCGGAAAATGCACGGCCTGCCACTGATAGGAATAATAGGAATAGGAAGACCATAAAACCATCCGCTAGCATGGAGTGGACCAGCGATTGTGTGCTATACCGCAGCCAACCACCAGATGGCGATGGAAACGTGGTTTAGACAGTCCTGTTGTAAAATGAAATGGTAGTGTTTTACAGGGCCATCATTTCCTGGAAAGAATATCTGGTGGTAATCATAGGGAAGTTTTGACAGAACGTCTAACATTAGAACAGTAATTAAAGAAAAAACTAATAAAGACTATTAAAAATCCTTTCACAGACATAATTTTATTCATTTGCATTACTAAGCAGTTGGGGGTTAACAGGTTCTATCAGAACAATTACAACACGACTTCATTAGTAACCACAGAGCACTGCTGAACCTTGACATGTAGCAATATCAGCAATTTGAACAGGAAAAATTTATATATACATATACACAGGTCTATATGAGAAAATATGCACCCACACACATAAATACCGCATTTTTATTTTTTATTTTTTTTAAAAACATACCAGAAGGAAAAATAGCAAAATCTCTTGTGCTGCCACCTCTGAGAGTGAAAAACGATTCCATCAGCTGACAGGCTGATAAGAGCAAACTGTGAGAGGAGGTCACCTTTAGATAAACTAAACTCCACTAAATCATTTATCACTGAATATTATAGATGGGAAAGTGAAACCTCAAAGTCAGGAATCGCATGGTGCAACTGGGAAAAACACAGGAGCCTTAAGCAAACAAACAGCCTGGAGTGAGGATGAAAAGTTGGTTCAAAGTGAGATTATTTTTGACAGCATTTACAGTATTTGGGGTTCAGTGATTGTTTTTTTTTTTTGTTTTTTTCACCCTGGGGTGGCACGACATGCAGAGAAATCTGAGTAAATAAAAATCACCTTGTGAAGTAATAACCAAACAAACAAGGATAGCGTGGCCATTTGGAAAACGACAGTTTATTTTTCACTCAGGTGACAAGGGACCTGTGTGTACAAGACAGACTGTTCCTATTTTGTTTGAAGGCACAAGGTACGGGTGGATCCATTATCATGGTGTATTTTTCTGCTAAAGTTTTATCCCTGCATGATTAAACATATCCTCAAGTCAGTTTTACACAAATTCAAGTTTTCACACTGTGAGGCAGAGCTGATGAGGAGGCTCCGCAGGATAGACATGAGGCAACCTTCATAAACTGCACTCCTTTTGGGAAGACATTTAACATACTCCAATACCTAAGGGAAATTGTGAATAAACATCAATAAATGTGCTTTGAAATCATAGAGAAAAAAAAGATCCTTCGACACAACTGATGAAGTTCTTCTGAGAAATCATAGCATTGCTTTATTTTCTTCTCCATCCTAGCAGTCCAGTAACAGCTATCCATACATCGCTAAGTGCATTCAAGTTTGTATTCTTAGGCCTTCTCTGTGGCCTACGGTAGCGCCAGCATTTCCGTGTCCTCTGATTGGATGGTAAGAGAGCCGCTCCGTTTAAGCCAAGGTAGGTCATGTTCATCTGCGAGCTGCACAAGCAAATAAGCCCCGTTAACGTTTTAATAGCTATTTTTCGAACTCATGATGGTGGAAGGAGGAGAGGTTATTGACTTGGTTGCAGATCTTCTTAGAAAGACATTTTGAAGGAAAAGCTGGATATCGTGAGGAAAGGCTGCCTAATCCTGGAGCTAGCTAGCCTGACCAGCCATGGTGTATCCGCCACTTTCAGGGCAGCAACTATGAATGCTACCCTTGGCTAACAGGCTACAAGAAGAACTAGGCGAGTAAAATGGATTATATTTACATCTTTTGTGCATATTTTTGCCATTTTATTGGGTCGACATCGATGCTTCTGCTGGATTTGATGGTGCACAGCTGCAGCGCAGCTGTGGCTGCAGTGAGTGAGAGCAGACGTTTTGAATTGTCGTCTCGCTATATGAGATACCTGTCAACCCCGGTTTTATTGCGTTTCTGTATGATGCTGATGGTTTCTATAGCAGGGACGTCATAGCGGTCGTATTGAAGACCCAGGTGGAAAATGCACGGCCTGCCACTGTTCAACCGACTGTTAAAGGTTCCAATATGTTTTCAATGACTAAGGATAATAAAAGCTATCAGTAAGGTGTATTTTGTTTGTGATAACTCTTTGTATAAGGTAATACAATGACATATTAAGAGATCAACAAAGCCATTTTTTCAAAACATCTTAAAGCTAATATTACCATGGCCCATAGTCACACAATGGTACTGACATCATATTAAGATTTTTGGGGAATTTGGGAAACATTACTTTTGTAAGTTTAGCACAGAGATTTCACATAATGTTCAGTCCTGGGTTACTAACCTAGCATCACTAGACTCTGGTGAAACTCCATTTGGATTTCATTATGTGGTGTGCTGTAACTGATACAGAAAAAAAGAAATGCACGCAACCGGGTAGTCCTACAACCAATTAGAGCCCTTTTGTTAAACAAATTCAACTCCAAAGCGCTCAGATGACAATGTCACCGCGTAAAGCCCACCCAGGCTGTTGGATTGGCTCAGCACTTTCCACCACAAACATTTTGTGTGTGGTGGAAGTCGGGCTGGCTTCCGGGCTACTACATCATTGCAGCACAGTGTTGACAGATCGGGTGATTTCACACCCAACTGGGCAATTTTGAATTTTATTTTGGAGGTAATAATAGAGTTGGGCGGATGAACAAATTTTTGGCTGCTTTGGGATCATTTTAGGATTTTTTCTAAAAACAAATTGCTTTTTTCGACACAAAAAACAATGGACCTTTGCTCTGGCAGCTGGTGTGTGCTTGTGAGAGTGCACTGGATCATTTTAGTCCTGCCTCTTTCTCAAGAATAGAGAGGCTCCATCAGAGAACTGCATGCGTCATCTAATGGCTCTGTAGTAGCCAGATGTGAGTAGTTGTGGTGGCTGACTGCTGTGGTTTGTTGCTGGATGATTTCTATGCTTAGACTGCTTTGTTTTTATGACAGACTACACAATCTGAGTGGCTAAAGTACTAGTTAAAATATGGATCCAATATTTTAGGCAATTTTGTGTGCGTTTTGGTGGTGGTTTTTGGGTTGGGAACCATTAGCTGTATGTGGCAACACTGCTGAAGCAAGGTCAGAACTTAGGCCACTGCACAGCCTTAAAGTCAGATTACTGCTCTTTTTCAATGTGTCTCTTAACATTATGGGATGTAGCCTTTGGAAATGTGTAAGATTTAGTTGTCTTCAGCTTACTGACTTCACCTGAGTTGATTTTTTAGCTCCATCTCTACTGAATGATGTAATATCACTTGGAAGATATGGACCCTGACAAGTCCAGCATATTTACCTACAGTATGTCTGCAGGGCAAAGGTATAATGAGACGAAACACTCCGTGGTAGACTGTAGTGTGCCTCTTTTAGAGAATAACTGTTGCATGTAATTAGCATACACAGATGATTTTCATTTGAGATTCATCTTCATCCTCCCCAACTTCCATTTTGTTCTTTGTCAGTAAAGAAGTGTGTGGAGTTCATTACAGCTTCGGAGGGCCCTCTGCGGATCATTTTAGCCCTGAGCACTAGCCACTGATGCTAGGAAATGTTAATTACCTTGCCAGCCGCATTCAGCATTCAGACAGTCCTCTCACACACACACACACACACACATACTTTTCTGCCTCTGTGCTTCCTCCTTCCTGCTCCAATGTGGATATTTGGAGGTAGATGTATACCATCCAGACACAGCATGGCACATCCCACAGGCACAAAATGTTCCAGAAACTTCCACAGTCTCTCTTTGTGTCATCTATTGCTGGGATGTTGCAATATTGAGCAGGTAAAACAGAAGCTACATGAACTATACTGTTTTAATACCGCTGCTTGAGCTAAGATGTCACCCCACACACACAAGCAGCATTAGCATTAGCGCATTTGTCTAAAATATTGACACCGTTTGCGCACATGGACAAACATTCCGTGACGTCACCCACAGATTTCCTAAACAGAGATTTTGAAGCTCAATATGGTGTCTAAGGGCCGTCGCCATCTTGGCAGACTCGTAATACCTTGTTAATTTAACCCATTCAGACCGGATCACGCATCTGTGCGTGTTTACCTTTAAGACCGGATCACGCATCTATGCGTAGTTACCATTAAGGCCGGCAAACGCGTCTGTGTCATTTTGAGCGTTGTCGTCTTTTTCGAGGCACATGGCCAATTATATGCACTGTGATTGGCTGAAATATTCTTGGGGCGAGTGACAGAGATGCTTAGGGATTTTTTTTAAACTCATGTGACTAATAAAACGCTTTGTGATTGGTCGAAATAAGCCTACACGTGGAGTATGTTTTGGTCGAAATTTTTAAACACCGTGCTAGCGATCCGTCATGGCTGACTCAAGTGAAGGAAGTGATACTGACGAAGTAATTGGAAAAATAGATCTTTACTGATTTTCAAAATTTTAAAAATGTTTGGTGTTTATTGATTTAAAAAAAAAAAATGCATTTGAAGATTAGGCCCTAGCAAGTCAGTCAAGTTGAAAGCCAAAGAAGTAAGCTGTCAAATGCTTTTTATCTCATGTTTTTATCTGCTACAGAGCCTGAGAAATTAAGGTTTTAGTAAGCGTTGACATATTTTGAAAAACCTCAGGTTTTGAGAGGGGGTTTACAGAAGAGTGTTTAGGCCTGAATGGGTTAATAGCTGCAGCGTAAGTGGAGCTGAAGCAGGCAAGTGATAGCTTGGAAGACAGCTAGCAACCTGCGACAGCACCCGTCTGTCAGTCAAAATGGCCACGCCTTTTTATTATACATAAGTTTAAGTGTTCAAACTAGTTAAATAGGTGAGTTAAATAAAACTAAGCAAAAACATCCCTCAAATAGTTATCACAAATGGTGAAATTAGCCATAGAGGACAAAACCAGGCTGTGTATACCTGCTGAAAAGTTGAGTATTTTAGAATGGAGGTCTATGATTGACTCAGTTTTGGAGCCAGCCTCAAGTGGCCGTTAGAGGAACTGCACTTCAGCTTGTCAATAACCAAGGCAGGCAACTACTAGGGGCCCCAGGACTGACAAAATTTAAACTACAGCTGTGGCCTCTACCTGATGCTAAGTTTTCAATGACAGGAGGAGACCTCTTTATGGGGCTAACCACCTAATACAGCTCTGCACACTCAATCCCGTCACATGCCGTGTGCTTATAGCAAGTTTAGTACAACAGCGGTGTACAATTCAAGTTAAAAAAAGAAAAAAGAATGAGGAAGACGAGAAAACAAAGCAAGACAGTGGTAAGTCAAGCAGAAACGGAATGCTACAAGTCTAGCCTTAATTAATTAGGAGAGACATTTTAATAAACTAGCTTCGACTGTTCTTTCTTTGATGGTGAACATTCATTAACTTACCAAGCAGAGCACTGTGTCCAGCTCTTTTATCAGAGGCTGAGTCTAGAGGGGGCGCCGGCAGCAGGACATGAAACACCGCTGTTGACTTATCAGCTTAGCTAGGAGGCTCAAAGAACGTGCATAACCTAAGGGCTAAAGCATTTACACTTAATCTCAATTTAGCCGCTGTTACCGAAATACATATGGTATCTGCCATTTGTAGAATTTTACCTGTCAGTTGAACACTAGAGGAGTAAAGTAAGGTAATTTGGACAATACTTTTTAACTGGAAACTTTTGTCTAGGGCGCCAATAGACTCACCTGGAGATCATTCGTTGTTCATTCATACTGTTAAAACGTTGTAGCATTACCATTAAAAGAGCATTTTACCAATTGTTGGTAAAATAGTTGTAGCCACCAGACATCTAATCTGAGGTACTGACTCAGTGAGTACCTCTCACTCTTCTTCCTATCTCTGAATTATTTTCACTGATATAATTCTTTATGAGCTCATCTGTGATCATTTATTCCTACAGTAATGCATTTCTACCCCTAGACTGTTAGGGCCGATCAACTCACCATAAACTGACTTGAAAATACTTGCATGCCCAACAACATTAAGGTTTTAACTTGTTTAACATGTTGTGTAAGGCGGTAATTACACCTGTGATCACTCAAATAGAAATTCTGAACATGTCATTGTTCAAAGGTCACATACAAGAGGCAACATTCAGGAGGCATTTTACTTTTCGTAAAATCTTTTGAACTTTATGTTACACTCCCTCACACTGAACTTTAAACAAACTGATACATGGTAACTGGCATGGCACACTGAGGCGTAGTAATCCATGGTTCTTACAAATCTGTAAACTTATTCGACACCCGACCCTCACGTCCAGCCTGGGAAACTGGTCGTAAAGGACAGAGGGAGAGCTCAGCCCCCCAAAAACTGAAAACAGAGAACGGCAGCTGTTGCACTGAAACACCATCACCTCAGGATCAAAGCGCAGTGGCGAGTCGCACAATGATGCCTCTTGTTTCCTGCTCTCTACTGAGAGCAAAGGACTCAAATCCACACATCAACCCACAGCCTTAAAAAAAAAAAAAAGGCAGCAAAATTGAAGGCTGGCTGTGAACGTGCGAAGAAACACATGTGGAGAAAATAGACTGTGAAGGCAGGCTTTGATGGGTTTTGACATTACTGGACACTGAAACCAGATGGATCATTTTCTTTATGAGGCTGCTATCTGTTTTAGGACAGGGTGACCCAAAACTCTTTGCTTAGAGTAGAGTATGTGTTCCATACTGCGGATACACATGGCTTTCATATGGACTCTACAGCACAAAGGAATATGTCAGGCATTGGATGCACACACAACATGTCTAAGGTGAATGTCATTAGAAATGTTTTCAAGTAATAGTAAATGCTCATATAATCTGTATACTGTATACACCGATCAGCCACAATATTAAAACCACTGACAGGAGAAGTAAATAACATTGACCATCTTGTGACAATCCAATGTTCTGCTGGGAAACTTTTGGAACTGGCATTCATATGGATGTTACTTAGACATGTAGCACCCACCTAGACCAGACCAGGCACCCCCACCCCATAGCAATGACACTCCTTGATAGCAGCAGCCATCCCCAGCAGGATGCAGCCTGACACAGACACACACACAAAAACGCTTTAGGAACAACTCAAAAAAACATGAAGAACAGCACAAGGTGTTGACCTGACCTTCAAATTCACTAGATCCCAAACTGATCAAGTATCTGTGGGATGATCCACAGAGGCCCCTCCCCTCAACCCATAGGACCCAAGGGCCCCAACATTCTGTTGCCAGAGACCACAGGACACCCTCAGAAGGCCCATGTCCATTCTCTGATGAGTCACAACTGTTTTGGAGGCACAAGGGAGACCTACACAATATTAGGTGGTTGTAATGTTGTACCTGATCAGTGTGTAAACTTGTTGCATGCCTAAACTAGCCTAAACAGATAGTGACCTGGTGACATTAAGAGAAAGCAGGACCAAAGAGTAGCAGCTCTTGTTGAGTATGCATGTGTCTGCTTAGTAGTTGCAGATCTGGATCAAGTTTAAATCAATCCTACATATGTGGAAACAGTAAACTGGCTTTCATTAATACACAGGATTAGATGTTATAATCCAAGGCAAAACACATTTAGAGGCCCTGTCCAACTGAGAAACTCTAATAAACCTATAGTCATGTGATATGATGCTTACCCTACAATCTAAATAAACTAAGTAAATGCTGCTGGCCCGCTCAGCAGCAGACGCTAACTCAAACCTTGTGGAATATAAGCTAACCAAATGCTGCTGGCTAGCTTAGCCTACAATCTAAATGAACTAAGTAAATGCTGCTGGCTTGTAGGCCCACAGAGCAGCAGAGGATAGTTCGAACCTTGTGAAATATGACCTAACCTAACACTGCTGGCTTGTATGGCCCGCTCAGCAGCTAACCATAGCTACCAAGCAACATAAAGACATCCGGAACCTGTCCTAAACAACAGCAGTATGCAGCATGTCATTGGGGTTTTCAAGTGGGCACCTCCCTTCACCGATGTTTCTTTAAGTTAGGCCCACGACACCTCGAGAAGGCTTAACAGTGAATTCCAGCGTCCTGGAGTCACCCCCCTCCACGCTGCCACTGCAAAACCCTGTTTTCCTCACCATTCTCACCATTAGTATTAGACAACAGACAACAGTGGACTGAACCGCGGACTGAACCACGCAACAAACAAACAATCACGTTTCGCCCCGTTGATGCGGGCTGAAACACAAACCAAATATATACTATATGTATATATAACTACATATATAGAGTGCTTTTCAACCTAACTGGCCGAGTGGCACTAACCGTCACATTCACACTGATACTTTGCATCCAGACCAATTTGGGGTTCGGCGTCTTGCTCAAGGCGATGTGGATGGCAGGAGCATTGTTGTCTACTGCTCTGCCTACTGATCCACATCTGCCACATGGCTGCAAGAGAAACTTAACTCACACTCTAAACATTTAGAGAGCGAAGGTGCAGGCCTTTATGTCTGATGGGTACATCACAATCATCAAATATCTCCTCACACACCCATCTGTCCTTGTCACCTCCCCCTACACTCAAGTCGCCCTTTAAGCTAAGCCGGAAAGCCCAATTCCCGGATTCGCTGAGGCCAGACCAACTGCCAGACGCTCACCATCCCATACTGACAATCACAAAACCGATACTGTCACATAGTTCAGAGGAATTTACAACGGGGGTACCAGAGTGACCACATCCTCATAAGTCATCATCTTCCCTGTAATTCTGCTGCAGATTTATCGGCACTGTGTGTGTGATAAGAAATTAATGAGGGTGATAAAGCAAGTGTGGGCCTCCATGCTTCCTGAGTGATCAAAGGAGCTGCTCAGATGAGTCAGAAGCAGCCTTCGTCCTCACCGTGCAGCACACTCAGCGTTTCCAGAGATCTGACAGCTGGGCTGTTTCATTTTGGGGAAATTTGTCTCATTAAAACAATGCTGCGGAGGAGTCAGCATCCATAACAAAGGACACTTGCATATTCTGGAACTTTTAGACATAAACTATCACACAGACACTAGCAAGTCATTTCTGTTCTAATTTCCAAAAGTCTTGGTCATGATACTGACTTTGCTCCACCCTCACAAACACACACAGGACACACGTTTCCACAATGTGGCACCCAGTCCTCGGCCTCCTGCGTTGGCGGCGGGTGTGGACCCCTGCCATCCACATGTTTTATGACTCCAGCTGACAGTAACTGTAAACACATGCTGCCGCTGCTGCCTTTTTTATGGAGTCAGAGACGAGCTGACTGATACTGTGTGAAATAACAACCAGCTCCTGACTTTAGTTTCAGTCCAACTTCTCAGTGGCTTCTCGGTTGTTTTATCCTGAGCTACTGAATAAAAAAAGCTCTGGGATCCTCCCCATGCCGCACTGCTGGCAAGATAAATCAAATCTCCCTAGCTGACAATGAAAGGTATATATAACTATATGTCGGAATAACAACAAACTCCTTTCACTGAAATGTTCCCACAAAATACAGGGCTGATGTTCCCTTGTTGCATCACGGGAGATGAGTTTTAGGTATTGCAACAGCTCTTTTAATGTTTTCTGCCAATGAAAATACAGAAGCTGAGATTAAATTGAATTATAATCACTTGTAATAAATGATTAATAATATATATAGTGGGTAAATGTCAAAAGGTAAGGCTTTCTTTGTTGTCCATCTCTGAATTCTTGACTTGTCTGTATCTCTGAAGGTATGGACACACCGAACTAAGATAGCCTGTGTCTGGGACCAAGATGCACTTGAACACACCACAAAGAGAACAGCCAATGGCCAGGTAGCACATATGTTTGGCGACACCTGCTTGGAATGAACTCTTGCGGGAAACTGGAAGAGCTACTATTAGCTGGGAGGCTAGGAAGCTAGCAAGAGCTACAAACTGTCAGACAGAGCAGGCCTTTCCTGAATCATGCTGATCTACTGGTCTACAGTTTATTCATTCAAGATGATAATTTCGTTGTGAAAATGTATGTGTAATTGAATGTTCAGATTAGATAAAGATGCAGTATGAGAAAAGCCTCTTGTATGTGACCTTTGAACGTTGTCATTTTGTTGACTTTTGTCACACCTATTTCTCTTCTCATGCCAATCAGAGAGCTCTCTGTCAGGGGTCCAGCTAGTGCCAAAGACGTCTGACACATCGGGAAAAAAACAGACCCACATACACTCACCAATGGACGGAAACTGGTAAACAGACGACCATTGGCTTGGTTTGTCACCGCCCTTGGCTTCAAACCCATCCACGACAACTGAAGTCATAAATGTGTCATTGACAGCGGAATGCTCTATAACCACCACAAGGAAATTGTGTACTCGTTGCGGACTTTTTTCAGGTGTAGACAAATACGCATTTTGTCTTCTCGTGAGTATCTCTGTGTGCAGTATGGTATTGATTGAGTCAAAATAGACCAGAGTGTGACTGTGTTCATGGTAATAAAGGCAAATGTCATCCAGTGCAACAGTATGGCTCACAGATGTGTATTAAACAGTTCTTTTTTTAAAACAATGGAGCTCTATAATGCCAGAGCGTAAGATACATCAGGCTTTGGATGCACACACAATATCTATCAAGGTGTATTCAGGCAGAATTAAGCATTCTAATTGAGTAGAAAAGCAGACTAATGAAATGCATGTGTGCTTTTATTATTGATGATGCACAAAGCCTTCTCCAGTACATCCCAAAGATTCTCAATGGGGTTAAGGTCTGGACTCTGTGGTGGCCAATCCATGTGCGAAAATTATGTCTCATGCTCCCTGAACCACTCTTTCCCAATTTGAGCCCCATGAATCCTGGCATTGTCATCTTGGAATATGCCCGTGCCATCAGGGAAGAAAAAATCCATTGATGGAATAACCTGGTCATTCAGTATATTCAGGTAGTCAGCTGACCTCATTCTTTGGACACATAATGTTGCTGAACCTAGAACTGAGCAACTGCAGCAACCCCAGATCATAGCACTGCCCCCACAGGCTTGTACAGTAGGCACTAGGCATGATGGGTGCATCACTTCATCTGCCTCTCTTCTTACCCTGATGCCCCCATCACTCTGGAACAGGGTCAATCTGGACTCATCAGACCACATGACCTTCTTCCATTGCTCCAGAGTTCAATCTTTATGCTCCCTAGCAAATTTTTTATTAATTATCCAATAGGAGACTCGTACCTATTCGCTTAGTTAAATCCAGGTGACGACGTCTTTGGTCAGACAGTCAGTTAGAGCTCATGTCATGGCTGTCACTGAGCTTATCTTTGAACTTTACTTTCTGATGGGAGATTGGGGAGGCTGCACTGGGGTATTGGTGGAACTTTCCAAAACTGTCAAGCCCAACAATCACGGCTTTGACAGTCATTCAGAGGAAAGAAAGGAGAAGAGGTTCGAACTTGTTCTTTGTGCTAACCAAACAAATGTTCAAGAGTCTGCCTCCTACACAGTCTACGCCACTCTGGCCAGGCTTCCTACATCTGACAAAATCACTTACAGAAGGTGATGGCTAACTTCCCACATTTTATGTGTACAATAGCGTGAATAGTTTTGAATAATTCCGAATCAGAGCATTTACAGCCTCACCGTAAAAATCCAAATGCTTGAAACCAGACTCCTTTTTCTCTGGAGGATGTTGGGGATTTCTTTAGCTGCATAACGTTCGAATGAAGCAGTCTGCTCCGTTCATGTTATACTGCTGCCCTGTCCTCTTATATCCAGCTCTTCACCCTGTCAGCCCTGATTCTGATCGCGTTTCACAAAAGCAAAGAGTGGACAAGCTGCTTCTTTATTACACTGCCCGCCTCAGCTCGGCTCATGGCCCTCTGCTACAGGGAGGGCCACAGTTAAATATCGATCAGAGGCCTCGGCTGACCGCTGCACAGATAAGAGTAACTAAATGATGGATCTTTCAATAGCATCCCCGAAGAGGTCTTTTAAAACAGATCTCTGCTGTCTTCCAGCCAGAACTAAGTGCCGGCTATGGCCTCAGGGATGTTCACTCTTATCTATGATGTATCAAGCTGTATTCGTGACTGCTAGCAAAGTGCTATGGCCTGTGTTCCAGCGCCCCGGGTAATGTTCTCGCTGGCTGTTCGAGCTGCAGACGTGTTCCTCAGATCTGCCTTTTTCCCTCCCTCCTGCTCCTCCTCCTCCTCCACCCTCCCCCTCTCTACCTGTCAAACACCGCATGCTCTCCCGCTACCAGCCAACACAAATGCCTGGTTGGTGTTGATGGATGGAGACAGCTGTAGTCGAAATACGAAACGTGCGAGCACGGTGCACTCACGCACACACAGAGCAGACTGTTTATAGAGGGTGCAACGAGAGACGGGGAGGAGATTAACGACTTCACTTCCCAATTAGCCCACTCAGCAGGAGAGGAAATGGCTCTAACTGGCCTTCTGCTTCCCTTCTTGAGCCCGTGTTATCCCTGAACAAGCAGGAGTGTGTCGACTGTCTGATCTAACCCTAAGTGTTGGGCACTGCTCCCTGGCTGCCTCGTGTCGCCGTCGCTTGCTGTTCATGCAACACCTCTTTAGAGCCAGACATTGGTCCGGCTCTGGGATGATCCACAGAATCCCCTCCCCCCAACCCATAGGACCCAAAGGCCCCCACTAACAACATTCTGTTGCACGACAGGACACCCTTAGAAGGCCCATGTCTATTGGAGGCACAAGGGAGACCTACATAATATTAGGAAGGTGGTCATAATGTTATGCCTGGCTGGTGTAGATAGCATTTCTTTGTACTAACAGAACAAATGTTCAGTAGTCTGCCTCCTACACAATCTACACCACTCTGGCCTGGCTTCTCACACTTGATAAGATCTCTTACAGGTATCTCCCGTTAGCAATTTCAAAGACAGCAGTCTTTCTGTTATAGCAGGAGAAGCAGACGTACATTAAGCACCAACAATAATAGAGTCACTAATAATATCCCAGTAAGTCAATGAACCAGCATGTAGCATAGCAGCACCTTGGAAATGGCACAACTAAACATATTCAAGTCCTTAGTAAAGTCATTAATTAAGCCTGTGCTCTTCGTGCTATGACAAGCCAGAGCAGCTGACAGGAAAAAGGCCTTATTAGCAGTTGTGTAGCGGTGTCATGGTAAATTGGTATGCGCTGGCTTTCATCCCTTGGGAGTAAACAATGCTGGCTTGTTAAAGGAGCCTGAATTCTCAGCACGTGTCGAGGCAACAGCCAGACAAGGTGAATTGATTTGCAATATCCCCGTGGTGCTTAGACCACCGGTGTAACGTCATTAACTAACGCTACAGCCCCATTGTTTCTTTTGTTAAATATCGTGCTTTGGTGTGCTCGATTTAGATGTTGCGTGAGCGCAGGATGAGCTGGTGATTGGGGATGGGGGTGGGGGGGCATGCTAACAGACAAAACACAAGCAAAGCAAGAAAACGCCTTTGTCAATTTGACAACACAAGCGCTGTAAATATTGAACCTGGCTTGGATGTGCTTGTTGTTAAAAGGTTTTTTGACTCTTGCTACACATCACTGGTGTCTGAAATACGCTTTTTTTTGTTTGGACAGGCTTTATGTGGTGATGTACAGAAATGTAACAGTGACGTAGTCATACACGTCATCTGCGTACCGTGGAGTTGAATTTGTTCAAAAATAGCTCTCATTGGTTGTGGGACCATCCAGTTGCGTTGAGAAGTATTTTTTTCTGTGTATCGGTTGAAACACGGCCCTAATAAAATCCAAATGGTGTATTATCAGAATATGAGTATGGTTAAACCAGGCTAGTAGTTTCTGTTTTGTGTCACTATCCCTCCACCCAACATCAGTAGGGAAAGTCCATCATGGGAAAAATCCATTCATTTGCATCATTCACATGAGCATCTGCCTATTCCTTTAAGGGAGATTTGCAAAATGTTGAATCTCTCCCTTACTACGGTAATTTATTTCGCAAAAATCATGCGCATTTGCTATTCCATCCAGGTATAACAGGGTTTTATGCAGTGTTTATTTCATGAGAAGAAGATCCGTCAGAAATAAACCTGACACGGCACTGCAGGTCAGACAGCGAGCTGAGGTTAGTTTCATAATCAGCAGCTAGACAGGAACTTTCCAGGTGCAGCTCAACTTAGTTGAAAGTTTACACTGAGGAGGAGGAGCAGCAGCAGCAGCAGCAGCAGCAGCAGCAGCTCTTGTCAGGGGCCAGGGCCTGTGATCAGAAGGGATGGGGGGGAGATTGAGGCAGTGCTAAAATCCACCCTGCCTAGAGGTTGGTATACTCCATATACAGTGCATGCCTCTCTTTCTCTGCCTGCCTGCTGCTGCTGTTGCTGCTGTCACCGTGAAGAGAAGACCCATGCGGCTAATAAGGAATGGATACAAGAACATTACAGTATTAAATTGAAGCAGCAAGCAAAGTCATTTTAGTCTACATCAAACTGCATCTGCTGCTCTGCTGCTAACACCCTGGGTGCTCCTCCCTACCAGACTAGCCACAACTGTTCCTACTGCTGTAACAACTTGACGCCATTCATTTAAAGGAGTGAGTAATCTGAAGGGCCTGGTGGTTTCATTTAACAGTGCAAATTATTAATTTGAGGGAACAAATTGCTGCTTTGTGCATACCAATTATCAAAAATGGCACCCTTGATACCTGGTGGGCTGGGTAGTTTTCAGTCTCTCCGCCTCGCCTTGATAATTAATTAAAAAAAGATGAGATGAAAAGAGCTGTAAAATAGACATAACAGTGCTTTGACTGCTGGCTGACAGATTTGTTGGTGGCTTCGTACCTATTTGTGTGACTCTACCTACATGTAGTGGCAAAGTTACAGAGCACTGAGATTATAAATAAAAATGAATAAAAATGACTCATTTAACGGCGCTGCTCTGTTTTCTGCTGAACTCCCTCCATCACGTCTTCTTTCCTGTTTTCCTCCTCTCCTCCCCGTGGGTATTCCCCCACCTCGCGAGGATCCCAGCCGCCTATGTGCTGTCTGCCTGACGGTGCTCAGCCAAGCCCCGGCCTTGTCTACCTCGCCTCCGGTTGCCATAGAAACGGACGGCCGTGGAAAAAAAAGCGAGCAGATAGTCTGGGAAAGGGACAGCGGTAGTCGGCCACGCCACGCGGGGAGACAGCTGCTAGAACAAAACGAAAGAAGAAGCGAGTTTGAAGATGGTTTATGTTATCGGAGGAACCAAAGAAAATGTTGTTTCACGCTGGTGGGGTCGGCTCTATGGGGGGGGGGGGTGTCAGACCCCAATATTTCTGCTGGTGTTAGAACATTAAGGCGAGAAGTAATAACAGTAAAAACTGGATACATTAGTCACGCCGCGTCCCCAAAGTCATTAAAAAAACACCCCTTTTCAGCAAATAATCCAAACGCTGGGAGACGTGCAAAAACTACAAGTGCGGTTTAAAAGTTCCGTGTGCACTCAGGCTTGTTTTTGTCACTTTACTGCGAAGACGGGGCCAATTAGGAGGAAGAGGGCCGCTTAAAACCAAGTGGCTGTGTCAGATTCTTTGCATTTCCAGCGTCTCGAACTTGACTCACTGTGACCTGACAAAAAAAATAAAACTACTAGGCTGTTTTGGATTTGAAAGAGCCATGAGAAACTGAAAGGGTAATAGACAAAATTGTTTGCTTAGATTGTGTATACATATAGTATATCACTGTTGAAATGATTTGAAGTCATAATTGACATAAGCTTTCTCAAACTTTTGCATTAGTCCACTGAATAGTAAAGAGGCGTAACTCCAAAGACATAAAGCTATAGAAGAAGACACAGTGCAGCTTAAACGCTCTTAACGTGAAGCCAAGATCATGTTTTGCATGACTGCAGAGACCAAAAGTTTCCCAAATTAAATGAGATAAATGAGATACACTGACACATGATAAAAGATTATCCATCCATCAATCTATCCATCCATCCTCTTCTGTTTATTCGATGACAGGTCGCGGTGGCAACAGGCCGAGCAAGGAATTCCAGGCGTCCCTCTCCCCGGCAACACATTCCAGCTCCTCCTAGGGGGGTCCCGGGGCGTTCCCATGCCAGACAGGATCCAGCGAATACCGGGTCTACCCTGGGATCCCCTCCCAGCTGGCCGTGTATGATAAAACTTTCAAAGGGAGGCGCCCAGGAGGCATCCTCACCAGATGTCTAAATCATGTCCAAACAACGAATAAAACCGAAAATAAAAAGACAAAATATCAACTTTTTTTAGAATAAGAGTTTTAATCTGTGACCAAAATGAGTGTTATGGAATAAAACTGCCGAATCCAAATAAAAATTTCTTTGCGATGAAGACAAATAAAGCCAAGTCTATCACATTATTGGTAAGTATTCAGTATTTTACATTATAAACTTGCTCAAAATTGCTATGAATGGAGTAAAGTCTGCAAGCGAGTTCAGGCATGTGACATACCTTACACTCCACTTCATCTGCCTCATACCATACCTCCCTCCATCCCATGGTGGCTTATTTAAGCTGAAAAACGTCACATTACTTCCTCAACAGCGTAGTCATACATCTGAGCACCATGGAATTGAATTTGTCAACAACAAAATACTGATGCCGAATGTTCAAATTCCACTATCGCATCTGTCGTAAAAGACGTTGACAGTGAAATAACTTTAAAGTACAAACAGGTTACAGTGAGTAAGCCATTGTCGCTCACCTTGCAGAGGTATTTCTTCTCTGTATTGGTTGAAACTGGCTCCATAATGAAATCCAAATGCAGTGTTAGCAGACTCGTATTCTGACAATGAAGGCTCACTTAGGGTACTGCGGGACATAGATGACATAACCAACACCGGCGCGAGCCCTTGTGAGCCCTTGTCAGTCTGGCTTGCCCGTTTGTTGGCCCGTCTTTTTTGCCAGCCGGGTTAATTTTTGTTTCTACTTCCTGCGACACTTTCAACAATGGCAACTAAAATTTCGCCGAAATTATGACTAAGACGTGTCATACAAAGTCATACAAATGTTAGTATCTCCAATCCTCCTCATTTACCCTTGCCTCAATGTGTTCCATCTTTATTTATCCAAAGCAATCAATTCCAAAATTGCAGAGATGGAGAAGCAGCCAGAAATACTGAAGCAGAAATACGCTACTACCAAGCAGACAGCTCTTGTGGTGATGCGTAGTTACATTTCTGGGGAGATGTACAACAGGCTATGGCGCTAGGGTGTGCGTAGGGTCTGTGTTGACACCGTTTGGGAATTTTTTTCAAATTCCCAATAAATGCAATTTTGTAGGTATTGTGTAGTAAGAAGTGGTTGAAAGTTGAATGTATCATTCAAAGATCATTCATTTAAGCAAATAATCAGTAGTAGCACAATAGTCAGTAGCACAATGAACTTTACAGAAACGTAGCTAACCTTAGTGTTTTCTTACAGTGTATTAATGAAGACAGCAGGAATGTGCGGGAGACAAGAAGCCTGACTGATTCCATCTTCAGTTACCTGATAATAAGAACAAATGGCTGCTGACTGTAGCTTGTTACTCTCTTCCACAACGCCAAACCTAAAAAAGCAGAACTCTTGTGGGGCAGTGTTTACACAGCCGGGGTCGCTGCCAGAAAGGTGTAAACCTGTTGCGTCGACTCTCAGTCCTGACATCCTTCTACAGATGTGTGGTGGAGAGCGTCCTGTGCTCTTGCATCACTGTGTGGCACGGCAGCTGCTCTGCAGCAGAGAAGAAAGCTCTGCAGAGGGTGGTGAAAGCTGCACAGAAGACTGTGGGACACAGTCTATCCACCACCACGGACATTTACACCTCCAGATGCAGGAAAAGGGCCACCTGCATCAGGAAAGACCCCACTCACCGCGCACACACACTGTTCGTCCCGTTCCCCTCAGGCAGGAGGCTACGGAGCATTAAGAGCAGGACCACCAGACTGAGGAACAGCTTCTTCCCGGAGGCTGTGAGACTGTCGAACGCTGAAAGACCTCCGTAGCCCCCATCCCCCTGCCGCCCCTCCAACAGCCACCCACGGACACACCTGCACAGATTGCAGTTTGTTTTGCACTGTCACTTTAACTCCATTTGCACACTACCTCAATTCATTGCTGTTAAATTCTATGTTGATACTTTTTACCGCCTATATTTATACTTTTTTTTTTATACCTGCTATTTTGTATAATACTTGGAAAGCTAATTTTATTCTATATTCTATATTTATACTTTTGTTTTTTTGTTTCTTTACTTATGGCTTGAATCGGGACCAGAGTAACCAATTTCGTTCCTTCCCATGTACCAACATGTGTCGTAATGACAATAAAGAATCCTTGAATCCTTGAATCCTTGATTTGTTTTTTGTTTTTTAGCGACCTGCCAGAGTGGTTCATAGTGAAAGGATTGGCAGCAAAGTTTGGCCTTAAAGCATCACATGTGAAGATAAGTTTTGCGTAACATAAATGTTCAGATAGGGATGGATGACCTGATTATGTTGGTTTTAGCGTTGGCAGAAAGCACACGACAAAGCAGATTATCCCAAAAGTGGCTACAAAACAGGCTACATACAGAGCACAGACTTGTGTATTAATTAAAGCCAAGCGTCTGTTGGGTTTACAGAAAGGTGCTAGATAGCAGCTAGGTGTTACAAGTCACTCTCATTCATAAACGCAGCAAACAGCAGCAGAGACTCATCAGAGTCTCTTTCGCTACACATTTGTTATGCAACCACGCAAGTCTATTTAGGGCATCTTCAGAGGGATTTGATCATCAATAATGAATGGCTCGCCCCTGTTTCAGAGTGCGTTGGTTTAATTTTGATCACACGCTCACAGTGAGGAGTGAGGCTGTAGCCCGAGAGCTCATTTAAAAAAACACCGGCTGTATTACATAGTAGTAGGGCCCAGGGTGTGCACAAACACAACATCCTCCATGGAGCGCTGTTTACAATGTGTCACTGTGTGATGTAGCTGTCACTCGTCCTGTTTGTATGTCTTTATTTTACACCGTTATATTACATGATCACAGAAATAAACAGCACTCCACACTACCATCCTTACACTGTATTTCCAGCCACATAAGTTAAGCGAATAAAGTTTCACGCAGTGATCCAGATTTTAGTATGTGTCCCTCAGGGATCAGTTTAAGGACCCTTCAGATATTTCTGTGTTGATAGACATGTAGAAACGGCTTCAGAGGAGGTGATAAATTATGCATGCCGTATATGCGTGCCGACTGCGCTACAGACTACATCTTAGCGTGTCTCGGGCTCCCAAATGTTTCAAATTTTGAGAGAAAAACGCCATAACCGTTTAGAGTCATTACGGTTTCAAAAGATTACAGCATGTGGAAAAAGAAAAAAGGGTTCTGGATTTATCCAAGGATGTAAAAGTGAGCAGAAGCTCCTCCGCGTTTCCCTGAGTTTAAAGCAGCGTGAAATGTGTCTTTGTTCGAGGATTTTGGAGCGGTGGCTGGAAATGTGACTCAGGCAGGTTGAGGGAGGATAAATTGGTTTGTTACCGTGGATTTCCTCCCCGGACGTGTTTAGAAATGTTGTTGATTGTGTCAGCAGCGATAAGTGATGTTTGAATGTTTTTTTTTTTAAACACTTATGAGGAGAGCCTTGCTGCTTTCTTACCTCCCTCCTCTATGTTTAAAACATGACGCATATGATGAAGCATCTGCTACAGCTGATGATGCGCATGTTCCTCATGATATATATTTTTGCACTGATCTCGTGACATTTCTTGAGGCGTGAAATTTGCTGCAGACATTTATATCCGCAAATGGGTGAATTGTTAATTACTTTGTTGATCCCTTATATTTAATTTGTTCTAGGACATTTCTTTGTCCAGAAATTTGTTTAAGTGGCCATATATTTTGCAATGCTAGCACGCTGTACTAAACTAAGATGATCAACGTAAACACGACAACTGCTTAGCATCCGCATGTTAGCATTGTCACTGTGACTTGCTAGCAGGCAGATGTTAGCTTTTAGGCAGCACCAGTCTGCTAGCATGGCAGCTAGTGCTCACTTCACCAAGTGTTATGCAATTATAGACCGATCAGGCGTAACACTATGACCACTGACAAGAGAAGTGAATAACACTGACCATCTTGTAACAAATTCACTAGATCCCAAACTGATCAAGTATCTGTGGGATGATCCACAGAGGCCCCTCCCCCTCAACCCATAGGACCCAAAGGCCCCCACTAACAACATTCTGTTGCCAGACACCACAGGACACCCTCAGAAGGCCCATGTCCATTCTCTGATGAGTCACAACTGTTTTGGAGGCACAAGGGAGACCTACACAATATTAGGAAGGTGGTCATAATGTTATGCCTGATTTTCCTTCTACTTATTCATTAAACGTGATGTATTATTGTCGTGACAGTTCTCTCATTGTCCCATTTTTTACAAACCAATCAAATTTAATAATACGGTGTACTATAAATGTTTTATAGTAAATAATATAGTTTACCATTACTTGAAAAAAAACTGATGGAAGGCAACAGATTGCAAAGAAATCGTTCAACTAACAGTTGCTTGGAGCCCGAGGTGTAATGGGAGCTACAGGAAATTGTTCCTCCATGGCTCCTTGTGTGCAAGAACAGTACAGGAGACATGCTGTAAAGCCTGGAGTTCATTTTAAATAATATGATTACATGGGTTCAACTCAGAGCTGTTTTGCAATACTGAAACCACTCTCTATTAATGCAATAAAACTCTCTTGTCACAAATGCAAGTACAAAGTAGGTTTAACCATATAACATGTCATTTTAACTACAACCATGTTTTTGGCTGCATAATTCTTGCAAGTCCAGCATTCGCTCTCATTTTTGTTCTGTTTTTTTTCAGGCAACTGCTTGGATCCCCAGGCCAGTAGGGGGTTGACCTAGGGCTGACAAACTTGTACGTAACAGACAGAGACAACCAGTTCAAAATGTTAATTATATATCTGGGCCTGAAAATAGAAAGAAAGAAGAGGAGAAAAGAAAACAGCGGTAAGTGACGCAGATAGGCATCATTCATTTATAAATAAGAAGTTTCAAACTTCTTATTTGAAGTTTTAACTTTCTTAACTTATATTTGGAACATTTCAAACATTTTGGTTGGTATGGTTGTTTTATCCCCAAACATGATCCTTTTTATGACCTTATTATTTTGCCTTTTGGCTAGGAAAAAAATAAATAAATAAATGTTTTGGTTCTTGCTCAGGCAAAGAGACTGAAAAACAAATGTTTGTGTACTTTGAATATATATAATGAAATTATAATGAACTATTAATAATATTATACAATGTATAATAAAGTACAAAGTATTTATATGTTGCTTCAATGAAGTAAATATTCATATTAAAATATCAGTAGCAATATAAAATATATTCTTACAGTAACCTTTTCAAAATGACCAAAGATTTCCCCACATAAAACTGGGAAGCCATATTGGAAACGACTGCCAAAAGCCTGCTATTGACTGCAGTGCATGAATAAATCCACCAGGGGGCAGATGACCAGTATACAACAGGTTATTTAGTATTGACTATGAGGGTGATGCAAAGGTCCAAGAAACTCCTGTATCAAATATGATATGATTATGGGGGAGAAACATTTCAATAAAATAACTTCCACTAGCATTACATTATTTCATTTGTTCCTCCTTAGACGACTAACATTAGTTGACTTAGCTAGCGGAGCAGTGTTCCCAGCTCTGTTGTCCATGGCTAGTGTGTGCTCCACCAGCGGGAGCTTATCTCCACTGTGGAGTAAATAAAGGATTATGTAATCTTATTTTAACTTAAGCTAATAGTAAGTACAATATTTACAATATTTACAATTAATCAACTCAATCAACTAAATCAACCCTCAACTTAGATGCAGTTATACACAGGGTGCCATTTGAGTTTTACATGTCCTTTTAAAAGACAGAGGGGGAAAATAAGGTAATTTGGAATGTGAAGGTCCTCAGTCATCCAGGTCACCGTATAGCCCAAAAAAAGAACAAATGGACTGGTGGGGAGTTGGGGTTTAAATAGAAGCATCTGTGGGTGTAGCCCATGTGTCTGTTAATGACCAGATACTTCTCCAATGAATAGTACTCTAACGACTTCCAGTCTCAAGGTCTCTGCTCCTTGAGATTGGAGCCTCTGACAGATAATGGGTATTTAACTGTTAACTGGACATTTTTGCCTAGGGCCCCAACAGACTCCAGAATCGCTCGTGTACAACAGGTTTATCAGAACTTTTCAACAGCTGCCTGCTGCTGCAGGAAGCATAATGAAAGCTGCGGGAATGAACCCAAACAATAAGAGTGTTTGTCTTGAAAACAAAAGTGAACTGACAGATGCCAAAATGCTCTAAGGGGAAGTGGAGACTCTGTTGCTTCATCAGTGTGAACGCTGACATTCACGTCATACATAGTGGTTTTAACCCATTGTTCACACAGTGTAAGGACATCGAGCAGTGCATCTTACTCTTGGTTACCGCTGCTCTCCCTGTTTGACAGCCATTTCTAATGTTCTACACAGGTGGCTTCGACTCTTCCCTTTTGTCACACTGCACTGGGTGCTCCGGCTTGCCATCCAACCGTTCAGTGCAATTAGAGACTTAATGACACACTCTGGTTCAAAACAGGCAAAATCAAACTACTGAGGGTTTACCGAGCAGACTCCGCTCTAGCTACAACTCAATCTACGGCAGCAGCCCTCACAGTGACAATCACAACATTTAAATGCAGTCTACAGAACATTTATAAATGTGACAGTATCGTTCCTGGGAGGAAAATGCATGTACCTGTCTATGAGAGGGAACGATAGAATATTAAACAGTAGGGGGTAACAGAGTGAGAGGGAGAGAGGGGAGGGAATACCGCAGGGGCGGGGGGACGGGATGACAGAAAGAGGAAGTGATGAAGTGTGTTGGATTACAGGGTGACATTGAAAGAAGCCTCTCTGTCCCTTTTTTCTCCATCCCTCTCTTCCACTATTCACTCACAGCACGCTCTTCACTCCCCACACACACCATCCTTCTCCCTCCAAAGACCCTCACCTCCCGTATTTCCTCCACCTCAATCCCCCCCCCCCCCCCCCCCCCGCCTGTGAGGATCCCCCGGCCGCCTGGTGGCATTGCATGAGCGCCCGTCAGCGCTCTGGGGTGTCACAAACATTTTCCCAAGGCGAGCGTGAATGAGATCATTGTCCTTCGGAGGGGAGGGGGGAAGGGGGGGGGGGGGGGGGGAGGAGAGAAAAGAGGTGGAATGAAAATGATATGAGAGCTGACAGGACATGGGAGGAAAGGAGGAGACAGGAGAGGAAATGAAAGGAGAAACAATGAGGGGGGACAAAACGGGAGAGGAAAAAGAGGGCAAGAGGAGAAAAATGACATGGCTGATAAGACGGAGATAAATACAGGAATAAAGATTTGAGTGAAGGACGGAATAAAGAGAACAGGATCAGAAATCAGAAAGAGCAGGAAGAAGAACAAGATGCAAAAAAAAGAAAGAAAGAGGTAGGACAACAAGGCAAAACAGAAGAATGACTGGAAAGTCGAGGAAGATTACGGGTAGAAAAGACGGTGAGAGGGTTGTGTGAGAAAGGGAGACGCCGTTGAAAAGAAAGAAAACAAAAGGAGCCACAAGAGACTGCTCGGATGAAAAATAAAAAAATGAAGACTGGCATTATTTTGAGGAGAATGGGGGGGGGGGGGGGGGGCAGGTGTAAAGTTAAAGGACAAAAAAAGAAAAGAAAGATAAAAGGACACGGAGGAGAGGTGTAAAGATGAGGAAGACACTGGAAGAGAAACCTAACCAATGCATTGGTAACAAATTGCTGTTACATAGCTAGTTAGCCAGACAACTATCAGTTACTAGCGGTCTGACGTCCTTAGTCGTCAGATGTATTCATTGCTGACTAGTCTCACTAGGAAAAATGCCTGCATTTAGAGGATGGGCCTTCATTCAACAAAAAAGTCAAGAGATGTAATGGCCGAGAAGCCAGCCCCAACTTCCCCCACCCACAGTTTTTGGGGGGTGCTCCAGCAAAAACCTGCCGGGTCAATCGAATCGTTTGCGTGGGCTTTATGTGGTGATAAAGAGCAACAGCAAAGTAGTCATAGACGTCATCTGAGCTTCATGAAGTTGAAGTTGTTCACAACAAAACAACTCTAATTGGTTATATGACTAACCAATTGCAATCGTTTGACACAGATCTCATAATAAAATCCAAATGGTAAGTTACCAGACTCATATTCTAATAAGAATTAAGTTATTAATGTAATATTCTTTTGGCGACAAAGTACGCACATTACATCTGGGTTTTGACTATAGTCTTCAACACGCCCCATTCCTTTCTAGAACTGTTGCTGTGCTTACCATTATTATCCTGTTGGAAGCCCCACTTCTGGTCCAATGTAAGCTGTTGGACAGATGGTCTCACATGATCCAGAATTCATAGCTGAATGAATGACTGCAAGCTGTCAAGCAGTCCCTGAGGCTCTGAAGCAACTATAACATTTTCCCCGCCTTGCTCCACGGTTGCTGTAAGGTTCTTCTCCTAAAAAGCTGTCCTTGGTCTGCACCAAACTTGTCAACTGTTGCTGTGACCAAACAAGTCTATGTTTGGACCCGTCTGTCCGGAGAACTCTATTCTATTATAAAAGGCCTGGTCTTTGCCTATATGTTTTCCCGGCACTCCTTCCATGCAGGTCAAACATGTGAAATTATTGTAGACGCAGCACTCTGATATCAATAGTTCCAGAGGTACCTGCGGATGCTGTCATGGAATTTTGGGGTTCTTAGAGACTTCTTTTTGCTGAGCTGAATTTGGAGATAGCTGTTGGCCAGACTCATGGATCTCAACAACCTTTTTTTCTGAAGGTTTGAGAGACTCTTGAGGTCTTGGCAGAATGACACCACTTACTTCAATAACATTAATAACTGTAGACCCAACATGTCAGAGGTTTAATAGGACAGGTTCCACATGTCTGGCTCAGATCGTTGGCACCTTATCTGGAAACCTTGATTCTAAATTTCTGGATTTGAAGGTGCGATTAATGTAGCGTACATGGATACTTACTCTTTCGTTGTAACTGGCCCTGTCCTGTCTTTATTTAAATTTGAAAAAGGACTACAAAGTACCACTTCTCTGTAGACACCGTTTTAAATGTGTCAAATGTAAAGATGGAGGCGGTCATTAAAGCTGGCCAACAAACCCATTTGCACGATACGGTTTCAACAGATACTACTTTGTTGAATGTAAACAGGGAGTGGGGGGGAAAAAAAATGAATCTCTCTGAAACCAGTATTCAACAGCAGGATGTTGGAAGCAATGTGTCATGTGAATGTTAAACACACCGCCAGGTTGAAATAACAGAACCACCCATATCAGATGCCACAGCAAATAAAGAGCTTAATCTACTGCACTGACCTTCTGTGTTGTCTTTGCCAATGGAAGCGTGTCATTGTTCCAATTATCAGATGACTGGCTGAAGGGAGGCGCTATCAGTCGTGAGCGTTACAGCAAAGCTCCACCCGCAAAGCATTCTCAACTGCTGGTTACAAAGAGACATGTCCCTGAGAGGCAGGGTTCTGCTCGGAAAGGCAGAGAGTATACCTGCAGTATGTGTCTAATCTGAGCTGCTCTGTTATTATCCGTTCATAGGCGTGAATCTATTGATAGGATGCCAAGTCATTTCTCAAGGAAAAACAAAACCCACTAGATGCAAACACCTTCAACGAGGGTGGCTCCTTTTATTTTCCCTCAGCTTGCGCAACAGTAATTTGGTTCAAATTGCTCCAAACAAAAAGGTTCAGTTTCATCTCTCCTCACTTCTTTACTTTTCACACACTGAAAAGTGAGACTAGCAGCAATGTGGTGACAAGACACCACGAAATGTTCCTGAAAATCAGCGAGTTGTAGCAATGACAAGCAGTGGGCTAATGTCAACTTTGAGCACCTGAGGTGACTGGTGCGGCTGATTGACATATGATGTAAACACAGAGATCCCCCAACAATGAGGCCCCGTTCAGACCAATAACATCGGTCATGGGGAATCCGTTCACAAGCGAAAAGTACACGTGTGAACACACCCAGGACGCATTGAGAACGCATTTGAGAGATCTGATCTCAGACCACATCTGGAGGTGGTATGAGTCGCATTTGCCCACATTCCTTTGCTGGGTCCTGAATCACAATATAGACCTCCTTCTCAACATGGGTCATCTTGCGTAAGCAGGGTTTTGCCTCATTCATTCAGAAAAAAAAAAAACATACAACCTGCTATTTTAAATAAAGCACCATAAGTTCATTAATAACGGGAGTATTTTAAAATATTCTGATCTTGTAGCTTTTAACTAATCAAATAATAAATAAGTCGAATCAAGAATTAACAAATAAAATGATTGAATATAAAGTACACTGTGTATGATTCTGTCATTAGAAAACATATTGGTATGTGGTAAATTATGGATGTGACCATGTGATGGAGCTAAGTATTTCCTCTCGTGTTTTTATTTACCTTTAAAAGTCAAATTGTAAAAGAGATTACAGTTTGTATTGAACCTTCCAGGGTTGGAGTTATAATCTGAGTTTGTGCAGGTCTCTTGAAATAACAATCAGGGTGGAGATCATTAAATAATAACTTAACGTACAAAAAACAGTGCTGTTCGTGGTTCTGAAACAGCAGAAAAAATCCCTTAGAGACAGTAGCTGTTATAATATTCTACTGTGCCTCAAATGATATCGGTGTTTATTTGCAAACCGAGCACGAAACTGAGATCTGATCTGGGGAGCTGGCTGGAGACGCATGTGGAGCCGCATGTTAATGTGAACACAGGCCCTTAAAGATGGCCACTCGCGACTGGATTGCGGAGGTCGGATTATTTATTTTTTTTGCCGAGGTATGAACAGGGCCTTTGGTTTCCACCACCAAATTTAACAGCTGATAGAAGGCTGTGAAAGTCCGGTGAACACAGACGGAGCGTCGACAGCATTTTCTTTTCAGATAGAGTGGTGACCGTGCTCCATACATACATTAGACATATTTTACGGGCTGCTTGTTTCACTCTGAAACATCTGGGGTGCAAAATACACAAGATACCTAGGAAAGCATAGCCCGGAACACCCTTGGATACTGATTCACAAGCACAATTTTTCTCAAGCACAATGTGTCCTTTGGAACAGTATGTATGCAACAGGAAGTCATTATTTCCTGATAAATGGTTAGTTAAATTATTCAGTGTCAATAAGGTTGAACTTGTGTTTCTGTTAATTAAGGTAGGAGCACTAGAATAAGGGCCCCTATACTTGCAGTAATTTGTTGGGAGGAATGTTTGGTTCTAACTCTTGCTTGGTAATAACCAAAAATGTCGACATCGTGTTAAAAACATGCTAAATAAACAAGACATTATTGGAAAACGCTGGACTCTGTACCTGATAGAAAGTGATCGCTACACAAGAGAAATCCGTTTCTTGAGGGATCCCACATCACCGTTTTCTCGTTCCTGCTTCTTAAGCGCTTTATTGCAATAATCCACATCTGCCGTCTTGCAGGATCTATAAAACAATTTCCACTTTGCTTGTCCCCGACTATGCTGACATCCTGGGGCTCAAGAGCTGTTGTTGGTTGCTGCAGTTGTCAACCCAGTGGTAATTAGCAAAGCTTTCCTGCCAATATGGCGGTGTTGTGATTGCTGGTGCAGGGTGACGTCAGCTACCGGAGCTCTATTAGTTGCTTCACTTCACACTTCATAACGCACCACATTTAATAGTCGGTAACGGCAGTAGCGGCAGTAGCAGCAGTAGCAGCAGTAGCAGCGGCGTTACCGACGTCGGTAACAGCGTTGTAACGATGGAAATAGTAATTAGTTAGATTACCCGTTACTGAAAAAAATAATGCCATTAGTAACGCTTCCCATCATTGAAAGAAATACAGCGCAACCTTTCATATGCAGTCAACGCAGCCAAAGGCCAGATGGCACGTGCTTTCTGCGCCTCTTCCTATCAGCAGTGGCAATGACAAAGGCTCAACTGTCAGTTGGGTAAGTCACGGCAATGTCAGCAGTGTCTAGAGGACTAGTTACTGGTCTTGTCAAATTATCTTTTCAAACCCCGTCTTTAAGTGGAACTCGTGAGCTTGTTATTATGACACGGGAAGTCATGCACACCAGAAAGCTACAGGAACTTTATTTAAAAAGTAATGTAACAGGAAAACAAGCCCATGTGGAAACTGAAAGGAAAATTTCTGCTGGTGCTCTTTTCCTTCTCTGCATTGTTTAGCCTTGAAATAGGCACATGTCGGCATCGAAAGGATCCGTCTCATTTTACAATGCGCGCACACAAAGCCCAACACACCCATGTTTCTGGCCTACCAGTGCGCTGTGACAAACCACAGCCTTACTACGGTTTCATCAGCCCCCGAGTGCTGACTCACTGCGTGTTGTTGCTCATTCACATTCCAGGAGACTGAACAATGTCGGCGTCGAACCCGAAAATACACAACACGGAGAGGATCCTCCTGCCGGGAAAGGTAATGGAGCTTAGATGTAATTGGAGAGGATTGAGAGGGAAATGTCAAGTCTGTTGTTGCGTATTGAGGACAAAAGATTGCGCATTCAGGCGGTTTTGGCAAATGTCAGGTCAGCTACTTTTGTCACCAGGCTGGCACGGCATAAAAGAAACTTCGCCACATGATCTCCCTTTGTCTTGTCTAGGTCTCTGAAAAACAAAGGCCCCAAAATAGTTCCATTAAAGACACAAAAGAACGCCAAGTCAGCCAAGCAATGCATAATCTGAATACTGCAACTTAAAAAAGAATTTGTGGTGGACTTTTCTGCTCCACTTGTGCTGGAAATTCTTGTTCATCTGTTTACATATGTATGTGCACCAAATGAAAAAAGCATATGGAGTTAATTAAGGGGAGGATAATAAACACCATCCTCCCACATTCACAACTCTTTCTTCACCTGACTATGGGAGTTTCCAGCTCAGTCAGATCTCAATCTGCCGCCATGTCATTGCTGTCAGACTTTAAATATGTTCTCCTCTGCTGCTCCAAATCCACTCCTCGTCCTATCCAGATCTCTAGCGTTCTCTTTGAAGAACAGCCTCACCTTCTCCCCCTCAAAGATGATGATGCCGTGGCTGGTTCTAATTGCCAATCACTTTCATATTTCTCTCGATGGGAACATCATTAACTAAGATCTACACTGTTAACTAGTGAGGAAGCATCTCCTGATTGAACTGGAGGAAAAAAAAAAAAAAAAAAATGTAATTTATGTAAATGATCATCCAGTCTTATTATGACCAAGCACGTAGGCACACCGTAGCGTGACGTGCATCTCCCCAGAAATGTACGCTTCGACGGCAGAGACCGCAACATCTGACTGGTTAAACAGAATAATTTTACACGATTTCAGGGAAATAAATTAAAAGAAACTAGACACAGTGGCATAGAAATTACACCCCGACTAGTGTTTTGAGCTGTGTAATTACAAAACAATGCCAACACACTAGTGCTCAAGTATAATTGCTCACAACAGCAAAGGCCACTTATGTTGGGTATGATGCATCGGATTCAGTTACACCCTAATATTTCGTTATGGTGAAACCTCCCATTAGCATTAATATTGTGAATGCTGTAACACTCTCGACTGTCCATTCACTTAGGGATCTGCATGTGGGGATAATTGTCAGCCCACTTAACAACCCACACAAGTATGCAGCCTTGCTTTGACTTTGTGGAAACTAAGCTGCAAAATCCAATTATTCTGTGAACCAATATGAGGACGATTGCGACTCATTTCAGTTTTACGGTGGGCCGTATACGTCGGAGTTGCACACAGACGTCCAGAAAATCTTGGAAAGACTGAAAATCTCCATGCATGCATGCACCAGAGTAATCACAGCTGTGGAACAATAACTACCTAATGGAGGTTGATGAGGTCAGGCGGTGGGTTGTCCCCGGCGGAATTGGCCGATGCAGTTAGCAAAATGGCCATTCCAGGAGGGTAATTTCTGCATGTACTTTGGGTCAGACTGATAAACAAACACTTGGTTCATTTAAATATCTTCTTTTTTGGCTAGATCTTTAGGAAAAACAGTGTGTCTAAATTATCGCTACATTACACTTTTAAGTTGGTGTTGCTTTTTGTGCATGCTAGTCTGCTGACAAGCCTTAATGGAACACTTAAAGGAAGCATTAAAACACCTACGTTTTCTATACTGTGACAAAATGTCTTGAAATATTCTAGTTGGCCAATAATAACTTAGAAGTACTAAGGAGATGTCGGGAACACTTGTGGTTTCTCAGAAGTAGCCTGCCTGTGATCCACATTTAAAGCTAAGACGCATTGCAAGGAACAGATTATACAGTGTGTTTAAGTTCTCTAACAGAAGTTACAAATGTTAGCATGTCAGGCTAATCCGGTTTAATATGCCCAGTAGGGTGGCCGCCTGTGCAGTTTTAGGTTGGACTGTCCAGTTTTGAAACTTCTCGTTCATCTATCGACACAGATTTGAGCTAGATGCTCATTTGCCCTAATAAACGAGTCATGGCATTACCACTACAAACATTTAGTAACTAAAATAAATTTCATTGGTCAGCTGAATACAGCCAAATTAGTCACACTAAGTGTGCACTTTATAATGTTTAATACTTTGTTTCTGCTGGTTGACTCGCAAAGCCTCAATGAAAAACTTGATTTAACCTGGAATGAAAAAAGCAGAAAGGAATTCCATGCTTAATGTACCTTGTGTCTGTGAGGAGCAGCACAGGTTAAGGTGCAATTGACAGAGATGCACACAAATAGTTCTTAAAAGCAGCCAGGAAAGACTAAAATGTAGACAATGACAAACATCATTGGTAAGTGCGCCAGAGACACTCAGGTGTTCACACTTTTCTTTCAGTTTTCACAAAGTGTTGTATTTTTCGCTGTTACGGATCTGGCCACCCTAATGCAGGCCAGCCAAAGAAAGGAGCTTCAGTGCTAACCAAAGATATACTGAAAGACTGATGCAACAAATGCTCCATCCCAATTGGAGGGATCTCATGCTCCTTCATGTCGAAAGGGGCACCTCCCTTTGGGGATTTACCAGGCACGTCTAGCTGGGAGGAGACCCTGGGGTAGGTCCAGAGTTTGCTGGAGGGAATATATGTATCGTCTGGCCTGGGAAGACCTAGGAATCCCCCTTTAAGAACTGGAATGTGTTGCTAGGGGGTGAGACGTCTGGAATTCATGGCTTAGACTGTTGACATCCTGATCACTGATAAGTGGAAAAGAACGGGTGGATGGATGGAGGGAGGGATAGATGCAACAAAAAAGGATTTCCTTCACATTCAGTATCTCATTTAACAATAGCTTTGTTAACAAAAGACTGCTAACTTTTTTGTCCCGTTAAAAGGAATATGAATAAAAAAATATGGAAACTGTAGAATTGTCGCATATACTTGTAATTGTTTTGTGTTGATTTCCAAAGAATAGAATGTCTTTACTGTCATTGTACAAGTACAACGAAATTGTCATATAGTGGCACTATCAGACTGTGGTGGAAATGAATTCTGTTGCAACTACATTTGTTGTTAGTATTCTGTATAGAAAGCAGAGGCCACACAGAGAAAGAGTCTTTTAATCCAGCCGTGGCTGAACAATCCCATCTCGTGCACACTTCCTGCCTCCAGTCTGGCGATCGTTCACACCAGAGTAAACAGTATCACAGCAGTCGTTTCCCCTGCTCAGACCCGACCATTCGTTTTGGGCCTTTTAGTCATTTTAGGAAATTAGAACAATGGCTGCGTGATAGAAAGCATTTCTCACTGTTCCATATGAGCACACCTCAAGCACCGTGAGGGATTTTAATGATGATGTGACCTTTTTAGGACCTAAGTTTATCTTTTTTCAAGTCAGAAATGTGTCTGTTCACCTGACACATGGGATCAAATCAACTTAATGGGGTGGATTTACAGAATGCAGAAATCATCACTATCTCTAGCTTTTTCATTCATTTCCTTCAGGCCAGCTGCCACAGTTTGGGAAAATAAAATCTTTAAGCATGAAAATGCTGTATTGTTTAGGTGCCGAACCAGTTCTGGCTAACTCTCCGTTTTCCAGATTAATTTGCCTGCAGAGTGGTTTGCTGTCTCCATTTGCATTGTTTTTAAACTGCTGTTTGGCTCCTGGGAGAAGATAATCCCAGTGTAACAACAGCATTATCTCATGCAAAAGAGGAACTGCTCTTCTCACAGAAGCAGAGGGAGGCCGACAATTGGCTGCGAGACAGCTGTCCCTGAAGCTGCTGGCCTATGGCTGACCTTGAGGGATCGAGAAGGAGGTTGAGTCAGCTCAGCTGCCTGACTTCTGTTATCACTGGCAGACACAATATCACCTGTGTGTGTGTGTGTGTGTGTGTGTGTGTGTAGGTGAGGAGGCGGATATGCGTGCGCCTCTCCCTGTCAGCATGCATGCATATGTTTGCACAGACAGACTGTCTGTATGTATTTGTATTAAGGAGTCTATGACTTATGCCGCCTGCAAACATGCTGAGAGGGAAAGGGATTTTCACAGATTATATTGCGTGTGAAGAACAAAAAAACAAACAAGAGCATATCTGGGTTCACTGGTTGCTGAGCAACGAGGAAAATATTCAAATAAGAATAGAAGATTCAATAACTTTTTCTTGTCACATCTTATTAGCTCCAGTTTTGGTCTCCACCATCTTCTAAGAGAAATACCTCTCTGAATGCTGTACCATGTGCACTTGCTAGTCTCTTGAAATTTGTTTAAATTCGCATCTCCTCAACAGCGTAGGTTTGGCGTAGCTTTGGACCCTGAGCCAAAGCCTACGGCACGTTGACGGTGAAGCTACAATACACTGCAACGCGTCATGGACTGTAATGGCTGTGATTGGTCCAAAATGCATTTCCTTTTTCACGTGACTCCAACACACCATCTACTCAGATGTCTTCTTCAGGTTGGCAAAGTAAGCGTTGATCCACATTAATTAACTCTCACGCCAATGTACTGTATCAAATACTGATTGATACTCAACATAGCTAGTGACAGTCACTGCCTTGTGTACTAGTGATGTAATTACAGAACAATTCTGACACACCAACGCACACGTAGAAATGCTTTTAGCGGCGTAGCCTCCTCTGTCACAGACTACAAGTAGACTGGTTGTGGGACTGCAAACCAGGCTTTACTGTGCCTATTTGTTGCCTGGTAGGTAGTGTACTGCAGCTTTTTAGAACATTTTCTCTAAAAAATTCTGCCAGTTATTATTGCTGAAAATGTCACTTTGAGAAGAAAGAGACTGAAGCAAAGAAATACATGTACAGACCGGACAGCAAAATAATTGAGCTGAGTCACTATAAAGTTCCATAAAGCTGAGTGAGCTGCAGACTCAGCCGATAATTCTGTGTAGGTTTATCTCTAACAGAGGCACCTTTTCGCATTGTCACATACATTTTCTAGGATAAAATATTGGTTGTAGCTACTTAAAGTCTGACAAACAGTTCAAGGGCTGTGCAGGACCAAATACAGAACAAATGGAAATGTTTCCAGGGGGTTTAATTTTCTTGATATTACTGGATTGTAAGAAAGCAATGCCTCACAATTTTTACTTGTAAGCACAGTATGCCCATTTGAAGCTAAGGTTAGACGGTTATAGGTCCGTACGTACAGGTTGCATGTAGCATGTTTAATGTCCTTTTACAGCTGGTGTTAGACAGAATGAAAACTTCAATGTTCTGTCATTTCTCACCTCATACCAGACATGTTCCTATAATTCCCAAACGTAGGCCATAAAATATCTTCTGATCCTAAAGCTCATTTTTACAGTAAACCCACCTCTGTGTGTGTGTGTGTGTGAGCTCTCAGTCGGGGGTTTATGAATTTTTTTTTGCAGCAGCAGAAGCCAAGGTGACATTCCTGCCCTTATCACCAACTTCCTGCTCTAATCACTGAGAGAGGCTGAGCTCAGCCAGCTGACCAGCGTTCTCTCTGCCGGGCGGTTTGGCAACAGGTGCTGCAGCGTGTGTGTGCCTAGTGTGGTAGTGTTATTAAGTTGTGAGGGACATTTATTTTCATGGAATGCTGACATTGTGGGGACATTTTTTCCTTGTGGAGCAGAGACGTTGTGAGTTAGACTGGGTTTTAGGTTGAATTTTACAATTAGGCAGTGGTTGGGGATAGGTGCTTAGTTGAGATGATTAGGGTAATGGGCCAGGTAATGCATATGTCAATACATGTCCTCACAATGATAGCAATACAAACATGTGTGAGTGGTCTTGTACAGCTGTCTTTCTGAGGACCAGTTTTTAGTTTAATACCATCAGAGTAGGGACATTTGTGCAAAGTAAGGACATTTTGGTCGGTCATCACTTGTTTACAAGGCTGTTGGAGAGTTAAGACTTGGTTTTAGGGTAAAGGTTACACTTAGGTTAGGGTTAGGAACTTAGTTGAGATGGTTCGGGTAAGGGGCTAGGGAATGAATGTCCTCACAAACATAGCCATACAAAGGAGAGAGGGAGGTCTTCAAGGACAAAAGCAACCAAATACAGAGATGGTTAAAGGGCAAGTAGATGTAGGAGAGTCAAGTCTACAGATACTCTCTCAAACACACAAACACTAAACTGCAGATTAAAAATAAATAAATTACACAAACACTGCCCAGGCCTGCAGCGGAAGCAAAAATAACCACGTCATTTATTTTAAGGACCACAAAATCTCTCTTTTTGGTTTACCAACTGGCAAGGTCGAGTGCCTGAAAATACGATTTGGTCAAAAAAGCATGAAACACAGAATAGAAATTGAGAGCAGACTAATACGAGTAGCTACACTGGTATTATCACTTAGCAGTATGTAAGGCAACGACACTGCAAATGAGACGCAAGGAAGCTTCTATAAAGTCGTAATGACACTGAAATCGCTTCATTTGAGATGCTGATAGAAATTGCGACTCTGCAGCTGAGCATCAAACATGGCAAAGATGAAGGAGCTCCCTCAAAGCTAAGTTATTTATTATTCCTCACACACTTCAAGTTCTAAGAAATATGGTTGACGGGATCGTAAGTTTAAAACTCATGCTACAGCAGCAAACCTTCCTGGGTATGGATAAAAGAGCAAAATCCTCTAAGGGGAATCAGACAGCCGGAAAGAAAAAAAAAACTGTATTACTACCAGAGGGCTGAAGAAGGACCTGATGACAGCAGGAACAAAAGTATCAGCATTAAAGGTAGGGCCTATATGACAAGGAGAACACCGTCAAGCACAGAGGTGGCTCTATTCTGTTGTGAGGGCGTTTTGCTGCTGAATGAACAGGTAAACTTGCAACTGTTGTCATTGATTTCTTGAACTACTAGGCCAGTTTGAGGTAGAATGAGATGCATTGATGTGGAAATTGAAGCTTGTTTATCAGTGTATTTCAGTCTATAATCCCATGCATACGTCCAAGTCAACCACATTCTTCTGTGGCTTGCTGCAGTTCCTGGATATAAATGCCATTAAAAATCTTTGGTGAGAGTTAAGAAGGAATACGTTCCTGTTCTGACATAGGAGAGAGCCAAAGCCAGAACAAAAATAACCAATATGTTTTTTGCAGGAAAGCAACACTATGACTAAAGCAACCAACTACAGACATGGTCAAAGGGCAAGGAGATGTAGGAGAGTCAAGTCTACAGATACTCTCTCTTACTCACTCACTCACACACAAAAACAAACCAAACTTAACTGCAGTTTGAATTAAACAAACACCGCCCAGGGCTGCTGCAGAAGCAAAAATAGCCAATATAGATAGATAGATAGATAGATAGATAGATAGACGACTTTATTGATCCCTTTGGGAGGTTCCCGCAGGGAAATTGACATCTCCATCGCAACCAGCACTTTCAGACATACATGTAGGAGACAGTATAAAAAGCCCAGAATACCAATACACCCAGTGAAGAATAATAAAAATAGTAATACAAAAATAAATATTGACTGTACATGCATGGTTGTTGCATAAATAGAGAAATAAATATTGTGACTGTACATGACTGTACATACACTGTTATTGCACTTTACTTTACTATTGCAGATTAGTTAAAAAAGTCATTCAGGCCCTTTCCTTTTTGTCCTCCTCCCCCCAAGTGAGTGGTGGTTGTACAGTCTGATGGCACGGGGGACAAAAGAGTTCCTCAGTCTATTTGTCCTGCACCTTGGGAGGAGCAGCCTCTCGCTGAAGGTGCTTCTCTGGCTACTGATGGTCGTGTGCAGAGGGTGACTGGCATTGTCCAGGATACTTGTTAGTTTTTTAAGTGTCCTGCTCTCTGCTACAGTAGCCAGAGGGTCCAGCCTCGTGCCAACCACAGAGCCAGCCCGCCTGATTAGTTTCTCCAACCTGGAGAGGTCTGCCTTGGAGGTGCTCCCACCCCAGCACACCACAGCGTAGGACAGGACGCTGGCGACCACAGACTGGTAGAAGATCCCCAGGAGCTTCTTGCAGATGTTGAAGGATCTTAACCTCCTCAAGAAGTACATCCTGCTCTGGGTCTTCTTGTACAGCTGCCCCATGTTGCTCGTCCAGTCCAGTTTGTTGTCCAGCCACAGCCCAAGATATTTGTAGGTCTGCACGACCTCCACCTCCTCTGCTCCTATCAGAACTGGTCTGGGGTTGGGTCTGTCCCTCCCAAAGTCAATGACCAGTTCCTTAGTCTTTGAGGTGTTGAGCTGTAGATTGTTTGTGTGGCTCCAGACAACAAAATCCCTCACCAGGCTCCTGTACTCCTCCTCTTCGTCGCCACTGATACACCCCACAATGGCCGTGTCATCTGCAAACTTCTGGACGTGACACGTGTCTGAGATGTAGCAGAAGTCCGCGGTGTACAGGGTGAAGAGGATAGGGGAAAGTACAGTCCCCTGTGGAGCTCCAGTGCTGCTGACCACAGTGTCAGACGTGATGTCCTTCAGCCTGACGTACTGTGGTCTATCGGTGAGGTAGCTGGAAATCCAAGCAACCAGGCAGGGGTCCACTCGCATTCTGGAGAGTTTTTCCTGGAGTACAAGGGGCTGGATTGTGTTGAAGGCACTCGAAAAGTCCAGGAAGGTAATCCTGACAGTGCCTTTTCCCTTGTCCAGATGCGAGTGGGCTCTGTGTAAGAGGTAGAGGATGGCATCCTCTACACCAACCTCTGCCCGGTAGGCAAACTGTAGAGGGTCCTCAGCGTGCTGCACCTGAGGTCTGAGGAGCTGGAGGAAGAGCCGCTCCATCGTCTTCATCAGATGTGATGTGAGTGCCACCGGTCTGAAGTCATTCAGCTCGCTGGGCCGGTTCCTCTTGGGGACAGGAACGATGCATGAAGTCTTCCAGAGGGTGGGCACTCTCCCGAGTTGCAGGCTCAGGTTGAAGATGCGTTGTAGCGGCTCCCCGAGTTCAGCAGCGCAGGTCTTCAGAAGCCGTGGACACACCATGTCGGGTCCTGCTGCCTTCCGGGGACGGAGCTTCCTCAGTTCACCCCTCACTTGATCAGCTGTGAAGCAAGGGGGGGGTTGAGAGGAGGGTGAGGGGGTTGGGGGGCTGTCCAGCTCCCATGGAAGAGGAGGGGAGAGTCGGGGGATTCTGTGCAAGAAAGGTGCGAGTGGGAGGGCTAGGTGGGGGGATGGCTGTGGCAGCTGGGGGGGAGGAGAGGAGGAGGGGCTGCTGATGTCTGTGGGTGAAGATACGTTGGGGGGAGGGCAGGCTACAGTAACGGTGGGGAGTGGAGTGCTTTCACTGAACCTATTGAAAAACATGTTCAGGTCGTTGGCTCTCTCTACACTTCCCCCCTCTGTGCTGGTCCTTGCTTTGTGTCCTGTGATGGTTCTGACACCTTCCCAGACGTCCCTCATGTTGTTCTCCCTCAGCTTCTGCTCCACCTTCTTCCTGTAGCAGTCCTTTGCTTCCCTCAGGCATTGTTTCACCTCCCTCTGTGCTGCTTTCATCTCCTCCTTGTCTTTGGTCCTGAAGGCCTTCTTCTTCTGGTTGAGGACAGCCTTGACTCCCTGTGTTACCCATGGTTTGTTGTTTGGGTAACACCGAACAGTCTTGGTGGGGGCGACCACATCTGCACAGAAGTTGAGATAGTCTGTGATGCAGTGAGTCATCCCCTCTATGTCCTCGTCATGTACACCCAGCAGTACATCCCAGTCCGTGGTGTTGTAGCAGTCTCTCAGGGCCTCCTCTGCTTCAGGAGTCCACCTCCTGATGGAACGAGTAGAGACAGCCTGCCTCTGGACCAGGGGTGTGTATTGGGGCTGAATGTACACCAGGTTATGATCTGACTTGCCCAGGGGGGGCAGGGCGGTGACTCTGTATGCCTCCTTCACGTTGGTATACAGTAAGTCTATTGTCCTGTTCTTCCTGGTGGGGCAGTTCACGACCTGATGGAAGGTAGCCAGTGTGGAGTCCAGGGTGACATGATTAAAGTCTCCAGAAATTATTATGAAGGCATCAGAATGTTGCATCTGCAGCCGTGCTGTGACACTGTGTATTTTCTCACAGGCAGCGGTTGCTTCCGCCCTCGGAGGGATGTAAACACAGATGGAGATCACGTGACTGAACTCCCTGGGCAGATAATATGGCCGCAGACTAACGGCTAGCAGTTCCAGATTAGGGCAACACCACGCTGTCTTGACTGTGACATGGCCAGGGTTACACCAACGGTTGTTGATGTAGATGATGAGTCCCCCACCTTTGCTTTTCCCGCACGCCTTCGTGTCTCTGTCGGCTCTTACTGCTGTAAATCCCCGCAGATCCACGTTAGCATCCGGTACGCTATCGGTTAGCCATGTCTCCGTCAGAATGAACAAGCTGCACTCACGGTAAATCCGTTGGTTCTCCAGAGCGGACAGCTCGTCCATCTTATTCGGCAGCGAGTTGACGTTCCCCATAATCACGGAGGGAAGCGATGGTTTATAACGCCTCCGATTTTCCGCTAGCCTAGCCTTTAGCTTAGCCCCGGCTTTGCAGCCCCGGTACCTCCTCCGCAACTCCGCTGGGATGTTGTGCCTTTCTCCGTGTGTGGTCTTCCTGAGAGCCAGCAAATCCTCTCTAGAATAAACGAGAGAGCTGGCTCTAATGTGGGAAACTGCCGTATCCATAGGATACATAGTAACAAATCCAAAGATAAAAAGAAAAAGAAAGAAAACAAGAGAAAAACTCGAAAAAAACTCGAAAAACGGGAACAGTGCTACGGAGCGACTGGAGTAGCTGCCGTCTCTCACAGCGCCACAATATGTTTTTTTGCAGGAAAGCAAAATGTGACTTTGACCACCTATTCAGTGGTGACACTGGAAACCCCATCTGCAGTTTTGACTATCGCCATTAGTGGTTCAAGTTCATATACTGTAATTTGCCTATTTCACAAGAGAGTAGAATATATATATATATATATATAGTCACACACACACTCATGCACAGTATGCAGCATCAATAACAATCCATATCATCTTAAAGGTGAATTACTGTTTTTTACAACCTGGACCTTATTTCTGGCATAAAATACTATCGTTTACTCACCCATATAACTTTGGTGTCATTTGGAGTCGTTCAGAAGATATTTATATCCGCGTATATTCATATAGTGGGAGTGACTGGGGCACCACAACGCAGCCTCAGCTCAGAGACGACATCATCCAGGTCAGAGGTCTGTAGGTCAATCTACAGACCCAGGATGATAACAGGTAACTCTGGACTCAACAGGGAACAGCACTAGCGTACGATAACAAAATATTGGTGAAATAAATGAGTTTCGCGGCAGATCATGCGTTATTTAGAGGCTGCGTTTCGGGGCCCCAGTCACTCCCACTATATGGATAATTGGTAATTCCCCTTTAAGATGCTTTACAGAACCCAGAGCCTGAAACCCCCAGGGAAGAGATGAATAGCCACTCAGAAGACAGTAGAGGATAGATGCATTATGGGAAGTCCCCAAGAGCCTGGGGAACCTATAGCAGCAGTTTCCTTGGTAGGACTAGGCGTAACAGTCCCTAGCGACTCAATGAAGCACTTCCCTAGAGTGGGTTGCCACACTGATTACGCTACAACACTACGACAAGTCACACCGCAGCACCCATGGACCAGGATTCAGGGCATCTTTCATAGTGTCTGTAGCTGCACTCATAGAAACCACACTGACACTCCAACACTGCCACATTACAGCATATTACTCCACAACATAAGGACCAACAGCCTATGAGGAGCACCTGGGAACCGTTTTAGGTCATCCTGAGCAGTGCAAAACAGTGTTTGTAGCCACACTCCTGAGAGAACAGCAACAAAACTCCACAGCAATTCACACTGCAATGACACCACAACAAACAGCACCTTTATAAGGAGTTCAGATTGGAGAAAATAGTAATCAAGACATATTTAACAATACATTTCTTGTTTTATGTGTTTAAAGACGTATATTTTCTTTCATTTGATTAACTGGGGGATCAGAACAAGCTGGAAACATTACAACAGTGATTTAATATCACCTTATGACACAATGATGATACAACTGTGTTGGCATATAATACCCCATTTACACATGTAGCACATACAGTATGACCCATGGTTAATATTCATTTGGAGCCATGTTTTCCACTATCCAATTTTTCACTATGAGATGGCACTGTTCAAATTGCAGAGGATTATGGGATTGATTTAAAATACATAAATTGATGTAAAAAATACTGATTAGTGCAGCTCTGAAACATTATTTGAAAGTGAGCTGAGACTGGACCAAAACACTGAGCTAAAAGACACTAAAACAACAGAGGCAAGTAATAATTCAAACACATAAGCCATTCACATTACGTACGCTTATTTGATTGATTGTCAACATTAAAATTCCAATTTGCGCAGCATGCCGTTAAAATACAATGAGACTGTAACGAAAGCCAATATTGAACTAAACAATGACCGTGTAGACCGCCAGACATGCCTCCAGGACATGTTTGCATGACTGAAACTCTGCACCCACACACATATGCGTGGAGTGAAACAGGCAAAATGACAAGCTGAAACGCTTTCAAAAAGCCAGCTTGGATTGCTCATCATTATCATATTTTTCTTACCATTCAGGTCATTTACATAGAAAGTATAAACCACACATTTTATGTACTACTGAGCAGATGGCTAAGTATTCTTAGGCTTTTACATACCACATTGCACAGCCGGCAAATGCCTAATCATATAAAGCATAATGGTTTAATAATGCAGAATAGTTAAACTGACGGTACGGAGTGTGGCTGTCTTCATTTAGTGCTCCTCAAAATCCACCACTGCAGAATATTTTAAATTGAATTAAAAAAAGAAAAAAGTATCACATCTATTAGAAATACACACCAAGGCACAAAAAAGTTGGCTTTGACTGTAACACACAAGCTGAATACAACACCATAAAGCAACCTTACACCTATCTATCTTCCGCCTACACAGTGGGGGAAAAACAAAACAGCAAGTGTGTGAACAATCTGCTCTCCGTTCTCTGTGCTGATGAGCTGTTCACCGACTGACAAAGCCTGTGGAGTCTGGCTAACACCAGATGTCCCGGAATAATGGGCCTTTTCTTTGTGTACCTGTTATCTCTTCGCCAGGCACTTTGAATAATGAAGCGATCTGAGGCGCCGCTACATCCACATGTCTGAGTGATCTGTGATTACGGACACGACGGTGATGCAGCTTGATAAGAGCGGCAGCTGAGCCCCTGTAATCTAAGTAATGAACATCGTAAAGATGACGATGGCTTTTAGATTGCGGCTAACAACACTTGTGTGCCACCTGAAAACTTTTATGGAATAGAGTGAACAAATAAATGGATAAAACCAGCACAAACCGGATCATGAACTAACTTACCTGCAAGGAAGGTTGGCAAGAAATCAAGCATGATGAGCAGCAGTGCTGGAGAGCATCTCCAACCATCAGATACTTGGCTTAAAGTAGATGTACTGTATAAAAGAACATAAAAACAACAAATGTCACACAACAGTGAGCATGCTAACAGCATGCTATAGCCTGTATGTTAATGCAGCACGCCGTTTCACCACACTTTGTTTAATCGATGGATTATATTCTGCATAGTGCCGTGCATGCTTAATGAATGAGGCATATACTTCAGTACAGTACATGTCAAAACAAATGTTGGTCAGAGTGTTACACCATCTGCATATTCATACTGATATACAGTATGTTTGCAGATTTACTAATAAAAAAACAACAAAAAGATTGAATGAGATGATGACATGAATATACTCAAAAGAAACTATTTTTAAAAAGGTAAAAAGCAAGCAACCAGGAGCAACAAGGCAAAGTTGGAAAACCCCAAGGCTCACCTTATCTTTGTAGGGTTTAGCACAAACAGAAAACCTGATTAGAGGTTTGCTTGCCACGTAGTCTGATATTTGCAGTGCGCCAGATTTTTTAGATTGTTTTCCTGCAAGAAAAGAAAAAGAACTTTGTTGTGGTGATTTGGGCAGGCGGCTTAACATGTAAGGTAGTGTAGAAAAAAGAAGGGGCAAAAAACATGAGGCGATGCAATGATAGAGACACAAGGGCTTTGATGAGTATATCTGGGTGGATGGACGGGTCAACAAAACCCTTGAATTTAACAAGGGAGCAACAATGTTCGTGTCGTGTTTCAAATAAATAGAGTTACTTTTAGCCCTTATGTTACTTCCCCCAGTGGCCTTGCAGTGGCATACCAAGTGTTTTTGAGTGGTTCATGGGCTGCATTGTCTGGATAAAGGCAATAAAGGCTGGAGAGGACAGGGAAGACTCTACTCCTCAGCCAAAGAAGATCACCTTGGCTCAGCCGCTGCCTGATTTACTGTTTTAATTATCAGAATACATTTTTTTTTTTAATGCTGATGTTCTTATCTCCACTTTATGTGGTGGCCCACGAGCTGGGTCATAAGAATTATTCCGTAATCTTTAAACCATGTGTATATTATTTTCACCTTGGTGGCAAATGGCCTTCATCATAACCCCCAAAATCGATATGTTCCTAAATAAGCTAGTTGTTTATGTGCCGGAACCCTAACCAAACTAGATTTACCGACACTGGTGGGGGCAGTAATTCTGAGAAGAGGTGCAAATGGAATCAGGAGTAGTTGTAAGTTTTTGGAACAGGGGCCCATTATTTCAATCAGCAGACAGCTGTTTCCAATGAACATCTTCCAGAGCCTTCTTTATGCTACCTGCTCAGCACCAAAGCAAACAATTCAAGTTACTAGCAACTAGCTGATGAACATAGTGGAGCATTAAAGCAGTGAAAGTGGCAGGTGGACAGTAAGCCAGCGCTAAAACAGTCTGACTATTGGACTTCCATTCATCATGTGGCTGAAAACACACCTGCAAATTACTCTGATCTAGACTAAAAAGCTCAAAACTCACCTGGAGCTGCAGGACTGGGCTCTCTATCACCCATGGGATGTGCTTTTGCAAAGTTGATGGCGGCAGTAACTATCTTTGGCTAGTTTTTGTCCCAATACACATGGCCTAGAGCTCCAAATTGTTATACCAAAACCTGAAATGAGTTCACAACCCAGCATCTCCACCGCTGCTCTCCAGGCCTCGCCCATGTGTGTTGCCTCAGTGTCTAATGAGTTCCACCTGTTCATGCCATGTAGTCTTTTCCTGCACATGCCATTTTCCCACCAAACTAGACGACCTTTGGTGCTAACAGCCTTTTAAAAGGTTAAAATGATTGAAAATTCACTCTCTATTTGAGGGTAACACACATACAATTAAGCCTTAGCTTAGCATCGGGCAAAACCTTAGCCCACGTGCAGGAGTTATGTTGCACCTCCAATAGGCTACTGAACAGACAAAAGATAAAAATAAAAATACAATCAATGGCAGTTACCTTTCCAACGAGATTATAAGCTATATGAGCGATATGCAGTTTATGGATCAATAACTGCCTGAGGGACTCTTGTACCTCTCTGCTCATAATGTCAGCCAGGCTAATCGGATACGATGGATCCAGGGAATGTCCTGGGATTTACAGACACACAATGCGGCACAATAAAATCAACAAGGCCTGACAGCATCCATGCACCGTTTGACAGGAGTGTGTGGCATACATACAAATGGCCTGTTTAAGGGATGGAGGTATAAAGATCCAGGACAGATCGCCAGGACAGCCCTTTATTGTTTTGCCCCATCTTATATTGGTGACATTTTGACCCCATACTTTAACACTTACCCGCTAGTAACTAACATTGTAACCAGGGGCAACGGAGTGCTTCCAGTCCTTTATCCTGTGAAGTAGTTCCCAAGAATATCTTGCTGTCTCTGTGTCTGCTTTTAAGAATTATTTTAATAAGCTTACATTTTGTGGGATTCACTGAACTGAACTGAATCAATGCGGATTCAACTTCCATCAGTGACAGTTTATCCTTTTCAAGCCACCACACTTTCAGAAAACATGAAAGATTTAGTTCTGTTTTGTGCTACAACATCTATTCTGACATTTTGCCACACTAAAATTCATCCGATAACTGAAGGGCATTATTTTTCCTCTCATACATGGACTACTTGCTGCAGTGGCTCTTTCCAAGACTCTTCAACCGTATCCAATAAGCACGTGCGATAAATCCTGGCAGCTTATGTCAAGAAAAGTTCACTCCTATAGAGTATATGCATATGTTTTCACCGTGCCACAGAGAAAACCACACATCAGCGAGTCACGCTGCTGCACTGGTTGACATGTTGCTTCATAACCATGAACACACAAACTGTGTTTTATTTCATTTTGACTTCCTCTCACATGTACTTACCTGCGTCCTGCTGATAAGAAATGAGATAGCAAAGCAAACAACAAAGTCAAGTGGGCGCACACAGATGTGCCTTTTTCATTTTTAATCCTCACCTCATCTGAACGTTCCAATACACAAATATTTAAACAACCACATGGCCATCTGCAATAAAGAAACAGTAGACCTGCTGATAAGCAGGACTAACCTTTGTGCCAAGATTTGAATGTCTATTTTCCCTTTGTTTGAATTCCAAATGCAGACTACTGCCACCTGCCGGTATGCTTATTGGAGTTATTTCCTCTTGAGCAAAGGCAGAGTACAACTTCTGGCCCGGACATAAGCCATGTGAGGCACAGTTGTCGCTGCTAGTTGTTTGAGGTAGGTTCGGCGTATTTGTGCATTTAGCAGTATTTGTCTCAGGGTTGACTGAAACAAAAATTCAGACCCGAGAGTCCATCTCAGGTCGTTCATGCAAACAACCAGACTGCTAATTTTGTTGGCTAACCATGTTCATTGATGGAAGGGACACCAAGCTAGTTATTAACTTAGCCACTATGTTCATCTAGGGGAAGAAGACTGAAAATACAAACACTGTGGATTGACCAACAAGTAGCATCTCTGAATATTGGGTTTTCAAGGTATGCTAGCCATGTCCACGCTAAATTCCCTAACCAATCGTAGCACGTAAGCTCAGATGTCCATATTATCGCTTCAAGTTGGCCAAAACAAACGCTGAATTTAACGTGAAAACATCTACCTGGGATCAAGTTCCATGATGACACAATGGGTTGCGAGTGTCCTGAAAAGACCCCACAAGTCATAATTAGGTGCTCTTCCTGAATCACTTGCGGCCACGTGCACCTGCTGTCACAAGTTCCCACATCTCTCTCTGGATCAAAGAGAGCTGGTGATTGCGAGGAATGACTTGGCGGCCATCCTGCATGCCAAGACGGACCCACGGAGGCTTCTTAGGTAATGTTTGAAGAGCAGCAGCTGCCCCTGGTTCAAAGGGGTGTGCCGCCACGTTGGTAAAATGTCAACAACAGGAAGGACTGTAACTTAATAATCTTGTTGTTATCATTTCTGTTTCGCAGACCAGTGTGTACACAGGACACCAATGAAAACAGAAACTAGGCATTCCTATTTTATTTGCTCATTGTACTCTAACGTTTCTTCGAGTGCCCTGAAAGACACACTGACTATTTACCATTCATTTGTCAGTTTGGCTGGTTATGTTAAGTTTAACAATCAGTTATTGGTTTTAGGATACATTTTGAAAGTTTACTCATCATTCATTTATAAGATGAAAAGTTTATCCTTCATGTGTGTTCAATTGTGTTCTTCTCCGTTGTGTTTTAAAGGTTACATCAGCTTAGCATTTCATTAAAACGCATTCATTCAAAGTGTACTAAATGAACAGTGGCGTCATTCTACCTTTAAGTAATGCCAAATTACAATGTTAATTTAAGAAGATATATTAGAATATAATTGTGTAGCTAATACGATTATCTACCCCTTAAATAAAGCATCAAGAGGGATTGTCACAAAGTAATTTGTGAACCAACATAATCTTGCTGTTAAAAACAGCAATACAATAAATCCCTGTTCAATCAAGTACTGCTCTGCACCACTGTTGACCATTTTCCTGAACCACAGGAACTATTCAAGGACAAAAGCAGCAGATGAGTCTGAAAGTCAGATTTGAATATTCAGCAGAGCTCTCTCCAGCAGCAGCATGTGTCAGAAAGGATGCCGTCATGTGCACCGTGTAATTGAATTAGCGGAGCTTTCGACAGGAGAGCGGCCAAAGCCACGTGTGCTTTTGACATTACGCGCTGGCAGTTTATCTGAGCGGCAGCAACTGGCGGTGAAACCCAATTCGCTTCATGGCTTCTACTTTTAGAGCAGGAAACATGGGGTGAGAGGTTCAGCGCTTGTAAAGCATGAAAGGCTGGAGGCCGACGGAGCAGCAGCTAGTTAAGCAGGTCATTTAGATGACCCCGCTGTACCGCAGGGCCCCCGGCATTCATCAGCTGCTGTGTGAGAAGACAGGGAGAAAACACACAGACACCATGAGGATTTTGTTTGTTTTTTTAATGGAATGTATCTTTTCGAGGTATGAAAATAGATCTCACGTTGAAATAAGAAATTGGACAGTGGCTACAAAGGGCAAAGCTATAACTGTGTATGCAGTGATGGCAACAGGAAGGCATGTCAGAGAAGCATCACACCAGTCGCATTAGATAAAGGGCACAGCTTTGACCCTGTGTGGGAGATGACAACAACACAGAGGCATGTGTTGGTGATACACAGGCAAGAGAGGAAAGCCGAGGGAAACAGGAACAGGAAACAGCATGAGCCACGATGAGATCAAATGTTTCCTGACTGCAAACCGTCCCTCCACCGTGAAAAATACAGAGGAGTTTTCAGATACCGTTACCTGACATGTTCCACTAAAAGTTGCTCTGTGTTCCACATTTGGAAGTATTATTTGAACTGCCAATATGCTATACAAATCTGTGATATTATTTTGTGGACACTTCTCAGAAGCAGAGCTGCAATAGAAACAGGGATAATCTGATTGGTTGAGGTAACGTTGGTGGGTGGAGTCAAAGATTCCGCTTTGTACTATTTTAGCTAGCTAGCTTCCTAAATTAATCCTAGTTAGCTAGCTTAAATTGCCTAACTATCCTAGTTAGCTAGCTATCTTAAATTGCCTGGCATAAGTCAAAAACTTCCATAGCTAGCTAACAATAAAAAAAAACATATTTTTAAGTCAAACTGTTTTTTTTGTTTGTTTGTTTTTTTTAAAAAAGAACATTGTTTTAGCAAGAGGGAAACAAAAAGGTGACTGAGCATTATAAAATGTTTTGTATTCAATAAACGTCACCTAGTTAGCCAGGAATATGCTAGTAATCGTTAGCCACAATACATCCTAGCAGTGACTGGCTAAATTAGCCATTTAGCATGCTGGTTAGCTTACTTGCAGATGGGACAGTGTAATTTAAAGCACAAATGATGGTTCTTTCAAAGGGGGTTGTGTTTACAGTGTTCTCAAGAAGAGTCCATGTGCAAGCCCCTCTCTGGTATTCATAGCCTTGAAAGTGGGGAGCTGTGGTCTAGTGGTTAAAGAAGCAGCTTTGGGACCGTGTGGTCACTATGCACTTTAAAACCCTCAAAACTGCTCCCTGGTTGCCTTGCATGACCGCCCACTACTACAAGTGGGCTCACTTGGATTAAGAGAGCAAATTCCTTGCATGTGTGTACACATATACATGGCTAGTAAAGCTGATCTGACTTTGTGACAACTTTGTGAGGGATTTATCACGCCTTTGCATTTCTTATATTACGTTACCTCATTGTTAGGTTGCTAAATTGTCAGCCTTGTTGGCAGGGTTAGGGTTGACAGCGGTTGTCTTGACTAACAGCCAATGTTACCATGTACATGACTTGCCATGCTGTTGAGTTACATCTGAAAGCAGCGTAAGTACGCCGTTTAGTGCATTTAGGGAAAACCAGATGGTGCAGCTCAGTTAATAACCTGTGACAGCTTCTCTTGTTTGGAAGAATAAAAAGAAAGCATTCCTGAATTTCCACAAATTTGAATATACATCTCTTCTGGTGTTTTATTTCTGGAGTTCACTCATGTTACCCTGCCAGAAGAGATGAAACGCAACCCGTGAACCTGTCTGTAGCGCAGCTCAGCTTCTGAAAACATAACAAAAACTCCGCTGTACATGTTACTTACTTATCTAAGCTCCTCTCTGTAACCACTGAAAACAAACCGACGGCAACAAGCTCATCTCCCTCACGTTTAAGACTGACAGAGATAACATTTGTGTGCACAAATGCATCCTAATAAAATGATGGAAGATGAGAGTGAAAATACTAAGATACTATACTGTAGCTATTTAACAAATCAAGCACTTGAAACAAATTTTGTATATGCTGAGCAGGTATCTCATACAGTATCTATGGATTTTTAGTATTTAAGGTGTAACACTGCACAAGAGATGTAATGAAATGAGTCTTTGGTTCAGTTGAAAAATGAAATCATGTTCAATGACACAACGTACTGACAATGATCTGATCTTACTAATCTACAGCGATCATCCTAAGATATGTAAGCTTATCCCCAATGGACTTTGAGTAACTTGTAGGCTATGAACCTCAGAGCGAGTACTTCCCATTCCACTCCAGAAACAGCCACACTTAACATTCATCAACAACATAACATTTTTTTTATAGAAAATATATATACACATCTAATAAATAAGGTATAAACCCCTTCGCACGGTAGAATACAGGTGTTTTCTCACATGCTTTTTGTCCATGAGTCTTTTGTGAAATAAGTCCATGTACTGAAAAGGGACGGGGTGCTGGTCTGTGGAAACCACTACATGGAAGAGGGGTTCTCCTGGAGAATGGAGCTCGGTGGGGAAGCGGCAGGGGTTAAGGTGGAGCCCGGGTTCGTCCTCCGTCTGAGTGTCCAGTTAACCTGCGGATGCAATCGATTAGACAGACCGCACACTGACACGGGAGATCTGAAGTCTCTTGAAACACAGACCTAAAGCTCATTTCATTATAACAGTCTGGATCATTGGATGGGTGCACATCGATCTGACAAACGGAAACTTTTTTTTGAGGATAAATTTGTTTTTATACTGATTAAGGAAGAGTAAGGATTCTGGCGGGGTGTAGCCGAGGTTTCTACTAAAAGATTTTGGCGTGGTAATACTGCATTCTTTCAGTTGCAGCTTCATAGAGGCTTCAACTGAAAATGAAGCTTGTTGCTTTTTTTCTGGTAGTGTGAACACAACATACTGGGATCAGTCTGCTAAAATCCCCAAATTCGTATTAAAACATCCTGACCTCAGTCTTGTCAGTGGTAATTACGGCTCTGCTGCTCAGTTTGACTACAAACAGAGGCCCCGATCTCGAAGATCGTATTGTATTATATTTCTCACTGCAGGTTTTATCATAGTATCTTTAAATGCATTCACTAAACGTGTGTCCTAGCTGTGCTGCTGGTGCACGGCTGCATGAGTCCAGCGTACAGGCGCTCTGTTTGGTGACTCATGCTTATCATTTGATCACCATGACTGAACGATCAAATGTGACCCCGCTGCTTCTGGAGGTTCAGTTTATTCTCCATGCTGTCACACAATCACTATGTACCACGGGGAGCCACGTGTATGGAGATCTGTCCAAACACACGAGGGCAGCCTGTTTCACTGAACGCAGTGCGTGCTGGGCTGAACCATGCACAGGCTGGTGAGGCTACAGAGCAAATTTGGAAGTTGACCTGTGCGTAATACAGGAATTCACCTGACAGACTTTGATATTTACACAATCCTTGCCTTTATGACTAGTTTACATGTCACAGGGATTGAATGATCTCTTGCATTTAATTTTCTATTTTTTTGTATTTATTTAATGTTTACTTTCAGATCTCCTGTGTGCACTGTCTGCTGCTGCTGCAACGCTGCAAATGTCCCCAGTGTGGGATAAATAAAGGATTATCTTTAATTTTTTTTTATTCAATTTCCATCTACTTATGATTTAATGCATGAACAGTTGCACAAGTTAAACTCTAATTCAACATTTTCACTCCGATTTAAATGGCTTATAAAAACCAATCCCTTCATTTCTGTTAATAATTACGCGTCATGCGTAATGTCATTCTGCTTCTGTGATCTGGGTGAGGGGAGAAGCCCTCCTTGTGTGAAATATCAAACCTGTCAGGGAATGTACACCCAAGCACAATTTCTCACCTCCATGAGAGGTGGGCGTATGGGTAGACCAGGCCTAAATCAAGGACCCCCCAAACTTTTCCTTACGCCAGAATAAATCCACATTTTGAACAACTCTGTCTCCTCCTGGAAGAATACTGGCTCAATGTTTGATCAGTGAGTGAGGACTGTAATCTAAAAAAAGAATAGATGTCCTCGCTCATGGTATAAATATCCAGGAAATAGGACCAAAGCGTGGAAAAAAAAACAAAAAAAAACGGGTCCTTAATTTGTAAGGGGGTCCCCAGGTTGTCCCCGGACCTGGGGACCCCCCTTCGTCTTTCTCTTAAGCTGTCTTACCGCTAATGGCGCGCCAGTGTCCGCGGGACTCGCCGCAGGTCACGCAACGTTCGGCGAGCTGCGGACGGTCTTCTGGCCGGGCATCTGCACCACGAGCAGCTGCTGCTTCTGCCGGGTGGACTTCACCGCCAGGATCGCCTGCCGATTCTTGTACTGGACCATCTGCAACGTGATCTCCGCGTTCCAGCCCTCGTCCTGCGGGCACCTGAAGTCGATCTCCTTGCCCTCCGTCATGACCACCGTGAAGTACACGTACTTGCCCTTCCGCTCCACGCAGTCCACCGTCTTCATGTTGGCGAAGTGCAGCTCCTTGACTTTGCCCGCGTCCCCTCCTCCGCCGCCGCCGCCGCCGTGGTGCGGCTGGTGGTGCTGCGGGTGGTCGTGCTGCTTGGGCGGCAGCAGCAGCACGCCGTCCTCGGTCAGGACGCAGTGCTTCTTCTTCCAGAGCTGCAGCAGCCCGTCGCTCCGCTTCTCCAGCAGACCCTCCTTGAACACCTTCCTGCCGTTTTCCAGCATGTTCACCTGCGCGCCTCGCTCTCCACCAACCGCCTCCTCGGCTCGACTGTCGGACGCTCGGAAAGATGGGACGGCTGCCTATCCCGGAGCAGGTGAAGGCATGGGATGCTGCTGTGACTGCGGTGCTGAGCGGTGCTGGTTGTGGAGAGAAGGCAGGCTGCCCGTCTGTCTGTCTGGTGGCTGGTCACAGAGTATGTGTGTAAGGGCTTCGAGGGGCGGGAGGGGTATGGAGAGGTGCACCGCCCCCCTTAGTGGCATCCAGCCTCCTGAGCTCATGACCAAAACCATTAAGACACTTTTTTTTAGTAGTATTAAACACACGCGTCAAAAAAAAGATTAGATGCTGCTTTTAATATTCAACCCCTTTCTGAACACATGTTTAATCACAGTCTGTAAATTTAAACAAGTTTTAAACTGAGATCTTTAGACAGCAATTTTTTTCAATGAATGAAGTCAAATCGATGTTAGCGTTTTAATTTCGACAGTGCTTTGTGCTCATTCATGTTTAAATTTCATAAAGAACAGAGTGGAGTAAAATCTGGTCTCGAGGGATCTGCTAAATTAAACTGTGGCTTTAATATACCGTGGTATTAACCACCGCCACAACTGCCTTGTTAATCTTTTGGTGGGTGTTTTATGTGGTCATGTTTAATTTCCATTACAAACCATATTCCCATGAAACTCGTCAAAGGGTTTAAACGCTGCGCAATGGCGCCCTCTGCTGGTGGATACGCGTTATTATCCGATTAGGACTGACAGCTTGTGGCTTTTTTTTCCCAATATTTTTAGAGCTGCTGATATATTTTCAGTTACAAAATCAGTAAAATAATTAGCTTTGTGTCAATAAGTAGAACTGCGCCCCCCCCCCCACAAAAAATCTTGAAAATAAAAACTAAAAACAAGTGAACCCTAATCGACATGTTTGACCAATTTATTCATCAACATACACGTACAGTTATTGAGTACATTAGTATTTTTGTAGCATAGCATTTTGCCTTGACAACAGCTGCTCAGAAGGACCCTACAGAAACCCTGTCGCGTCCTTTTTCCCATGAACTTGATCTGAATACTCCCTGCAGAATGAGAAGTACCCTGGCTCTCCACAGTGGACATGAATCTGCCCAAAGCAACCAACGCTTGGCTGTCTTCACAACTTAAAAAAAGGCATTTAGAATGGACTGGGAGGGAGGCAGGCTACAGTTTCTTCTCGGTCCCCCTCCTGGTGTTAAGTATTGCTCTAACGTGCTTTTTTTTTTTCTTTCCTTTTCTTTCTGTGGCCTTCTGGGTAACAAAAGGGCGCAGGGCCGGGTTGGGGAGGGAGGTGGATCATTGGCCGACACAATGGCCTTATCACGCTTCCCCTCTTTCTTTTCACAGTGATAAAAATGAACCGAGAACCTCGGGGGCCGGGCTGAGGTCTGTGTTAGTCACCTGACCGGACATGAATTGGGTGATACGAGAGGTAAAGGTCAGAAAGTGGAGAGGAAAAAAAGGGCTTTATTTTTTTTTTTTTAGAACCTGACACGCTGACACTTTTTCTTCGTCATCCGCTGTGCTACATCTGCCCAACAAGCTTCTCTGAACGGTGCGCGTCCACCCGGTAAGAAAGAATGCACTTAAAAACCAGACAGCACAAGCTGAAGTCTCCACAGAGCAGGGTTTACAGCACCGACTCCAGCGTCCCTTTCAGACGGGGGCATCAAACAAAGTGCTGCTCACAAGGAATACTGCTAACCGATGACAGGACGCCACTGGTACACCACACACTAGTACAAAGTGCTATAGAAAAGACGACAGCCACGCCACAGCGAGCCTACAACAAGCCTGAAGCACATGGTTATTGGGGCTGGGTGTCCCCGAATAGGCCGTTCTGCCAAACTGTCCCACACTTCCTCATCTAAAGAATTCTCTGGAATGTTCAAGAGACTCGGAGCGAATACGTCTGCGTAATTTTTTGATCCATTTTAACAGTCCATCCAGTTGAAGAATGGCAGACTCTCTTTGAGAGACAGATGGTGCCAGCCAGTCTGCTTACTGGAATGTATTGAGAGTGGAAAGTGGTTGATCACAAGTGGTGCAGGAAGTGGCCGGGAAGACACCAACTGTGGATCCCACGCTCAGTGAGATTAGATAAAGTGGAATGGACACCCAGCTGTAGGCCACCCATCTGTCCTCCTTCTCTAGAGCTGGAAATGCTACAGTGCTTTTTGAAGTGCTAAAGGCCCCACTAAGGAAAATAAAAATTACCTGGAACAACCAGAAGTGACCAACCTGGAGCTTTGGTAGGAGGAATAGAGGAAGAGGAAGGGCAGGAGGGGGTATAAACTGCCAATGAAGTCTAAACCACAGCTGTTGTCTAAGAGCAAATACAACAAAAGACTTCACAAGAACCCAAACTAGTTTAGCAGTGAAGAAACAAGTTCATGCTTTTTGAGGAAGGTATTTTTCCTGTAGTCTAGCTATTGTACAGAGAAGGAAGAGAAGGAAAAAACAGGTCTAGTAAAATACTATGTATATTGAGCCACACAGCTCCCAGTATATTACCATGAGTTTTTGTAACAAAAATCTTGAAACCTTTTTTTTCTTCAAATTCTCTACCAAGAAAAATACAAAACATTATAAGGCGGTAAGTAACTATTTTTTTAATCAGTTTTTTTTTTTTTTCTTTTAATTTGAGAAGCCGTTACAGTGCAGTTGATCCTCAAGTCAGCCGGGCCAGGCTTCACTGCTGATTGCACTCAGCTGGGGGGGCTGCATCCTTCTGTAAGAAATCACAGGAGGGTGGATGTTAAGGCAGAGAACACGCAACAAAACAAAATAAATAAATAAATACATAAAACAGAAAATGTACACACAGCCAAGCCACTTCAAGACCAAATACAACCAACAAGCAGCAAGAAACTGGAAATAACAGGTTCTCTGAGTCCAACTCTCTTTCAACACAACAGATTGACATATGGACGTGGTGACACATTCAGATTAGACATTCTATGACAACTATGGTTTGTTGTAGCATCTTCACAAATGCAATGAAAACAACAGTCTAACCCTTTGGTAAAAAAGATTCTGTGGGGAGTTTTAAAATACTCTTTCAGATAGAAGTATAAAGACACACAAGACTGGTGTATTGGCAACAGACTAGAGGCCGGCGACACATTAGGGCGCTACTCAAGTGTGTATGGAGTAGTATTTCGTGAAATATGTTTAACTTGATTGATTGATTTGGCTCTCACAATAGCTAGCTATATACATGAAGTTGAACCTGCAGCAGGTTAGCTTAGCATCACTCTGGGTCTTAAGTTTCTCAGATCTGCAGATCTAAAACTCCACACATGCTATTTTAGTTAAATCTGTACAAAAGTGTGGAAAAAAACAAACTGAGGTTTTCATAAGCAAGAGACACTCCAACCCATAACCACCAATTTAGCTGTTGCTAGGCTAACCACTACTGGCTCAAGTATTTATCAAATACGTCGACGACCTGATACATATATAATTAGAATACTGCTGCTGTTCTGAACTGGTGATGTTGGTTACAACCAGAGGCGGGCAAACAGCAGCCCTGCAGTAGTGATCAGGGTTTGAGACACAGTATCGTGGTTCCACCTACTGCCCAGCTGTCACAGCCAAGCTAAGAGCACAGCCAGTGCACAGGAAAAATGTGTTCATATGAATCCATGTAATGTATATGAAACTATGACTATGGCAGTCACAGCTGGGCAATATGAAGGGGTGTGTGCATCAATCACAATTTGGCTCAGGCAAGAAGTGGAACCTCAGTTGTGAAAAACAGCTCCAAATAAAGATGGCAGCATTTGTCATTCATCATTTTCTACCTCTTTACTTTTCTTTCAACAAGACAGCTAATTAACACATTCTCACTATGTGAAAGCAAAAACTATCACCTCCATCCTGAAGCTACCGTTTTCAACTGTATCATAACAAATCTTCAGCCTTTGAATGGTTTATTGAATGAAAAACACATTTATTGATGCATTTCCTTCCAGTTTAGAGAGGAGTATCAGCACAGAGGCCAAACAATCAACTGCTGTGGACAGGGGATCAGCAGCTAAATGAATTTTTAAACCAAGGCCATAATAAATTAAATGTCAGCGGTGGTCTTCTACACAGGAATCTGAAGTCGCACAGCAGTTCACTGCTCGGCTTGTGTGTCTGTACCCCTCGCTGCTTCTCCAAACTGGGAGGTATGCCGACCATCATCTAAATCTAACCACTTCAAAAGAAACTGAGCTAGCTATTAAAGTAAGGCATAGAAAGATAATTAAACTCCATCATATTTGGGGTAGGGCATCCTTGCAGCAAACAGACACACAGAGGGGACGGCACACTGCAGCAGTTCAAGCTGCTCGATGGCCTAATGCCACACTGACAGAGTGCAAGGTCATATTTGCCATTGAGCAATACATTTGGCTTGTACTGAACTGACAGGATTTTACTTGGTAATATATCGGGTGTTACAGTTGGTAAAAATGTAGCGTGTGTTAATATGCGTCATGCTTTCTTTACTCTGCAAGCTTCATTTAAAAAGTAGCATCCTTCCAAAACTACTAAAACTGCATTAGAGCAGATCTATGAGGATACATGTGACTAAATATAACTCCAGTGAAAAATGAAGGAAGATAAAAGCACAGACAAACCAATAATGTTTCAATGGATATTTAAACACACAAAGCACACTATTTGTGGAAGACAAATAGGCACCCTGACAAACTCAAAACTAGCCTGCATCAGTTCCACATAGTGGTAACTGAACCAAAAAATAAAAAAAATAAACACGAAGGGGGGTTGGGTCAGGGCTAGCTTCAACATACAGAAACGATACAGTTGCAAATGCAGAGCTCATTATGGGTTAAACTTCAAAAAAACCAACAACAAACCAGTGGGTTAGTAGTTTGGGACGATGCAGCACGGCGGCGGAGGAGGTGCTCGTGTGCAGGGAGGGGGGAAGGTGCAGAGAGACGGATGGAGGATGGAAAAGAACAGGAGGAAAAGGAAAGCCAAACCCAAAACCAAAAGGGCGGGGGGTGTGATGGTAGTGGGCTGACAATTCACAAGCTGTACGTACCAGGATAGGGTTATTTTTCTACTGTCACCACTTAAACCTAGTGAGGAAAAATTTAAAGAGTAGCTGACAAAAGATGCCAAAGTGACTGGAGATGAAGAAACATTAATGAATAGGAGAAAAAAAATAAGCAAAACTAGCAGAATACAGAATGTCAAAGGCGTGTTTGTTCAGCAAAGAGGAAGCAGAGGTCATGCTTGTTTACATTTTGTAGTGTTAAACTTCCAAGCTGCTCCAATCTGGTCTAAAAAACAAGTTTAGGCCTTTATAAGGGACTAGCTCATGCATGCACACTGTAAAACATCATCTGTACACACTTTCTATTATTCTTTTACTCCCATTTATCCAAGAGTCATGTCTCCTGGTGCTTGCAGTGCTTTAGTTTGTGAAGCTTTTCTTCAGTACACTATTTATTTATGGTTTTTCAGCTACATTACCTCCATCAGGAAGGCAGTGAGGTAGAAAATCTCCGTGAATAAATAGAGCCCTACAGGAGAGGACCTGTTATTCGTTTGTCTCAGTGGGATTACACTAAACCCTCAGCAGGTCTGCACTTCATTCTGTTCTTCTATTCAAACTAACAACTAGAGGTGTGTTGATCTGGAGTTTCAGGACCGATAACAAGAACTGACAGCTTTTTAAGATGAATATTTTTCAGTCATACTGGCCACAACAAACAAAAGGAAGAAGACAAAAGCCGTTTTAGACCGACACATTCATTATCCCTTCAATCCATAATGAGAAGCTTCCACATCATTCATTTATTTTTCCTTAGAGCGTGTAGAGGCTACAGAAACCATCCATCCTGTCCTCCTCCCTCAGCTACTGAAGGCTGTTAGATACTGTTCTTGCAGCCCTCGTTAGGAGTTCTCACAGCTTGTTCTGATACATCAACTGGGCAGAACTTTTTTCTCATGTGGTGTCCGGTTACTGTTCTGTGATTGGTCAGAAATTTGAAGTGGGCATGGGTAATGCGGAAAAGCAGAAATGCTAGCTGAAATGCTCTGTGAGCTCCCAGATGCTAATATTTACAGTGTAACAGCTAATCTCTCTTAGGTAGAGATCAGGATAGCGTGTGTGGGTGCATGCTGAATGAACGGCGTTATCTGACAGATACGGTCGTCAAAATGACTGGCCGACATCCGAAAATAATAAGTGCCTCTTGTCGTCCGTCTCATGCATCTCCCACAATGCTTAGTGCATGTGATGTATTCTGCAGTGGGAAGGCCCTATGAGGACTTCCCTGGAGTTCGGTACTCGAGTTCCTTGCCAAGTATAAATGACCTGGCCAAAATGAACTTTTTTTCTCGCAGTCCTAAGAGCAAGAACAAATTTCTCGCTTCTTGCGGAGTAAGTAACAAGCGTAAGGGGTCAGACTCTTTGCTGTACCCAGCAGAGGGGAGGAGGGAGCTTGATTGTTTCAAAGAATGGTGACCGGAGTTGGAGCTAAAGAATATTCCTTTTACTGAAATAACAGGAATGCAGAAGAGAGAAAAAGTAGAAGGTGGTGTATGACTTGATAAACTAAAACTTTTTATTCTTTGGCATTTAATTCAGATTGCATGCTTCTTCTTAGGTTTTAATCTAGTACTTTTAATTTAGCTTTTTTTTTTTTTAACGTTCCTCTTGATCATCTACTTTTTTGTGTGTGGGTGTGTGTTTATGTATTATGTATATTTCCATGTCTTGGCTCTATCCGGTACTCTGTCCAGTACTTTGGTCAACATTCGTTTTTAAATGTGCTTTATAAATAACAAATGAACACATCCTGAACAAGGAATAATATGTCCGTGTTAATCTACTGGAAAAATAAACTACTGTGTAAAACTGAACCAGAAGATTCTCTGATGTAACTTCTCAGCGTCACCCTCAAATAAGATCATTAACAATCACACAGAGACGGGGCAGAAAGACAGTGGTGCTTTGGTTTGTGGAATTATCTTAAATTCCATTTGGCCAATAATCTCACCAACATATTATGGACACCTATTAACATTACAGCACTGTTCCCTACCCTGTTATGCGTCCATATGTACACACCAGTATGATAAAAATGTGGATGTTAGATGCACACCATGTTCATTTTAAGGTATACTCGACCTTGTGTGTTATGTTTTCAGTTTTAGTAACGGCATGCAGCTTTCAGACATCACTGCCTGAAAATAGCAGTGAAAAGACAAAAATATCCACTGGATGTCTGTCTAAGCCTAGAAGCCAAATCAACAAAATAGAAGCTGAAACAAACCAAAAGCTGGCGCACAATGAGATGCATTTGACAGTATGTATTCTGTATGTTGAATTCAAGTCATTTCACACAGCCGTTCTCCACCAGCAGCTCAGGAGCCTTAGAGGACACTGAAAAGTGTACTGCAAAGAGATTCTGGCTATAGTAACACTACAATTGACTGGAGAATGAACTGTAGAGGGTTTGGAGAGATCATTGTGGATATCCATGGCCTCCAGTGAGAGCTGGAAAGAGCATCCTGAGCCAACAAAGTTGAGAACTGCTGAGCAAGGTCTTTCCCAGGACACCAGAGATCTTTAGAGGGTGTGTGTGTGTGTGTGTGTGTGTGTGTGTTAGCTCACCTTGGGATCATAGTCGGGGTCATTCTCCTCATCAGCCTCCTCTTCACCTTCCTGAACACACAGCACATGGCAGCTTAAGTCTACTGGGTTCCCCCAACATAACCATAGTTATGACACTAATACATCACTTATAAGCAGCCATATTTGTTTTCTACATTAGCTAATAGTTTTACCTCATCATCGGCCTCCTCTCCTTCCTCATCGTACTGTAAAACAAGCACAAAAGATTAGCTTTACAGACATTCAAAAAGAGTCTAACTTACTCTGACCAAATTTTCCCCAAATTCATTTAAAATGGCCAGGCATTTTGAGTTAAAACACTATTTTCATCCAATCTGCATCATCCAATTAGCACCGATATTCTCCGAACCCATCAGCAGATCATACAGCCCGTTTCATTTCCTGGTGCGGAAGCAATGAAGCGGAACGCTGTAACTTGAAAAAAGGCGGCAAAGCTCAGCCAAACGTGATATTAAACGCCGACACTCACATCATCGTCATCATCCTCTATGGCCTCTCCTGTGAAGTAGAGCACGGCCCGAGGTACGATGCGCTCACGGATGAAGTGGCCGATTTCAAAGTCAGCAGCTAGAACTGCCTCCGAGTCCTCATCCTGAAAACAGACAAGGAGGAACAATTCATCAAATTTCACTTTTCAGTCCAAAACTTAAAGCTTTATTCAGTGTACACTTGGTTAGGAAGGAGGCATTTACTATATTCTGACAATGATAAGTATGCCTTGGGTTGAATGACTTGTTCTGACTATAATTGAAAGTGTAGCCATTTTATCTGAAAAAAGGTTACTAAACACCAACTTCAGAGTGTAAGATTAATGGAACTCTACGACCTTTAGTTTTCAGTGATGCATTATTACAGACCTAGAATTAATCACGCTTTTGTCAGAAAGTGGTGATGTGGGCTACATAACAGAGAGGTTAAGCAACTTAAGCAAACGTTGAGGAAGTCGTTTAATTGTGTCGTTTACATCAACCTTCTCTAACACAGTGGTTCAAAAATGATGTCAAGGATGTAGAATTCTCATTTGGTTCAGCATTAGAAATCACACAACACCAACGATGTAAGCAGCATTTAGGTCAACACTGAATTCCTTCTAACCATCATCCAGACAGATTCCAGTGAAAATTAGCCTAGATGGTTAGAGGAATGGGTACATCTGAAAACCTTTTTATCTGCGTCTCCAACGATGCTTTGAGATGTGCCAAGTTCACATATTTACATGTAATTGAAGTACACAGACTTACCAGCTCTCCGTTTTCTGGAACTGCAAACAAAGAAAAGATGGAAAAGATCAACCGATGCATTTTTAAAGTACAGAAAACAAAACAAACCCTGTGTATAATGTTCAGTATCGTTATCCTTACCCTCTGGTGGGGCGAAGAAGTTGAAGAAGGAATCATTAGGGACCGTCTTGGTGACCGTCCTGACCGTGCCACGGCCCTTGTGCTTCTGTTTCTTCTTGATTGTTTTCAACGTGACATTTTTGCCCTTGGTCCAGTCAATCGTGCAACTGTTGTGAAAGATGAGGTGCAGCAGAAAGCAAAGTCAGGATGAAGCATTTTAAATGTCAGATCTAAATGTCGTGTTTATTTTAGGAATTTAACTGGTGTGGCGGTGATTCAGAGAGCAAAGAGGTGGAGAGATACAGAAGGGAATTTATTTGGTAGAGGTCATGATGGTCACTGAAGAGGGAGTGGCATTAGGCACAATTTGAAACTGAAGTGGTCAGCAGCACAATGAATGTTAGCATTGACTTCACATGTGCCTGAATGTTTCAGTTTGCGTATTAACTAAAACCAGTGCAAAGCAAGTAATGCTAAAATAAGACAATTAATTGATGCATGCTCTCACCCTGTGCAGCACATGATCTCTGGTCCGTCGAAGGAGAAGGGGTCATTCTCGTCGGGCTCTGACCTCATCTTGTAGGTTTTCGTCAACACTGTGTTTGTGAAGAAGTCGTTGGGATCGAAGTGGAACTCTAATGTGAAGCTCTGGTGAACACCACAGGAGATTACAATTAAAACGACAGTTCAAAGTTTATTTAAAAATGGTTTTAGCCATCAAAATGTGTGTTGGGAAGACTCACCATAGGCTGGCCTGGATCTGAGAATTTTACTTTAATATCTTGTAAATGTTTAAGGATGGGTTCATCGTGTTCCTGAGGGGTAGACAAAGAGTAATGGTGTTTTAGAATAAACGATACTAAATATGTGACTTAAGTCTGACCAGCAGATGGTAGTATATCCATTTTATCACTGCAGGAAGAAGCTACTTTTCTGTGACCCATTTTCTCTGCCTCTCCAGGAGATTAAATGAACCTACCTGCAGCATGTCACTGAGCAGGTCCACATTTTTGAAAACTGTTAACCAGAACTCGGGGATGCCTTTGGGGTCTTCTTTCTCCTCGTCCTTCTTCTCCTCCTCTAACTTGGCCTTCTCCTTCATCTCTTCCTGTTTTTGAGAGACATTTTCTCTTCAAAATAAGGCTTGTTCAAGCATTTTTGCCCTGTCACACATACACCACAACATGAAAGAGCTCCTCACCACCCACACCCACGTATAGCACTGACAAAGTAGGAAAATATTTAACAGCAAGAGGGCATCTGAAACCAGGCACAGTAATGAAATCTCATATCCTACGTGCTTCCTTATTAGCTGCATGCAGTGTTGCCCCTTTGGAAGTGAGACTTATAGATCTGGATGAAACTAAAAGCTACAGGCACGACATGAAGTACAACAATATAGGGAAAGGGCAGAAAGTAGAAAGTTTTGTTGTTGTTTTTTTTTTAAGACAGGAAGCATGCAGGTGTATACGTCACCTGTACCTGCTTACTTACTGTCAGCTCTTCCTCTTCATCTGCCTTCCATTCACATTCCTCATCTGTGGGCTCATAAGCTGCTTTCACTATGTCACTTCTCTGTGAGGAGCAGAGAGGATAAAGTTAGTATTCAACACCCAAAGTCTGTGCAAATGTTTTCACCGAATAAAGCTCACACCTTATTAAATGTATTCTCATGGTAAAGTTAAATACACATCCCAAATGAATAAAAACAAGGCAACATCTGTGAAGTGGCTACATATAAGAGTGTCCCTTTCTGGGTTTGTTTATATATAAACAAGCCCTTACTGCTGTGTACAGCGGCACGAGAAACATCCGAGCTGACGTCTATAAAATAAACAGTCAGATCTCTAACTAGCTGCCCTGTTGCAATGCCCCTACAGCAGCGGAAACTAAGAGAAGACTCATCCTCTGACCACAGGCAGTTCTCTGTTGAGGAACTTTACTTGAAAGCAGATCATCTCAAGGTCCTTACAAGGTCATTTTATCTCCAGATACCTCTGCTATAAACAGGTACAACAAAGAGGAGTTTCTAGTATCCTTTATTTTATTGTGGGCTCTTTATACAATGCATTAACACGTCTGTCTGGCACGGCCCATTGAGAATTCAAGTTGAGTCCAAACATTTTAAAATCTGATTAGTCATTTTTCCTCTCCATTAACACTCGTTGCAGGTTATCAAATATTTGCAGCATTATTTAACATGCATTGCTTTTCTTAGTCTTGTTTAGTTCTTTCAGTCTGATAAACAACTAAAGGCATTAATTTGGGCTATAGCAAATTGTGATTGTTTAATCATTTGGCCACATCTGACACACTGGTTGAAGCCTTAACTTCAGCTGTGAGGAATAATAAACAGCTACCATGACAGCATGTATATTTACAGTTAAAAGCCACAAAAGTCTGCTTTACAGCAGATGACCAAAAGAAGTTGTTTTGTATCCGAGCTCTAAAAAAAAAGTTCACTGCAGCTACCTGAGCTGTTTCTAAAGACTGTAGTCTTCTAAAGTCTGAGGCTAAACATCAAAGATAGAACGAGTGGAGTGAGCTAAAGGCAAAAGATGCTGAAGAGAACACGTTAACCACAGACGCATGTGAAAGCATGTTTAACATGCTTCAAATACTAAAGAGGTCCCGCTATCACTTTCGGCCCAGATCCTGATCTGTGCCCATTATTATTCAGGCCTCAGTCAGTAAGTCCTCGCTTAAACTTGTATTTACATATTGATTAAATATGTACCCGACACAATAAAATAACATCTACAGCCTTCTGAGTCTATTTTTGTAGGGACGACAAATGTACTCTGTTCACTTCCAGTTGTATAGTGGCTTTACAGAATGATGCTTTTAGCTCCTGAACAATGTTTGGTTGAGTTCACACTCTGGCCTTGCAAAGAGCAAACGCACCAAACGAGTTTTATTTTGGATTTGCAGCAAAAGCTGATATAATCTGCCACTGCTGACACTTGTTATTTTAACCAGTGGATGCTACGGTCAGGGCAGGCTACAAATGAGAAGCTGCTGGCTGAATGTTTTATACATAGATCTTTGCTAATAAGAAAGGAGAGATAAAGGTATTTTGCCTAAGCTGAATGCAAGAACACAGCTCATCACAGCTAGTCTCACTTCAAGTACCTCTTCACTGGCATATGGACTGAAATACTTGAATCGCAGAGGCCAGCTAAGATTAACGACAGCTGCACTGCAAAACTAGCAGGCAGGCAGAGGTTGAAACACAGCAGAGTAAAGATCAGATTTTGATCTTTAGGATTGACTCAGGACTTCCCAAAATAACAATGGCACATTCCTCACAGAATGAAAACAATGACACATCAACAGCAAATATCTCAAATATTTGAGTCCATTAAATACAGAAAGGTACTATGTCAATTAACAAAGTGATGTGCATGGAGGCAATATAAATTCAAAAATACTCAAAAGAAAATATGACATACTTTGTCGAAGAGGGGCTGGTAGAGTGCTGCATACTTTCTCTCCAGTTCATGGACTTCTTCGTAGAACTTGGCCTCAATGTGGGCACATTTGACCTGCAGGTTTTTGAGGGCATTGATACGCCTCTTTACAACCTTTGGTAAACTGTGGGATGACAGACATGGAGAGAGAGAGAGAGAGAGAATGTGTGAGGACAGTCCTAGAAAATAAAAGACCAGCTTTCTTCAGTTCACTCTGTCTTTTCTAGGGATGTCCCTATCCGATTATTGGACTGGACTGAGCACGTAGCCAAAATCAATCTTTCGTCTCTTTTACGGCTGCCCTAAACCAAAACCAAACTTGACAATGCGCTTTGTTGATATACTGCATTACAGGCTGAACATTCTATGAAGCGTGTGTAAGATCTAACCCAGCTAAAAGCTAGCCACATGAAATGGACTGTCTGTACAATTTATATGCCAAAAACAGGCATGCAAACTGGTCAGGGGTCAAAAAGGTGAGAAGAGTGTGAAGAGGGAAATGGCCACGAACACCCCCCCCCCCCCCCCCCCTTGGTAAACAGAGATTTACAAAGACAACAGACTACAAATTCACTAATTTTTACCAAAAAAAAAACTTTTGAGCCATTGAGCCTGAACAGCTCAATGGCTGTTTTTCCTCGGGCCTGAAGGGCATATTTCACTGCTGGGCCTTTATTTTACTCAAGCACATCGCGGTCCAGGCCTTTATTGGAAGGAGGCCAGAATTAGAGGCAGGCCTTAATTTCTATTTGAGCAAAACGAACTACGAGTAGAATGAATAAAAACAAGATTTTGTGTCTATTTGAACCTATAAAATACTAGGTTCATTTATTGAAAACGTACCGTTACCATAACATGGTATGCATACAGAATATTAACAACAAATGAGCGGCGCGACGCGGTCGGAGCGCACTGAGGACAGTGAGTCCGCTGCCGGTCGGCAGTCGCGCCGGGAGCGAGTGGGACCCGTCCCTCCCCGCACGGAGAGAGGGCGCAGTGAGCACTGATTCCACGACCCCAGGGACCCCAAGTGAGATGCGGGGGGTCGCTGTAAAGCTCGCGGCCGGAGCCGACGAGCCACCTTCGCCCCGAGCACTTCCAGGTCGACCCAGAGCCGGTCGCGGCGCACCGCCACGGAGGAAATGCACCCGGCGGGGGCCGGCCGACGCCGGGGAGAGGTCCCGCTGAGGGGATCCTCCCACACCGTGCCGCCGAAACCCTGACCCGCCGAGATGACCGGCCTTTATTTACCTCCGCTGACAGCGAGACCGGCAAATGTTGGAGACCCGGCCGCTAATGGAATACAGGCCAATATTAGAGGATTTACGGTATATAGAACATTATATTATTATATTATTAAAATATATTAAAATAAAAGTCAACGAGTAGGCTACCCCCCCCCCCCCCCCCAAATATTTTCTCCTCGGATTTGCACGAATCACATAAGTCACCCAATTTGGATTGAAAACGGCGAATTTCGCCGAAAGGTGAGGAGTTTGCATGCCTGAAAAATGACAACAGAGTTTAATGTTTGACAGTGACGTTTTCCAATCACCATGAGTTTTGTTCGCACAAAAAGCTCGTTACAAGCAGCCAGGCTGGAAAACTGAAGCTAGCCTAAAACCAGAGGTGTCCCCACCATGCTACAGAGCCATGTTAGCCTATGTTAGATTGTTGATGTGAAGTCCTTTTTATGTAGATATTCAAAAGGAGCACTTATGACTCTCTGGCAACAGCATATCTGTGAGTTGAGTACATATTATCAACCTGACTGCAATGTATGCGAGTTTGTTCACCCAATCACTATATTAATATAGTGACAGTGTATTTCTTGAATTTAACCCACATGACAAACGTGTTTATCATTAGCAAACTAGAGAAGAGCCTGCCTCAGACGTTAATCTGCTGAGAGCTTTAGAGAACAGCAACACACTGCAGGACACAACTCTCCCCAGAGGACCTCCAGTAAGCCAGGGTGGCCTTCCAAGTACACACTTTGAACAAACTGAAACAATGCCAAGAACAACTTTTATTGAGATCTGCTTCATTTAACAGCAGAGTGAAGAAATCCCGTCTTATTTGTACACAGATTTACTGGCGTATGCTTGGGGAATTCATGGCCTGGTTCCTGGTGTGGATGATGCAGTTGGTTCTCAATGTTATATTTTTCTTACAAGGTCATTTCTACATTTGCTTCAAATGAACTAAAAGCACTCAACATCTGCTAAAGCTTATAAAGGCTTCTTTCCCTGCATGTTCCTCTTCACATTCTGCGCCTGTTTTATACCTTAGCTTTAAATGTTGTCTACATTTGTTTGTTGTTTGTAACATTGCGGTTAACTGGTTTGTCGAACGATCGATATTCTCTCGCCTGACCAAATTCTTCTTGGCAGAATAATCACCAGCGTTACTTTCATACGGAGAAAATCATTCCAGAAGGAAAGGACTACCCACAAAACAGCCTTCACTACTTTAGAGACCGTTATGTCTTGCTTATTTAACATTTATTAAACATTTTCTCATTGCCTTCTCCAAAATAATGGACCTCACGTATAAGATGATGTCCGTGTTGCTTTGATTTCTTAAAATTGATGACCAAAAATTCTAATGTGACATTGCAAATCACAGATTGCATATCACTGCAACAACCAACACAGCCCATCATCTAAAAACGGCCCACTAAAGATCAATTGTTAAAGCTGACCAATGTGCACTTGTCATATTAACCAAGCTTCTCGAGCATGTTTTCATTTATGTATAAAACAATTAGATCAAAATTAGAGCTGCAGTGACTCCTTGATATCCTGAACGGAAATATGTTGCAACTATGCAGCTCTAGTTAAAATTAATATCCTACAAATACTAGGTTTTTTGTGAGTTTGGAGCCAGAGTCTGCACAGTACGGTCTGAGAGTGGAGCTGCGATAGCGATGACCCACCCACACTTCAGCCGGACTCACACGCGTTTTCGTTTAATACTGTGCCCAGGTCTACCACCACCAGTAACAAAGAAATGTTAATTATACACAATACTTATTTTTTTCTTTTCTGTCACGGTCTCATGGGAACGCTTTACAGTGCGGTTGGCAAGGATTGCAACTGGTAGTCGTTATGTCACATCCTGTTTCTATAGTGTCTAAAACTAAAAACATTATTCGATGTGTATTTTAGTGTTTAGTGTGTCGTTCACTAACATGGAGGGGGTGGAGCTTATGACCTATACTGCAGCCAGTCACCAAGGGGAACTCCATTTGCTTTGGCTTCACTTTTGAGGAGCAGTTCCGTCCATTTCTATACCATCAATGCTTTCTCCTCTCAACCAATTAACTGGTTGAGGAGTAGGTATTATTTCACTTAACTCAGATTTACTTTTGCAGACTACAGCCCTATTCATTTGACCATATCTTGCTTAATCTTAATTTAAAAGATTAAGTCATCTTCAGTCAAATGATCTTGGTATGGTCAACCAGGCTTTAAACTGTCAAAGCTACAAACAGGCCTCAGATTTTCTCTGCAGTATGTTAAATTTAAACGTCTGCTCTTTGTTGGCAAGTGAATGCATGTTTGGTCCCAAGTGCTGGGATGTAACTGGTGAGTTTGTTAGTGGCTGCCAACACTTGACATGTTGATCAAAGAGCTACTTGCTGATGGTTTAGCTGAGGAGAGGAGCAGTGGGTGGCACATCCCTGCAGCCAAGACACGCAGCTACCTTTACACAGCATCTCAAAAGCCATTACTGATTTAACCCTCTGCTCTAAGGTCATTTTCACATGCTTTTATAGCATAAACTAATGAAGGCCAGAATTCTCTCCTCTTGGACTTTTTCATGTCAACTATGAATCACAGAAAAATTTGGTAAGAATTCAAACACAGGCAACACACTGATTCAAATTAATTACAGCTGTGACACAAAATTAATCATTATCAAAGTATTCATCCACTCAGCTGGCATCCATTCACCGAGTCTGTGCACAAAGCCCTATACAGCATAATAATACCCAGGATAACAAGTAGCCTGCAGAGCCCCTTGGTGGTTTTTCTAGAAAGTCACAATATGTATTTAATTTAAAGGTTTTGCAGATGGCAACACAGCACTTCTGTGAGGGACACCTGGTGCTCACAGCCATGTGAACAGCAGAACAAAGGAAAGAGTGCCTTTTTTTGGAATTCTGCTGAATATTTTATGGCCATAGGTCAGCATTTAGGGAAGGAGAATGCTAGCCTGCTGTAGTCAGTCTCAATTCCAATCAGAACACGAGTCTGGAAACACTCTGGTTTCATTTCGGGGGTTTGTTTCAACCAACATGGAGACAAAAATACCTCTGCACTCAATTGACAGTCCTTCAACCAATTACAGTCATGTTGTAAAACTACACAGCCCTCATCCCCACAAAAAGCTCTGAAACGATTTGACTGGCCTGGCAGTGGCATAATCAGTTCCCAAAGAAGTAACTCCAGGCCCGATTTCCACCACAAAAAGATTGTCGGTGGTGGAAGTCGGGCCGTCTTCGCGGCTACTGGAAAGCTAGATGCAGGTAAAATTTTAGCAGACTCCAGTCACTTGACACACTGGCTACTCACAGGTTGCCTCTACTGACTTCCTCTCCCTGAGTGCAGCCATTCAAAACTGTTCCACAAAAGTGACACAAACATCTGTTTCCTCACCTCTAGATTCAGTGGTTAATGTTAGACTGCAGTACTGCTGCTAACCATGAGTGCAGCTCAGCTTGAAACAGATTTGCACAGACGCAATACTACTCAACAAGGTGCAGCCACCACTTTGAAAACCCATCAATATGCAAAAGTATGCACTTGGACAAGTTAAAACATCCTCCTACCCTCATCTACTTGCAAGTAAATGAGTTTAACTCACAACTGAATACATATGCAAGAGCCTTAGTGAAAAAAGAAAACTTATTATTCGCAAATGGTTCTGTAAGATATGGATTAAAATCAAATCTTTGTTTCCCATTGTATCTATATATGTTTATTCCCAAAAAATCATAAACAAAATGTTAACATGGTATCTGTAATACAACAGAAAGTGTAAGATGCTTTTGTTTTGGCAGATAAAGAGAACTTCATATCATACAGAGGTAACAATATAACCTGCTTAAATCTGATAGTGAAGGTGCTGTACATATGTAAACTGTAACCATGCTGCAGCCAATTCTCCTCTGTGACAGATGGAAAGCAAATACTAGGACTCAGTTATCAGTAAAACATTTCTCACCTCTCAATGTACCCTGATGGTGAGCCGTTGAGACCATCCAGCCTCTCCTGCAGCGCAGCCAGGATCTGTGGGTTCTGCATCATCTGCACAGTCAGCTGACGAGCTGAAGACACACACACGGACACGCGCAAAAGCACAACATTAATATGGAAAAATCAACTGAGGACCACTAAAGTATTATTTCACTCAGAGGGAACGGCCTGGAGTGGTAGAATTGATTCAATTTAAGCTTTGCCAGTAAGTATATTTATGTTGGCGATGCAAACCAGCAGTTACACTACAACTCCATTTGTATTTGTTTTTGTAAGTATCACGACTTGATCCTTGCTGCAGTGTTGTGCAGGTCTAAGCATTGTGTTAACCAGAGTACGTGACCAGGAAGAGAGAGAGTGCAAGAGTTTCCTGCCCAAATCAATCCGCTTATTATTTATTTTGTGTCAGGACAGAGCTGGATATAGGTAAGAGATAGCAGTCAGTAACCACGGGTGCCCTCACTTTGTGCTACCAGACGGGTGACAGATGGTACCATCCGAGTGTCCGACATATTGCTTGCTCCAATCAAAGCTCAGTCAGATTGCTGCTGGCAGGTGAGAAGATTAAAAAGACTGAAAGTCACTTTTCTCTGCTGACACATCCTGGGCATTTAGCTTGTAACGTTACAAGCTACAGGTCAGCTGTCTGAGATACCGCCACCAGTCAAATAAACACACATCACACTAGATTCACATGACACAAGCTGCTGGACAGAAGCTTTGAATGCATCAAGGGGGACATATCAATAAGCCCAAGCCATAAACAGGGACAGTTTCCGTTTTTGATGGGATAAAACAAACATCTACAATTTATGTACTGTGTTTTAGGGAATCATTACTCTTCCTAAAATTTGTCGTCAAACACGGAACCCCTGTAGACTTGGAAGGTGGTTGTAAAATGTGTAGTTTGCGGAATCCTTGACCTTTAAAGATTTTAGGTGCTCTATACAAAGACAAACATCAGCTTTTTTTCTTCACTGGTGAGAGTTTAGAAATATGGCTTTTTTTGAAGTTCATTATCTTATATCAGTAAATGCTCACGGATCCCAACAAAATATCTCTTTAAATTTACATTTCAAAGTCACTGTTTTACAGGAAGTACCCTCCAGAACTGGAGTCAAGCGCAGGGGGGAAAAAAGTAAGAAAATGTGAAAGGTGAAAACTGCAGGTTGTTGAATGGCTAGGAGTGGTTTGGAGGAAGTTCCACCCTTTTACGTGTGCATTTGTAACTACATCCCATTTTCAAATAAAGTTGGAGCAACACTGAGAATGTAGGTTGCTGTATAATTTAAGGAATGGTTTTACCTTTTATTCAGAAACAGTTCCTTCCTACAAATCTCGCAGTCTCAAGACTAAAGGGCCCTGCCAAGTTCGTTACTGATGTTTCCCCAACAGCCTTGATGTGTGAATGTGTGGTATGTTAAGTTTCTTAACAAGAGTTTGCAAAATTGTACATTACTCATGCATTTATAATCCCTCTCAGCTTCGTGGACTCATGTGAGGTCGCTATGACAGATCAGTCGTAGGCAGCCAAAATGAGCCTCCTTTCAAGTCTGGTTTTTAAAAGACTGCTCAAATTTGCTATAAAAAGATGAGGCCACACAGCCATATATATCTATCCACAATAAGCCCGGAGTAGGCTAATATGTGAAGAGCCATCTGAATCATTTATTGGGCATCAAAGGAGGCCTAAACAGCATTGAGATCCCAAAATAAAATGGATTAGTGCCTCCCAGCTCCTAACTACAACTTAGAAACGTGTCATCATTGGTTTAAATACCAGGCACAGACACGCAGAGTTCAAACTGTCACTGGAGTTGCACGTTAACACTTCATTGTTCTAAACTATGCAGTTATTGGCAGTGTTAACTTACCTTTGCTGTTTTCATCTTCCCCCGTCTCCTCCTCCTCCACTTCTTCCACATCCTCCATATCTGCTGGGTCCATCTCAGCCTGATCTTTACTGCTCAGGAGACAAAGGAGGGGGGTAGGACGGAAGAAGGAAGGTCAGCCAAAACACAAACACAGACTGTATGAGTGCAAAGAATTAACACCAGCCACCAAACTACTACTGGCACCTTTAGGCTAAAGCCATCAGTGACTTTGGCCACCGTGGCGGCAGCTTCGGAAAGCATCCAACTACTAAAGGCCTTTGTAATTCCAAAGACTAAATTTACCTGTAAAAGTGGGGGAAAACCCTAAATGATAAAACTTGTGTAGTCCTAAAATCTACAGGAAACAGTCCTCAACAGAAAATCGAGCAGGTTTGGAAGAAAACACATTTGGTGTTGACTGAGGGAAAGATGAGTCTTAAGCTCCATTATATTCTCTTCCAAGACAATATTCTCTATTTAGACTACGGAGTGCTGTGTAGACCTAGACTCCCACAGTTATCAAACTCAGAGTCCGTTTTTACCCATGATGTTGTTCCAAGCAGTGAAACATGATACCCGACTTCAAAATGCAGCACCGCATAGCTCAATACAAAACACTGACACGGCTTCATCAGCAGACCTTCTCCTCCTCCTGTCGGCCTGCAGCCATCGGGTGAAATCAATGGCCAACAGTAGACGCATGCGAGTGTGTGGATGAAGAGGGACAGCATTCAACCCCGGGTTGTTTTGATAACCACGGAGCATAACCCCTAGTGGGCTTACTTTATGGACCAACACACAAATATTGCGAGGCGTCTTGTGTGCGTGTGAACCTCCCAAACACAGTTAATGGTATCTAGCCACGCCCCAAAACAGTGACGTCACAGCAGGTGTGTTTGCTTTAACTATTAAAGATCCTCGAACACATGTGGCAAGGAGACCATGGGTGCGTATCAATACAAAGTACACAATCTTCAGAGTTGTGTACTAGGTAATTCAGACTTGTCACGTGTGATGCAGAAGTATATAAGAAATTGTAGTACACTCATTCTCTAAGAGGAACAACGGTGTACTTGATGACCCTGTGAAATCCATTCTGCGACACCTGGCTGTTCCAAGTCCACACAAGTTACCTCCCGATGCATGCTTGATAAAACGGACGGGGCACGAACACATCCAGGTATTTGGACTGTACTTCGTCAGCAACTGATGGCATTTCAGAGGAACACAGGTGCAGACAAAAATGCCTATTTGTAAATGCAAAAGGATGTACTTACTTGTCAATGTCTGCCATCTTAGCTGAGTCTCAGGTGATGCTAGAAAGAAAACAAACATGATTAGTTTCAAAAATGCTGGAGGAGATACTTGTCATCAGAGCTATGTCAAACAGGATTTGCAAATCACTCGTGGTGCTAATTAAGCCGAGTGTGATACTGGGAAGCTGTAAGAGATGGTAACACAATGGCAGTGAAAGCAGTTGTGGAAATTGCTCTGGCATTTGTTTGTGCCTCAGAGTTCTGTGGATTTTAATTACGGCACATCCACTTCTTCTGCACAACATTTTTTCATAGTTCTGTTAATTAGACTTCTCATATAAGTACTTGCAAACCACTGCTAATTCATGCATTTCTCCATAGCCACTACGGATCTTTTACTGCCTTAAAGCACAAGGAGGGCTACTGAAAATGTTTAATGTATTTTCACCCAAACTACTAACATCAGCTGATCGCAACAGATTCCACTTACACCATTCTTAACATTTAGATATGTAATAATATACCACCCTTCTGTGTCAGGAAAACTTAAATTTACACAAGAACACAACAGACACATAATATAATCTGCATAAAGGCCACAAAAATCTAATCCCTACCATATTGATAAAAATAAAACGAAAAAGAGTATTATAAGTAACCCTGCTTCTGCAAAATACTGCTGTGTGTGCACTACCCCTCACCCCCAATTCAGAGGAAATGCATAAAAAATGCATATAAAAGGAAACTTGTGCAGCAGCCTACACAACCCTTCACAGACAGCCTGAGTCCAATGAAAGTTTAAAGATCCTTTTCTTCGATAGTTGAGTATTTTTAGTCTCGACTGTTTAAATCAATCTGAATGTTAAAATGTGTATGTTGCGTATTTTTGTTCGGTAAGCACTTCTGAGCATATATCTCACTAACAAAGCAGCTGCAGCAATACTAGCCACAGCACCGAGCAACCATAACAGCCCAAACTTTCCAAAGCATCACCAGCATATCACTCACCAGCTAATCAGTTTACACTGAATGGGTGAAAACATCTGAGCTGTGAAGGCTTTGCTTTTATCATGCTTTGAAGTGAATCATTTCCTGCTTTCAGGGGGCAAAGTATTTTTATTTAACATGCTGGGTTTGGTTGAGTCAGGCCACGTGCTCATTGAAAAAGTCCCCCTTCTTGGTCCAGACAGGATCAACCTTGGCTGTGAGTCACCCACCCCTCAGCCCCTTCCAGAGCCTTCCTCCCTTGAGAGAGATTGATTACAGTGGCGTACTTTTCAGAGGGGCAGATAAGAGAGACTTGCATTGACAATCTGTACCCATAAGGCAACGAGGCAACACATTGGCTCAGTAGGTAGAGCGGGTTGTCCACGAACCAGAGGGTTAGCGGTTCGATCCCCGGAACGTGCCACATGCCGAAGTGTCCTTGAGCAAGACACTGAACCCCCAGTTGCTCCCAGTGCGTGGCACTGGTGTGTGAATGTGTGTATGCTTGTGTGAACGAATGGGTAGATGTGTCTGAGACTGTAAAGCGCTTTGAGTGCCAATAGGTAGAAAAGCGCTATATAAAAGCAAGGCCATTTACCATTTACCATTATGACCTAAAAGTGACAACAGCGTCAAAACTCACAATCACTAAGGTGGCTGTAACTGAAACCTCGCGATGAATTACAGACTGGGAAGAAATCTGCTTGTAAAATGTTACAAAGCAGCATTTGCAGGTCAGTTGAGGTGGAGGAGATTTTTTTTCAACTACGTTAAAGCACACATTTCCTGTCATCAAAATGCAAAAACAGCAGCTGTACACTTCAAGGTAATTTCACTAAAACAATTCTCAGAGTTCAGAAGAAGTCAATCATCGACCATCTTACTCAAATTTGTGTTGAAATAATATAATTGATTAGTTGTACTTCCTCCCCGAGGATGAAACATTGGACATTTTCAGGGAGGTAAGAAGCAAACATGGGAATTATATGACACGGTTTTGTAATTCAGTGGTTGGCCCTGCTTGAAGAACTGGTCACATCCAAGTTTATTGTGAGCAATGATAAACACTGGCCAATAAAGCGGACTGTGACTTATCTGTTGTTGAATGTAACTAATAACACAAAATCATTTGCAAAGATGGCAAGAAGGTATAAAATGTAATACAGCGGTAGCCACTGGTACCAGCCACTGAAGAAAATCATACTCGTGGTGATCCTTTGCCGATTATACTAAACACATTTCCTAATTAGGTGTACACTGCATAGAGCTTAACTGTTCTGTTCGCATTTAAAGCATCATTAGGTCGATGTATTAAAGTTTAAAATGGTCTCTTCATAGATTTCATGTCACATTATGAGAAAATGTTTGAATAAAAAGATTGAAAGAGTGGGGGTAGATGTTTAATACTTGTGGCAAGTTAAACAAATCCACTACTCAGAAAATAATAGTGACTAATAGAAAGAAAATTACGTATAGATTAATCAGCTGACTATTTATAGGCTTCTGATTGGTCTGCTGACAACCAACCAGGGGGTTCCTACCCTTTGGCAAGTCATGAGATTTTTCTAAATTCTTTGTACAGTGAAAAAGTGTGGATACAGTAAAGAGAAAAAAAAACATACAGAAAAACTGAAGACTGGTAAAGAGACTAGCAATATTATACGCCGATTCCATTTCAACTTTTTTCTAGGGGATTGGCCCCCTGCATTTCTATTGTTTGTCCAATTACAATAGCATAGGAAGTTGGGACTTGACAAAAGGTAGAAGTCCGCTAATTGGTGGTCACCCGTCCAACAAAGCGTGAACTGAAATGTGTTGCAGATCTACAATGTTAAGATAGTAATTAAACATAGCCCTAATTCCAAAACCTTCTCTCACCTTTTGGCGGGATAAAGTGTCTGTCCATATTTAACCTCCTGGTGGAAAACACTGCAAACCCAGAACTACATACCAGCATCATGGTCAGTTCAAATAAGGTACAGATGGTGGTATGGGTTCTGACTTTATCCATTGACTGCCACCTATCTGCTGCCCTTCCATCCTATTTAGTTGCTAACTGCATTGACTTGTCATCCCAGGGGCAAAACTGTCCCTTATTAGAAGATGAAACGCGTGCAGAGTCCCCAGGCCCACAACTTAATACCTCTGGGGGTATTACACACACACACACACACACACACACACACACACACACACACACACACACACACACACACACACACACACACACACACACACACACACACACACATCAAAAAAAAAAAAAAAAAAAACAGCCACTGAGGTCAAAGTTTTTTTACTTGGACAGAAATCAAGACGGAAGGGTTAGGTCATAAAAGTTCTTTTAAACAAGCAGGTCCGACATCCTTTCAGCAGAGCTCATTCTACATATTAGGTCAACAAACAACAAATAAAGATTAGTTAACTACAGAGCTGATATGACAGTCCACCAAGCTCAGCTCTAAGTCACATGACAGATCAAATGTTTCTTCCTTCATAAGGGGACAACTGATGAAAGATCAGTCTGGGACTTGACTGGTTTGTGGCTTTCATCATGTCCCAGTTTCTCAACTGAGAAATGCAGCCTGTCACAATTTTTTTTTTTTTAATACGGAGATACACTTTATAGTTATCAATGATTGATGTACAAATGCACAATAAGAGCATATTTTATGCATCCATATTACACAACAATATCTAAGGAAAGATGACACCCACCGTCTCAACCTTTTCTTCTCCATCATACCAAATTATTGATGAAAAATGCCTGTGGAAAGCTCTTTGACAAGAAGTGCACAGTTTTAATAATGGTGTCATTGTGCAAAACGAAATGATGGGCTGTTTTGCCTTGGGATCAATGCTTGCTTTGTATTGGACACCAATACGTGCAAGTAGGTAATGTAATGTGGACATTCTCCTCCACTGTGAGATCAGCTTTTTCTATGCAAGTTATCTGAAGCCTGCCACCGGCTATAGGGGCACAAGTGCCTGAAATATGCAAGCAATGTTTTTTCTCTGAACCCCCCTCAGGAAATCATAACATTTTCAATGTCTAGATCTGATCTGTGCAAGTGATGACTCATGGCTTAAACTTGACAAGTTTTGTTTGGAATGTTGCTACCAAGCAATTAATCCTTTAATCATTTCGCCAGTGTTTAAAAAGCAATCAAACACGGAGCAGCCACAATTCAGATTCTCTCATATTTTTGTGTATAAACGCGACACTGGTCGAGCACACGGTCCAAGCGCGGACCTTCTCCTTTCTGGGGCAAGGCTTTCCTCCTAATCCTGCCCAGCGACCACGTGTTGCATGCTGAAGTCTAGCGACCCATCAATGACTAACAAAAAGCTCAAGGTATGCGCCTGCCTGCACACTCGGAAGCCACATTTTATAACTCCATTCGTGCATAACAAGCCAACCAACCTGTTGAAACGTCCACCCTCCGAAGTCAAACCACAAATGTCGACTCGGTTCCTCCTCGGATGAGCCGATTCCTGGCTAGTAACCGGGGTAACTTTAGCCGGCCTGCCCCGTCTTGTCACTGCACTGCCTCGCCGTGTCGGGCTAGTTAAGCTAGCTGCTAGCTTGATGCGCACTACTTGGGCTGAGCAAGTGGGAGGACCAGCTTCGACAGACACACTGCCGTTAACTAGAAAATATGGGCCAGTTAGGAAGTGGTACCAGCGCTCCGGTACCACGTTTTAACCAGCTGTCCTTATGTAACACAGCCGGCTGCACAGCTCTACCAGCCGCCGCGTGCTGTATCCCTCAAGTCCAGAGTTCCCCACCCCGAGTATTATCCTCCAAAAAATAAGGTCAAGTCCAGAAATACAAGATACAAGACACGTGTCAACAAATGTCGGAAAACACTAACAATTGCAAGAATTATCCGACATTTTGTGCTTTGTGTAAATACAATGGCTGCCATAATAAAACAGCGGTAACCGGCATACCCGATACCCGCTGTTTTCGTATTTTTCTGAAATCGCGTGTAGCGTTAACACACATCATGGTGGAGCCTGTCTCAATGGCTGCTGCCGCTGTCTGACTTGACTAGCATTAGCAAAGCGCAGCCGTCTTCCTCTGCCGCCGTTCGCTAAAGCGGCGTAATTGAAATATAACTTCTGAGACGACGCTTAAGTTTAAGGGCGTTGGCGCCGAGGCCGCTTCCAAGTCCTGTCCCTTACCTTCGCTCTCTGACCGGAGGCTGGGCTGGTTAGGCGGCGGCGGTGCGCAGTGAAGCGGTCTTGGGGAAGAAAGAGACTCCGCTCCGATGGCGGTAAAAGGGAGAGAGATCCCGCCGCCTGCGCTCATATACATCCGACGTCATCACGTAAACCGGCAGTCACCGGGGCAACGCTGGTCATGGGAGGGGCGGCGGCAAAGGGTGCCCCTAGGGGGGGGAGCAGAGTAAGGGGGGTGGGGTGGGGTGGGGTGGGGAGGGGGACATCATCACGACAATCATCTTCACTTTCTTCCTCCCGTTGCGTTGATCTTCATTATTCATACATGTTACTGTTATTATCTCCCCCATCCTTCCTCTGCACATTAGCATATCTTTTCTTAAACACTGCTTTTTCGTCACCATTTATTTATAATCATCATCTTGCTCAGCATCACTGTCTTCACAACACTCTCATCAGCAGCAGCATCTCCGTCATCCAAGCAGGAAGTGATGAGGAAGGTGTCTTTGTCATCACTACCTGGGGCAGTGATCATCATCACCACTATCATTACTGTGACCCCCAATGTTTTCCTCCTTCTCTCAGATTTATATTCGATTCAGTTCAATTTTATTAATATAGCATCAATATCAATACGAATTGCCTCAAGACGGTTTACAAAACCCATCCTGAAACTCCCAGAGCAAGCACCAAAGTAGCAGTGCCAATAACAACTTTTTAACAGGAAGAAACCTTGAGCAAATTACAGCACATTTCTACCTGTGTTCACTTTTCTGATGCTTCATGGGAGTTGAGTTGACCTTGGGAACCGCAGATTCACCCACAGGAAGTTTTCTGTTCTCTGCCACCAAGAAACGGATATCATTACTTCAAATTCTGGACGCTTTGTGTATCGTTTTATTTTTGGTCTCTGTACGTCAGCCCGGCATACATCACATAAACACTGGTGGGTGGATCGGGGACAGAAGATGTAAAATGTGGTACACGCATTTTATAGCCCTGCATGGGCAGTATGAGAGGGGCCAAGGGAGGTTATGGCTTAGCTTATACTTCCAGGACCCCTGCTGATGACAGATATTGAAATCTTCAAACTGTAGGACCTGCATTAATGCCGTCACCTCTCCTGTTGACCATCTTGAAATCCTGTTGATGCTAACAAAACTGAAGGGGTATATTAGCAGCCTTTTACTAATCAAGCTCGTGTTCAGCCTCCCACCACATGAAAGAAAATGTCTCAGCAGGTTTCCAGGAGAATAGGCTGCATGTTGTTATACTTGTTAATAATTGGAAAGCTCTCTCAACCTACACAGATGATATTCTCAAGGATCAAAACACAGACAGACTCATGGACTCACGGAAGTTCACACAAGTGAACTTGAATAAAGCCAGCGACAATAAACTAGGAGGATTTCAGGGTGATTCATGCACCGGGCAGCACCGGACTCCGTGTTACTAAGACCAGACGGGCTACACGACTTCAAGCCGATATCTGGCACAAGCCCAAGTGTCAGAGCTCTCGCTCATTCACTTTCCCACCAGAGGAAGCCTTCCCACGTGTGCCTTCCATGTCAGAAAATTCACAAGTGAATACATCCCTGAGTCATGCCAGAAATAGACAGCGGACCAAATAACTAGAGGGATGATTTTCTATCACTGCAAGACTTTTATTTTAAAATTCCACCTGAGAGCTGGAAGGTAAAACCACAGCGTGAGACTGGTGGCCACTGAGCATCTTCGCTGGGTCAGCTGGGAGCTTGGGCAAGGGCACCTTGGTTTGAGTTGCTAACGAAGTCAGAAACTTGTTTTTCTCTGAAATTTGTATAAAATGAACATTTTTAATTTTTCCTCCATTAAATAAGCACATCTGCCACTTACAGAAACTCATCTGATTTACAATGTACATTTGGGAATTTACAGACAATAAGATAAAAACAACATTCTCTGACATCTTCTTCGACATATAAACTTGTTTGTCCTAATAATTGCCCACAGACCTTCTTCACAGAAAAGGTGACTTGTGTTTGCAGGAAAAGTACTAATACAATTACGTTAATGATAATGAAATGCACCAGTAAGTCATCACAGCGTACAAAACACCAGGACCCATGAAGTCAAGTCCAAAATGTGATGCCATTATTGATTCAATTAACTGGACCTGTGCTTTTCTGCTTTTTCAGCCATTATCATCAAATAAATATCTCAACAACTATTGACTGAACTGAAATTAAATTTTTGCCGTGAATGGGCCACAGAGGATATATTGTACTTTTCTTCTAGCAGCACCATGAGGCTGACATTTTTGGTTTCTAGTGAAATGTCTAAATAAATACTGGATGATTTCATGATCAAATTAAAATGTATTTTCTCACCGATATCTCAGTTTATGACCCAGTAACTGAAGCTGAAGATTAAAAGTGAAGTTGATGGGAGAGTCATTAGCTGATACCAGTGATGGGAAGTCTAATCAAAGATTCGCTCATTTGGCTCGGCTCCCTTAGAAGAGACGGATCTTATGGCTCCCACATGACTCTATATTTAGTTTCACTCTGAGCCTTCTATTTATCCTAATTTAGCAATAATGAATAGTTCGTGTGTTGGTAAGAAATTTTTCATTTACTGGTTCCAGTTGCCTCACTTTCATTTTAATCAAAGATTTAAATGAAAAACTGAACCACAGCAAACAAATTAAATAAATACAGGCCAAAGTCTCAACATTATGACACTTTAGATAAAGGGCTTTAGTGCGGGTTGACATTCAGAAATATCAGATGCCTCAGATGCCTAACATTAAACCAGTTTTCGCTAATTTCTTCACTTTTTCCCTTGACGCTGCCACCGACCGGCTCGTTCGCGAATGACATATCATAACTGCCACACTAATCTAAGACGGCAGTCTTGGTAAAGGCCGCACCTGCTAGGCATTAGCATGTTAAACATAGTCAAGGACTGTACAGCATACCTGTACAGACACCGTGAGCCACAGATCAGCATTGCTGAAGACTCCTGCTGAACAGCTGGGTTTCTACTACTTCATAAAAATTGTATAAAGTCTTGAGAAGGGGTGGGTGACATCTGATAAATGTCCTCAAAGGATGTCGGTTGACTCAGCATCAGCTGGGCTTCTATAATACAGCTGAAAAAGAGAAAGGAAAAAAACTGCACCACAAACCTTTGGCTGAACCTCTGGCAGTTGAGTTGCTTTGGAATGTTTCTACCTTGACAATTAAAGCTTAAAATATTAAATATAATATAGTTTGCTTAAACTACTTAATCAGTCTCACTACTTTATACTACTAAGAATTGATCCTCCTATTCTTGTTTTAAATGAACAAACTTAAACAGAGGTCTAAGGCCTGACAATGTCATCGCAGCACTACTGCAGCACTTTGCTAGATTCTTAGGCCTAGTTTATTACTGCATGGGAGGTCATGCACGCTGAATGTTTGGCGTTCGAATGTCTAACAGTTTAGCAACATTTTCCATATTTGAAATTGTGACGTATTCTCATGAGCTCTCTCCTATTCAGGTACTAACCAGGCTTGAACCTGCTTAGCTTTCCAGATCAGATGAGGTCGGTCACTTTCAGGGTGTCATGGCCGCAAGCTAGGGCACAGTTGTGTATCAGTGGTGATTCACAGCGAGAAGGTTATGGGTTCAAACCAACCGGCTGGCTGGGAACTTTTTGTGCAGAGTTTGCATGCTCTGTGCCTGTGTATGGGAGAATGTTTCTCCAGGTTCTCCAGTGGCAACCTGTCCGGGGTGTACAGGTCATGCTGGATAGACTCCAGATAATAGACAGTAAATGAATGCTACAGAAAGGATGGTTGTCTTGCTAATTGTTTTGCTTTTGTACATTCAAGTCCAATGTCATACCTTACTTGAACTAAATGGAAGTTGGACGTCAATAATACACCCATGCTTCCACTACAGTCAAATGTCTGCCGTTAAATAGGCTAATTGGATAATTCACTCACCTTGTCTTGATGAAGGCTTGTTTCATGACAAAGACATGCTGACTAAATTGGATGTAGACCAGTTTGACTGCTGACAGCACTGAAGTTCAGGAAGCCATGCCATTTATCTTTTCATAGTGTTTTTATATGGGTACACTGCGTAACAACTAAGAGGTTTTAATAAGTTATCTCTAATCGTTTCAGTTGGTCTTTTGATTCACGTTTTTAACATGCATAGAGATCAAGCCTCTTTCCTCCTAAGTTAATGACTCGCTGCCACAAATTAACTAAAACTTTAACTAAAATGTATAATATAAATAATATTTCATCTGATACTGCATCAAACCATATGTATGTGGTTTTTACAGCCAAACCTTGCCAAAATGGACAAAAAAGTGCAGAGCAGCGCAAACATCAGTTCATTATTCAAAAGTTTCAGATAACAAGGAGGCTCCTTCTCCAGATGAAATCCTCAACCCTGAGTTTGCATTTACTGAGGCAGGCTGTCAGCAGGATCCAGTTCAAACTGAGCTGGATCCTGGCAGCAGCCACGGCATTTCAATTACACTGAAGTGCATCAATCAGAAGACACAAGTAGTTCAAAAAACTGTGGCAAAAAGTGGCATCAATGACATTGAGGACTTGGTGCACATTGGTGACAGGGTGCAGTGGTCCATCATGCATGATGGATGAAGTCATGATTATTCAAACTACTCCTACTACTAATGACTTCTTCTGTAGGATAAACAATTATTTAGTTCCTCAGAAGGAGTCAAAGCAGTAGCTAAAATGTTTGCCTTCAAGTCATTTAAAAATCTGACACACAACCTTCCTTCTGGTGGGCTGAGAGAACTTTGCTAGGTTATCTGTAACTAAACCAAGCCTGTTTAAAGTATCCTGTGCAGTTTCCGGATTGATTTACCAACTGCTTGCAGGTTTTGGAGATCGCTGACAGAAGCCCAGGACCAGAGGCAGATTGCTAAACAACTGCTAAAAGTGAATTTTCAAAGATTTGAGAGAGCCTTCAGTGGGTCTCCGAATGCCCAAGAGACTCTCAGTCATCCATTAGCTATACCCAGTTTATCCTGAGGGCCAATAAGAGATCATTTGGGGATGGGAAATATCAGGGGGAAGAGGAAGTAACGCTTAAACTCTAACTGCAGAACAAACAGCACTTGCTGCTGGAGTCTAACCATTCACTCCATTGTTGCTCTTTGTCTTTGTTGAACTTCCATGGCTTTTAAATACCTTTTCATAATACCTTTTTAAACTGTGAAAGCAAGACGGGGATGTTCATATGGACTCTTCTCATGAACACAGTAATCACAAGTCCATGTGAAGGTGCACTCTCTTCCACAGAAGACATTTAAACTTGTCACACTAAAGAAAAGGCGGTTGTCTTGATAATGGCGGGAGGTTCTGCTTTTGGACATTCCGGTTCACTGTCACACCTTAACTGGAACGTAATGGAACTTGGGCATTAATAATACACCCATGCTTCCCTTTCTGTTGGAAGTCAAAATGTTGAATAGGCTAACTGGATAATTCAATCATGGTTCTGCTTTTGTACATTCTGGCTCACTGTCATGAAATCTGGAGCAAATCTGTGCATGAACAGTTCCAATCGTCTTGTGGACATTTATTTTTAGAGGCTAGAACTCCCGCCTCACGCTTGGGCGTCAATTCCTGTATCAATTCTTGCGTAGGTTTTGTTGTTAGCTTGAAGATAAATCAGAGTCGTCTCGTCCTCCTCATGAAATGTGCAACCACTGAAGCTGATAACTTACTGTACGTAAGCACAACAGCTTCAAGATATAAGACAGACAGTTATGTAATTTGATCAATACAGATATCTGATAGCTTTTAAGGGCATGTAGCGTCTAGGCAGCATTACTCTCTGCAGATATAGAGTCATAAGTGGGAAATATTTATGTTAGGACTAATGCAGTGCAGCTCTGGAGCCAGACCATCATCCAGAAGATTCCTTCCTGCCAATGTTACCTATATCCTAGCATAGAATTGAATCTAGAATCTTTTATTTTATACATAATTAGCTGCAGACGCTCGGAGGCGTGTCCTCTCTCAGCTGCAGAGTGTCCTGCCCACGTTAATAATGCAGAGGGACGGTGAAACTTTAATTTTCAACTTGAATGCATTTGCACTAACTATCCGGTGTGCATTTCCCCTCCTCACACAGCCGGGTCCCTGTCACTGTGCGCAAACAAAGCGGCACTATTTATACACTTAAAACTTGATAGCGCCGGTGAACCGCCGCGAACAATGAGGCAGCGGATCCTGGGATGGGGACAGAAACGGTAGGCTCGGGGAGGGCTGTGACATTTTCGATAACATTTAGAGGCCCGCCTAATTAATATGAGCGAGGGCGTGTTTCCAAAGCCTGTCCACTTAGCAAATTCAAATTTGTTTCCCAATTACTTCAAAAACAACTGCTCTCTTAACACGCCTGACTGAATCTTCTGTCAGCTAACTCGCTGCTCTGCTTCCCAGCATGACTCCTGTCACACATTCAGTATATGCACATGCAGCTGAAATGCTGCTCAGTTACTACGGACTCTGGGTAGATCAGGGTAGATCAGACTTATTTCATCTTTCTGCTGCTATTGCATTCCTACTGTATACCACACAGCTGTAGTGTCTCATGAACACAAGGATGGATTCCCTTGAAATGTAGTTCTTTCTACTTTGGGAAAAAAGAAGAGTTATTTCGACCGAAGCCAGTCTGTGCACGTGCTCTTTGACTCCTCTTGCCCTTTGACCCCCTGTCGATGAATCAGCAGCTCCTGAACCCAGCTGAAAGTGTTGACCCGGAACAAAGAGGTGACGCTCAGCTACGAGGCAAGATCTCCTCATTTGAATGGAGGGCATCTGAGGCTGGAAACTTCTCTTTATGCTCTTCTTTCCACTCCACTCACGCCGCCCACATTCCACCAGAGTGCTGCACAAACACCCAACTTTTTGCGCAACAAAAACTCGGTCAAACACGCAAATGCTGGACTTTATTTTTTGATGAAATGCACGAACCATCTGCAAATCTAATGCTGCACTGTAAACAAACACAGCAAGGCTGGGTACGGATTTAATATGCTGTTAGGGGCTATATTTAGTGGGCAGCAGTGTTGAAAACATGCGTCAGTCATCTTTCCCAAAAGAATGAATTCAGTGTTGTCAGTAAAGTTGTCTTCTTTTTCTTCTGCAATGTTTCCAGTAGGTTCAATTGTATGGCAGGCAGAACCACTCAAATAAGTTCTATTCTGTCTTGGAGCATGTACACACATATATCCTAACAGATCATTTCATTTAGCGTCCATATTAGCGGAGCTTCAGGTCAATGGTTCGAATGCTGCTATGTCCATCGCTGAGGTTGCGCAAGACTTTTTCGTTGTTGGTCATTTTGACTGAGAAGGTCATAAAAATCCCGTCATAATCTGTTTTTACCCGTCACTTTAATTTTTTAAAATGATAATAAAGACATATTCAATAGCATTTCATTTTCATTAAAGTTTCATTAACTTTAAGTACTTTTTTCAGAACAGTATTTACTTTAAATGGTAACAAAAAAAAAAAAAGTTTCGGCTGCCGACGTCTTGTCCGTACGGGACTGCTAGCGTAAACAGCTCTTAGACGGTACCGTAGGGTTGAAGTGCTTCGGTGGTGTGCAAATTCCATTTTGGTAGCCGTTAGCTGCATAGACATAGACATATACATATATATTGTATATGGTCTATGGTTAGCCGAGCTCTGACGTGTGCATCAGTGTAATCGGTGTACCAGGAAGTGCACCGACAAAAGTTCCGCGATGTTTGGAATGCAAACTTCGATGAGAGACAAGAGCCAATTAATAAGGTCACTCGCCACCAAGTGGTCAGGGGTGTTCAGATTTTTCCGTCATATTTTTAAAAAAAAAACGGTCAATGGCGGAAAATATTCGGTTAACGCGACCCCTGGTCCATGAGTAAGGCTCTGGAATTAAGCACCTAAAACCCCCAAACTGCTCCCCGGGGCCTTACATGGCTGCCCACTGCTCCCATCACTTGGATAGATTAAATGCACTTCTTGGGTAGTCATGGAGTAGTGGTTAGAGAAGCAGCTTCGAACAACTAAGGTGCCTTGACGCCTAACTCCCAAACTACTCCCAGGGAAACCCACTGCTAGAATAAGCTCCAGGAGGATGAGGCCAGCCGGTGACTGAGATGGATTGTGGAAAGTATGTTTTCTTCATAAGTCGCTTACTGTAAGTACTGCATTGAACCATTAGTGCTTTTTATTATCTGTTATTCTTACTACATTTTAATTGCAATAGGAAATCAGCAACTTTTATGTGGCAACGTCTGGGAAAAATTGCTTGAATGGCATTTACACTTGAATGAACGTGTCTGCAGCTTCGCATAAAGACAGTTTTAACGTCTCTTTAGAGAATTTTCCCATTCATATCACTTTTTTTTATACGTTATGGTCGGCTTACTGTAATTAACTGAGGCTGTGGCTGCTTCGAAAGTCAGCTGGGTGCCGTCACAGGTCTATCGCCCATCTGATTTAGACGGCTGGAAATTATCTTTAGAAGCACTCTTTAAGAATCCTACAGGTGACGTCATAGAGGTCAATGATTATGAACTGTTTGCAGTTTAATTCATGGATACGGATTTTATAATACAGTTGCTAATTGGTAATACAACTGCATTCAGTAGAGTTTTGATTTACATTATTACTACTTACAACCAGTAGAATAGCAGGTGGCAATGCTTGCTAATGCGTGCTCGGCATGTGAGCTTGGAGTGACAAGTGAACTAGCAGCAGCATATTAAGCTGTGTTTTGTGACGCATTGCAAAACTGTGGGTGTTTTGATACGCAACAATGATTGCAACTTTAAAAAGGTTTCAAAATAAGTCCAAGCTGGGCTAAAAATAGATATATAAGGCTGACTATTATTTTAACATGGGACAATTTGAGTTTGACAGAATGTTCATACGCATTAAATCATTTAGTGCTGGCGATCTGCATGTGATTTGAGACTTATCAACTGGAACTGGAATTCTCTTTTAGGCCCGAGATTGTTTAGGAGGAACACAGTAAGAGCTGATCTTGAAATAACTATATCAAATAGTCAAATAGTCAAATATTGGCAACTAGCAGTCAAATATTTAATAATACGAGTTACCTGGCATCCTTATCACAGCCAGAATTTCCTACTGTGTTAAAACCGCAGCCTGATAATAGCGTCTCAGACTAAACAAAGGTCAGAAAAACTAACTATGGCACCTCCATCAAGAGGGGAAATGCCACCTACTTCTCAAGGGCACCTGGTAGAGCGGTGCATGAACGCATCCCGTAGCCATCAGACTGCAAATTACCTCAGAAAGCCTCCCTGTGCGCATAGCAAGGCTCCCTAATGGGCTGTTTAACGAGACCATCAAATGCAAATGGGACCTCAGTTGTGACTCTCGAGCGCCCAGGCAAGGCGTTCGGCGCCAGAGTGTGTGGGGGTGAATATTCTACCTCGGCAATTTTCCATTCAAGTAGTAGACATAACACTTGGCTCTAAGGTGATTACTTGTGGAAGCACAGACTAGTGTTATTAAACAATGATAAGCACTGCCTTCACACAGTCATCCTGATGGAAGACTCGCATCCTAGCTGATCAATAGCTAGTATCCTTTAAGTGCTCAAGAAACAGTTTTTGTGTGTGTGTGGGTGTGCGTGTGTGTGTGTGTGTGTCTCATTTGTAATATTTAGCAGTGCTAATTCTTGACACAGTAATCCACCATCTGCTCACAATCTGCTCACAGGTTCAGCCTACGGATTTCTCGTACCTGGAAAAATATTGCTCCTTCATCTGCTCTATGAAGGATTGCATTCATAATTATATATTTTCCATATATTGTATTATGACATGCCCGAAAAGGTGCCTCTGACTCAGATTTTGAATAAAAATAAATAAATAAACAAACGGAACGAAATAAACTATTTAAGATGGGGAATATGAAAATGAAGAGCCTATAGTCATGCAAGCAGTTCTGACGGTGTAACTTGCGATGCTTCGGTCTAAATGCTAGTATTAGCATGCTAACATGTCAAGTGCAAGGTTTAGCCTCCAAATAAGGGTTGGTGTTTACCGTGGTCATGGGAACAGGACAAACACCGATAGGAGTCTTTGGTTTGCAGTGGAGCTGAACCGACTTCATGGTCAAGGTGAGCCAGGACCTACAAAACGTGGAAAGTGGAGTGGAACAGAGATGTGACCCTTAAAACTCGATGGGAGTAGATTGCCAACACCTAAAGCGTCAATGCTGATTGATGCTAATGCTAGTTAATGGTCAAGTTGCATTGTACACATTCTACTTAAGGATAAAATTGCATGTAAAAAGGATAAGACTTCCAAAACAAAACAATGGTTACTTGAATCCCCTCATAATTATGATGAACTAAAAACTGATCCAATGCATTGCCATCATCATATGGTTCAAAACAATGTGCATATGATGATGAATGACCCTCCTGGCTTGCCCTACCTTTGCCAACCATTCCAAACCTGACTTGGAACTCAAGCTACTATATAACAGTATAGTAATATGCAAATCTTTTTCTGTTATCTACTTGTAAGTATTTTCAAAATGTCCACCGGCACAGTGATCAAAAGGAGTCAATTTAGTGCCAAATCCAAATTCCAATCCTTCCATCCACTAAATAATTGTTGCACAGCAAAAGCTGTTTCCTGCTTGACTAGGTGATATGTTCAAGAAGTTACTTATTACTTCTAGTTCACTGCACCCTCTAGAAGTTGTGGTAATTATGACACAAGAGAATGAAGAAGTGAGATAATGCAACCATAGACCCACAAACACAGACACAGGGAGGAGGTCGGGGTGGACTGATGGGTTGTCTTGTGTTGTTTTGTAATCTAACCAAATGGAGGCTAACAATATCCATATTGAACACTTCAGGATTGTATTCAGAGAATAGGGACAAACCGCTATTGTTTTTTTCACAATTTGTCAGGAAACTGTCTATTCAAGTAGAATCGTACAGAGCAGAGAACTCGATTCAGGGTCTTTGGGGTCAAAAGAAATGACTAAGGCTTACGTACAGACCAGTCCTGTCTAACAGAGGCTGTTTTTGAGGTCATACTTCTCAGTTTCAGGGGTTTCTGCTCTTTGGCTCTGTGAGATGGAAATGATGACAACACTGTCATCAGCTGCAAAGACATGACTCGACATCTTCGTAAAAGCTGTAAGGAGAGATGGCTCACTGACGTGGCACATTTAAATATTAATGGCAGGTTACAGCTCCCTTTAAATTTTCCCTGGATGTCAGGCGCTCCCCAGCTTTCAGTCTCTTCTCTATCCCATAGAAAAAATAATTGATTATTACTGGGATAATGGCAAACCTCTATTTGCTGAGTGAACACAGCAGGAGGAGATGAGAAGGGAGAGCTACTGTGTGTCTTGTCTCTGGGGTTCGGATTAGTCACAGGGCTAACGTTAGCTCAGAAGCAGCCCAATAGATTGAGCCATGTTTTAAAAAAGACAAATAGCATCTTGAAAAAATGAAAACTGATATCCTAGGGAAGAAATTATATGAAAATCTCCTCTGTGCTGCTCAACAAGCACATCTGCTCCTCTGTGCTGACAATAGCAATCTGAAAAAAACAACTGCACGTCTATGTCTGCTTTTGCTACACATACAGTATAGTGTCGGGGGAATGTCACTGGGTGAGTGAGGAGGAGAGGGGCTGGAAAATCAAAAATCAAACAAGAAAATAAACAAAACTGTTTGTTTCTTGGTGATATGATAAAGCAGTTTATCACAACTTCTAGGAACATTTTACTGCGTCCCCTAGATGTTGTCACAATTATGATGCAAAAGAAAGGAGGAAGTGGCGTAATGCTATGGTAGAACCACAAACACTGACATAGGGAGGAGGTCATGGTAGATCTAGTTTCCGCCCTCAACACAGCACCGAAACAGACCTGATCAAAATTACCAATGATCTCCTCCGTGCAGCTGACTCTCACCATCCCTCTTGACCTCAGTGCAGCATTCGACGTCCGTTCTCTCACCCATTACTCCTGGACCGCCAAGCTGGTGTTGCATCCTACCTCACAGACAGACAACATTTCATTCAACTTGGTAACCACAAATCTGGGTGTTCAGGTGTGTCACTGGGTGTCCCCCAAGGGTCTGTTTTGGGTCCCCTCCTCTTTGTCATCTACCTCCTCCCTCTGGGCAAAATCCTCCGTCACCATAGGATCCACTTCCACTGCTATGCCGATGACACGCAGGTCTACATCTCCTCCAAACCCACCACCAACCTCCCTCCCACCTCCCTCACCACCCGCCTGGAGGACATCAGGAGCTGGATGAGCAGGAACTTTCTTAAGCTTAGCGGCAGCAAAACCGAGGACCTGCTCATCGGCTCCAAATCCACCCTCACCTCAGGAAATCCCGGTCCATTCATTCATCACATCCCCTGTAGATTACTGTAATGCTCTCCTCACTGGCCTCCCCACCAAACTCATCAACAGACTACAAATCATCCAGAACTCTGCCGCACCAAACCATCTGACCACATCGTCCCTGTTCTCACCTCACTCCACTGGCTCCCTGTACAATACCGCATCCAATACAAGAACCACCATGGAACTCCCTCACATACGACAGTCAGACTCCATCTCATCATTCAAATCACAACTCAAAACTCATCTGTTCAAATTGGCTTACTCTCTATAATTGGACCCTGCTTCCTTTGCTTGTTGTTTTAATATCTTTTTATTCTCTGTTAGGCGACCTTGGTTGACTTGAAAGGCACCATAAAAATGAAATGTATCATTATTATTATTATTATGGGTTGTCTTGTGTCTTTTAACTATGATGGGTATAATCTTATATTTATATATAGTTATATTTTAACCCGCTTTTTTTTCCTTTTCAGTTTCCAACCATGTTGTTTTGCCCAAATCAAACCAAACAGAGGTGATCTATTTCTATGGGAGAAATTACCTGGAAACTGAGACACGGCTATGCCTTCATGCCGGTCAACAAGCAATTCAGCTCCTCTACATGTATATCCACTTTTACAAGGCCTACTGTGTGGGGGAAAGATTATTGGTGAATAGAAACTCCAGGAGAACAGTGAGGAGAGGGGCTGGAAAATCTCAAGTGTTGGCTAGCCGTTTCCTCTTCAAGTTAGTAACATAAACCAGCTTTACAATTTCACTGTAAAGCTGCCGTGGCCTGATTAGATATACCGCGTGAATAATCTGGCCATAGCAGGAACAGAAGAGCCAGTCAAGGCCAAATCCAGCAATGATGACTTTCCAGAAGGTAGTCTGAGGAAAATTTGAAAATCCTTGCACACCCATACCTCTGTGTTGAAGCTGATTATGTTGAATTTGGTGCACATCTTTCCATGCACGGTGCAGGGCAACTGTAAAATATCACATCGTAGATCTAAATTCTTTTCACAAAGGGAACACACGATCCATTGAAATCAAATTAACTACAGATGCAACATCTTTCATGACAAAGGTTAAGGGGTTGTTAAGAGCAAACCAGATATGTAGACACTTTAGCTAATTGCTAACTGTTGTTGTTATGTTTCCGTAGCTGGGGGCAAGAGTTTAACAGAAACTAGATGTCTATTGTCTAGCCCAAACAGGTGCAACAAAACTAACAGGAACGTGAAAGCAGTGATGGAAAAATCACAGTCTTTACACATCCAGTCCTTTCAAGCAGGGCTAAAAACCAAGTGACAACACTGAGTGTGCAGACACCATTAAATATCATCTAATGCTATCATTTTTCTACATTTTCTAAAATTATGCATCATTAGTCACCCAGGAGTTATCAAGACACACGGCTGTGAGCAAGATCTTTAAATTATAACAATTTTCCTCCAGAACGTGTCCTTTGAGCTCATGTTCGAGCCGTCTGCGGAAAGAAGACACGGGAGAGGCCAGGTGACAAGTCTGCTTTGCCCTCCTGCAAATGGCTCTGCTGACAATGATGGGTGTAATCCACCGGCGCCCTGACAGACTGGATCCCGGCCCGCGCTCTCAGTCTGCCACCACAGAGCACGATGGGAATTTCAGTTTGATCTGCCAGATGGGATTTTCGTCACAAACCGCCACTGTAAAACCGGTGACAGTGACTTGTGGCGGTAGAGGACCTCAATCACGGCGCGTTTGATTTTCTGTCTCAGCCTCCGCTTGTCCCGGCGTGATGTATGGCAGGGTCTTTACGGTCACATTATCAGGAACGTGGCATTTCCCTCAGAGGACAACAGAAGGTTGAGTTATGATGCTGTGTCAGAATTGAGCACTATCCCCAAATATCATGTCTGGAGCCTCGCACGTGCGGCTGCACACACATCTGCTGTGTTGAAAGGACCGATCGTGACATCTGGGCATCCTGTGAGCACACACACTCAATAGATGGGGGGAAAATAGATCAAGCTTGGCAGGAGAGCTAGAGAAAGAGAGTGAGAGAGAGGCAACTGGCAGCCGCCTGCTGTGCCCAGCTTACACAAGAGGGTTGATAAATACTTAACTAGCTTGTAGCACATAGCATAAACCCCTGTTGCGTAACGGGCAGTGAATAAGGCTCGGGAGGCTGACGGCAAAGGAGAGGTCAGAGGGGAGGAAGAGGAGGTCATGGATCGAGGGGCATCTACTTTTCGGCGCCTCCACCCTCTCTTCCCTCTCTCTCCTCCTTCTGTTTGTGCCTGTGTGAAGCTTCCAGCTGTGATCATTTGGATTTCATTCTGATGTTGCGTCACTGCCTTATGTCTGCTCCTGGATGATGTGGCATCTAATTCTGCCTAGAATTCACTGAGGTCGGATGAAAAACCTCAGAGCTCTGATAAGGAAACAGGACAACAGGCGTTTAATTACCAAGTGATCAATGTCATCACGTCCTCTCTACGCCCACTCTTATTTTATACTATATAGTAAGGACAGTTAACCCTAAAACACATTTTGACCCTAATGGGTCAGTGAACTTCAGATGGATATTTAATACAAGGTTCAGTATATTTTAATACAGGTCACTGCTGTTTTAAAATCCTAATAAAACAGGTATCCAGAGGCAGGTGAAACAAAGAGCACAAGTTTAGTCATGCAGCTACCCACTCATAACACATTTCAAGGGGCACTGAGGACAAATAAATACAAAAAAACTCTGTTTTTGCATTTCCTGTATTCCTGTATACACTGATGATAATTTATGAAAAACAAACCATTGTGCACCAATGCACAGTGCTGCTTTCATTATATTATCTGAAGTAGTCAAACATAGACTGTAAAAAAAAATGGACAACACATCTCCACTTACTTCCATTGGCCAAACTGACACGAGTATCCCGGGGACACGGACAGCTCCATGAGTTCGGAACCAAAATCTGAGTGGAGCCACGTTATCGATGACCCGCCCATGCTTCCTCTAGACTACCTGGCTCTGCTTTACCTCCACCAGTTACAAATCAATTAAGTTTTAATTTTATTTCCCCTACTCTCGCAGTCCTACGGGACAGCTTCACTGAACGGCTGTCAATGGCAGCTGTCAATCATTATGGTGTCCTATCTATTGTTTTTATAGCGTCAAATTACTTCTCAGAAGAATGGACACTTGAACACACTTCATCATTATATTAGCTACCCAACATGACAGAAACCATCCTTGGAAATAATGTATTTGACGCGTACTGTAGAGTTTTAGTCTGGCCCAAGTCCCCAGCACCAGGGGGAGCTCCACACGCTTTGGTTTTACTGTTATAGTGGCTGTCATGGCGTCCACTTTCTCTACAGTCTATGGTCACAAATTGTAAAACTCCATTCACTGGTTAAAACTACTAAGCGTCACCACCTGTAATCTTTCAGCTTTGTTTTGGTGTTTTAAGTGAAAAAGCGTCCAGCATAAACAGTATGGACACAGTTAGCAACTAGTCAGAGAATGCAGAGTTTTGCAAAATAACATAAAATATCGAACATAACCACTGGTGCCATTTGGGCGAATGGGTGATGCCGCGACCACATTCAACCACATGATATCCGTTTGTAGTCTGTTTGTCTCTGAATACAGTCCAATCAGAATCAAGCTAGTTATGTATGTTTGAATCAGACGCCTGTTCTAAATGAGGACTAACCCTAAACTAGTTGAGCCAATGGTTCTGATGATAAATGGCAGCTACCAAGTGGTTACTGGTGGTTTTGCTACAATAAATAGCTAAATATCAAAAACCAATTGTTCAATGCAACGTGACAACGTCTGGTTAGCCTGCTGTTAATTTACCCACTGAACAGGTCACCTTAGACATTACGGGCCCTCCATGAGAAATTTGGCAGGAGCAGGTGGACACAATCACGGCTTGAAAAAAAAAAAAAAAAAATTGAAAAACATTGTGGCTGCTTTCATTGAAAAAAATAAACTCTGGAAACACACTGGCACCAATTAGCAGTTGGCAGCTAGCTGATAAACATAATGGAGAGTTCAGCAGAAGAGCGAGTTATTTTTTTCAGATGTTGGTGGAGTAAAACAGAGCTACAATGTGAGTGAATACTGGACTCAGGGGGACACAAACATGGACACAAATGAATGCTACTGTTGTTGTTTGTTCTAATGCTCAGTGATGCCAGATACAGCTGATGGTTTTGAGCCCAAAATCTGTTCAAAAACCACCAAAACAGACACTAAATATTGGATCAAAGATTATTTTCCATAATATTCATTACAGATATATATTTTGTTACGTACTTTAACCACCCAGATTGGTTACTCTAGTGAAGTCTATCATAAAAACAATGCAACAGAAGCATCAAAATCACCCATTAACAAACCCAACAAGCCAACCACCACAACTATTCACATATAGATACGAAGCCATTTGATGATGTCATGGGTCTGCACTGCTATACGTCTGTTCTTTAAGCTGGGCCTAGGCTAGGCTGCTAACTCACCCGCTCCTCATCATCTAATCAAGCCTGGAACTCCACTTTAAGGACTTTCAACTTTGCCATTCATCGCCAGTTCTTCCGTTTACCTCTTTGAACCTAGCTATTGACTTTTTGTCAGCACTACAGTGTACACTTCCTAATGTGCCTGCCTTCTTTTTGCTATAGGTGCAGCCCAAGCACCACTATTCTCCAGCCAGCCTCTCTAGACTCCTTTCTTTCTTTTTGGAACCCTGCTCTGGCTATTTTTAACTTTTGAAAACTCTTTCGATCCTTTTCATGGTAGACATCTTGACCTGTCATAGTTGGGAAAGCACAGAAGTGTGCATGGTAACTACATTCCACTTAGATGAGGTCCTGCTTTTATGAATGCTGGCTCCCGGTCATGGCTCAGGCTATTGGGATATTTAATAGTGCTGAACCGTTATTGACACCATAAAGTCAATGCCATCTCCAAGTGGCTTGATGTGTTTTTGTTTCTCCCATGAATTGAGTTATCTTGCGCCTATTCGTTACTGTTTTGTCTATCGTTACCCAAGTTGCCTGTAACCCACAATCTGATTCAAGGACCATGTCCTACTGGCAGGAACGCCAGTTGAATGTTGGGTGAATTAGCAAGGTAACTTAGCTTGTGCTCCGCAGGCGCTGTATTGGACTATCGTAATGAAGACGGAGCTGAGCTTAAAGACAAAGCTTTCGATTTACCAGTCGATCTATGTTGCAACTCTCACCCATAGTCACAAACTTTGGAAAGTGACCGAAGGAATGGTATCACAGATACAGAAATCACAGGACAGAAATGAGGCTCCTCCATAGGGTGGCTGGGCTCAGCCTTTGAGACAGGGTGGGGAGTATTGCTGCTGCTCCTTTCTGTCAAAAGGGGCCAGTTGGGCATCTGGTGAGGATCCCTCCTAGGCACCTCCCTTTGGAGGTTTACCCTTGGGAAGTTTTACCACGGCCAGCTGAAAGGAGACTCCTGGGTGGACCCAGTATTCACAGGCTGTACTGTACTGTACTGTGCTGTGTTGCTAGGGAGAGACACGTCTGGAATTCCCTGCAGCGACCTGACCACAGATAAGCAGACAAAAATGGATGGATGGATGTACCAAGTTTTTGTCAAAATGTCTGTTCCACCTAAAAAAAACAACAATACCTGTAGATTTAAGTAGTGTTAACCTGAACAGTCACAAGGCATTGGAGATGTCTGTATTAGCTCCCAACAGCAGAAGGGTGCATCTGAGGCACACACCAGCAATACTGACCTTCCATTTTTCTAATGCAATGACCAAACTTCCCTAACTATACCTTTCAAAAAGCTAAGTATTTTAAAACTTAAATGTTAGCAGGCATGTTAATACACCTGTGCTTTCCCTACTGGGACAATTCATATGATCTGCAAAAGCATGTCCACACTGACTCTGAGTTAATAAGACGGAAAAACTAACTTGTTTGGGTTGGAGAAGGAGTATGTGAGAAAAAAAAAGAGAACTCAGTCCTGTGTTGCCATCACTACAAAATATAGCACTTCCATTATCATGAAAAGACTCCTCTCTCTCTCTCTCTGTCTCTCTCTTCGTAGGCAGGTTAGAACGCGCTTAAAAATAGCCCTACAGTGAAATGAAAAAGCCTCTCATCCAGGGCTCTGGTTTGTTCCGTCAAGCTGCTCTGTAATCCTATTCACTATTGTCACTACAATGTGTCACCACGCTCGCCGCTGGGCTGTGGGATAACAGGCCCGCTTGCCCGTTCACCACAGTCACTCCTGTAAGCAATGCCCTGCCGACATTAATCTGTGGCACAAGTTGACTTGGAGGAAACTATTAATAAGCCTTGTGGAAGTTACTGTCCGAAATGACACAGAACATGATGAGAACTATTTCAGATCAAATTAAATGCTTTGAAAAAGCATCAGTACCGAGTTAGAGCAGAAGTAAGTCACAAGAGGCTCTGGAGTCTCTGACTGTCACCCCTCAAAACTTTAAATCCTTTATGCAAAACTGCAAGAAGACTAACATAAAGCCAAGAATCAAAAGTTGACAGCACAAAGCAATATTACACAAAGTGGGTTTTTTTTTTTAGAACAAAACCTTCCTCTGCCTTTCTCCAAGAACAGCGCCTCAGTGAAGTGAAGCCTCCTCGAATCCGGAAGTCATTTTTGAATTTACCTCCATGCATTATTCATGGCCTGGCTGCCGCCGTTGGCCTGCTCGTGTGCCATGGCCTATTTACAGAGCCGCCCGTGAATCCATTAGCCGTGAACGGAGCGCCGAGGCTCATCTATAAGCAGCTTCACGGGCGCACGAATCCATTCATAACCTCTTAGACAATAACCATAATAAAGAGCAGCGGGGCCTTTTTAACCTGGCCGCAGCTAATTCATGAATCGTGTGATTATGTTGATGATAGAAATGTAAGCGGAAGAAACAAAGCTTAGAAGATTACAGTGCGTTTTATTGACTTTTTAGCCGTGTTAGAGACATTCATGGTCCCCAGATGATGAATCCCAATCACAAATGATACTTTGACTTCCCTCAATGTAGGAATACTTAATTTTATGACTAAATACTACTGTATTCATCAGTCAGTCATCACCTTAGTAACAACCAAAATTGTGAAAAGGGTTAACATTTTACCTGCTAAACTTTAGCTACTTGCCTGCTCCCTGACATGGTTTTGAGTTTGGAACCTTTTAGTGCATGACAATTTTTCTTTTCCAGTTTAGTTTCCTTGCATTTCCTGTTTTATTTTGTAATCTTTTTTTTCTCTTTGCATTTAAATTAGTTCACTTCCTGTCCTTGTCTTTTGCCACCCCTGTGATTACGCTCACCTGTCTTGCCTTGTGTCTTGTGTCTGCATGCTCCTCCCCTCATTAGTTTGTGTCTTGATTCCCTTTTTGCTTTACAGCTGGCACTGTCCTAATGTAACTAAATGGTGAGCCTATGGCCCGCTGGTGAAAGTATTCTAATTTATAAGACCTTTGTTCAGCAGTAACGCTGTGGAAAGCAGGCAGAGTACGAAGTGCGGTTTAATAATTTTACCCCGAGGAGGACAGTGATACGTTCTGGGATAGATAAGAAAGAAATAGACCTTTGAACACCAAGTTCAGCTTCTAAGCCCTGCCTGAAAGTTTTCTGTCGATGTGAAAGGATTCAAACCAAGATCAAGCAGAGTTCTCTGCTTGGCAGGGAACTTTTCTGAGCAGCTGAGATGTTAAATAACAAAAACTGGAAAAATATCCCTTTTATTCTCTCTGGTGACTTTCTCAAAGTGCTATAGTAAATTATTGCTACAGTAGTTAAGTTGGTGCCAGATCAACAAGGACTGAGACGTCAGAGATGCAGAATGCTGAATCATCCTCAGATGTTTGCTGCTACCAAACACTTCCAGCTACTGCAGCTTCACGTTAATGGCACTGAACTCGCAAAGCACAAGGGGGCTTTTGTTATGAAGTAGTCAAAGGAAAACTAGTGCATTTTCTAGAATTTGCCAAAAATGCGTCGACAAAACAGTCGCTGTCATCACTTTTGATAGATCAGTTTGAAATATTGCCCTAATGGAACAAGAAGGAGCAGCCACAGTGAAGCTGTTAGATGAAGCAGCTCCTCTCACTGTGCCCTGACGCTCACAGGCTCGCGCAATGTGCCGCCGAAAATCAGATCACAGTTTTTCAGAGAATGATGGCTGGTCTATTTATGCCTGATAGTTTACGCCACCCCCACGATTCTGTAATATGAAGTATTAAACCGCATTAGCTGTAAACAACTGTGTGATCATCAAGGGCTGAGATGCAGAGATGACCATTTCAAAAAAGCTTGGAAGCCAGATCAACTTCCCCACCCACAATTTTTGTTGTGGTAGGAAGTCTGTCACTCTCTGAGGAAATGATTATGCTCCTGCAAAGATCTGCCAGGCCAATCGAATCGTTTGTGTGGGCTTTTTGTAGTGATGGAAATTAACTTAGTCTGACACGTTGTTTAGTTGAATTCATTTACAACAAAATGACTCTGATTGGTTGTTGGACTATCCAATTGTGAGCAGAGGTATTTTTTTCTCTGTACTGGTTCAAACACGCTCCATAATCAAATCCCAAAAGGTTTACCAGACTCATAGTCTGATAAGAACTAAGTCCAGGCAGCATGAGGCTAACTTCAAGCACCTCTGTTTCCATACTAAGGAAAAAAGGAAAATCTCCAGTTATTCTGACTTTGAAATGTTGATGCATTATTGCAAGATGAGGACCCCCACTGCTACAGTTTACGCTATTTGTTTTAATCCTGACTGATTCTAGTGTCTAGTGTTTATACTGGATGTTGATACAGTTTTAAAAGGTCGTGACTTGTGACCCACAACCATTTTGCCAGCAGTTTGGCATTTGTGTAGTTTTATTTCGCCAAGTGGCTGGCATTTACAGTAGATACCGTCAAAGTCCACAAAGTCTCAGATTGCTTGTATAGTTTAAACAATATAATGTCAAAGCAGCAAATGAGCAAGAGCGGAGCAACCGGCTTTTGACCCTTTCACAGCACTGAAACTGTGAACCAAGCACACAGCATTGTACCTGAGTAGGGCTTTTCCACTGATGTTGCATGTTGAATATCAGCGTGGCGTTTGAGTCCACAGGGAGAGCCGGCCCGGGGCCTCTGAGGAGGCGAGGGACCACTGACTTCTAATCCTCAGGTTCAATGAAAAACGCTGGATCGGCTCGTTCGGGCAGAGCGGGGTCATTGTCAGTAGTCTTTTCATACACGTGGTGGGCTGGCGCTGGCCTTCAGAGCACTCTCACGCCACATCCAGAGTCTGTGCTGAACGCTGCAGAGCAGACACAGGCTCCTGCAAAGTCCATCAAGCTGGGTAGAGTACAAGAAAAGGCTTCTGCAAATCACTTCAAAAATAGATTTAAAAACACTGAATAAAGTGCACAATAAAGTTACGCAACACAGCAGATCTCAGGCCAGCGTCAAAGCAGCAAAATGAGTCACTGTTTTAATAAAGATGACACAGCTGCGTACCAAGGCCTTTTGTTTTATAAAAAACATTACTTGTTGCTCACAAGAGCACCATCATTACTATTATTATTGGTCTTATTATATAATGATCTCCGAGATATTAAAGGTGACGGGTCCAAATTTATTTTTGATTCCTAGCAGTGAAGGTAATGCTAATATAAATAAGCTCTGAACACAAATTACAGCTGGAGAAATTCTACATTTTTGTAGGTTTTTCATGACAATGCATCCAGTTATACTTCACTTTAGATCAAAGTAGCAGACCAGTTAACCACACAACAGAAAGAGAGACCAGCTGAGCAATGAAAATGCACGAAATGCATATTTATTTATTCAAGAAAATTTGCCAATATTATATAACTATGAGTTGCATAAGTAAGAGCACCTCTAGGATTCCAAGTTAATGGCAAGACCAAATTAAAGAGTCTGTCTGTCTGTAAGCTGAATCCTAAGAGAAACTGGATCATGTCTGAGACAACAACCCTAAGCACATATGTCATTTTACAGCTCTGAATGGTTAAAGAAGAACAAAATTAACATTTCGGAATAGAGAAGTGTTGACTTTAATCCAATAGAAATGTTGTGGAAGGCCCTGAAACAACAAGTTCATGTGAGGAAAGCCACCAAGATCTAGGCGACAGATCAGCAGTTACCGAACACATTAAAGGGGAACTACCGTTTTTTTACAACCTGGACCTTATTTCTGGCATAAAATACGATCGTTTACTCACCCATACAACTCGTTCCGACTATATTTAGTATATTTAGTGGGAGTGACTGGGGCACTGAAACACAGTCTCTAAATAACGCATTATCTGCCGCGAAACTCGTTCATTTCACCAATATTTTGTTATGTTACGCTAGTGCTATTCCCCGTTGAGTCCAGAGGTACCTGTTATCATCATCTGGGGTCTGTAGATTGACCTACTAACCTCTGACCTGGATGATTTCATCTCTGAGCACCTCGCGCACCCCGCGCTGCTTGTTTACCTGTAATTTGCTACTGCTAGTTTTTTGCAAAATGGCTGAATATTTTTCTGATTCTGAGGTTGTGGACGGCGACTGTGTTTATGATGGACGTCCTTACCGTTTTGAGCCAGAGTATATGTATGAAGAGCTCGTTGAAAGGAGGAACAGCTGGCCAAAGAACAACAAACCGCTGCACGTCCGCGAATAGATAACAGGTAACTCCGGACTCAACGGGGAATAGCACTAGCGTATCATAACAAAATATTTGTGAAATGAACGAGTCTCGCGGCAGATAATGCGTTATTTAGAGGCTGCGTTTCGGTGCCCCAGTCACTCCCACTATATGGATATATGTGGATCTAAATATCGTCCGAATGACTCCAAATGAAAGTTATATGGCTGAGTAAACGATCGTATTTTATGCCAGAAATGAGGTCCAGGTTGTAAAAAATGGTAGTTCCCCTTAAAGTTGCTGATTTTTCTGCAGGGCAACACATCCAGAGTCTCTAAACAGGGGTTGATTCATTTAATTCTCTTGAATACAAGTAATATTTAGCTTAATTTCTTTGATTGGGTTATCTATGTCTACTTTCGGCACTTCAGGAAAATCCGTAATTACAGGCGTTGCCAAATCAACAGGGACTAAATCTTTTATTTGCTTCAGCTTCAATTTTTAAATGTGGAAAATTCTGAAGGGTGAAAAAACTGTTCATGCACATTGGCTGCACATCTTAAGAATATAACACCATTAAATCAATAAAATAGAAGTAGCTGGGTTTATATTTTGCACTCTTTTTGCCAAGCACCTACATATTCAGTTGCTGCAAAGGGACTCATAGCTGTGCACAACTCACCCACTATATTAAAAATAGTCCCTCCTATTCCAAGACAATATGTTGCTTTCTTTGTTTTGTTTCATTTGAACCCTGCTGGTGCCTTTTTTGATTCCTGCTAGTCGACCTGAACTGTCACTGAACTGTATATGATGGAATGCTGTGGATACTGCAGATCCAAACACTAATAGGGATACTTTTTGAGGTCTATGTTCTCTCACAGAGGAAGATGACTTTTCCTTTGATTTGCTCTTTCAGTGGGCGCCAATTTCCTTTGTTCCAGTGGAACTTCTTGCTACTGCACGCACCACTATTTCCCAAAACTCTAACAAAGGCAAAATTCAATAAAAGAAAAACCCTTCTGCGTCTGTAATCCTGACACCGAAACTGCCGTATCTCACTGCTGTCCTCCCCAGGACTGCGGGAGCATCTGGAGGTTCTGTAATGAAAAGCTTAGCCAGTCCAAAAGCTTTCAGCAGTGTCCTCTCTTAACCTTTCCTCCCACGCCGATTTCCTCCACTCACTGAATCATCCTGACTGTTAGCTGACAGAGGTCCACTGACAATGACAGAGATTTTTACATCTTGACATCTGTTTTTAACTCTGAGTAACACAAAACATGTCTATTTTTATCTAAATTCAGAGACAGTCCCTCTGGCAGCCATACTGCTTTCACATTTTTTATCAGCTGTTTAGGACGGCTATGCGGGTGTATCAGTTTCTTCAAAAGTGAATTGCATTCTTTTCACTGGACATTTTTTATATGTGGAAATAAACTTGTTCAAGACCTAATAACTGTAAAAAAAACAAGTCCATCGGTAAAGAGGTGCTCCCAACTACCAGAGAAAGATGGTGATCCATAACGGCCTTGTTAGTATCATAGATGATAACTGGAGAGACATACTGGTTACAGGACCACAGTCAATGTATGAACAGAATGTTAACAAGAGTTAACTGCAGGAAGAGGGGAAGTGATCACAAACTGATGCAAACACGACCGCAGAGACATCCAGTATCACCTAAGTGATACTGGACAAACACGAAGGGATATTAAATGTCAGAAATGACACACAGCCACAGGGACATCCACCAAGGGACACTGGGCAAACACAAAGTGTTACAAATCGACCACAAAGACGCACTGAAGAACCACGATGGGTTGAAGAACAACCACAAGACACAAGAAACAACTGCAGCGTTCCAAATTAAAAACAAAGACACACAACATGACCGCAAACTGTTACAAATCTACCAAAAAGACACACAAGAAACAGCCCCAGAGTGCTGCAAATCAACCACAAAGAAACACTAAACAACCGCAGTGTTACCACCTGACCACAAAGAGACAGCTTACAGCCATCATGTGTAGAGAAACAACCACAAAGATAGAATAAAAAATTGCACCTTGCAAATTGCAAAGTGTCACAAATCAACCACAAAGATACACTAAACGGATGCAGCGCTACGAAACAACCATGAGACAAAATGTAGAAAGACAACCTTAAAAATACACTAAACAACCACAGTCTTGCTAAACGACCGACGCTTAACAGGCCCATAGTGTTACAAATTGATCACAAAGATACACTAAATAAGTGTATCTTTGTGTATAAGTGTATAACAGTGTTATAGGACAACTCCAGCGTTGCTAAACAACCGATCATTGACATTATACAAGCCCAGAGTGTTACAAACCCCAAATATACACTATAAAACCTCAACGCGTTGCGAAAAGATCATAAGGTTGCAAAACGTCAACAAGGACCCCACACAAATGTGTTGCTAAAAGAAAGCAAAAAATATGACAACTGACTATAACAGACCCTCACGTTTATTTATAGACTGTTTTTAGCAAGGCTTCAGTTCTAAGCAGCAAAGCTAACGCATTGTTTATTACTTTTCAAGTGTTTTTCATAGACAAATTGGATTATTTCTAACCACTTCTGAAACAAAACCACATTTTAATGACAGGAGCGTTAACTGAACTCCTCTCTTTTACAGCAGCATGGTGCTTCAGCCTTACTTTACACCTTGGAGGTGTCTGGCACTAAGCTGTCAACACCTTGCTAATGGACACCACTGCAGCAGCCGTGATATTTTACCAACAATTCCCCCACCTGCATTTCCCTGTCACTTGCTGATATGTAAAAATCCCCTTCTATACACAGGTCCAGACCTCTGCAGCCATCTGTGTCCTTCCGCCAGCCGCAAATGCAAAGCAGCTGCAAAGAAAATGGCGGCCCTTTGTTGCTGAATATCGCAGGCGGCAGAGCAGAATGACGACTCCACAGCAGGGCCGAGAGTCACACCATTTCCTGCTGTCACAGGCTGTCGGCTTGGTGAGAAAAATAAAGGTGGTTACGTTAACGCAACTCCATTAGTCACCTTGAGATGTGTTAAATGACACCGTGGAGCGCCGCACGGAAAAGAACAATGTGCGTATGATGCATGTGAAGTCTTTCATTCTGAGCCGAGCCAAAACAAAAACCGAAACACGACAACAAAGATAATCACCTCCGGGGGTTCCAGACAGACACGAGCCGGGCTGATTGATCACAAACAAAACACAAGACATGTAATGGGATTGAATGTTCAGAGCTGTGTCTGGTCGGGGGGCCCCTTAGGGAGGTCTCCTACTGACACTGAAAACTTAATACAATGCCTGTGCTGTAGCCATCGTAGCCATGTAGCCATTGTCAGCCATCGGGGGGCCCTCAACTGGCTCCAAGAAGTTGACTTCTATATTTTGGAACAAGCTGAAAATCTCTCTCTCCCTCTCACTGAGAGCACACAGGTTAGACACACTTATGGTGCTTTTTTTCTTTTCAGGTTCAGGACACCGGATCAGTCAAGCGTGTCCTCAATATGTCTTGGGCGTGTTCACACCTGTACTTCAAGCTGGCCTCTTAGAATCCGGCTGCCTCGGACGGATGTTAGAGCGAGGTCTGAACGGGGGGGCCACAGTCTCTAAAATAGTAACTTCAACACTGTTGGCTCAAGTTTTTTTTTAAGAAAAGTGTGTCCCAAGAGAAACTAACTTTGGCTAGAGATCTTAAATAGAAAGAAACGACAGATGTAGTTTAGACATTTCCGTTGAAGGCCTCGATTGTGAGCACACAGTGGGTAAATCTTTAAATAATGTCACGCTTATTCCTGTATCTACAGCAGTTAGCACCTACAGCGGCCCCTATCCTAATCCTTGAGAGGCGTCACTCTGTGGGTCAGGACAGGGAGCAACCAAAGGGAGCAGAGACCAACAGAGGTGCCTGATGAAGCGGTGAGGAGTCAGCACATTGTCGGCCACGCAGACAGGCAGGCTGGCAACCGGAGAAGGCAGCGCTTCAGAATCTCTGAGTCATCACCTGGCTTCCTTTGATTGCCCCCCACCCCACCGCAACGCAACCGTACCACCTTCCTCCACTTCTCCAGCTCTTCTGTTGTTTCAGCCCTCAGACTCAGTGACAGCACGCGCAAATGGAGATGTTAGGAGTCAGGCAGCAGCCGTACACGCAGGCCAACTGTCAGAAGCCTTTCCGTCGTCGCCACGAGCACAGGAAGGACTCGGTTCATTTGCGGGTACAGAGTGGGCAGGAGCTGAGAGGTCTGAAAGGACACGTCGCGGATTTAATGGGAGCAAGTCTGCAGTGATCTTTATACCTGTGGTCGGAGGACAGAACAGCTCTCCGCACAGAGAAGTCCAAAAAGACAAAATCCCCGGAGCTGAATGTTAGTCGGAGGAGTGGTGAAAAAGATCGTGCTGACCTTTCTGTCTCCAAGCTGTTTCCCTGGCAGGTTTAGATTATCTGATGTATAATAAGAACTGATCCAGGAGATCAAATCTGTGCTGTCGAGACGGGAAAAAAATAAATAATAAAACCCCTTCTAACAGAGCGGAAGGAGAAATGAATCGCAAACTGACAAAAGATGTCAACAACTAAAAACACAAAAGGAATCAGATTTCGGCAGAGCTGTGAAAGTGATTGGTCTATTTATAGCAGCGTGCTCCACTAATGCAGCCAGTGACTGCCAGTCTGAAGGAAGACGATGAAGAGAGACAGACAAAGAGAGGCGAAAGGAGCTTGTTTACTTGGGCTAATATAGCCCCGTGTCAACAGAAAATTTATACTTATATCATAGTTAAACCTTAAATATAGTGACAATACAGTATTACTGTATATTCTTCAGGGTGTGGTACTATTATATTAAAACCCTGAAGGTGATTTTTATATAATTCACCAGTTTATACTGTGTTATGTCAAAGCTTAAAGCCACTTTGAGGTGACAGATGTTACTTGGACATGTAGCACCCACCTAGACCAGACCAGGCACCCCCACCCCATAGCAATGACACTCCTTGATGGCAGCAGCCATCCCCAACAGGATGCAGCCTGACACAGACACACACACAAAAATGCTTTAGGAACAACTAAAAAAACATGAAGAACAGCACAAGGTGTTGACCTGGCCTCCAAATTCACTAGACCCCAAACTGATCAAGTATCTGTAGGATGATCCACAGAGGCCCCTCCCCTCAACCTATAGGACCCAAAGGCCCCCACTAACAACATTCTGCAGCCAGACACCACAGGACACCCTCAGAAGGCCCATGTCCATTCTCTGTTGAGTCCCAACTATTTTGGAGTTGTGTTTGTTTAATTTCTAGTTGTTTAGCTGTTAAATGCTCGACGATGTTCCTTAGCTGATGCCTGCCTGGCTAATTGGTGCGCAGTAGGTAGTTACTGAAAATATTAATGAGAGCTGTGAGAATGAATTAATACCATTCAAACAAAACAAAAACACTCCCCTGAAAGACACTAAAATGCTCCACAGAGCAATTTTAATGATCAAAGCTTTGAAGTTTATGTAGATTCATTATAGAAATGTGTTTGAAGTAGATACAGTATGCCCCCCATTGGTTTTAGGAGCACTGTCCCCTGGAGCATGTTTCCACCATGATATCAAGAACAGGGTCACCTTGGTGGCCACATAAAAATCCTATTTTGGTGTGCTATACCTTTGGAACGCTTTGCTGCCACTGGAGTGTTGGTGGATTTAAGGAACTCTAATTGGGTTCTGACCAGCGTCTCTTACAGAAATCAGACAGCCGCATAGAACTGATTAATGTGAACTGGTTCAAGGAGGTAAACAGATGACAGGTGAGCGACACACAGAGCAGGACATGCTGACGACCTATTGGTTTCGACCTGCTGGACAGAGAGGGACGGCGAGGAGATACAGCACAATCTTAATCATTGCCTACATGCGCCTCGGACGTCCCTCGGAGGTCAGAGGTCATCAAACCAAGCGAACAATGTCCTCGTTGTGGACGCGCAGCTCCACATCACTCACCGTCCAACGCTTCGGGTTAAAGCGCTGCGGCGGTGAAACGCTATCTGAACGCGCTGTGCTGTGTTGTTGCCCGTCCCGTTACGCCAACATGAGATCAGCTTTTGTTTTTATGACGATGCAAAACGAGGGGGGAAACCTGAGACAGGGCCCCGGGAGTCTATTAGCGAGACAGGGAGGGACGATGGACGCAAAGAACGTGTGTTTAGTTATGTTTCCGGATCAGGTATGTAGTGCACACTGGTCACACGGTTTCACCCCACCTGTAATTCAAATAGTCAACTCTGGGGATAGCAAAGTTAGATTTTATACAGACATTTGGGATCCCCAGCAGATGAATCCTAATGGTTTAAGGACGTGAACTTATCCAGTATCAGCACAAATCCATTTACTTATATCCATGGTCTCCAGAGGACCATGTTGCCATTACCCTACCTTCATCACAAAGGAAACCAAAAATCCACCACAATCCCTACCCCTTCACTCGTCACCCTTGTTTGGTTTCCCTCTAACTTGTGAATACTGTATAACGCCGGGGCATTTGAGTGCTATTTACCATAGCAGGCTATCTTGTGAGCAGCTGCTAGGAACGCTGGAGTGCCACAGCACCATATGCGTATGTCCACGAGCCACCTTGAGCCGAACGTCTGAGCCACACATTAGCTTGTCGTCTCCCCCGGCTAACGTCGGCTCAGAACGTGACTTTTAAACGGCAAACATCATCTGCGCTTGTGAACAGATGCTCCTCGGGCGATGCATATGTCTCCCCAATCAGGCAAACCTGTAATACTTGTGTGTAAGCCATATTTGCCCGGTGCCACCGGCTGCATTTGTTTTTTAAGAATGTCACAGGATTTTCGCAGCTTGCAGCAGCAGCCTAAAAAACTGCATATGCACCACAAAGTGAGAAAAGCCCAGGAGGGGGTTGCCCTCAAAAGCAGTACATCTGCATTCAAGGTTTGCATGAGAGCGTGTTTTGTGTTCGGAGAGAGAAAGAGAGAGAGAGAAGGGAGAGACGGTGAGGGAGGCAGCTGTACTTAAAGGGGTTCCCCAAAGCAATTCCTCTTTCTAAAAATAGCCGCAGCTCTGCCAACCTGGACAAGGGGGGAAAAAAGCCATCATCAGGCATGAATTCAAATGAAGAGAGAGAGATAGAGAGACACAGAGAGATAGAGGCAAAGACCTCCGTTTTCCAGCCGAGGTCATGCCGTGTTGGCCGTCACATTAAAATATATCTTACGCAATGTGTCGTAATTAAAGTGACAACAAAATAACTGTGTCTACAGAAAAAAACTCAATTTTTTTTTCTCGTGTATTGCACATTCTCGGCGTTGCATGCATTACACAATATACTTTTCATATCTTTGTCCCAGATGTTCGTAAAGAAGAGAAAGCAGGGGTGGAGACTAAAGAGCTGGTTGTACAGGCAGCACTGCCCCTGAGAGACGGCTAGGGCGCTCGATAATGTGTTCATGTCTGCGCTGTCATGGGCAGACGCTGCTGAAGAAGGGGGGAAAAAAAAGAAAAAATCATAATAAAAAGGCGACTAAATGCTCCACTAATCCGGCCGTGAATGAGAGCGCCTCGCTGCAGCAGTTCTTTTATGCTCTGTCGATTCCACAGGGGGATAAACACAACGCTGAGCCAGCACCCGGCGCAACCTCTCCAACCCTGCTGCACTGCAAACACTGCGGATTACCTCATTTTATGTCTGTTAACCCGTTTAAGCCTACCGGCGTGCACGGATGCCGGAGTGGGCACGGGGCTTCCTGGTGATGTAACGCACCCTCTGGCGGGCAGTGCTGGATGTCCCCTGCTCTTTCGTCCACAGCTGTCTGACCTGTGAAGGCTGGGAAGGAAGCAGTTTTCGGTGTGTTTCGACTGGAAACTGAGATGAGATGAGACAGCCAGGAAGCCGGAGCAACTTCATCAGCAACAAATACTTTATGGCGGAGAAGTTGATCTCCAGTAGCTCCGTTGGGAGCTGATCACGCTCTGGCTAAGATCTGCCAGGTCAGTCAAAATGTTTTGGTGGACTATGTGGGTCTGACTACGTCACCTTACCTCCTTCTTTGCTCCTGCCGTAATTCCTACAACCATTTGATTTAACCGTCACGATGAAGAGTTAACCAGACTCACACACGACAAGTCACATCTTAGGTCACACCTGTGCACTTATTCACACTTTTGGATTGTTTCACTCTGGGATAATAACTCAGCAGCTACTGTTTAGTCGTATAAACTGTAATCAGCCACCCTAAATACCAACGTTGGGCGAATCAGCGCCATCGTACGAAAGTGATGTGATAGTCAGTGTGCATCGCGACAGCATTTTTAACTGACCTCTTTCACACAGTGCGACGCTGATGCAAAGTATTACAGTTGAGTCACGCCCGGCAACATTAGCCTGACGGCCCGTTGCCGGGACAATGCCAAGGGGGGCGGAGTCTGCGCCGAAGCCCCGAGGACAAGAATGATGACAACTCAGGGAGGAATCCAGATTACATAATGATAAAGAAAACAGGAGGTGTTTCCTTTATCGTTCGCTGACACTGCCTCCTTTCCCCCCTCCCTACCTCCCTCTGTTCCTTTACTAACATCCTTCCTGCCTCCTTTCGCCGACTTTTCCCCCCTCCTCATTTTTCCTCTCCACCCTCGCTGCCTACCGCTGACCTTTCTCCCTTCCCCGACCTCTTTCTTGCTGCCCTCGTTTCTCTGCTCTTTCCTTCATTTGTACCCTTTTCCGATCCCCCTTTCAGTCTCCCTTCCGTTTCGCGTTCCCTTCCCGAGATCCTCCCCGATCCCATCTCCCTCACCTCCATTTTTATATTCGTGTTTACCTCTGTCTTCCTTGTAATTCTCCCTGCTTTATTCCCTCTGTCCATTCCTCCTTATGCCCTCCCTCATTGCCTCCTCCCTCATTCCTCTGTAGCCTTGAAGGAAAGCCAGCTCGTTGGATGGATGGTGTATCCTAGCAACAGTGACATCCCACCCATTCGGCGTTAGGATGAACCAAATTTAATTTTTGGATGGAGAGGAGAGAGACAGTGATTAGAGGGAGTGTAAGGGAGAGGAGGGCGTTGAAAGGATACCCAAAAGATGATAGTAGATACTTATAATTAAAGACTCTGAAGCAAAAGAAATGTGAGGATATCAAAGGGTTTAAGATCGCAGACACTTCATATCCAAATATGGCTTGGGTTTTCTGTAACCTACTGGAACAATGTGTCCTGTTTATTTCTGCTATTCAAAGCAGCTCTGTCTAGAAATGCTTAAAGGATCATTCTCCACAAGCTTGACTGATATTAAAAATACTGACTGAAAGCAGGGTTAACTCCTGTCTCTGTCTGTGTAATGCAGCGTGGGCAATGTCAGCGGAAAAGGCCAAGAAGATGCGCGCTGGGTATGTTTGTGAGAAAAACTTCATCCGCTTGGATGTTTGCTACCCCTACACACACCGCAATATTCTGAGGACAGTAAAGACTCTGACACTGCCTGATGCTTCGGATCCCAGAAACTCTTAAATAACAACGCTGCTATCTCTGTTCTTAAAGGGGACTGTAGAATCCCTTATCGGAACATTTTAACAGGTTTAACAGTCCTCGTTGTTCCTGTTGCCCAAACTTCTTCTATGGAGTGGTCTGCCGGAGTGGCAGCATCTCAGCGGCAGACAAGAACAGACTGAGCAGACTGGTGAAGAAGGCTGGCTCTGTTCTAACCTCTTGAGCCTGTGGAGGTGGTGGGTGATCAGAGGATGGAAGCAAAGCCGTCATCCCTGATGGAAAACCGGTCCCACCTCCTCCTATGGTGATATAAAAGCACTGGGCAGCGCTTTCAGCAGCCGACTGCTTCAGGAGTGTTACCACAGGTCCTTCCTTCCTGCTGCTGTGAGGCTGGACAACCAAGCCTGCTCCCAGTAGAACACATATGTTGAACTACTGTTGCATTCAATTTGCTATTTTGTATGGGGGGATAAATTCAATGATTATCTTATCTTCTGGAACAGTACTTGGGCAGCGACTGATGACCACCCATAAAAATAATGTGCCATAAGCCAATAAGGTTTGCAGTCCCTTATAAAGTCTTAAGGGATAAGCCCAGCCACCGACTGGTTAAAACATTGATCAGAACCAAGTACGCAAACATAGGACTTGACAAGTTTGATCCTGAATTACGAAATCTGGATTACGGGAGGACGCAGGACAGTCCTTCTGGAAGTGGAACAGCGGGATGCTTGAATTGCATTCTTGGATACCTGGCTGTACCAAGTCTACACCAGTTACCTCTTGATGCATCTTTGATGAAACAGATGGGGCAAGAACACATCTGGGTATCTGGACTGTACTTGATCAGATGCCATCTTTGAATTGGAACAGTACTTGGGCAGCGACTGATGATGCTCCACCAGAACATAACTGCAGACAAGAAGGCAGGTTCATGAACACCCAACGTTTTCACCGGGATATCCCTGGTACCAACCCTCTTCCGTAAAGTGTCATGCAGTAGAAATTGTCTACCTATCAATAACAATGAACAGCAGCAAGAGACTGAATGTCTCATCAAAAGTGACAATCACTTTCGTCTCATGAAACATTGTCAGCGTAGCATGCTTGGACAGTATCAACGTTTGTTTCCATATTAAGGACTCCTCAAGGCGTTGGGATGAGATGGGCCTTATTTGGTTGTTGTGGAACTATGCATCTATGTTAGCATTAGTTTTATTGGAGCCCATATAAAAGGGAGGCCTCTGTCTGTTTTCCATAAATTAAAAATGAGAAGTTGGCTGGGAAGCCGAGTGCTGCAGTGTGGCTGTGTCTCTTGAGATTGGACACAGGAGGAGGTGGCTTTGGCAGGCAATGCACTGCTGAGCCTCGCTGAAATGTCAGAGCCCCAAGTGAACAAAACAAAGATGAAGATGAAGGAAGGTATAGTGACACGGAGATCATTCTACTAGAAAGCAAGAGCAGTTAGGTGGAGAATGTGGCAATTCGTCTAAGGGTCATGAGATTTAGCATGACCACTGGTGAAAGAGATCTGCTCTACTCTGTAAACCAAGCAGAGGACAGAGAATCAGACGTGACGATAAGCAAGCGAACCACAGATTCCAGAGGGCGCACCCAGACTACGTTTCAATCTCATCTGAACATTCAGATACACAAGTCTTTTTACAATTGAATGATCATCTGGATTGAATAAACTGTGGACCAACGGAGCGGTATGATTCAGGAGAGGCCAGCTCTGATCGAGGGTTTGTAGCTCTTCCTAGCTAGCCTGGCGTAGCCACATTCAATTCTTTCGTAATGATTTGGGTTTCAACTGACAGAGAAAAAAGTAATAACTCTGTGCACATCTTCAATACCGAAAAGAATTCAGCTTGAATGTGAGAGGAGTTTTACACTCATATAACTGAGAACATCCGACCACATTAAATAATAAAATTCTACTTTGAAAAAGAACCAGTTTTTCTGCTGTAAGAGTTGTACAAGATAGACAGGATGTTTGAACATCATATCCTTCAAGGGAAAACAGAAAGTACCTTGGACAGTCAGGTGAACTGGATTCCTCGTTACTTTGTGATGAAACTACAAAAACGGGCTCAACAGAGACTGCAGGAATACAACTGAATCTATTGTCAAGCACAGGTAAGTAAAGTAGATCAATTCAAATCAGTTGTTTAAACTGAAAACTTTACAAAATAATGGGTTTGTATCTAGATAGGTACAGTTCTAGATGATTCAAGAAGATTCTCCCAGACGTGCCAAAGAGATTTTCCTCTTGTGCAGTTTTAGGAAAGCAGAGTTTCTCTTCAGGAAGATTTTACTATGAGGTTATGGTTGGAGGTAAAACTAAGTTTTTAGGAGTGGTCAGAGAGTCTGTCAACACAAAGTCTTTCACTGGTCCTTCTGTCCGCCTGTCTCTGAAGTCCCAGGGTGGGGGTATTTACGGATTATGAGGAGGGTCTGGAGTTCTTTTACGATGTAGATCATTTTTACCCCATTTTAAAGTTTTAGTTTTCGGCCCTCAGATTTTAGCAGTTTTAGTTCTTAGCAGTTCTTCTCAGACTTTTTATCATTTCTTTTTTTTTATTTTTACTTTAATAATATGTTTTAACTCATGTCTTAATTTTACAAGCTGAAGGCATCTTATCTATATTGGTCATTTTTACTCTGTCTTACAGTTTTAGTCCCTCAGTTTTTAGCTCCAGTGTCTCCTCATGGGGGCCTACCGCACTGGGAGCTGCTCTGGTCTACTGACGGGGGTGCTGTCCTGTGGGTGGCTCTGGCCCTGGTGGCTGGGGGGTTCTGCACCTTGGTGTAGGGCCTCCTGTCTACCCGGGTCGGGGCTGTCTCGGGGTGTATGAGTGTGTGTGGGTGGGTGTGTGTCTCTGTGTATCTCTGTGTTTTTACGGGGGTGGGAGGGTTGGGTTTTGTCCTTAGTGTTTTTAGCCTGTGTTTTGTCTTTGCTGGTTTTAGCCTCTGTCAGGCACTTTGTATTGCTTTTAGTATGAAAAGTGCCATACAAATAAAATTTGATTTGATTTGATTAGAGGCTGCAGCTCTTATCTTCTCCCTCACTGGATGTACCTTCACTGAGAGACTCTACCCATACTTCGGTCCACGTCCCAATGATGGGAAAAACGCCACCCCATCTCAAACAAACAGGAGACAGGTGTTTCCAGATAGAAGCCCCTTCATGACACCTGTCCAACACCACACAGCAGAGAGCTAAAGTCACCCAGTAGACTGAGGAAGTTTTAGTTTTGATCTTAATAGAGGCAATGCTATCTCATTTTAGGATTGGGGAGGAAGTACAGAAGTGGTGTTGCCTTTGAGTCCTCTGAATGACTCAGTGTGCGTCTACTGAACATCAAAAATTGTGTTTTTCATCGTGAGAGAGCAAAAATATAGTTCCATACTCCCTTCATTCCTCTCTTACTCCCTTGACCCGCCACCCTTCACAGATTCATTCTTCTACCTCTTGCTCAGCCTTTTTTCCCTCTTTGCAAACCTCTGTCTTCTTTCTTTGTCCTATCCCGAGCTGTGCACAGGAGCTCGGGAGGCAAAGGTAGAGAGGGGTCAGGGTGGGGATTGATATCAAATGTTTGGTTGTTATCCGAGATGGACAGGAAGGACTGTTTTGCTCCGTCTACCTTTGTCACCGCCCTTGGCTGAGGAAACGGGAGTAAGGACAGCTGGCCGGTGGAATCAAACAGCCCTCCGGATACATTGCTGGTATGATCTCTGCCTATTTTTTAAGTCTTAAGGCAATTGTTTGTACATACTACAATATAAATAATATAAAGCACATCACTGTCCTTACTATGTCTTAGCCAGTACTAGGGCTTCACTTTTTCAGATCCGTGGGAACGTGTGATGGATATTGCATCCTTACAAAGAACTGTAATGACAACCTAAAATAATTTTTCTTAGGAAGTTTCAGAAAAAAAGAGACTGGAAAGCTGATTTCTGGGATAACGATGACTGCACACAACACAAATGAGACAGTCAGAAACCCTGTGGCCTGTACAGGTCAACTCCCTTCTCCTCATTTCTTGCCTGCATCACTGGACATCTAGGCCAAATTCACGAGACAAGCCAATAAAATAAAACCCATGTTTGTGATTTTTGTCCTGACCCATAAAGGATAAGTATCTTTAATGTCATACCTCGCTGCTGCGGCGGAGTCACAGTCGTTAACCTCTGCACGCTGGTATAGCTGGGGATTAGGTGCGCGCTGATCAAGGGCATACGTAACACACGCAGGTGAGATGATCCCTGGATGTGAGCCTGCAGCACTCCAGCCCAAACCCTCCTCTACCTACAACATGTAAGATTATTAGAGGAACAAAACCAAACCCTGATGTAAGGGTGTCAGAGCTGGATGTTCACGTCCACACACACACATATACACATATAAGTTTAAAACAACTGATGTGGAGCTGGAGGAAGGCTCCACAGCCCCATCTAATGGTGGACGAGCCGTTTTACTCTGGACCAACTGTTTTCTAACAACGAAACATCTGGAAAACGATCACTCCGTATGCAAACTGCTTGACTCACGACAAATGCAACAACCGTTATTTGTGCGCCAGCCAAATTCTTTTCTACACTGTAGATTAATGCTGAAGAAACTATGAGGGAACACATATGACATGATGCAGTAAACAATGTAAGGGGTATCTGACCAAGATGGAGTGTGATAAGAGTGTCGCGTCAGGTGACCTCCAGGTGACTACCTTGTGAAACTGATTTAGCTGGTATTGTATGCGACAATTAAAACATTTCAATCAAAATATGACATTCCCAGCATTAATAATATGAGTTCAATACCTTCTACCATCTACTACTACTACTTAGTGTGAATGTGGCCTTATCAGAAAGCAGTGGAATGTGGTTTGTCTTTGCCGGAGCCAAGTAAGCAATGCTGAAACAGTCGTCTTTATCCCTTACACAACAGAGTTTCATTCCATCTAACAGGTTTCAATTGATCGTCTTCTGATGGATCTAATTTCAACCAGCCTCCATTTAGACATTCTCTTTCAGCGTCATACATTGTATCTCCGTTTAATGGCACCTGTCCGCGGTTTGATTTCGTTTTCATCAACAGCTGGCATGAGCAAAACTTCACAAACCCTCTTATAACGTCAGTAAACACAGCATGCATAACAAGTGACACACACAGCCGCCCGCCGGATAAGAATGTGTGTCTTCATACCAAGTGCAAACAAAAGAGACCAGTATGTCATTTGTTTTTATTCTGTGTTATGTTCCAGGAAGTTACAGTTGCCATGGAGATACAGCATGTATTCAGGTACTTGGAAATGAAAGGGGTTTGTGTACGGAAAGGTGGGGGGGGGGGTTATATTGACAGTGTGCACAAGTTGAGGACATTTGAATGTGTGTGGTGTCAAGTAACAGCGAGTCAAATTGTGTTAATTTAAAATCATTTTTGAAAAAAACAACAAAGAGAACGGTGACCTATAAAGCTACAAAGAAAAAAAAAACAGAAACATAAACCCACATACAAAAGAGGAATAAATAAAATGTATTATTTTACAGACACAGCAACAACAACAGACAGCAGAGATGTGCGTCTCCCTCTGAATTTGGTGTGTGAGAGAGCGAGAGAGGGAAAGAGACGAGGACGACAATGGAGGGGAGAGGTCTCTCTCGCTCCCCCTCGCTTTCTCGTGTGGCAGGAATCAGCATCCGGAAACCTACGGCTGCGTTACTATGGCGACACTTCGGGAGGGGAGGCAGGAGCTGGGCGGGGTGGTGACCCGCGGAGCTGGAGTCGGACTCATTTTCGAAGGCTTCGTATGGCACGTCCGCTCTGAAACACCACAGTGACTACAGCTGCAGCCAGAGTCCCGGTCCAGGTCCAGGTCCAAGACCCACCACCAGATCGTTCCCTTCAGCGTTACCTCACCCCAACACTCTGACTCTGCCTCTGTCTGTCTGCGTGCTCCACACCCGACTGACCTCCATCCCCCTCCTCCAAACTCCTTCTCCTCCCTATCTACCCCCTTCCCTGTCCAACTCTAGAAGGCACTGGTATATACTTATTTCTTCACATTCTAACACTGGATTCTCTATTTAAGATGAGCGATTGAGGCAATGAGGATGCACGAGAAAAACAAAAACAAAAAAATAAACACGCGTACCAGGCCAGCCGGGTAACTCACGGGGGTGGCGCCACCGGCTCCCGCCAATGCTACCAGTCTTTCCTTATACCTGTGTTGGCCTTTCAAAGCTTTCATCGCTTAACAGTCTGCTGACGGCGGAGGCAATAGGATATGTAAACGTCGACAAGGCTAACATCATGACAGGCGAAGAGATACACAAAATCAATGTTCAGATAGGGCGCATTAGTGGGTTGGAGCTGTCCGAGCGGCCTGAATTAGTTGCATCATCATTCTGACTCAGGAGGAAATCTTGTTAACAGGCTGGTTCTGATGTACTGCCTTCATCCTTGCTTAAAAACAACCCCAAACTAATCCGTCCACGCAGAACACAATCGCAGTCCTTATAGGCTGTCCTCTTTCCATACATCTTTGGAGAAGCACAGAAATGATATAATCTGAGCTTGCATCATCTCAGCTACTTAGTTCCAGACTTTTTTTAAATGACTATTTGAGAGATGGTGAAATTTCAACATCCACACGTCCAAAGATGAAGGCGGTAGATTGGAACCACGACGTATGCCAACAAAATAAAATTAAAATAATAAAAAAAAAATGCCTAAATGAGGCCATTTAGGATGGGAATCTGATCGAGTACCCCACTAACGGCCATGTCCGCGTGTAGCTACAGAGCAGCGGGCAGAAAGACACACAAGGTTGAAGAGAGTGATTTGTGCACAGAGCAGAGGGTCTGCGTCGCGGAACCTTGGTGTGGACGCAGCGTGTGCTACTCGCGAGCGAGGAACCGCTGCCCCATCGGGTATTTACACAGTGAACGGGACTCCTACTCTACACACTGAGTTTGGCTGGTACTTGCGTACATCTGGAATGGTTTACTATGGAGACAGAAAACGTCCAGGAGTCTATTTCCTCCTCTTACTAGTAGATTACTAAAGTGTCTATTCTAGTTTTCCTGGTTAACATGTGAGGCTCAAAAGCACTGGAAGAGATGACTGATGCTCTGCAATTGACTTAGCAAAGAGGAGTGTTTGGTCTGGAGTCAGCATTTATATATGTGGACTCCTTTCTTCTCACCAGCTCGTATATACACCTTTAGTTTTTCTTTAGATTTCAACTTGGGGAAAACGCTCATTTACTTTCTTGCCATGAGTTAAATGAGAAGATATAAACAACTCACAGTTGTTAAGCACTAAGATGTGTTTTCACACTGCTTTTTGTGCCGATTACAAATATGATTAGTGAGCTTTCACAGTGCTGGTGTGCAGATATTGTTACCACTGGATAGAGTCAGGCTAACTCACTTTTTCCCAGTTTTTACCCTAAACAGTCGCTGGCCAATCTTCTCATCTAGTAACTCCGACAAAAAGCAAATCATTCTACTCCTTTAAGGTTCATTTTGGTCTAAGAAGACAGAGTACATCACCTAGCTTTTCTGAATCCATGTTTAACCTCGCCAAAACCAACGTTTTACGATGGACTCTCGGTTCCAAACGTTCCTTTACCTGAAATGTAGGGCAGTGGTCACTGTGGTTCATGACAAAATTCACTACTTTTGTCTCTCAGTTGGTGCGGGCATCCACTTAAGTGCAAAAACGGTGACTGTATAAAGAACACAAACATCGGACATTTCCAGTGCATTTGTGCCTTAAAAACAAAATACTGTACATAGGGCTAAAGTCCTAATCACACTGCTGTCTGTACATGCTACCTAAAGTATACAATGACATTGTATCAGACTTTTTTTTTTTAACACTGAATTTGTATGCAAAAAGGTGTAGTTTTATCATACAACGGAAATTATAGCTTCTATTCCTTTGACAATGTCATTTGTGTCGTCTGTCCTCGTGTCGTCCATTTCCGCACATGGAATCCCGAAATCCCGCTTCTGATAATAAAAAAATAAAAGCCACATAGATTGGACCACTTTGTTTTTCTCTCCCTTATTGTCATTTTTTTTTTTTTTTTTGTTCCAAGCAGACCTCTACTCACGAAGGACACGCCAAGCAAGGAAACAAAGAGTTAAAAAAAAAAAAAAAACACACTAAAATTAAATGGATATTTTTTTTTGTTTGTTTGTGGTACAATCTGAGGTGTGGTCCTTGTTTCTGTGTTAAAAGGTTCCCTGTCATTTGAGGTGAAATGTTAGTCAATGGAGTGGCTTCACTCCGTCAGGAAAAAAAAAAAAAAAAACACACACACAAACAGCTAAAAATGGCTGCCGTCTTCGCCTCTCACATCAAGGCAAATTATAATTTCCAGAGCGGCAGTCGAGACTTCATCACAACAAAATCCGAACTCCGACAAATTCTCCTCGCCGCTGCTGCTCCTCCTCTCCACTTTGAAATTTGTGGAACATCTCCAGAGATTTGGAATGGACTGGTTAAAAATAAATAGTTTTTTTTTTTTTTTTAAAGTCTCTTTGTGTGTGGAAGCTTCTGCTTTTCTGGACACAAGTGATAGGGTTTAACAAAGACAGGGAAGAAGAGAGTTGGAGGAGACTGTGGTTAAAGTTCACATGTCTACGTGTCTAAGTGAGGGCGTCACTGTCTCTGTGGGCTATGGCTGCTACTTGAAGACGTAGTTGATCAGGACCTGGAGCAGGATGAGGAAAGCAATGATGACATAGTCGCGCTGCTGGAGGAAGGAGCTGCCCTCCACCCGGCCCGCTGAACGACTCCGCAGCACGCTGATGCTCCTAAAAAACACACAGATATTCTGCGTAAGCACTAAAAGTTACGGCACCGTGTCACACTCAGGCTACCTTGTGACGAATACCCTTCTCACCTGTTAATGTCCTCCTGCGTCTGCTTTATAGAGTCAATGGCACTTTGAAGCTCACTGAGGTCCGCTCCTTTTTTCCTCAGCCGGCTATTATGCTTACTTTTATGTCCTGCAGCAAAGAACATTAAATTCATGAGAGGTCCAGCAGTTAAATGAAAAAAATAAACCATGTATTAAAGCCATTTCACTTATCAAGAACACATCATTAAAACTTTCTGCAGTGACGTCAGGACGGTTTAATTAAGTCCTATTCCACCTGGGACCACAGATTGCTTAGGCTAGTGTCGTCCTCATCTTTCCTCATCTCTCTGACCTGAATGTGGTTTGAAAGTGAGTGTTTTATAGCCGTCTAGGACAGGGGTTCCCAAACTTTTCCATGACAAGGTCCCCCAAACAGCATTAGCTTCTGGCCGGGGACCCCATTTGCAAACCTACAGACAATGCTACAAAATATGTAAAGAAATGTCAACTTTTAGAATGTTTTTTCTTACTTTTATTCACTATTCAATAACTATTACATTTGTTTAGCATAAGTGCCACCTCATATTTTCTGATTTTAGTTGGCCAGGACTTCTTGGTTTTTGGTTCTGTTCCTTTGGTCTCTTTCTTGTCAAAAACCTGTCCATTTTGCGCTAGCTACACGCTAGCTACATGCTAGCTTGAGGAGCAAAGCAGCTTGATAAATGGTGCAAACCACCAGGTCTACACAGATTGTGAGGTCATGAACGATGTTTTGATTGGCAGGGAATCAGAAAGATGAGCATGGCAAATAACATTTAGATATGATATATTATTAATAATTATTTTTTATGATAATGATTTAAAAAATAATTCGAATGTATTTATAATAATGGTTAAAAACAAATTGATTATATTTTTTTCATTTTTCTAATTTTTTTTCTTATCTTCCCTCCAATTGTCTGAGGCCCCCCGAGCACCCCCTGGCGGCCCCCACTTTGAAAACCACTGGTCTAGGATACATATACCTTTGGTTTCAACATCATTATTAAGATTCGAGTTCAACACATAGCCAGTACCTGTTTCTCATTAAAATATAGTGAAAAAATTGTTATGTAGGTAAATAAATGTTTTGGTTTCTAAGATATATGCGCTCCTTCAGTATAACCAAATGTATTTTTTTTTTTTACAGAAGCCCCTACAACAGTGTTGCCATGTTTCTCGTGTTATTCTCTGTGTGTTTTTGTACGTGGCTCACGTTCGCTGCCGGATGAGTCTTGGCGGTCGGGTTCGGGAGAAGAGCAGCCACTCTCCGGGCTTTTGGGCTTGTCGCTCTTGTGTTTCCTCTTTGGCACCGTAACCTATTCACACGGGCACAGATCCACACAGAAGCACGCACAAAGATGAACGGGTCAAGCCAACGGGCCGCACACAGAAAAATGGAACCAAATAAAAAAAAATAATTACACAGTACAAACACATGTCTAAGGATGCAAGACTGAAAAATATAAAGAGAGAGAAGGTAAAGAGGACAAACAAAAGAACAACCCCACCCTCCCCGCCACACACACAAACCATGCTAATCGTAATTGGCGCAATAATGGCGGCTGTGCGAGGCATGCTGACACAATGGTAGGTCACGGCCATTTAAATAAATCAACAATAGCACACTTGCCAAGAGCTGGAACACTCCGACTAGAGTGTCATCAGGTAAGAAAGGGTTTTGGGGGAGTTTACAAAAGCCAGAATGTCAACATGTTAAGAATGTTGAAGTGCACTAACATCTTTGGTGTATTTCGCTTTATCAGGAAAAAACAAACAAACACTTTGTTTAGATGCAAATGCTGTGTACACAGGAACCAATCAGCAATCTCTGACTGACGTAACTAGAGCCAGTGTCAGTGCTGGTGCCCAGCATTGGACAGAAGCTAAATCAAAGCCTGAGAGAACAGATGGAAATCTACTGAGGACAAACTTCAGAGGCTCTGTCACTTGGCAGGTGGCTAATTTGAACATGGAAATGAAAAGAGGGCAAACACTGCAGTTACTGACCTACAAGAGCCTTTAGCTTCTCAACATAACACTAACGACAAGCAGGTCAGTAAAAGTCCATGAGTAAACACAATGAAAGAAACAAAATGGAGGAGAGAATGGGTGAGGAAAGCATGGTGGCCACGCTGAAGAAAAAAGGTATGGATGGCAGTGTGACGGTGAAACTGTTCTCTCTTTAGAACATAGAGTGCATTAAATGTTTCCATTTCCAGTTATTTTACATATATTTTATTGAATATGTTATAATTGCATTTTAAATCACATTTTTACCTTGGTTTTGGTCTCCACCAACGTCGAAAAATATCCGACTCTTAAGTTCCCAAATATTCCACATGTTCACCAGCAGGCTGCTTACACTGGGTTTTTTAGAAGTTAATCATTGGAACTTAATTAACATAAACAGTTAAGCTTGTGTGCTTAGAAACCAAAACAATTAGCTTAATGACACTAAAGGAAATGCAGATTGAGGCACATCACACATAGTGATTTGAGTCTGTTTTTATAAGGAATGCTAATTATATATTTTTTTACGTTGAAGTTTTCATGTATTGTACATGTATTTATATATTCTACTTCTCCTTGCAGACATTTTATGGAGCTCAGTGGAAATCTGCATCAGTGATGGTAAACAAGAGCCTCCACTCAACAAACTGCTGTACTTTGGCTGATGTGGCACATGTACTATTCTTCCTACACAATCCTTCTCCTCTCCACCAAGCCAGAAAAGGCGTAGCAGCTCCTTTTACACTTGCATGCAGCTTGACATGACCTTCCTTAACATCCAGTGAGAACAGCCAGAGCACGGAAGGTTAAACAAAAGAAGGGACAAACAGAAGTAAAGACACAGGAGGAGTCGAGGCGGTGACGGCGGTGGTGGCAGGCACAGTGATGACGACACAGAGAGAAGAAGCGACAATGAAGACGGTGCACCGTGTGCTGCGTGGAGGATGGCTTAGGCGGCGAGATGCTTTTTTTTTTTTTTTTTTTTTTTTTAAATGGCGTCTTTTCAATTGGTACAACATACCTGGCACTTGCAATTGTCTCTCCGCGGCCCCTGGTTACTCAGACTAATAAGACTGCCAGAACGTACCATAGGGGTGCGGTGTCGGACCTTGGTCTGGACACAGCCATCTTTCTCAAACTGGATCAGATCATTGAGCGGATCCCATGGCCTTGTGCTGTGGAGAGAGCCAAGACACACAGAGGAAGAGATGAGGAGGTACAGAAGTTGAAAGATGTGATTCTAAATATCTGATGTGACTGAACAATACTGAGATCCTTCACATGCGAAAACAAAAGGTAATTCTCTATTCACAGGTGAATAGGAGCTTATGATTCACACTCCGTCTTTTTGGGTGGTTGTCTTATCTGATAAACTGTGTGATATGAAAAAGAAAAAAAAAATGTTATTGCAGCAGGCTGAACAATACTTCTGCAGTTATAAGGAGACGCCACTAGATGGTGCTCTGCTACACCAGATAATCAAATAAGGAAGATGAGGTTGCAGTACCTATAGTGTATTTAAAACCCCCTGTGAGAGGGACATTTGCTTTTACTCCCAAAGTGGCGTCCAAGGCATGATGTCAATTAATGCAAAGTTCAGCATTAAGATTTTATCATTTGTTCTCCCAAAAAGCACAATGCATTCTTCCAACCATTGTCTCACTTTTCTTGTTATCGCCTAGTCACTGTAGGAGTCACTATATCATGACTGTTTCACTATATTTTTGGTGTACTGAATGTTTTCTGAGCTCTATGTGTTTTTCACTCCTGCAGTGGAAATGACTGGGGAGATACTGCTGTACATTCATGGTAAATATAGCTATAACAGGTGACGCAGAGCAATATGACTACTCACAGATTTAGTGAATGACGTTGACTATGTTGACTACGTCGAAAAGTTTCCTTTTAAAATGACTTACTCACCTTAGTTTCCTCTATAGAAATATGTCTAATATACCTTATACCTAAGGAATATTAATCAAAAATTCCCCACAGCTCAGCCTGGGGAGTAACAGCAAAAGATATAATATGTCCTGCACGTTCTGGGCTTCCCATTTGTCTGTGCCTGGTGGACCTACACTGGGAAGCAGCCAAGCCTTTCTCCAAGTCCATAAGTGCTATGTAGACTAGATTAGTGGGTGAGCACTCTGATAGATGTGTTCAACAACTAATGGCCCGATATATTATTGTTATTAGTCAGACTGTACAGGTTTTACCACAGAAAGCTCCTCAACATGTATTTATACGTAGTATGCTGCAGTACAGTTTGATTGGCAGCTGACAGCCTCAACTCGAGGAGTCACTCACTCGGCATATCTGTAATGCCACTCTCCGGTGATAGGGTCCTGCTCGAACAGGGCGGGGTTCCACTCCTCGCATTTGGCTTTCCTCTCACGGGCCGACTTCCTCTGAGCTTCCTCCAGCAGGAACTTCTCGTTGGTGGCCTCGGTCTGGTCCTTGTTGGTGATGGCTCGTGTCACGTGCTGCCACAGTCTGGTGGATTAATAAAGAACAAAGGGCATACAAAAAGGGATGAACACTAACTGTAAATATATCAGAGGTAAAGTAAATATGTAGCCTATAAGTAAGACATTAGATATGACCCATAAATTATAAAGACGAATCAAATCTGCTAAAGTGGGATCAACTGGTACTCTGATAATAGATAAAAGTCAAGGTGCACCTTTCCGACTCATACTCCCCCTGCTCCTCTGGTGGGACGGTGCAGCGGATGAGTCGGCTCTGCCTCAGATCTGGTGTGGGATTCCAGAAAGTGTCCACTGTCCCCGTCTTCTTGTCGTTGATGAAGATCTCACTATCCTGCGAGGGGGAAAGTTAAAAAGCTTATTTAACTTATGTAAAAAATAGTGCAAGACACAATATAGAGTGACAATGAATTCATTCATTTTTCTTTCTTTTATATTTTCCCTTTGGGCGCGTCTTACCCAGTGGCCTTCTAGCGTCGCCAACACCTCCTTCCCCAGCTTGATCTTTCCACAGATTTGATTGACAATGTCACAGCTGCCCAGAAATGGCTGGAGGAAAGAGAAAAGCGGAGAGAGGGAGGGGAGGAGAGAGAAGGAAAGGGGAGATCGAGAGGGAAGGACACGGAGAGGGGGAGAGGGAAACGGGATAAGAGGGCAGGAAAGGAAAAGGAGGACAACAGAACAGCCGTAGAAACACAAAGAAATGTGTAGAAGAAGAGGAGTGAGGGGTTTAAAGGAACGGAGGAGAGATATATGGATACATACAGTTTACATGATGCAGTTACTGTGGAAGGAAATCTTTCGTTTCATTGTCATGTTTTGTGTTGTGGTAGCGTGTTAAAAAAAAAAAGGTTTTCATCCTTTCTTTTAAAACCAATACAAGCAATTAATTAAACTTAACATTGTAACGCTGACACTTTAGGAATACAACACTATAAAAATTACAAAACAATTGTTATTTATATGGAAATATATAATGTATGGTGGCTGAGAGAGCTCAAAGTACTGGAACTCAAAAACACATGCAAACTGACAACACCGTCTTCATCAGGTTGACAACACATGCGCTGAAACGAATACATAAAGGCTCAACACCAGCGAATACGGAAGAAGCGCAAACAACAATAGAAAAGTTTTGAGGGAACTGAAAAGGTGACAAACCTGGCTGGGATGCACCAGCTGTTCGAAGCTATATGCACTTTTAGAGCTGTAGACATGTCCTTGTTTGTGTTTATTATAACATCCTGATTGAATGATTACTGTAAGGCATTTGCTTTTTCTTAGCTTGTCAGTCCAAATAATCTGAAGTTAGATTGATGGCCTTAATAATGTTTAAATGTTTATACCGAGCCTTTTCATCATTTCATTGGTCCTTTGGATACACTTCCAATTGCCGTTTGTGCTACATGCAGCGCATCTCTATGTTTGCTGATGTTGCATTTGCATTGCATTTCTGTAGCACGTGTTGCCAAACTGATGATCTTTTCAGTTTGTGTGTCTTTTCTTAAGTTGCTGTGCGTTGCGCCCTCCCAGCCACCGTAGATTGCTTCGCCTCAGATGTACCTGTCGCTAGTTCATGGTTAGCGCAATGCAGGTGATGATGGTGTGAATTGTGGGTGGGAGGGTAAAGGAGTGGAATGGTTGGGATGTTGATGGTGTGGAGGAGTGAGACATTCACAAAAGTCAGTGAGTATCTGAAGAATTGATTGTCCTTTTTATATGATGCAGATGATGTCTTAGCCTACTACTATAAACTACTACAACTATTAAACAAGTAATATTATTTACCACTCTCAATTAGCCTTATTCTACACTTTAAACATGGGTGTACCTTTAGTTTGAACTCCAGCTGAGCACTGTAGCCTGTCTTCTCACACGCTATTGTGACCTGGCCACCTAGCTCCAGGGTCATGGTTCCATACAGGATGCCTACAGGATAAAAAAAACAAAAAAAAAAAAACATGCCTTAAAACTCTCCAGACAATCAAAGACACATTCATTTGACCCATTTCTTTTTCAGGCAAATGTTTTTGGAGGGTCAACAGAAATGTCACTGCACATTACTGCTATAATCCAAACGTTGTTTTACATCCGTATTGATCTCTGTGAGTTTGTCAAGCTTGCAGCAAATTGTGATGTTGCAGAGTTCACACATTCTTGATTGTTTACTGCTATTGCTGAAGTGTGACCCACGGTGTGAAGTAGAGCATGGTGCACACTGACCTTTACAGTGAGCGTAGGGCATGTTCATCACGTAGTCCTCGCCGCGGTTGAGGAAAGTGAGCCGCGCCTCCCCGTCTAATATCGCCGACAGGGAGTTTCCTAAAATGGTAACAGTGTGGCTAGTTAGTGGAAATAATAATAAATCAAGAGCTGAATAAACGTAAGCATACCCTTTGAATTAGAAATAAAACTTGTGTGTGTTTGTACCATAGAACTTGGACTTCGCGAGTATGCTGCCACTGACGCAGAATCCATCCTTCCTGTTGCTGACGTAGAAGGCCGACACTGGAGGATGATGGGATACCTGAAGAAAGAATACACCACACGTACTTGTAGGCAGGAACAAGCCCTCAACCAATCACATTGCTCTAAATGGTATTGACGTTTCTACCTGTTCTGCGATGTAGAAGGTCTTGCTGTTGGTCTTCTGATGGAGCCACATGCAGCGGTACGTCTCTCCAATAATGGGATTGTAAGGCTTCTTCAACCCCTGTGGATTAGAAACAGCCATAACACTTTTTAGTATGACTTGTATAAAAATATGCAACTATTTATTATGGAGTGATCTGTACTGACTTTTGGCTTTTTGTAAAATCCAGAGATGTACCACTTCACCACCTTCTTCATGCGGTTGTAGGCGTTCTCTTCAATTGCAGCTCTGTGAAGGAAATCACAATTTGACCGATGCTCCTCTATAACATGTTTAATTTGCTGGATAAAGTTTGCATGCTATTACACCCATCTCTGGATTAACTCCCCAGTTAGCGTTGCAGACCATTTTTTTTTTCTGCCACTTTAAAGCAATTACGTATCAGCTTAGTTTAACACTCATGTATGCAGCGAACAAACTTGAAAAAAGAGGTATGGTATGACATTTGAGAAATAAATGTATTTGCTTTCTTGCCAAGAGTTTGATGAGAATCTCTCGTGTGTGTACATGGAATATGTAGCTGGGCTCAGGAGAAGATCAGCTTAGCTTAGCATAAAGAAAAGATAAAGTGGAAAACTAGCAAGGTTCAGTTTTAGCCAACTCTCTGTCAACCTCACAAACAAACCCAACAAAGTACTTAAGCCTGAAGCTGAACTTTTGAACTCAGTCCAGAGCCAGACAAGCTGTTTCTCCGTTTACTAAAGTCAACAGACTGCTGGCTGAGATACGATTAGTATTGATTCTCTTCTAACTATTGGCAAGATTAACTACATCACCCAAATGTCAAATTGCTCTGTGAAATAACACAAAGCACTGCAGGGCGAGCAGAAAATGGGAATCTCTTACTCTGACAGGAAGTCTGCGTGGTAATAGTAGTCGGAGAGCTTGTCCAGGAAGGATCTTGGCTCGAGGATGAAGGTGGGCAGCACGACCTTAGAGAGATCCATGCCAGGCCGAACCTGCTTCAGCAGCGTCCAGATCAGAGATTTATTCTCCTCTGATACGGTTTCTGTCTGAGCAGCCTCGCCAGCCTGGTGACAGAGATTGCAATACATTCCATGTTATCACATTAACACAGAACGTCACGTCTTAAATCTTCTTTCACGAGGCTTTAAAAGTTTTACGTGGCTGTTTGTGCAACTGGTGTCTGGATCCCCCCCTCCCCACCGACTGTAAACAATTTGCCTCTGCATCAGTAGGTGTCTAATTAATGAGCTGTCAAACTCAGATTTCATCAGTCCCGAAAATGCACGTTGGCGCTTTCACACTTGTCGACGTTATCACCGCAGTCCCTTGAAGACGCCCACGCTCGTCAACCCATACAGGCTGCGATCAAAGCCTGTCCGTGTTGCAGCATGAATAGCCCCGGCAGAGGAACATGCTAATTTCGCCTCATTATGCAGGAAACTTTATTAAAAACAAGCCTTTAAATGATGTTTTAGTTCAAACCAAAGATGAAAATGGCAGCAAGAGACCATGTCCTCATGCTGCAATTATCTACTAGGCTTTTTCTTGCAGACCAGATTACCCAATTTCATAGTGAGATGTAGCAGAGATTTGACTGAATTATTCTCTGAAATGAGGTGAAAACAGCTTTCCTTGCAGGCACAACATTCTGTAATATGACCTGCTCAACTTGAACATAATGGAGAAAAATCCGAACATTAAACACATGAAGGGGAGACGCCTTTCCTTGCACGTATGGTCTTTGGTTTGCTACAGAGGGTGGAGATTAGTTAAATCAGTAAAGGGCCCTATTTCCCATAATCAACTAAAGCTTTTGTTTCATACTTCTCCCAACTCTTCATGGGACTGTTCCAGGTATGGGGTCTCCCGCAGATGTTCGTTGGGGTCCAGGTCGATGTACGAGTCGTCTTGGCGCTCCGACGTGTCGCTGTCGCTCTCCTCGCTCTTCTCCAGGCCTTCAGGGTCTGACTCCTCGTGGTCCTGCTCTCCCTCCCGGTCTGACTTGTCTGAGTACAGGTCCGGGTCTTTCAAATGGTCACTGTCGTTGAACCTGAGGGAGCAGCAGGGCGTATTGGATTGTAAGAGGTTTTTACTTTAACAAGTTATGTAGCATTTGAAAAAAAAGGTAGTGCAAAAGCCACTGAGGGCGAATAATTAGTTACACCGAAGTTTTTTTTTTTTTTTTACTCACTGGAAACCGTGCATGTTGTGGGCTCGGAGGAGGCTGTAGAAATTAATTGAGTGTTCTCCACCAGAGGCTACTGTGCTCATGTCCTCCTTCCCTTCGCGGATCATGGTCCTCTTTAGCAGGCTGGAGCACTTCAGGGCTAGTTCTAAGGCGTCCATCCAGCACCGGCCTAAGGGAAAGATTTCAACTCATCAACAAACCGAAGTATCTTTAATTTGGGTGTCCTTCTAGGACTCGCAATAACTCCTCTTCCTACTCCACAGTTAACTACAAAAGATGCTGCAGGTTCAGATCAAACTATTTGCTGCTTTTAGTTGAAAACATAGCATTTAAACTGCAACAGAATACATATCATTTGTGTGGAAAACACATGTTTTGGCAATGACTGACAGGATTAAAATGTTGAAAGAAAATATTATTCAGCGGAAAAGAAGAGGTGTACAGGAGAAGTGTGATTTGGCTCTTGTCTGACTGTTCCAGCACCACGGACAGAGGCTCAGGGGAAGCGGGAGAAACAAGGTTGGAAGTTTCAGCACCACGGACAGAGACACAGAGGAACTATGAGTGTGACTGAAGACTCACTGCCAGTTCATTAGGCACATTAGTCAAAGCAAATGCATTCTAATGTGGCAGTCCTGCATTGAATCTTAGCTTCATGAAGGTTGTGGTGTTCAGCGTTAGTTTCAAATAACTGAAAGAGCTGTTGATTCAACAAGTGTTTCCATTTTGGACGCTGCAGTTTGCAGTAGTATTGAATTGTGTTGTACACATGTTTCTATTTATTTCGACAACTCCATTATAGGGAGTGTGCTTTTCAAAGGCACACACAAAAAGCAGCAAAATCAATGCAGCAGAACCACAGAAACTGTATTTTTGATGACATGCTTTCTTGTAAAAGACCAAGCACCTATGTTAGCAGTTTGGGTGGTGATTAGGGTGTGTTACTCTAATAATAACTATTGTAGCTTTGAAGTACTGTACAAAATATCTTTGTTTCTGCATCAAACAAACAGATAAATGATGCACACTGCACCAGATATCAAGGTGAGTGCCTCTTGCACAAATCGACGCACACTAGAAGATATAATCCAATATTATACTCCTACATTTGCATAATACAGGCATCAACAAACTAATGCCACTTTGTTGATGCCCATATTATGCAAATCTATGTGTTTTTGTCCTCCATCAGTCAGGAGTCAGAGAAATAGCTGTGAATGACAGCCTGTCTCTTACCATCAGACTCTGAGGCGGCACGGAAGATGAGGTGGCTGCTGGGTAACGGCTGCGTGATAGAGCCCACTGCTTCTCCTTTAGGACCCTGATAACAATGAGAGACAAGGGGAAGGAATACATGTTTAAAAACAATTACACTGTTAAAGGCTGATGTGGAGATTTTATTGGCTTCTTGAACCGTCTCCATTTCTTTTGAGACCCATGTTGTGATTTTCCTCGTTTCAACTCCAGTGTTCATATCTCCTTTTTTGTTTTTTAATCATTTATATATGCAAATAGATGAAATCTCAACTCCAGAGTACGTCATTATGCAAATGGATTATGAGAGGGGACGGAGGGCACAGATGCAGAGCGAGCGAAGTGCTTATTTCAATAGTGAAGAGGACAATGGGGAGAGCAGGGACGCTGTAATCTAAAACACGGGACAGATTAATTGTGATTCAAGCGTTTTCATAGAAAAACAAACAAAACGGACAAACACTTGAAGCGCGAGGTCAGTGATGAATACCAAATCACAGCCTGAGCAGTCGACTGAACAAAGCGGAAAATGCAGGAACAAATGGAGACTGTGCACTGCCAACTGGCCGGATGTATAATTTTCTGTGTCTGTCCTGAATTAAACTAGGATGTACTCTTAATTATACAGTCACCATCCCCATCTGGTTCACTATTTCAATGAACTGCAGGAGACAAAGGATTGTGTTTTTGATGCCTTTTCTCCCTAATTATCTGTTTGTGTTCGTTTTGTTTTGTTCGTCACTGGAGAGCAAAACAGTCTGCATCCTAATTCATGTGTCTGCGTAACAAACCGTTGGCACTATTCTCCTTCCCGGGTTTATTAATCTGATTAATAAGGTCAGACACTTTTTCCATAACAATATAGAGTAATCTGTTGTGATTAACATATTGAGAATATGCTTGTTTGTACTCATGTTGACAAAATGTCAAATGAGAGAACCGATACCATTCTAATGTAAATATTAAACTATAGCCAGCAGCCGATTAGCTTAGCTTAGCATAAAGGCTGAAAACAGAGAAAGAACTAGTGTGACCTCAAGTCTACATGGAATAAAATACAACGATAACACTTGTGTGGCTTCATATGGTTTCTGTGGATTATATACACCAATCAGGCATAACATTATGACCACTTTCCTAATATTGTGCAGGTCTCCCTTTTGCCTCCAATTCACAGAATGGACATGGGCCTTTTCTGAGGGTGTCCTGTGGTGTCTGGTAACAGAATGTTGTTAGTGGGGGCCTTGTGGTCATGTGGGTTGAGGGGAGGGGCCTCTGTGGATCATCCCACAGATACTTGATCAGTTTGGGATCTAGTGAATTTGGAGGCCAGGTCAACACCTTGTGCTGTTCTTCATGTTTTTTTTAGTTGTTCCTAAACTGTTTTTGTGTGTGTGTCTGTGTCAGGCTGCATCCTGCTGGGGATGGCTGCTGCCATCAAGGAGTGTCATTGCTATGGGGTGGGGGTGTCTGGTCTGGTCTAGGTGGGTGGTACATGTCTAAGTACCATCCACATGAATGCCAGGTCCAAAGAACATACCCAGCAGAACATTGAATTGTCACAAGATGGTCAATATTATTTACTTCTCCTGTCAGTGGTTATAATGCTGTGGCTGATTGGCATATATTCATATGGTTTAGAAAGATTTGGAGTTGTCTGTTTTATACATTGCTCTTTGTAATTATTAAACAAACAATGTGTTTTGAACTTATGATGTGGTGCAGTGATGTGTACAGTTGCCTCACAGCAAGAAGGTCAAAGGTCAGAAGCTGCCGGCCGGCTGAGGCCTTTCTTTGTCCGTGTGGGAGTTTTCTCCAGACATGCTTATTAGGTTAACTGGTGATTCTAAATTATTAGCCCTGTGATCAGCTTGCTAAGTGACAGCTGGGATAGGCTCCAGCCCCCAGCGAGTCTCCACAGGATAAATAGTAATACACAATATAAGAGACGGATATTAGCATGATCCACTGTTATTAGCGGTAAGCGAAGACACCCTGCTACTAATAAAAGCTTCGTGTGTAGCACATAGAGAATTATTTAAATTATCTCTTTTGTTGCTAACTCTTAGTAGAGTATTTTCCAAAATGTTACGGAATAGTAATGTTTCTGAGCTCTACACTTTATGTAGGTCATGGACTAGATGAAGTCACTGTTACACTTTCACAGGGAAAGGAATATGACAGACAGCTTTGAGGATTGAAAATATCCACTACAGGAGATAAATGGATATGTGCTGGTTCTTGTTTTTAGAGCAATACCCCATGCTTTTTCGTCTTCACTGGTCATTCTAAAATAACTGCACAAGAGGCAGTCTAGTTTTATTAAAGTGTCTTTTTGGCAGTGGTGTAACAGCAGTTTAATGTTACCCTTAATACTGTTGAAAAAATAATCAGGCTGGCACTTTAGTCATTAGAGATTCACGTCAGCGCCTTCTATTCCTTTCACTTGCTGACACGTCAGTACTTTGTAGCTGTGGCCATATACCTCTTAAGCTGCTGGGAGTGGTAAGATATTTCGATGACATTTTAGATTTGTTCCAAATCATTAATTGATGACGAGCATTGATGACTCATAAATGTGCTTTGTTAGATAACATTTTCTAAAGACGAATAGCTAAACATCCCCATTCAATAATACAAATGCTGAGAAACTACTTATGAAAGACATTGCAGAATTTACATGTGAGCCTCAGTGCTTGTGAAAGTCACAGATACATCTCCAGATATATTCTGACCTTGACGGCCCAGATGGATTGCTCCAGTGGGTGAAAGAGCTTGAAGCAGAAGCCGTCCTTCTTGGAGGGCCTCTCGATCAGCTCGCAGGCGTTGAGCAGCACCGTTCCCACCCATTGTCCGTTTTTGTGAGTTTTGTAGATGAGCAGGACGCCTGGTTTCAGCACACACCACAGCTTGGTCCAGCTCTTTAATGTGCCGCGGATCTGGAGGCACACGTTTACAGAGAAATGTCAAAGCGAAGTTACTTTCTGAGTAAGCTGAGCTCTGATTGCAGGAGGTTTAAATCCAGGTTGCATCGCACATTTAATGAGGAATTTCACAGATATTTTTCTCTCTAATCTCAAACTGGCACTCAACAAGATTTGAAAATAACGGCGCAGCAGGATATCATTTAGAACATTGTGACAGATCAAAGAGAGCTAATCCCCACGTGATCTCACGGGGAAGGAGATGTGAACAAAACTGCAGTGCAATGACTTGTGGTAAATCCACTGATCCACACACTAGCATAATAGTTGGCAGAAATGCAGAAGAAGAACTTGCTGTAACTTTGTAATTCAGAGACAATACGAGGAGAATAGAGGACAGATTTGAGCTGTTGGTTGGATGGTTGTCTGTCTCTCTGTGTTAGCCTTGCGATAGACTGGAGACCTGTCCAGGGTGTACCCTGCCTCTTGCTCAGTGACAACAGCTGGGATAGGCTCCAGCCCCCCCGCGACCCTCCAGAGGACAAGCGGTTACAGAAAATTGATGAATGAATATTTTTTCTGTTTTAATATCTGTCAGCATTAGTATGCTAACTAACATAGCCTACAGGGTGACAATGTTTACACTTACTGATGCCATAGATTCATTTCTCTTATACCATGGTCTGGGTGAATACTCGATTCTGATTGGCTGGAGGGTGTAGGTTAAAAAGTGATAATGTACACCTAGGAAAGACGTTCCGTCAAATTGCCTGATGACAGTTCTAAATTATTGCGCTGGCTCAAACGCTAGATGGTAACCATGGCAACGGAGACTCAACGTTATTTCACAGTTTATTCATCGCAACAGCAAGACAGACAAAACATGAGTGATTTTATCATTTCTTTTAACTTATTTGGTGAGTTTGACAACTTTGAAGACTGGGATGCAGCAGAAGAAAAAGAGAGAAGAGAATATGAAAAGAAAAAGGGGAAGCGACACAAGGAGGTGACACCGGAGGAATTGAACGAATTAGAGGATGACAAGGACGAGATAAACACAAAGAAAACGATTTAGGAAACTATCTGTGAACTTTGATTCTTTGAAACAAAATTTCGCATCATCCTCTGGACACACACAAGAAGCACTGGCGTTCTGAAATGATACTTCGTATCACATAACGTAAGGTTAAGCCATCATCTCACTTCCCATCACTGATCAACTGCTGCAGTCGGGTCGCTGTGGCCAACGCCTGCATACGGGCGATATTAAATAGTGCGCTCGACTTGTAAAAATAAAAAAACCCTCACGATTTTAACTCTAAAACACGTTAAAGTATTATTAATTGATTAAATATTTCTTTCTTTCGTAAGTGACCATGGTATAAGCGGGATAATGCCCTTCAAGGTGTCAATTAACAGAAATTAATGGCTTCGCGTCGGACGGTTCACGCCTCCGCGTCGTCCATTAATTTCTGTTAATGGACACCTCGTCGGGCATTATCCCTTACTCATTGATTATGGAGACAGATAAGTACACACATACTAATCAAGATTTTGAGTCCAAAATATGGAACTTGTTTTATATTAATCAGGGCATGATTCTCACTTTACCAGATATCGTGAACGCAAAAATGATTTGAGACAATGTTTTATAACAAGAGTAAGGACAAATAGCGACTCAAGCACATGTAGAGGAAGACAACTGATACTGTTGGTTGCCCCACCTTAAGCCAGTCAGCCATGACGATGACAGAGGGATCTGTGATGGTGCTGAGCAGCTCCTTGGTCGCCCTCTTCTTTTCCTCCCTGTAGTTCTTCTTCTGCACCTGCAGGGAGCAACACATCAGCTGTGAATGTTCATTTTCAAAAAAAACACGGCTTCTCACTGAATTCCATCCTGCAGCAAATAATAAAGAGTGAATTCACACTCCTCCGTGTCTCCGTTAGCACAGCACCTGGTGCTTTGATGAATATTTACATTTTATTTACCCCTTTAAACATAATCTATCCTGTGCTTATCCTGTTGTGGTGACACAGTAGTAAGAAATACACAGTATTTCATATATGATGACTTGCACCTTGTACACACAAACACTGTGAAATGATAGCGGTTGACAAGCTGCAGCATTTAAGACATAAGTAACACCGCCCCCAGTATTTTTAAGTCTTCTTGTGCCTGTGTTGAGAATTAGCATCCGGATACACCAGATCTAAGCTGCTTTAAGCTCACTTACCTTAAGGGACTCCTTCTTGGTGAGCTTTCCCCCAGACGCTGACACATCCTTGTCTGAGCCATTGTACAGCTTTGTTTCAGACTGTGGAAAGACAGGAAGAGAAAACAAGCCCGACAAAATAAAGATGGTTTAGCTCTGAACAATCAATATCTCTATTATTCTTAAATCTAGCCATGTTCACTATATTGTGAGCATACTGTCCAACAGTCCCCGGGAATTTTAGTGTGTTTAATGTTGAACTCGTGTAAGCTGCTCCGGATAGGAACATCCATTAAATGACTAAAAGTAATCTTGGCAACAAAATGTTCCCTCTAAATGACAATTCTATTACTAAAAATGTTATAATCATCAGAGATTACTGAACTGAGGACATTACATTAGCTTGATTCACAAATATATTAGGAAACAGCTGCAACTGTAATGGAAAACAACCTCAAGAGGAGATTGTCTTTTTCCTTGTGAGCTTGTTTGTGTCCCTGGTATCCCGACTTAGCTCAGTTAGTGAAATTAGACCTATAAATGCCAGTGCAGGTGAGTCTCTGCCAGATCCCTTCTCAAGCCAATTGGAGTGATTTAAAGTGGAGAGAGACGGGGAGTGTGTGTGTGTGTGTGTGTATGTGGATGCTACAGCAGAGTTATTTAAGGCCTTATATGCCCCCAGGAAGGTTTGAAGAAAGATGGAAGGCACACGTTAGTAAGCACCAAAGCTTAAATCTTAGCTTACAAATCTGTCTTTTATCCAGTAAACCCGCAGAGTTTCCTCTGACTGATTAGTGTGAAGATTGCTGGAAAAATGGCCATGGCTCTATTATGCTTCTTAGCAAGACAGTGGATGTTTTTGAAAGCGGAATCTAAAAGATGAAATGTCCACAGATCAGGATTCTCTCTGCTTGGGTTTCATGAAGCCTTGCTGATAAACTGTTTTTGAAACTCTGCAATGAAGACCTTGTCACATCCTCAGAAATTCCAACAAATACTTAACAGGATTCCCGCACGGTGAAGGCGCCTCTGCGGTGACTCAGACACCCACATTTACTGTGACAAACATATTTGACGCGGACCTCGACAGATAAGCTAGACGGGCCTCCTCCGCACTCAGCCGGCTTGAAAGAGGAGCCTCGTTTGAATTTTAGCCGATAAATGTTTGATGGGGTACAGTGTGTATGATTTGTGAGTCATCTCAATGTAGGCTATCTCACGCCGGAGGCAAAAGGAAAAGAAGACGTGCACTAATTCCCAGATTCTCTGATCTCATTACAACACGAGCACCAAAGCGCCCAATCATTCCTTCCAACCATCACAGCACATCAACCCAGAGGAGGGATTTTTCTTACCTTGCTCTTAGATATGGAATGTGAGTCCTCTTTCAAAGGCAGAGGCAAGAGGTCCTCCTTCCCTCTTTCGAAACCTGTAACAGATAAAAATTATAACATCAGGAAATGGACCTGGAAACTCGTCTGAGAAGCAGACAAGCAAAGTGCTGTCTACTTTCACTGCAGGTGCATGCTATACAGAAACAGGGCTTTCAATCAGAGAGGATACCGACAAGGGTTCCCAAGGCCTATCAGTGGCCTCCGCATGGCTTTCACAAAAAGACACTTTAAAGAGGCACTGTGGAGGAGGAGGGATTAGTGTGGACCTTTTCATTCCTCTAATCCTGTGATTTTCAAATGTCAACCGGGCACTCAATGGGACAACAATGAGTAGGAGTGCTCAGCTTAAACTGGTCCAAATCTTGTATAAGCAAGCTTTGGGATTTAATGGTGCTGGATGCAAGGGGAGAAAAAAAGGTAGTAGTGTTTTAAATGAGTGAAGAGCTGAAATGATAAGGTGACTGATCATTCAGTTGAACGGCAGAAATGAATGTGCAACTACTTGGTGAGTTTTGGATTATTTGGATGGTATTGCTGAAGCTTCGCCAGTGTGAGGACTTTCATCAAAACAAACACAAAATTGTTTTGTTACATGACAACTGAAGAAACTATGGGTGCTTTCACGCCTCGGTTGAAACAGGAACCGTTTTTCCACCAGGTCAGTTTGTTTGGGTCGGCGTGAACAAAGAAGTCACAGTCTGTCCTAGAACAAATCAACTGAGATGAGTCTGACTAGAGAGTGTGGTCTCAGCCCGCTTGCAATCTCCCGCCAGACCAGTTTCTTTGCAGTGTGAACACAAGTTACAAACAGATATGTGATCCGGCATTCCTTCCTCCGGCAGTTTACATGATGCATCTTTAGAAGAGTGTGTGCACTGTTGCATACCTGAAAGTGGTAGCTGCAGTGCACCTTCTGATCATACGTACGTACGTTTGTACATGCAGCCTAGATGCTTGATCAAACTGAACACTCTTCCCTGACATCTGCATGTGTCCCTGCATGTGGGATTTAGAAAACCAAGTATTTTCCCTATTTTTTTTTGTTTTTTTTTTCCTCGAGTTGTAGTCTTAATCATTTCAGGCCTGGTAGATTCAGGGACACCTGTGGTTACACATTACAGAATTCGAAGAGCAGCAAAGTATTGAGAAGGTAATTTTAGTAAAGCAAGATAATTCACTGATCACTAATTAAATTATCGTTAATTATTTAATTATCTGGTTAAATCAGACCTTATTGGGAGATGACTTCGGGTACTTCAGGTTTTTTCTCCACCAGAGCAGGGTCAGAACCAGTGCCAAACCTCAAACCAGTTCATCACCTTCCGACAGCTAAAGAACCAGCTCTTGGTCCGAAATAAACAAAACACTGCCTCCAGAGTGGCATTTAAACTTTGCTGGGTAGGAAGCATCGACTTAAGAATCTAGTCTGCCTAATCCTAAGCAAAAGGAAAAGCTTCAGTATGGATGCTAAATCCAAGCAGCAGAGCGGCTCCATCAGCGTGACTACCGCTGTCTTGTTCAGAAACAGGGATCTAAAACAAATCTTTCCAAATACTTCCCAAATACCTCTTAAACAAAAAGAAAGAAAAGGAGGACTGCTTTTCATACTCATTCAGAATTTGCTGCTTTTGTCCTTTTAATAATTGTAAAGCATATGTCTGTCTTTGGGCTTAAAAAAGTTACATTTTACAAATGTATCAAAAGAAGTCAACGGTTAAAATAATTTGTTTGCAGCCCCTCATTTGCTGTCTGTGCTTTTATTTCCGCTTTCATGACTCCTCCTGCACTTTTTTCAAGTCCAAACGTCTGACTAGCCAACCGGAATCCCGTTACATAATGTCAGTCACAGGAGCACACTGTCCTTCAAAGCAACTGATAGTAAGCCAAAGGATCTGGAAGGCAACAGTGCTACAGGTGCTTAATCAGCACTGAGCTCAAATGTTAAGATAAATTGGAGGTTCCCGGTTTCAATCTGCAGCTTGGCTGGAACAGTGTGGGCGTGAGAAGTGGATCTGAAACAAAGAAATGTCAATTCAGACCATCACCTTTGCTGAAATGTATCTTTGCTTCTATAAATGGCAAAATGAGCAAGATAAAAACTTCCCTGTCTTCATCTGAGCTCCAATTCTAGTTTCTAAACTCAGCAACAGATCCCCCGTTGAGATCATAGCAGCTGGTGACACCGGCGGTCTCAAGGTGACAGAGATCCTATAAATATTTTAAAGGTTCTGTCTCCTATCTAAAGGTCTTCAGTATTCAGCTGTGAGTGTGAAGGAACAACTGCCTGGTTTCATTTCCAGATGAGGTATTTGCCATTAGGGAAAGTGTCTTATGTTACCATTCCTTTTGCTTTTGTAAAGAAAAATACAGTGGCATTCTTTTTAGATACTGTTGCTGCATACTTCGGTTTTATTCTGCAGTCACCTTGGATGTCTGGATTTTCTGTGCATCCACAGGTCAACAACCATTCACTCAGAGGAGATGCATGCTTAGCTTGGTCATGACCACTTACTGTAGCTACTTCAGAGACCTCGTGAAAAAATTAAATAAGTTAAACTTCCTACCCCTTACATAAAAGATTCCAGTGACCAGCAGTAGCTCATTCACACAAATGAAGTCCATATAAATCATATCAACTTATTTTTATTGATTATCATTAAGGCTGTATAATTGTGACAGAAGCACAATGCAATGTAAGTCTAAATGATTTAAAGCTCTCAATAAGCTATCACAGGGACACACATCAAGAAAACAGGGCCACTTAATATGTCTATCCAGCTTCACGAGTGCTGCCTTATTAGTTTCAATGCTGGTCTGGTTTCAGACGTACATTAGACGTCTCACCAGGCCATCTGTGCCTCCTTGACAAGAACATCTCCATGCCAACTTCAGCTGGGAAACAACGCAAAGGCAATTCACCCTCTAGGGCAAGCCACAAGAGGCTGCATCGTTCCTTTCTCCCATCTCAACTCAGAGAGAGGAAATAGGAAAAGATTACAGACTAATTAAGCTAATAAAAATCATATAAAGCCCAGTGTTTGCACGAGAAAATAATGTTGCTTCGAGCTGTTCTTAAAGTAACACGCTAGATTTTTTTTTAACCCTTCCGTCATCAAACATTTAACAAAATCAAGAGTTTGATAATGCTAAAAAATTGTGATCAGCTGGTTATTTGACTATGGTAAATACCAATCAGACTAAAGTAGAATCAAATCTATTGTTAGACTTTCAAGTAGAAGCATGATAACTGAATAACTGAACTCATTAATGTACAAGCTTATTAGTCAACCAATTTACAATCAAGGTCAGATAAAATGAATGTGGTCCACGTGATGAAGTGTCCCATTTTAATCTGAAACACTTAAAGGTGCCACTTCTCTATTCGCCTCAGTGTGTTACCATGGCACGAGTACAGACAGCACAATACAAGGACAATCGTCTAACTAGCATAACAAGATAGACACTTTAAGTAAATGAAATGAAATGAACCATAATTAAATTAAACAGTCATGGCTAGTGGCAGAACAGAGCAGAAACTGTAGCAGAAAAGTTAACTTGGCTGAAAAACGGAAGTTTATTCATGATGTAAAATAAGGAAATTATAAATGGACGTTGCTACAGCGGTGGAAAAAACTACATTCTTGACGGTTTCAATATGTCGGTTCTCAGCATTGTCGGTTCTCAGCATTGTCGGTTCTCAGCATTGTCGGTTTACGCTTTGAAACAGAGCTTTTGAAAATGACCAACACCAACAGCACTCATGCATCCTAAACCATGACACCGTCATGCTTGACAGTAGGTACTGTACATGCTGGAGGTAATGCTTCGCCTGGCCTTCTACGTACCCTCACATTAGCAGGAGGAAGATAAAGCTGGAAACTGGACTCATCTGACCACAGAATCTCCAGTTCCTGACTGCGCCAGGCTAACCTCTGTCTCTCATTGATCAGGGGTTTCTTGACAGCCTTGTAGGACCTTAAGCCATGATCTAAAAGTCGGCCACGTACAGTGCGGGTGGAACACTGGACACAGTTTGGTTTGACAACTGCTGCCGAAGCTCCTGTGATGTCATTCGGCAGTTTTCCCTGCACATGCAGGTCAGGATGCGGTCATTTCTTGCTGAGGAAACACTTGGACGCGCAGATCTTGGTTTGTCTTCCAAGCTGTTCGACTGTATTTCTGCAGAATGTATCCAACTGCTGAAGGACTGCATCTGCACTTCCTGGCTATCTGTCAGTAGCTGTACCCTTCCTGGCTGAGAATCTGTATCTTCAGGCGTGTTTCCTCCGTTAGGTTCCTTGTTTTAGCCATTTTGGTCTCTGAAGAACTTTCAAATGTGTTGGCTTTACATAGACACAAAACTGACTACAGGTTGTTCAAATCATGTGTAATTAGTCATAACTAGTCTTGGACAGGCACTCTGAACCTCTTCTTCATTACCAGAAGCCTTGATGATCTAAAATTATCCAACAGGTTTTGAAGCATCATTCATGTGGAATCTAAACAGCCCACATGAACTCAATAATAACAGTACCTTGGTTTACGAATGGGCTTAGCACGGAGCGTTGCAATATCATTTTGACAAGTCTTCCTTCGCCTTAGGACAATGACAAAGATTTAAGGCTAAAAAAAAAATTAAGAAAAAGGAATCTGGAATGTGTATTTCACACACAGTAGAAATGTGTGAGTGTGCTTTAGTGTTGGCACACATTTCTTTGTTTTCAGCATGAAGGATTCTTCACACAGTGGGAGGTGTCAAAGCACAGCTTAGCAGGCTGATGAAATGAAAGACATTGAACGTATCCAGGCCTGCTGTAGTATACTTAACATGAGAAGTGCCTTTCCTTGGAAATTAGCTTTAATAAATGGAATCATAGACATAATTTGGATTTTTGACAAGAATTTACAAAAAAAAAATAATTCTTACTGTCAAAGTGAAAACTGTTTCAACATACAATAAGTGACGGCGCAAGTATTCTCCCCTTTTAAGTGACCTAATTCAACAGAGGTCCAGACAACTGGTGCTAGAAGTCTCACAATTAGTCTAATGGACGTCACTCGAGTGCGGTCGTTGTGTCTCAAGTGGCTGCAATATGAAGGTCAAGCCATAGGTTAACCAGTATTCCTGGCTACAGTTAAGCCATAGAGACAATCATCCCCACAGTGAAGCATGGTGGAGGCAGCATCATAATGCGGAGATGCTTCTCAGAGAACTACGACTTTGGAGAAGATTTATTTTTCCAGCAACACAAAAACCAAAAGCATACAGCGAAAGCCAAACAGGCAGAGTTTACCAACAACAAGGTGAATGCTCTGGAGTCAAAGCCAAGATTTCTATATGAGATATATATAATACAAAATCTTTGGTTGAACTTGGAAATTTCTGTTCATCCAGGAGCCCTGTGCAACCTGACAGAACAGTATTGCATGCTTCAGATGTTCAAGCTTGATTGAGACCCATCCACAGAGAATAAGTGATGTGATTACGGCCAAAAGAGCACCATTTAAATATTGACTACAGAAGAAGGGTCGCCAGAAATGAACACTTTTGTATTACACATTTTGAATTAATTTGCATATAACTTATTGATAATAATTCCATTTATAAAAGAAACAAAAGGGGTAAAACATCCAATGGGATGAATACTTTAACACTAAGTATTGTAGGCTATACAAGCACTACAGCAGCATTACAAAACGCTTCTGCTGTGTATTTCCTCAGTGGACTGAATGTGTTCTCCTTTAAGAGGGAAAGCTTCAAGAAATAAGTCAGAAGGGTGAAAATCAGTTGGCAATTTTGGTTTCTGTTACCCTGTAATGATGACACTGTTCACAGATGCCACTGGGGCTGACAAGGTCAGTGCCCAGTCTCACAGCAGAGCTCTGCTGTGCCCATCTGCTAATCAACTCATCCAAAATCAATGCCCTCTGGTGTCCTTTTTGTTTCTAGATTAATGTCACATCATTAGGGTACTGAGCCTTGACATTTCCACTGCCTCCTATCCATAACTGCTCATTATAAGTGAGGTGCTCCCTGACTGCCGGGAAAATACAATTGCATTTCTGGAAGATGGTCCAAAAAAAATAGTTGGAGCTCTGCCACACTGATGCTCATTTAAACGCTCAAAGATTTTAATATTTAATGTGGCTGCAAGAGGAAACACAACCTTCAGTTTGTCTTACCTCAATGAGGCCATACATATTCTGAACTGTTCCAAGTAAACTACTTGATAGGAAGTTCAAACTGAAAGGACTAAAATGATAGGAAATGAAAAGGATATGTTAGAATTGGGAGGAGGAAAAGACCATACTTTTGAAGAAGGTAAAACAATTGACAAATTATTTGCCTCGATGCAAACGTCTACCATATATCTTTTCATGTCCAAATCTACCCCTAGCTCTATCTGGATGAATGTCAGAGGCTGTGTGTTCATGTCTATGGCTGAAGTTGTGGGAGACTCACGCCCCACTGCAGTGTGTCTGGGGTATTTGCCTTTTAAAAAAAAAAAAAAAAACACTGGAGCTGCAGTGATCTCATTCTGCATCACGGATCACAGACAAGAGAGAGAAAGAGAGCGAGAGAAAGAATAAAGGGACTGAAAAAGTAAATAGACTGAGGCAGGAAGAGCTGTCTGCTGTTAGACTGAAAGTCTTTCCATGTCTTCAACACGCCACACAGAATGAAAACAATCAATATCACCTGAAGCACAATATGCATCGCATGACAGGCACAATAATGGAGATGAAAGTGAGACTAAAACAATAAATAACACTCCATTAAATTCTTTCTTCTTCCTCATATTAACAGCTCCTCTAGTAATGTAGTTTCACTGAGGTACCGTGTCAGTGTTCCTATGATTGACGGACTTGTTTTTAAATGGAAGCAAAGGAAAATGATCACCGTATCCTTATATCCATGTAGAAGTAAGTCTGAACCTGAAAACATCAATTGATAAACATGATTCGATCGCTGTAGACGCTCAGTGTTGAGACACTGCAATCACTTCTCATCCCGGTCATGTTTAATGCATCGCTGAAGCTGCCTCTCCTTCAAAAAGGAGCTGTTCTTCATTGCAGGTACCTGCAACACCACACGTCAACCCACACGGATTAAAAACAGGTTCAATTAAAGCGAAAACTCCCTCAAAACAATCCAATCTTCCAGCTTTTCTCTAAACTGCTTAAAAACAACAACGACGTACGGCTGCTTTGACGGGGTTTGCTCAATTTTGTAGGAAATATGGAGGCTGCCATGGCAACAGGTGAGCTGAGAACAACATAACGGAGGGAGAAGCTTTCAGCCAAGTTACTCTTCAATTTTAGGAGGCAAATTGCCCGAGTGTTTGCTACTGTGGGAAACTTGCCATAGCAACAGCATCTCTACTCTTTTGGCTGAGAATTGTGAGGACTGGTTGGCTGGTCCACCACAGGGAACAGATATGGAAATTGGAAAATGACTGATGAGCAGTCTACATATGAACCAGATTCATTTTATTTACTATAATATAGTGTGTGTGTGTGCGCACATCTGCCCAGTATTAGCATAAAGCCCACCCAAACGATTTGATTGGCCCCACCCATCTTTGCTGGAGCAGGATTACTTCCTAATGTAGTGGTTCAAGACCAACTTTCACAAACATTTGTGGAGGAGGAAAGTTGGTGTGGCTTCCAGGCTGGGGTTTAGCCAAACAAATATGCTATTTGTACTGCCATTGGACATAATATTGATTAATCTACCAACATCGGACACTGATGACTGATGAAATCATCAGGAGGTTGTTTTTGGACCTTGGAAAGCCTCTCAAAAGCCACAGAGGACCACATTTATTCATTTAGTGAGGCTAAATTAAAATTATAAATGTCATTTAAGGTATCATTTGCTACAGTAGTAATCCACTTCTTCTCGATAATCTTATCTTCATGAGCCTTGGCGACACAGATCGTTCAAACATGCAGTATGTCAAGTCATGCTGACCTCAGGTTGAGCTGCAATTCTACCTAATTATGGACCACAAGGGTACAGCTTTTTCCACTTGCTTATTAGTTTTGCCAAGGCCCCACTTGCAACCTCCAAATCGATTTCCTTTGCGGTCTTTCCCTAGCTACGGAGCAGACAACAGTAAACAATACTGCTCGAAGTACATCACCACAGACAAGGGGGAATTCATTTTGAATTCTTAGTAGTAGATATTAGGCAGCAATTCTAGAAAATAACAAATACAAGGTTATAGTGACAGGTATCATTCAGTCAAGTCTCATCCTGATCTCTGTGCCTTATTCTTGGCTTTGAAACCTGCTTCTTATGCAGCCTGTCAGCGTACTGCACGAACAAACACAGCAACTGAGATGAAGTGGCCCAGTCCACGACGTAAAACGTTGGTGAGAGAAAGTGCATTATCTTTTAGAGGGGTGATATTTCAAACAGGATGTGGCTGCATGGGAGAGAGAGAGAGAGAGAGAGCGCGCGAGAGAGGCATTAGGCTGCTTGTAGCTCCTGTTTTGTGTTGGCCATCCACTTATATTTCACTTGCTGAATTCATGGGCACTGTCGGATACTGGGCTGTTCCTTAGCCCTTTGTAAAGTAGGGGTTGGACATGGAAGTGTTTGCTAAGGAAATAGCAGAAAAGATACCCGTAAATTTAGACATCACAGTGAAATGTATACCACAAGCCAAGCGACAATGTCAGGCAGGTTCAAGCTAATGACCATTTCACTCACAGGAGTCACTCCGTTGGGAACTAATTATGATGCAGCAAAGATTGGTCGGGCTCATCAAATCAATTGGGTAGGTTTTATGCAGCGACGGACCGCAATGTAGTCATGCATGTCATCTGAGGTAAACTGATGCAGATATAGCATCAAGCATCAAGTATCCCAAACTGTCAGCTGTAACAAAATCTGCCATCCAGATTGATTACACAAGCTTACACAATGTCGTATATTTGAGTTTTGTGTATGATTTTTACCATCATTTAATCAGTCAGTGATTGGGTCTAAAAAAAATTAAACATAATTGTGGAGAAAATGTCCCTCACAGCTACAAATGGTGACGCCTTCCAACTGCTTTTGTTGTGGTTCCACTACAGCTTAAGGTATAGTGTCGCGGCATGTTGACGGCGTAGCTATGGTGTAGGATGTCGCGCTGTTGGAAGCATTTATACCTGTGTGCTGGTGTGTAATTAAGCCACTGCGCAGGGTCTGGAGCTACGTCATAGCTACGCCGTCAGTGCGCCGTGGTACTGTAAATAATTTACGCATTACTTAAGACAAAGCGACGGGGCAAATTCTCAAATTTAAGAGGATCATCAATCAAAGCAAACATTCTGCTTGACAAACAACTTAATAATTTAGCTCTTCTGGGTTTCTGAAAGTACTGAACCTGAAAATCGAAAAGATATCTAGCTCCAGTCTGAAAGGCTAGAGAGAATTCATCTACTGGCAAGTGTAACAACAAAGAGGAGCCTCTGACAGCATACAAACAAAAACTGAGTCATCAACCATCCATGAGCCGCTTTCTGTGCAACGCAGCCTCAGAGTCGTGCGTGTAGAAAAGAAAAAAAAACGGAGATAGATAAATTAAGAGAATGGAAAAAATTCATAGAAAGTGAGTTAATCCAACCTGTCTGCACCAGCTGTCTCCTACTGTGTCTCTCAAAGCCGGCGCCTGCTAGCACAATGTCTAAAATAGGGATGAATGGAGCCGAGGCTGGGAGCTGGTGTGAGAAACACCGCGATTCAGACCACGTCTTGAGATATTTGTATGGCTGATGGAGATGCTAGTTTAGAGGGCAAAGCAGAGGGCTAGCGGGGAAAAAAAGGTCACCAGACAAAATCCCCAGACACGGAAAGGCCAGAGGAGAGAAAAACGATGCATGTTATTTTCATTCTAAACCGTTATTGACTGAGCTGCGCAAAGGAGAAGAGGAACGAGGCTGTATCAGGTTGAGAAAGGCTCAACTGCCGCATGAAAGCGTGGCAGTGTGTTCCTGAAAAAAAACATTTGTGCACAGTCAGCCTTTACCGGATTAATAAAAGTTTAAAAACAGTCATCCGCAAAGGTGGAGCAGAGGAAATCCACTCCCTCAAAATCTCAACCGGCTGCCAGCTGTCTGCCTCCAGGTTTGTGTTCCTTTCAGCAGGACGAACAATGGGAAGATCACGCGGGCAGCGGTTTTTGCAAATGAACGCTAAACTGATTTAATCCTAAATGTTCCGTGGGATTAGGTGTACCTCTTAAAATGAGGATTATCGCAGCACTTTCATAGAGGTATCATTGGAGCTGGTGTATGTCACAAGCAGCAGGGCTGAGGCTTGAGCTCTGCCTCTGCAGTGTGCACCCTCCTGTTCAGATGCTAACATCTGTTTTGTACTAAAACTGGAGGGGGAGAGGGAGCGTCCTTGAAGCAAGACATTAACAAACATTAAGGACACTATATGTACTCATGCTGTTCCTTAGAACAATAAATGTCCCACCTCCTCCTGAGGGTTGAGATCGTAACAGTTAAAGTGATATTCAGTGTTTACCCCTCAGGTTGGTTCATCTGGGCTGCTGTGAACAATCACACTCGGTTCTGTAAATGAAATGGACTAAGCTGGGCCATGATAGAGAAGGTGGTCTTACCCCGGTTCATTTACAGTATAAACACACGTTAACCTCAGATCAATACAACTACCTTATAAAACCTAATAGTTTACTGGATGGGTCTTTGGAAAAGTTTGCACCCAACAGAAGAGTGTCAGAGCAGCACCTCCTAATCATATATACTGCACATAAACGTTGTTTTCTACACGTAGCCTAGATACTCGATCAAACTGAACACGTTCTTCAATTACAGAGCACTTGTACATGAGCCACAGAACAGCATCAAATGCTAGTACCAGCCTTTGCCCCATTTCAATTTGATTATTTCCTGAATTCCTATTTTTTCCAATGACAAAACTGTTTGCAACAATGTAGTGTTGAGGACGTGTCAGAAATTTGTCTTTATTGCCATGTGAGCATGAACTTAACTAAGGTTCAATGCAACATTACTACAATATGGAACCAAATACTTCCTGAATCAGAACAAAATATAGGTGTCAAAACACTCCAACTTGTCTGTGAAGGTTCTCAGTCATCCAGGTCATGGTATATCCAAAGAACAAAGCTCAAACAAGGGCAACTGGTTTTTTAGGGTTTTTTTGAAGACATTTCAACCAAGGAGCTTCTTAAATTCTAAAAGACTGATAGGGAGTTTTATTAACATCTGTGAGGTGGTGCCCACCTGAAATTCCACGACTAGGGCCTGCCAGATATTCACCTGTAATTGTGGGAATTTGTTTTGATCATGTTTTCTTCTAGTTCATCATTTGGGTTGGGCTATCAGTGCAACTTGTTGAGCGTCTTACACATAGCAAAGATGGTTTTTGATTTTGTGTTTTGGCTTTTAATTTGAAATCAGGTATTGTTAGCGTCCGTGTTTACTAGCTGGTCGTCTTCTTTACTGCCTTTATTGGCACACGTCAGCAAGAACAGTGTATTTCAACTGAAGTGTTTGCAGGGTGATTAAACCAAGTATGAAACCAGTTCTAGTCAGAGAACAATTCTGTATCCTTCCGAAACTTGTGATATTGCAGTGACTGGTAAGGTGTGGTTGACGTGAGAAAAAATGTCATGTCATGTTTTCTTTTTTTTTCAGCCTGCCTTAGCCTAGTTCATTTCACACATAAACGCCGTTAACAAATTTCTAAAGATAGGTACGGAAGAACACGTTGATCCTTGCCTGTGTTTAAACAAGTGGTGCATTCAGATGAACTGATATGAAGGTTTTTCTTACAACTTACTTCGAGACACATTGACATGAACAATGTGCTTTTTGTATCAGGAAGTTTAGGGCGGTAAAATACGTTAGTCACACTGACAAACCTCACCCAGAACTAGACTTAAGACTTTCTCTGGAATTGTGTAGCCCCAAATCAGTCCAAACTAATTTGTGCTGGTCACAAGGACTCATTTAATTTTTTGAATCAAAACACCCCCCACAGTAGAGAACTACTATTTGTTACACACTATCTTCATAGCACTATTATGAGAAACTAAGCAATCCTAAGGTGAAACTACGTGGTCTACTAACGGGTCTGCAACACTTCCTAAGAGACTCCAATTCATTGTAGACCCACCTGGCAACGAGATGGGTGACAGCTCGTTATAGCCCCCGAAGGAGGCATTGCGGATGAGTTTGCGTCCGTCCGGGTGTGGCGGTCGAAGTGATGCTGTCCCGCCGCACGTGGAGAAACGGCGGCGACTCAGCAGGCCCTCCTCCTTCATCATGGGGCCGGTGGGAGACCCCTCAGGAGGGGGTAAGGAAACTCAAAGGTGGACGGCCGCGGGGTATCTGGGTAACCGTTCGATCCGTCCCACGCGGCTAGTGTGCGAGCAAATAAACCAAGAGACCAACACACACAGAGAGTAGCTCAGATAGGAGGCGCTGAAGCAGTGCGGCGTGCTGCTGCTTTCCTCTACGCTTCCTCCAGCCGACTGCTCCCTTTCTCCCAACACACTCTCTCTCTGCTCTGCGAGTGTGTATGAAAGCAGCAGCCTGTAAGTACTTAATAACGAATAAGCTGAGCCCCTCCTACTCACTCTCCTCTGGATGGGTGGGGGAGCTGTGTCTTAGCTTCAAAATAACCATGTTCCACATCACATCTTTCACTTGAGCTCAGTCACTTGCTACATTTTCATTCATTATTTCAGATCCAAAGAGACACTTCACTGCTTTTCAGCCTTACTTCAGTGGATTAGTCATTGCGGCTGGTATGTCTCTGACGTCTGCGATCCTAGTTAATATTTTCCAAGTACTGCTCCGGCTGAATTTAGTTTCATCACTCTATACTCTCATATCAGTGGGTCATGGAAAAAGATAAGAATGTTTTTCCTCTATAACAGCATCCATGGAAGTTGGAAATAATTCCACATTTATTTATTTATTTATTTATTTATTAACAGGTTTGTATGAGTGATAACAGTTAAGTCAATGGAACAAGCAGAAGAAGAAGCTCAAGCTGCTACTGATAATCAAGCTAGTGGCTCAGGTCAGAGCTAACAGTTTAGCACCAGGTTCACACTGATGCCGACTAAAACCAAGCCACTATTAACCGCCGAATGGAGCGTTGCTAAATTTCATTACAATACTAATATTTTGCTTAACTGCAATGTTGCTGGGTGGCTACATAGTTAAAATGCAAATCTTTCCCATTCAAGAGATAATATCTTATCACTTGGTCAAAACGGTGACCAAGCCTAACACCCAATAAAACAGATCAGAATGTGGTGTCTGTGGAGACACAAGTCACAAACTGTACTGTATCATAATCCATTACCTGGCAGAGTTCTTTCTGCCAGAGACTCTACGGAGAGATAACTTTAAACAAGCTGATGGTGGCAACCATTTGGATTACTGGGACGTGAGGTGGAAAAAAAACACCCCTGCAATTTTCAGTTGCAAGCAAAAAGAGCTAAACATATCTTTGGGATTTCCCCTTTAAATCTGAAGCAAAATGTTGACAGCAGGGAATTAGAGCCCACTCAGCTATCTTTTGGTTAGATAACATAATGTTTAGCGGCAGATGGAGTTGTCATAGATCTGTAGATATAAAATTGCTCTTCTCTCTGCACTGCAACAGTTACTTGAGGAAGCGTTTTGGATGTACAAAGCACGATGACTGTTTAGCTCACGATGAACAAACTGAAATATCTGAAAATAAATCGAATCGGGACCTTGTGAATCAGGAACTCAGTAACATTTCCCAGCTCTACGAGAATGTCTGTCCCGACAAAGCAGAATCGTGATTTTGGCTCTTTAAGGAACAAATTTCTGGATCAGTATGACTGGCTCTGAAGAGGTTGTCGGGTTAATGACCTATTAAAACCACAGGTAGTAAGCATGACGACATTAACAGCAGTGAAATGACCCTTTAAGATGACGTTGTGACTTTTCATCGTCTTTCTAACCACACTAGTACATACAGCTTGTAAACTGTGACTGCAATGAAGACACGAGTCATCAGACTACACACGCACACAAGCACATAACAGAAGCTCTATGGAGGACAGAAGGAAGTGTGTTGTCACATCATTGCTCAGATGACCTGCTGTTAGTCCCAGATGTACCCCAGGAAAACAAGTTAACTAAGAACACAGACTGTCTGGACCTACAAATAGCGAGGAAAATATTAACTTAATCAATCAGAATCTAAATATATTCCAAGAAAGGCACATATTTATTATTTTCAGCATTCACGCCTGGAGATTTAGAAAGAAGAGCTCCAGCTTGGTAAGCACAGGTCAATGAATGCTGCATTGAAAAGTGCATGTCTCCTGAATATAGTTAAATAGTGCTGACACCAAATGCACTGCCTGCGAACAAGCAGGTGACGTCAACCGTAAAACGCTTTGTTGGCAGTGAAGCACTTAGGACACTATTTTCTATAAATGTTACGTCATTTATAGTACAAATCCAGCTGTACTTTTTTTTAAATAAACGTGGCTGAAACCAGACAAAAGGCCAATATTTTTAGACCCATTTGAATATAATTGCATTAATTCATTTCTTTCACACACACTGCGTATCGATGACACATGAAGGCCACAAAAGATGATTCAGCTCTTCACACAGCAAGGACGCAACAAGTGGCTGCTTTACCTGAACAGGAATGAACAGTCTTGAATTAGGTCTTATCTCTGAAACCGAATCTGCGAGACACATCGTCGGACACCCTCATGTTCCTTTCAGCTAACCTGTCCCATTTAAGCTGTCATTTTTGTCACTTCCAAAACATTCTGCGGGCTTTTTGCCAAGCCTCGCAACTAACTGTCCATGAAGACGTTTTATTCAACACAGATTGTATGGTAGCGTCATGGAGTCAAAGTTACCCAGACAATCTGGTGACCGTTTACGTCACTGCGTCCAAAGGACTATAAATATTCTGTGACTGAAACTGTCAAGGGTTCTATTTACAATAAACACCAGTTTGACTCACAATTAGAGCGGTCAACCGTGTAGCCCAAAACAACTGTCCCTGAGGTGACTGACCAATCTACAAGTGATAAATCTGCCTCTCTATCTGCTCAAATGTGCTTTAATTAATACAGGTAATTAGATGCTCTCCATGTATTATTCTGATCTCAAACCTAATTAACCTGCTTGCAGGGAAAATGTCCAATTCTGCTGGTCCAATGGCATTTGAGAGGCACTTGAAAAGCATATTCTAAAATTAGCCATCATCTAGGTCATTTTTCTGAGTCATTTCCATTAAGGTGGGACTTGCTAATCAGAAGTGACTCTCAAAGAGCTTAACCACACCACATTCACCAAAGAAACACACAGCCAGTGCACTCAGCGTCAGGCAGGGTACTGCACTAATGTCAATTAGCATTTCTTTATTTCTGCTTATGGCCTCCCTTTGTCCTTTGGATCAAAGTTGACAGCAGTCCTTTGTAAATATGTGCTTCACATTTTGTCTTTTACGAGCACAATGTGAGATCTTTGTCGTCACTGGCTGGATGGAGTTACTCATGCACCACATCTACCTGCTCCAGTACTCAACAGTGTGCCTCATGCGTATCAGGTGAACTGGTGTCAGGTACAAGGAGTGCTGGAGGAGCTGCCGAAGAGGCCGGTACGGAGTTGAATGAGGAGTTATGGTTATGACGTGTGACAGTAATCACTGGTGGAGCCTAAATTATTGCTAGACATTCTCAAGGATTACCTTCTTTACTAGCAATGCTGCCAGCGGTGTGGCCAGAATCGGTCAGGCCCTGGAGCGGAGTTATTCTCCATCATGTCTTCCCGTCCTCCTGTATTTTCACGGCGTCTTCATTATCTGCGGTGCATATCTCCGCTGTCAAACCTTGTGCCTCCTAGCGCTCGGGCCAGCGGTGTGGCCAGAATCGGTCAGTTGTCCTACCACTTTAGGCAGAACGTGATTTATCCCAACAAATACTGAGCGGATGGTCATGAAAACTGAAAATGCCAGTGGTGCCCAGAAGCTGATAACCTAATAACCTTGATGATGAACAGACTTTGCCTCTGAGGCCACCGTGACATGTGTGGTTTTGAGTGAGAATCACAAAGGATATTTCAGTCCCCCTCAGGATGAAACATAATATCTTTAATTAATTTAATTTCATCTAGTGCAAGTTAACAAGTTAACACAGAAGTATAAACTGCCTATAAGACCAAGATAACCAATATACTAATGATATCATTACTAGTACGGGCATTGTGCAGTATTGTGTAGGATTGTGGTTTCGTCCCTTTCAGGGACCCACTTCCGCATCAGTATGAATGGCTCTAAAGAAGTGAAGAGGTTGTAGGGTTAATGAACTACAAATGTCCACCATGACTATCCACATTAACAGTGAAACGTCCTTTTAAATTACTGTATTCTCAGCCACACCAATCCCTTCTAATGTATTCAACACTGTAAAATCATCCCTGGCTGTACTTGTGCTCAATGTTGCTTAGCATATGTTAGCAAGCTCTCACAATCAGATGGTCAACATCAGCATGTTAGTGCCATTACGGTAAGCATCTTAGCACAGGGATGTTAGCATTTAGCTCACTGCTACTGTGCCAAAGGAGCGACTAAGACTCTTAGCTTTGTTTATCCAGAGTAGATTCGCTACTAAATAAATTACAGCGAATGAACTCGGAGAAATGTCCATTAAGAAAAGGAGATCAAGTATTTTTGACAGGATAGTGAAGGCTGAAAAACTGCCTCAAGAGTCACTTGTGAGACTAAATATTTTCCGGCCCAATCGGCGCACAGTCACTCAAGAACTGCATTTCACCTGATGCCACACAGCGCAAGTGATACACATACCGCAGACAGCAGGTCACATGCAGACCAACATCTATAGCCTTACATAAAGGCTGGGAGACCCTGTAAGCCTGGGATTAGCCTTGGAACAAAGAAGCTTTTTAAAAACTCTGGCCTATGGGCATGTTCTGCTGCACAACTCTCTGTTGTACTCACTGCAAGAAGATCCAAAACGTAAGGGTCCAGTTTCAGTCCACATTAAAACCTCGGTGAGTAATGTTGGTGCAAACTCCCTTCTGTCCTCATGAGAGCAACCTCAAATAGAAAATGCACACGCACTAAAGCACAACAACACGAACGCAACAGATCAGTCAGTGACAAGCACGTGGAGTTTATGTGACTGCTTTTTCTCAACCGAACACCAACAACCACCACCTACACAGTTGCGCTACCTTTACAGTACTACTTAATACTGTACCTTGCGCTAACACGTCAAAGAAAATATCCCAAGGTCAAGTGCTGACAGCAGTTTAAGTCCCCCGATTCATGCTCAAATCAATCCTGCTTTCCACCAAAGTGCTGTCAGTCCAGACAAGCCTCCGGTTTCAGAGCAGAGCTCAGGCCCTGGAGCGGAGTTATTCTCCATCATGTCTTCCCGTCCTCCTGTATTTTCACGGCGTCTTCATTATCTGCGGTGCATATCTCCGCTGTCAAACCTTGTGCCTCCTAGCGCTCGGGCCTCCCGGGGCTCAGCCACTCATTGGATGAGAGCGTAAGAGGAAGAAGGGACAGTGGATTGGCAGTGGCTGAGGATGCAGATAAGACCGGCCCCCTCTGTGCTGTTAACCCCGTCTGGCAGGGCATAATCCCTGCGGCTGAGCTTAAATCCGCGCTGACCCCACCTGCTCTCGAGCTCTTGCACTCCCTTGCTTTTCATCGCCAACCTTCGATCATATCACTCCCTTTAATGTATATACAGTTGCCTCTCCATCTCCGCTCCATGTTTGTTACCTGTCTTAATTCGTCATTATACCCCCCCTCTCCGTTGCGTAAGACGCATTCTCCACCAACCAACACAGGCAGACTGTTCACCTGGAAAGAGGACACCTCCATGCAAGGCGGTTAAAGTGAGAACGGTTTAAAAGCTGATTAAAGAAGTCTTGTCAAACAGCTGCCTGGGTTTATTTTTGCTCTCAGTGAGTCATAAAGGAAAGATGACTCCCTTGGATCAGACGCGGAGGTGTCTGCGCGTCTGTGACGATGGAACAAGACTTAACAACACTCCAAATACACAAGAATCCACAAAAAAACAGTTTTCCTTTCCTCTATTGAAGCCCAACGATGAGATCAACTATCAAGAGTCTAATAACCCTGGTACTGAGGAGGCTTCTTTATTTTCAACTATGGATGCACACTCAACCAAACATTTAAGATATTTACAACACTAATCACCTGGGGTTGTTGACCCCTGACACATGGACCACATGTCGAAATGTCCATGAGCAAGACACCTGAAACCTGAATACTACTGATGCTAATAATACTAATACAAACACTATTACAGCTACTAATAATAATTCAATGTGTGTATCACTGCTCAGATTGTAGCATACATGTACTATATATGGCACGGTATCCTATATAGTTTCATAGTTACACACACCAAAACATAAACCCCATCAGAGGGAAGGAATATAAATAAGCAATAATGAACAGATGCATCAAGGTGACTGCTGACGTGATGTGATCATGACTAAAACACCCAAGAGACTATAATCTGAATAAATAACACATGCTCATAATCACGCCTGGGAATAGAGTATGAATTTTAGAGTATGAGTAATTTTGCTGCGGCCGAGTGAGACTATGAAAGATGATCCAACTAGAGGTAAAATACTGAAACCAATGAGAACGTAAGTGCAGTGAAAATCTCTTTCATACCTTCATAAACTGAAATATCTCTAAATGACGTGATATCAAATCGATTCAGGAAATCCGTAGCGATACCCAGGCCTTATATCGATGTATGCCAGTGGGTTAGTCAGAGAGGACAACTTCACTGCTGGGGCGTAATTAAAGGCAATTATTTTAACAGAACTTGTGAGAGACATCACCCTAGAAGTCATCTTCGTTAACTTACTAAAATGAGCTACGGAACAAAAAAAAAAAAAATGTATAAATAGCTATGTGACTGCAGCAGTCATCACCCCGTGACTCTGGAGTCTGTGTTTCTTAGTGCAACACAACAGAAGCCCAGAATAAGGACTTAAAAGACACCTGTTAATGAATACAGTACATCTCAAGACAAACTAATCAAACCACACACTGTCATCAATGCGACACTGAGACCAACGGCTACAGCTGAAGTAAAATCAGTTGCCATGGATACCATTTTGGACTGCAGGGAGTCGAGGGTCAGAGAAAGTGCTGTCTCACCGGCTCTTGTTTCTCAGACGCAGGTATGGGCAGACGGTAAACACCCGTGATTGGATATTTGTTAACGCTGAGGAAAGCATCAGCTGAACATTTAATTATATTAATATGAATCAAGTGATCAGGACACTGAGCTGGACGGGTGACAAAGAGATCATCAGCTAGAATGACTGTGTTAAATGGGGCCGTTACAAAGAACTGTCGATGGATGAGCTTCCAGAGAAAATAAAATGACACTAGAGAGACACTTAGCTTAGTCTAGTACGTGTGTTACAGAGAGGGTTTCTGAATTCTTTGTTCTTCGTACTCCCTCTTGTGGTAGGGAGCAAGAATCAACCATGAAAGATTTCAATTATACAATAATAATAATAATAAAAAAAACAAAAACATTTGTGTGTGTTGCTCATCTGAAAATCCCTTAACTCGGGCCTTTTATCGGTCCCTGGTGAGTTTCAAGTATGCAGGTAGGATGAGTGGCGAAACATCTTAAAGAAACTCTACAAGTCCTTTGAATAAACCATGACCTAGATGACTGAGAACAGACATTTCACAGAGTTGCTACATCCAAGACTCTGCAGTGAAAGCAGCAGAGCAATCATTATTCACCAGGTTGTTTAAATAAATTTAACTGTATGAATATTTTTAGATGCGCATCCCAAATCTTGCAGCTCCATAGTCAGAGCAGAGACACCACAAGGGGGCGCTCTAACACAAGGTTCACATGGTATGAGCTGTGCTGTGAGACCACTCTTATTTCTCCACGTTTCATCTTCTCTTTGATTCGTTCCTATTCTGTTTTATGAGGACTTCAGTCAGTGTGACCAACACAGCCCACAACCAGATGGTTTCTAGACATACAGCCAGACTGATGACTCTTGAAATGAGAGCAAGTAAGTAGGATTCAGACTTGTGTAGTTGGTAATTCAGACCACACAAGTTTGATTCAGGATACCCAGCTGACTCCAGTTACCTCCTAAATACGTCCTAAATAAAATGGGTGGGGCAAGTAGCCTACACATCTGGGTATTTGGACTGTATTTGGTCAAATATATACTCTGACTTGGAACAATACCTGGGCAGCGAGGGCAAACATTTCACAGGAACAGATAAGAACGCATTTTGACAAACGCCCTATATTTCTCCAACAGGTCTGAGAAAGACACAGCATATCTACATTTTGAGCATGCACTTACTAGAAATGCGCAGCTACTTCTGCACCGATCCTTTCTGAGACAGCCATTTTGATTATTCAGCGGCCAATTAATATTCATGCATTTTATCGGAACAATTGCTGCAGCGGAACTGCGGGGCCGAGGGGGAAATGTGCGGGGAATCACAAACATCAGATCAGAAGGTCACAGAGAAATTTCATCTTTCATCCCACTGCCAGTCTGTCAAGCTAGAAACTTCTCAGAATTGCTGGTGGACTTTTAAAGCAACCCTGTGTTCTTTTTTTCTCTTTTTTTTTAACACCACAGTGACTGCAAGTGACGTTTCTGAGATAATGGGAAATGATAAAATGAAGTGGCAAAGTAGCACAACTTTGTTAAAATTGAGAACACACATTGATGCGTATTTTATCATGAAAATGTTGCCTAAATTAAACAGGACAGCACACGCAAATACATGCTTTTGTTCATCCCTGATTGTAATAAAGGCCTCGTCCATGATTTGTAAATTTACAATGCTTTGTTTTCTTAGTGTGTCTTTATTGACTGAGGAATATGAGCTATAATAGAGTCTTAATGCGTGTCATAAAACTTTTTATGACTTTATGGGATGATTTTCTTAATAACTCTATGCGGCGCCATAACAGTAGTACGAATGCTGGACACTATGGGCCTCTCCAGGCCTTGCACTGAGATCCAATCTGGGCTATCCGATCACAATCGACCAGCTTTAGGGACGTGTGTTCAAGACCTGGCATTGACAAGCGTCTCCAAATGTGTCTCCAGATCAGATTCGCGCTCTTTATGCAAAGAAACCCCGACGTCATCCGGGGCGCAGTTGGCGTCTCTAATGGATCTCTACCGCTGCTCAAGAACTGAGAACGGTGCTGTTTTACGAGTCATGACTTTGACACACACATTAAGATATTATTTACTGATCTCCACCCTGATTTTATTTAGACCTGCGGAAAGCTCAGACTATGACTCCAACTCTGGAAGATTCCATACGCACCGTAATCTCTGGTAATAAAGGGAAATAAAGACATCAGTAAAAGAGGAAATACGTAACTTAACCACATGCTCCACAAACATCAACATGACTGCATCAACAATTAATCACACTCGTGTACTCCTATAAATTTCTTCTTTGTAAGGCAGTCTAGTATAAAGAACCTTCAATCACAACCTTGAAATGACGACCTACCAATTGGCGAAATTAACCTGACATGTCTGATAGTTTGTTACACAGAACCATCTGATGGTCCGTTCACACTATGAACAACAAAAGCTGCAACTCGGTCGGCGTTGGCAGCAACACCGTCGCCGAGACTCTGTTGGAGTGTCACTCAAGCACTTGGCGACACCATCGACGGGAGGTTTGGAACGAGCATCGGCTGTATATTTAACACAGGAACAAGTGAAGCGAACGCATGTGATTGGCTGACGCGTTGCTGCGCCAGTGGAGCGACAAAAAAAGTTGAACCCAGCTCAACTTATATGTGTCTCAAGTGTTGGACGTCAGCATGTCGCTTCGTAACACCGGCTTCCATTGAAAACGTCTCTCATCCTTCAAAAAAGATGCATCATTTAAGTGATGTGAAAAGGTAGTGGATCCCAGCGGCTTTTTGGTATTTGCTTGTTAAAATACTTTGATGTATTTGAACCATTTTGACCATAGACTGTAGGCACACCTAAAACACACCCACAGCTGCCAGTAGTAGGACACTGACTGGTTTAAAGCACTGTTAATATACAAGCACAGAGCTTGCAATGCAGCGGGATGGACTGTGGAGCAATCTGGAGAAGCATGCCAAAAGCAGTGCTGCTCTTACCATGGCTGTAGCTGACCCCCGGGCTGAGTGCTGAAGGGGTGGAGACATGCTCCCTGTTAGGTGTTTGGAGGCCCGCCTCCTTCTCCCTCTCCCTCTCCCTCTCCCTCTCCCTCTCCTTGTCCCGCTCCTTCACCTGGCGCTGGCTCATCCTGCCTGGGGTCAGAAGGACGGTGTCATCCCCGCACACTACGGCAGCTGCAGACAGGGAGAGGAAGGCAGCGCGTTGAAAACGGAAAGAGGGGGAGAAATACAGCGGGGAAGGAAGGGGAGAAAGGGAGAACACGGGAGAGAAATGATCAGACATCTCATTTCAGATCAGAGAACGTCCACAGACAGCCCTACTGTGGAGCAGATGATAGATGCCGCCCTCTGTTTCATAACCCGTTTCGATAGCTTACATAACGTTTGGCTTCATCCGTGTGTTATGACTGCAAAAAGAGGGTTCTGATGGGAGCCGATAAGCTGAATATGTGTGCTCGTCTCTTATCACTCCACCTTGTTTACCTGCCGCTAATGAAGCGCGCAGGCATGTTATTGCTCAGCAGTAGGAGCATTTGGGGTATGGTACGAAACGTGAAGTCCAAACACAACAAGTTTTATCTTTGACTGTAAGAGGGATCTCTGATTTTGTTCTGTAGTTGCTTCTAATATCACAGTATATAGTCAGATTTTGATTATTTCTCGATAATTTTCGAAAAATACTAGCATATGGATAATTATTTTTTTGTCTGATACCTCTACAATGTCAGACAAGCTTATACAGCTCTTAAACTATGTAACCGCTTACTTGTCAAAAGTTCAAATGTGCTTTATTTGACTGGGTTTATTCGATACAACTTCTGCTTCTGTCAGTTTTTAGCCTTTCACCTTCTTTGCTTGCCAGCTAATTAAATTTCACACGCAGAGAGTGTCAGGTCTTACTGTGGCTGGCAATTAATCAGTTATGGTGACGATATACAATGCCTTACACCAAGTTATAATCCTATTTATGTACCATCTGCAGCTGCAAGAATACCTGTGCTATGTGGTACCTCTTGTTCTTCAGCGCAAATGTTATCCAGTAAGTTATGGTTCACATTGTTGCACAGAATTAGATTGGAAATACTTGTAGGTACATTTGGGAGTGATTCTTGTGAGCTCAGGTAAGAGCATTACGATGTGTGATGGTTTTATTTACTGTAGCTCAGCAAACGACTCCACTGGGGTCCTTCCTCAAGTTACAGAGCAGCAAACTGAATGAATGTAGGTGAGGCGTGTTGATACTGTATATGCACACACACCGAGATGCTATATAATCACGATCCAGTTACGTGACAGCGTTTCTATCCTATTGGACAGCAGTGTGTGTTCATTGGTTGGGTTGTTGCGTGACCTGTAAATGCAGCTTCCTACATGTGGGTGAGCTCTCCTGGGGATTATGCGTATCACATATACAGTAGTAAGAAAGAAATGGAGACCAAGACATCCCACGGGCTTTTTTTGATATAGATGTATTTGAACAAGCAAACCTTTGATCCTCTTTGAAATAGCATCAACACATAAAGATGACACACTCAAACAGATCGCACATAAAACTGACATTTTGGGGCTTCATGGCTCAAAAAGATTCTAGCCGGAGCAGACTCCACAAACCGCAAAAACCCTCATGATGGGATCTACAGGTAAGTCTTGCAACTGTGTCAAAGTGCATGCGTCTGCAGAGATTGCAGACATTTGACCTGCACTTGAGGAAAAAATGCTAGGAAGAAAAGCTGACCAAAAAGAACATCTGCAGTTTGCCAATGAACGTAGACGCAAAGATCAGGCCTTTCTGGAACGATGAGCTCTACACAGATGAATCCATAACGGAGTTGTTTGAAAGGAGAACCTCATATTAATTGTGAAGCTTTTTAGGGGGTGGAAATATTATCGTTTGGTGTTGCTTTGTTGCCTCAGGAACTGTAATCCAGTGAGGAATGACTCAAATAGAGGAATAGGAGGGTTATGGAACCTCGTGCAATTTGTGTGAAATCCTCTTGCGTTGGACATCTCTGCATGAATATTTTATGCATCTCTTACAAACCACTTGACAGCATTTAGTCTTGATGTATCTGGCTGTATGCTTGTGAACTACATCTGGATACGCAGGAGATGATGTTAATCAGGGCCAGGATGTTGGACACCTGTTGCCTCATTAGGTGCTTGGACACTGGGGTAACAGTCCTAATTTATGGCGCCGCTTGTTTCCATGGCTTCCCCATCTAATTTAATCTCTGTTGTAGGTCTGATGAATTGAACAAGGAACAAAATCACAGAGGGGGTTTAGTTTTTGGGGGTTCTTGGAAGGACCCCTTTGAGGGGGAGGTGTTATGCCCTTCTGCCTTTGGCTTGTGCATGGGCTTAGTCCAACCAACTACACTCAAGAAGGTGTGGATAAAGACACGGCTGAAGAGGAGATGCTCTCTTTGGCTGCAGAAGCTTTCCACATTTCACCCATATTCACTTTTTGTAACTCTTCATCTGTTTCCACTTTCTAGAACTATGCGACACAGAGGGCAAAAGCTGCGATTGGTCCGCTTGGTAGTAGCGTGTTTCCGGCTGCTTCTACATCTCCACAATTTTCAAATTGATTGTTTTGGATCAATAAAGAATCTGTAAGGTTAACTGAGGAGCTTTGGAGATACAGACATTTGTATGACTCGTGTTTGTCGAAAGTTTCAGTCATCATTGTTGAAAGTGAAGTAGGAAGTGGAGCATGAAGCAGGAAGTAGAAACAAAAATTAACCTCACTGGCAAAAAAAAAGACACAGCGCCAACTAGCGTTTGGGTGGCGTTTTTACAGACCTAGCCAGACTGACAAGCGCACAAGTATAAATGGCTCACACAGGTGTTAGCTACGTAGGTAGGTTACGGCGCCTAGGTCCCACGGAGGCATAACGTCCGCTTTACGCCCAATCATTGCCTAGATTTCAAACTCATTGAAGTTGATTTGAAGTTCATGCCAGAAATAACTAAAAATATCTAACCATAGAAATACCTTTATCTGTAGGCACTGCATCAAGGGAGATCAAATATTTGTATGTAAAAATCTAATAGATAGACAGTATAATTTAAATATTTCAACCTACAAAACATGCAGTGAGTACCCAATTAGTAACAAAAACACTTTGGAGAAACTATATGGCGTTTTAAAGGAGGCAGAAGTGCTACACACAGGCCCCAATGAAAATTTATGTCCAACTGTGAAAAACAGGTGAAAATTACCCTTAGCTTTTTCAAACACACGCACACTCCCTTATGTCCCGTCTAGCCCTAAATACCACTGCCCTTAGCCCCATCTGTGAAAGGTCACTGGCTTACCGGAGGTGGCATGGTGCTCTCTCAACTCTGCATGGTGCTAGCAGGGGTGAAGGGTGGAGGCACAAAAAGAAAAGTACAAGAGGAAGACAAAAAAAGTAACAGCGGGAAAACAGGGAGGACAAAAAAGTGAGAGGGGTCGAAAAGGTTTTTACAGAGGTGTGAGATAAAGATTGAAGGATGGAGGGGGGGGGGGGGGATGGGGACGTCCATCGTCATGTGTTGTGTTGATCGGATGTTGGCAGCGGTGGGTTTGCGTGCAGCAGGGTTGGCGATAGTGGTCAGCATCAGCAACAGCAGCAGCAGGAGAAGTCGCAGCCACAGCGGGAGACAACAAATGATAATAATAATAAAAAAAAAGAGGAAACAAGAGACAGAAAACAAAAGAAAGAACAGACATTAGTTTAACCAAAATGCTAACGCAAGACACAACTTAACACAAAACTGGCAGGAGATCGAGGCATGGGGATGGAATAACAGAGGGCTGAGTTATACAATGGTATGAATGATGTGACGGTACCACACAATACACACACACATATATATTGTAGTGGTTTACTTGTAACTGTCTAGAATGAATGCTTGTTATTTTAAATTGACGTGACAATTGCTGATGCACTCAAAACATCAATTATGTTTAATTTAAAACAGGAACAAATAATTATTTTCATTATTGATTAATCTATTGTTTTCCCAATACAATGTCAGAGAATAGCAGAAAATGCCCATAACAATTCCCCACAGTTATATCTTTAAATATCTTCAAATGCATTCAGACAACGTCACATCAAATATACAAGAAAACAAAATAACACAACAAACTGTTTAAGCTATAGTTTAATTCAAATGAATAAATCATCAATGTAAATAAATTACATTTTAACTTTCATTATGAATTTACTAGTCTGCAGGTGTGCTATAGGCTATGTGAAGCCATAAATATTACCCAGAGTAACCCTCACAGTTTGGAATATGAATGTGCCAAAATGTGTCAATTATGAGTTTTGAAGGTTTTTTTCTCCCGAGTAGAATATATCCTCATGGGAGCATGAATACCTGCAGAAAATATCATTGTAATGTCATTGTAATAGTTTTCAATCAAAGCCACATACGGCAATGTGAGCTGTATTAGAGGAAAGGTTAGGTGCATCATTACAGCTATAAGCTTCATCTTCTGGGGACTATGAACGCCTGTAGAAAATGCTATAATTCATTTGGTATTGTAGAGATGCTTCAGTCACATTTTTGGACTGATCAATTGAACAGAATTTCTTCTTTACCATTAAACTGATTACTCCATCTCAATGTCATAAACATTTTTTAATTAGCAAACAATTGATTCAAATCTAAATAATGTATGGAATATATTATACGGAGCAACAACATATATGTATATAACTGAAAAGATGCTCTGGTCACACAAAGGCGTACACACACACACACCCTCTACCTGTTTCTGAGCACAGCAGAGAACAGAAGCACTTATCAGCCGGCCGAAAAAACATGAAAAGGCTCTGATCACCACGGGTATCCCCTGTCCTGTAAGCCACACCACTGCAGCATTTCAGCGGTAACTCGTTCGGTTCACAGTCAAACCATCTCTCAGACTCACAAGACGACAACACAGAGCCGAATCTGCCCGGTCCCGCCACCCGCAGGAGGACATTTGGCTCGCGTTTATGTAAAACCGCCAGTTTAAAAAGATTCCCGTCAACCCATGCTGGTTATCCGTACTGTACAGCTGCATGCAGAGCTGACGTCACGGTCACAACCGGAACGAGGCAGCATCCCGTAATCCCCAGTCAGACAAAACACCACAACCACGGGCAGCTTAGCAAGCAGGAAGACAGAGAAAACGATGTTGGATTGGATATTTGTGAGTCACTCCGGAAGAGGGAATCAATTCACAATGTTCTGATTGGTTAGAAGCCTGAGGGCCATTGGCTGAAAAGAGAAAAAAAAACCAAGAGCTGCTTAGAACAATAAGGCAAAGGGATTACTAGTTTTCTAATTCAATCTTGGCACAGGTTGTTGTCACACAGTGGGAAAGCACAGCTATGCTTTGGCCACTCCCTCTGTGTTACAAAACACTGAATTACAAGCATGTTCAAAGGAAATACCACTTTGTACTTGGAAGGATGGGTGGATTCCTAGATAGTTCTTAAATAGTCCAGGGATTCAAACCAACAATCTTCTGTTGTTTGTTTGTTTGTTTGTTTGTAAGTGTCTAGACACATAATTATGTTCAAATGTACTACAATGCTACCATGATTACAGCTTTAAAACAATTACAAAATAAAGATGTTCAAGATGCAGTTGCTGCCGGTATTCCTGCCTTATGTGTGAAACCTGGGTGGGTGCTCTTTATAAAACTCCACCTGACACTTAGTGTTGATTTACTACGTAGATGAGTGTGTGGTGGTGGTGAAGAAGCTGACAAAAAGACAAAGTGATGGGCCAGATAAATTGGAAAGTGTCACTAATAAAAAAAAAAATATAAAAAAAAAATGTGACAGTTTTATTGGCACAGAGTAATGACTGCACTGTTGGATCATAGCATGAGGCAAGCCTATATTAGCATCTGAAAAGCTTTGTTCACTATAAATTAAAGACAATCAACCAGGGAAAGCTGGCGGGGGAAGATATAAATGGATGTGGGGGCATCTGGACTTGTAGGGTTTCTCCAAGACTCAAACAAATACACTGCTGGGTGATTATCTTTCAGCTGGCAACAAGTTTTTTTTAACCCCAACTGATGCAATGAGTAGCTTCTCATTTCTTAAACAACCATGTCGACACATCCCGTGGTCGTGGGAACGATGTTAGTCTGTTTGAGAAGGGTCAAATCATTGTCATGCATCAAGCAGAGAAAACATCTAAGGGGATTGAAGAAACTGTTAAAATTGGGTTAAGAACTGTCCAATGCGTTATTAAAAACTGGAGGGATGGTGGGGAACCAGCGCATCAGGGTAAGAAGAGAGGCAGATGAAGTGATGCACCCATCATGCCTAGTGCCTACTGTACAAGCCTGTGGGGGCAGTGCTGTGATCTGGGGTTGCTGCAGTTGCTCAGGTCTAGGTTCAGAAACATTATGTGTCCAAAGAATGAGGTCAGCTGACTACCTGAATATACTGAATGACCAGGTTATTCCATCAATGAATTTTTTCTTCCCTGATGTTCACGGGCATATTCCAAGATGACAATGTCAGGATTCATGGGGCTCAAATTGTGAAAGAGTGGTTCAGGGAGCATGAGACATCATCTCCACACATGGATTGGCCACCACAGAGTCCAGACCTTAACCCCATTGAGAATCTTTGGGATGTGCTGGAGAAGGCTTTGTGCAGTGGTCAGACTCTCCCATCATCAATACAAGATCTTGGTGAAATATGAATGCAACACTGGATGGACATAAATCTTGTGACATTGCAGAAGCTTATCGAAACAATGCCGCAGCGAAGGGGTGCTGTAATCAAAGCTAAAGGGGCCCAACGAAATATTAGAGTGTGTGACTTTTTTTTTTGGTGGCGACTTTTTTATTGGCCAGGCAGTGTAGTTACTTACTTAGTAGATGGTCATTAACAGACTCTAGTGATGTGTCATCTAGTCATGAGTTTCAGATTGACAGCTCCCACAAATGTTAGAACCCCCTACCAGTCCGTCAGAGGTACTTGCGTGGTGAAATGCCAAGAAACCTTATAAATCATTACTGAGGAAATACGTAACTTATCTCGACAGGAATCTTTTGCATACATCAACATGATCAAATCGCTAATTAATGTGACAGAGGACACATTGTGTGCCATATGTAAATACTTTAGACTACTTGATCCAATCTCAGGTTCTATATCGGGCTCATCAGGTCATAAATAGATTGCTGGTGTAAGAACGAGATTCACATTGAGTTCTGCCTTTACTGTGCTGGGTTGGATCCACGTCATCTTGCAAGTGATACAACCTTTAGAAAGATAGTGTGAGCATTATGCTCCATACGTAGGTGAAAATTTGAAGTGGTGACTCCGTTCATCACCCCAACTGTGGACATGCACAAATCCACTAGGCTGTGACAATAATGTTGCTGTTGTTTTTTCATATTACATAGTACAGATCAGTGTAGAAATCTCACCACGAGCAGCTTTTCATTTTAAGACACAGCAGTAAAAATGACAAATGTCAGCTTTAGAGGACGTCAGCAGTGGCAGCTCAAATTAGCAAACCCTACTCAACATTAATTCCTTGAGTGAACTGATGACAGTCCAAAATAAAACTATGTCTGTTGTCAGGTTTGTGGACATTCTGCAAGTTGGAAACTGTACTCAGCCCAAGATATATATTAAGTAAAAGAAGCAACATCAAGATTTTGCATGGTTTAAATCATTTAAGATGATCAGTTGTAAAGTTATTCTGTATTTACAGGAAAAACAAGGTAAAGTAAATTCATACTTATTACTGCTGTTAACACATGATGTCATATAGATATTTAATCAACAGTTCAGGTAGATAGGAGTATCACATTTTAAAATACCACCAAAAAAGTTTAACTGGACCATCCCCAGTTTATACATATGTTTTATTAATTTCAAGCTGAAAAAAGTTAAGTTTCATTTCACCATCTTATACACCATCAAGTCTAGGTTCTCCTAACTGATTTGAGTGAATGTACTGCAGACTTCAGTATACTAAAGAAAACAGTCTCTATTTACATACACATCAACAAATGCACAGGAAACACATTGTCTTTCTTTAAATTCTTGTACAAAACTAACCCAGACGGTTGCAGCTGCAGCTGCTCAGCTAAATTAAGAACCAACTCTATAAACTGAAACAGTAGCCGGAAAAAGAATTTCAATAAAATAAACGTTTGCTGCTGAGTCTAAAAGGTAGCTGATTGAATTATACTTAATAATTTCCACCCAGATGATGTGAAATTCCACCGCTGCCTTAGAAATGTGCCACTGAGACATGAATCGACTTGCAGTTAGGAGGATGAGCTCACGATGGATGGAAAATATGACATTGCCGAGGCGGTTCCAAGCACAGCAAGGACTTTGCACTGAATATGGGACATTAAAGTCACATTTTACTCACCATCTTTACATTAAAACGTTAATGTAATACGTCAGTGACTTAAAAGGCTCTTTCAGTGAAGCCGTGCAGGGAGGGAAACGGCTCCCCCACACTCACACACATGAACTGATTGCAGATGCTGGGAAAGCCGACATCTGTCAACAATGTTTGTTTTCGGAAATTCTATTCCCGGTCGCGTACTTCTATGATAGCCATACAGATACTGTTATTTTTAAGGCCGATACTGATTTTGACATCGGGATGCTAGAAAAAAAAAAGAAAAAAGTACTATTTCTACTGGTACCATTTCTATTTGTATTATGGAAGAATTATGGAACTTCAATCAGTGCACTCCGGTAGACAAACTCACAGAATTAGTTTCTCCTCAAAAGTTTTTTTGGTATTTATCTATTGGCAGTCATCGCTTCTGCAATAAGCTAATAATACTATCTTTATTTTTCTGCCCAGCTCTAACATGTACCTCGTGAGCTGCCCACAACATTATTTTGTTATGCAATTAGCTGCTTCACTGAAGCGTCTAGACTACCTTTAGTACTTGTACCACGGCAGTCTTTATTCCTCATTCACTTTCCTTGCAAGCTTTTTCTGTAGTGACCAGATATGTGAACTTTTTAACCACCACCCTGTGCTGAACTTAAACACAGTGGTTAAAGTATGCACCTACTTCTTCCTGTTGTCAGAAAGATAAAAACTCCCTGACATACTGCAGACACATGGCAGTTGTTGTGTGGCAACAGTGTATTTGCCCTAACTGTTTTTATGTAGGTAGTGTTTTACTGCCACTGAAATGTTAACCAAGCAGCAGATCTGAGATTAAACGCAGGTGTTGGGCAATCACTTGCCGCAAGAGTGTCCGCGAACATGATCGCAAACCAACACGCAGCGCTGTCAGAATCAGGGGTGATCTCTCCACCTGAGAATACAGAAAACAAATGGAGGTATTGCTGCAATACATGGCAGTGAGCAAACCGTATCCTGCTGTGTTTGAGCAAGCCAACGTCAAATAGTATGAGTCGGAACAAACAGACTCATGATAAGAGCTTGTGCATGTAGATCCTAAAAGTTGTTTATTCTTGACACAAAGGACAAAACATGATAAATAATTAAAAAAGGCCTGTACTTTGACCTCGGCTGCAGACGCAGTCAAATGAGCTTGCAATTACTGCACAGCCTCTCTACCTCAGGACACGACAGCGCCTCAGCAGTTGAAACGCTTTTGTTCCTATTTTGTCTGAACAACCTTGAGGTGCCGATGAGCTGGATTTGTGTATCAGTGCACGCACAATAGGCAACCTTGTCCGGATTGGCAAAAGAATGAAAAAGACAATGTTAGCAGCTTTTTAAGGTGTAGCGCGGCCGGCCAGGGAAGGCAGGGGGAAAGGGAAAAAAATAAATAAAAAAAGAAAGGTGACATTTTGCTATGGGAGTCTGTTTTATCTGCCTTTTATCTGGCTTTCAGAAAAAGCCAGCAGCCTGCTGTTTGATGAGATGACACACAAGGACAGCGGTGCAGATGTCTGGGAAAAAAGCAGCGGGGCTTGAAGTGATGGTGCAAAACCAACAGTTTTTTTTCCATTACGAGAGAAGATGGTTTTGAGAGCATTTTGGTATTTTTATTTTTTTTTAATGTCTCAGTTGTTTGAAGCTATTTTGTTCCAATTTTTCTTTGCTGGAAATATAATTTATGTTAAGAATACACACATGCTATATTAATGGGTTTGGGTCAATAGCTTTGCTTGAACACTTTCATTTCCACTGTATATAGCATGTCCTTGAGTCGGCAATAAAGATTGCTACATTGGTGGATCTGGGCGCATTTTAATGGCTAAAATAAAGCTTTTAAACGTAGATGTGCATGTGAGTGTGAATAGTTGTCTGTCTGTCTCTCTGTGTTAGCCCTGCGATAGACTGGAGACCTGTCCAGGGTGTACCCCGCCTCTCGCCCAATGACGGCTGGGATAGGCTCCAGTCCCATAGTGACCCTTCACAGGACAAGCGGTTACAGAAGAATATGAAGAAATGAACATACGCTCACACACAGCATGTTTTGTAACATGGTTTTGGCTCTTTTTACCGCTTTGACGCTAGCCAACCGTCGTTTAAACAGAAGAAGTAGAAGTCGTTGTCTAGCTTTGAAGCTAGCCAACAGAGAGGAAGATGTTTTGACGCTACAGGGTTTCTGGTTTATGGCAGACCGAACATAAATAACTACAAAGGATGGGGCTTGGCAGAAGCCTGATACAGATCCAATCATTTTAAAAATGCCTGGATCGACCCCGATACAGATCTCCTGATACCGACCAGGAGATACCTGGTATTAACTATTTTAATTTTACAACTATCCATCAAAATATACTTTATTAACAAAAACAACTAAACGAATATCCATATACATACGAGGCGAGAATCTAAATGCATCCTCTCATTCTACTCTAGTACACACTGAAACTGAAATTACCCCCATTTCCTCCAAAGCTTCCTAACGTCGACAGGAAGCGCTGCTTCAAACACAGTATGCTCTTTCTGTCTCTGAAAAGATGAAGAGTGCTTACGCGGGATAAAATGCCGTGACATATTACATAATGTTTAAACATCACTCGCAGCAGATTTCTGACCCACTTTCTTTTCAGTAGCAGGGAAAGGACGTGTAACAACAAGAGCATTTTCCTTTTTTTCCCCCCCTACCTCTGAAGGGCACCTTGTATTCTGCTTGAATTTAATATATTACGAAGGCAAAACATACAAACTGGTCTAATTCTCTCTTATGCGAGTAAGCTACTATTATAAAAAAAAGGTTGTGTGTTTGAATGCATTTTGTCACGGAAAAACAGGAACAATTAAAGGGGCGAAAGAATATGAAAGAGAAACACGGAGCTCTTCCTGTGTGCCAGACAGCTGCTTGATGGCTGAATCATCACTGGCATCTTTGCTGTATTTAGCTATACACAGTCAATTTTAGAAACCCAGCGAATGTGAGTATTGGTTTGTTTAGTGTATTAGCTTGGGTTATCTTTATGTAGGAATGTCTGAGTCATGGTTTCATGGCTTCTGTGTGTGACGGTATACTCCCTGTGTGGTTCCAGCAATTACAAATACAGGAAAAACCCAAGATAAAGTGCATTAGTAAAAGGTTGTTCCATGAATTTCACAAACTGTACCCCTACTCATACATAGGCCGGCACATCTGCGAACCGTGGCTTGCAACATATCCTTGCCTACATCTGGGGTGAAACAAATGATACTTGCCCTAGACTATAAGGGACAATAAAAAAGACACTAGGTCAAGTAAATACACGGCCACTTTGCCTGCTACATTATTTGCCTGTTACATTATATAGCCTTTGCTAGCTTGGACAGTCCAGTCCGAGCCCCAACCTTTAACTTGGCAAAGACGTGGGTCGCTCTCCACGCTATTCTTTAAAAGACGCAATGAATTTGTGCACAATTATTAGCACACAGATTCTGCAGAACAGATGAGCCACACAGCCTCGATGCCTCTGCCATTTCAACACATGCTGTGGCAAGCATCTGCTCTGCTGATTACGATGTGTTAATATTAAATCGTGAAAGTAAAAACGGTTTGTCTTTGTTCGCCTCCAAGCTACATTAGCGCACTCTTCTCTGTCATCTTGTCAATATTTCCACCTCAACTGTGTCCCAACACAATGGCTCAGCGTTTTTTGGGATTTATTGTTACACTCCAGCCCTGCAGCAAAGTGTTATTAATTTAAACTGGTTTGTTTGAAGTGTTTCCACTGTTCTCGTCTATGCAGGGGAGGGTTTCTGCTCCTTTATCCTACTCTGTATCTGATATACCGTCCAACTCTCTGATGTCTATCAGAGGGATAGCCAAAAATCTTACAAAATATATGCCCTCATTTGGTGTTTTGATGGCGGTGCTGGAGAGTGCTAATAAAATGTTCCAGACCTCTCACAGATGTTGTGACGTATTGTGATCTGTTGGCTAAAGGCCACAGCAAATGATTCTTACCATTTCCAACACCAAAACATTCAGTTATCTCTGTATGAAAGCATCCTACATCTTTAAATTAGGTGTAAATGTAAAGATGCAAATGTAAATCATCTGCGTCTTTTTACATAAATGCGTCTGTTTATGCAACTTAAACCTGCGTTGACACAACTTTAAGGGACAACGCACACACACTGGTGACACATTATGTCTTCATAAAATGTATGTAGCTAAGATATCTGTATATTGTCAGCAAACACAGGCATACTTTCACTTTAAGCAGAAGATAAGAATTAAACGGCACTTATTTCAAGTTGCGTTCAACTACAGTAACACAACACTTGAGAACACTGTGGGTGCACCCAAACAGTAAAGCTGTGGGCAGCATAAAGCAAAACAATGAGCTGAAAGACACTAAAGTGTTCATAAAAAGATTGACTAAGTCCTTCTGTATTTATATACGTATTGTACATGCATCTGTATATGTATGTGTTGTTCGGTTAACAAGAAAGCCCTCACCTACCACATTCTTACCTTAGCAGTTTCTAGGAAAACCACAGCACATTGTGATATCTTGTTACACTCTCTGTGCCAGCCTTGATTAAGCAACCCAATACGACGTAGGTTTTTTTTTAAAGATGCCCCTATGGGGAGTTTGTGACCCAGAATTTTACTGTACGGACAAGCTCTGCAAGAGAGAGAAAACTATTCCAGACTACTGCACGACAGGATGTGAATCCTACTCTGGCCTTATTCCTGACATGATGACCACTACTGAAACCTCCTAACATCAGAATAGGACAGGAGCTCCAGCTGGTAACAGCACAGCAATAGGTGAAGTTTAAGGTTCTGGGAAAGCTTGAATGTAGCTAAGCACACATTAAATACAGCAGACTTGACTTGTGGTAACAGTGAAGTGAAACATAAAGTCACATTTGAAAGGCCAGAGGGATGTTTCTGATAGTGTGACTAAACCTTTACGAACCTCAAAAACAAACTCTGATTATTCAAAGACTTATGACCTCAACAAAAACCCTCTAGTATTATGTATACAGTACCAGTCAAACACACTTTCTCATTCAAAGGTTTATATTATACCTAAGGCATCAAAACTATGAAGAAACACCTATGGAATTCTGTAGTAAACAAAAAGTGTTAAACCGGGATGGGTTTTATATTTTAGATTCTTCAAAGTAGCCACCTTTTGGTTTTGATTACAGCTTTGCACACTCTTGGCATTCTCTCAATCAGCTGGAATGGTTTTCAATTAAGTTACTTTGTGAAATCTCCTGCCCTCTTAATGTGTTTGACACCGTCCGTTGTGTTGTGCAGAACTCCAGTGTACAGCCCCGTTCAACTGCTGTTCTAATCCATATTGTGGGAGGAAAATGACTATCATTACTATAAGACATGGAGGTCAGTCAAACACTGATGAAACTGGCTCTCATGAGGAAAGGAAGGCCAAGAGAGGAGAGGTTCATTAGAAAATATAACTGTGCCAGAAGAAGATAACTGTTTGAGTCAAGAAACACAAGGAATGGACATTACACCAGTGGAAATCTGTGCCTTGGTCTGATTAGTCCAAATTTGTGATGGTTTGGGAAGAGTGGGACCACCCAACAAGTGCTCAGCACCTCTGAGAACTCCTTGAAGACAGTTGGAAAAACATTCCAGGTGACTACTTAGTGAAGCTGACTGAGAGAAGGCTAAGACAGTGCAAAGCCGTCAACAAAGCAAAAGGAGACCAGTATGGTACATTATACACTTGATTTGATTGCTATCGCTGGAGAACTTTTTGATGAGACACTGCACGTCACACATGCACGGTTCTCCCCAAAGCTTAAACTCCAAAAATAGCAGCAAAGAACTAATCACTTACAGAAAAGTAGAGTTCTTTGCATGCATGAGAAACATGTAGGTTATGTTTACGTGTATTTTCTGTTGTGAAAGTTAAGTGATGAAGAAGTGACGTCAAATGGAGGGATAAACTTAAAAAGACTTTCTATTTTGCAAATGATTCTGAGCTGGATAAGTATAAAACTAAGTAGATTAATTATGACCAGCTTACATTCAGTTTGTTCTGGGTCTACAATACAAACAAGTTCTACAGATTACAGAAAGATTTATATTTGTGAGAATAAAAGGGAGTATGGTATATTTTATATTAATATTTATAACTGAGCAGTTTGTGCAAAGCCAGTCCCAGCCATTTTTACAGTATTTACCAAACAGCCCTGGCCACCAAATCTTAAATATCCTCCACTGCAGCACCAGCTTAGTGTGAAATCACTGTGTCCAGGCCAGCACGGCGTAATGTGTGCGAGCGGCTTTATCCATCAAAGAACGGACACATCTGCCAGCAAGAGCTGGGTCTACGGCCAAAACCTGAGTTCAGACAGCAGAGCGCTACGTTATGAGACGCAGTTCTTGGGCGCTGCCCAAATGGCGGCCGATTTACAGCTGGAGTGGGACTGCAACGACCCGGCATAAATAAAATAAAAATGGTGTGGGCCTGGAGAGTGTGGACAGAGCAGCCTCTATTGGCCAAGAGACTGTCCAAGGTTAGGATAACTGTTAATGGGTTTCTAGATCTAGCCATCATAAATGATACCAACAAGGCTTTAAGTAACCGTAAAAGGCAGTAATTTAGTGATTCGTCGTTATGTTGTCAATGACATAAGCGTGTTTACAATACAGACTACTGGAAGGGTGAATATTTTTTAATATAGAACTAATTTCTTAGGCATTATATTTCATTTCAAGTTCACGAGCATTAACTAAATGTACAATGTAAAGTCTGCTGAACGACGCTCAAGGTGCGTTTTAAACTACTGCTCCAGATAAGAGTGGACGGACACAGAAAGGAAATGGGAAGCACAGTATGGCCAGACAGGAAATCCATAAAGAGATAATTCTCAGCAGCGGAGCAAATTCCGACACAACAGGAGCGATCCCAGTGGATTTCTGTTCATCATCCTCTCTCTCCACTGCCAACATTAAACCTAATAATGTTTCTTTAGAAGCATCCAGGAAGCGAGCAGATTAAGAAAAGGATGCCTGCTGGTTTAACAATACACAAGAGTTTATATGGTCAGGTTTTATCTTTCGTGCGGGAGGAGAGGAGAGGAGAGGTGTGGAAAGGGAGAGCTGGAACCCTACACAGGCTGCTGACAGCATTTGATTAAACTGCAGCCTTTCAGCACATCAGTCTTCCAAACAGAGAAGGTAGGGGACGGCTGGGTGGGTCTTTGGGCCTCACACAGAGCGGAGTCTCGGTTTCATCGCGGCAGGGGACACTGGAAGATCTGGGGCAGCGGGGAGGTGAGGGGGTAAATGTTCCTGAGGTGGCAACAATCTTAAAAGATCTAAAATTGCTGAATCAGTACATGAAAATGAGCTGTATGAGCTCTAGTGCTCTATCCATCGATCAGAGGCAGTGCAGCATACGTTCTGGTTCAATCTCTGCACGGCAAAGCTGCGAGAGCTAGGCCATTATCCATCTGGAATTTAAAACCTCCCGGCACTATTAACAATTGACTCAACGGTGAGGAGATGATACCAGAGGATGATCGCGGATGGATTTTCATCTTGTTAAGGGATTTGGATATCTGTGTCCAGTGAGAGGTTGACTGAAAGCTACACTCACTGGTCAGTTCATCAGGTACACTACAGAAAACTAACTCTAATATAGTCCGGCACGAAATCCCCCTTCATGAATGTTTTAAAGTTCAGTTTCTGTTCAAACAGTGCATAAACGGGCCTAACTCAATTGTAGGAGGATGTAGCTTGTGGTTAGGGTTGGGTTATCTTCAATTCAGACTGATCCTCCTGAGGAAAATCATTCATAAAGTCCTTGGATTGGTTTAATAAATGAATGTGATTTCCTGCATCACCTCGTTAGAAATGTCGCTGTGGTTTCACGAGACCGGTTTAGCTCAAATGTAATTTAGTGCTGTTCTGCGGCAGTGCTCTGCACGTGAACAACATGTTCAGTTTGATCAAGCATCTAGGCTATGTGGAGAAAACAACGTTTTTGTATGAGGAGGCGCAGTTGTTCTGCCACCAGACACATCTGTCTGGTACGCATCAGGTAAACTACTTGGTTGTATAATTATAAAGCAGCCCATGTGAGATTGATACTGAGCAACAAAACAAAATGACAATTCAACCTGTTTAACAATAGTGTTTTGGTGAAATCGTGATTCAAACGTCTCTCGGGACCGCTGCGTAAATCTGTTTGAACGCCGGCTCCAAAATGAGTCTTCATCCTGTTTTAGGAAGCAGCGTGAAGTCAGGCTCCAGACTCCAGCAGCTGTTCAGATTAAATGAGAACCGGCTTTGGCTAGAGCTGTCAATCTGATTACACTCACTCTGGACAAGCCGCCTGCACCCCTCGGATGAAGCCAAGGCTCCTGCAGGGTCTCTTTTTTTTGGGAGGGGGTGGGCGGCAAAAAACAAAAACACAACCGTTCCTGGAAACTGCTGTTATGTAACGACATCCCAGCGATAGATAATTGGTTAATTCACCCCCGTTCAAATGAGAGACACACAGCCAGAAATTTAGATCGCAATTAAGAATCTTAATTGCCACTTTTGCCGTTAATTGGTGTGATTTGCAGATAAAAAATAAAAGCGCTTTGTTGCGTTTTCGGTGTAAGCATCATTTGGGATTATATTGGACTTGAGAGGGTGGCATTAAGAAGCTATTATGTTTCTATAAAGTACTTGCATGCCTGCCTGTGGCTGCTTGTAAACGACCAGAAACAAATCATTAGGCTTGATTATAACCATGCTTTGGCTATCGCCCTGCAGCATTGTTTCTTATTCATGCAAGAAATTCTGAGGAATACTTGAGCAACACATATTGAGCCGTGCAACTCTCAAATCTAATCTAAGGGAAACAAAATTGCCTGTGTTAGCTGCACACGTAGCCCTTGAGCAGAGCGTGGCAGTGAGCACTGGCCTTCACTCAGTGACAACATACTAAGCAAACAAGGCGCCTGAGTGGAAACAACACCGCAGAATCAGCGAGCGAGTGTGGGAACTTAGCACAAAGAGTGAAAAGTGTAACTATGTAACTTTGTGGAAGAGTCACAACAAACGATTCCGTTAGCATTTTCTAGGACTACAGGCTCACTTACAGAAAGAGAGGAAATGCGTACCTTGTGTCAGTCAGCCGAGCAGGGTGAGCGTGTCGTTGCAACCGCTTCTCGGTTAGACTAAACCTGGTACGTGCTCAGCCCCTTTTCTCACCCGCACACAGACACACACCAAACACTGAAGGGAGGAGACGAGGAAGCGAGAACCGGCATGCAAGAGTATTCAAGCCTCTCTCTCTCTCTCTCTCTCTCAGTCTCCCTCTCCATTTCTCTCTTGTGATGAGTGCTCTTTCCTCTCGTTTTCTCTCTCTCCTGCTCATCATCTCTCAAATCTCAGTAATTTCCCCTTTTTTCCTGCTCTGTAAATTTATTACATCACCCGCAGTTGTTTACTCTTCTTCCACTTTTATCGGGCATGATTTCCCTCTTGCTATCTCTCCATCTTTTCTCTCTCTCTCTCTCTCTCTCTCTCTCTCTCTGGACCAGCTGGGGGTGGTCCACAGAGAGAGGACAGTATCAGGCGTTTTGACAACAACGGACAGTTCTGTTCAACGTGCTTTTTAGGCAAACATCATCTGACACAGGAAGCAGCAAAACGCCCCGCAACCGCAAAAACAAGGAAGTAGGCCACCAAACGTTTATAGAAGGCTGAAGTGGAAGCCACAACTAAAATCTACTCTATTGGAGCAGCTATTAGCGAAAACAGCGCAGCTACTGTAACCACGCAGCTCTTCCTCATGCCGTTGTTTACAGAGGCCCTCCTGCGCCAACAGACAGAAGTGACCGAGCCGATCTCCACAGCCATCATGGAAAATCACCCCGGAGGAGGACGCATGCACGACGCAGCCGCCCCGCGACCTTATTATGGGCCCAATAATGCAAGCTTTAATGCACTCCCCTCTGCTACTGTTTCCATTGACTGTTTTCCGCACACCACGAAAAGCGGAGGAGGGGGGGGAATTTAAAGATGCAATGCGGTGCGTGAAACCCATACGCGTGTTGACAGGTCTGCCCAAGGTTGTCTGCTGATGCAGCAAGACACTGGACTGAATTGGAGTCTTATCTTTAATAAGAGCAGATCGTCCGCAAAACAAAATTCGGCCAAATGGTTCTGATGCACGTCTTATCTTCCTCGGGCGAGGTCGGCTGTGTTTAGTTTAACATTTTTGTCAGTGCTGTGCAATTATGATGAAAAGAGCGAGCGACTGGACAAGTACGGTCCAGTAGCTGCTCTCTTTACATGAGTGGAGTCGCAGAAAACGTGCCGCCAGCTTGCCTGAAAAGTCATTTACCTAATGTACTGTTGAAAAAAAAACATAGAACAAAACAAATGTAACATATCCTGAAAACTAGGCCCGCAGCGACTGATACCATCAAGTTCAATAAAGGGTTCATTTGTGTGGAATTCGTCACCACACCGCAATGTTGACTGAAAATGCCAAACGCACAAAAGTGAGAAAATTCATTAAACGGAGACTGTGACACTTGAGAGCCATAAAACCACAAAACTGCTATAATGCTAAAAGAACAGGGAAGGAGATGGACGTTTACTAAGGCTACTTACCCTGTAGCTGAGCTGCTGAGTATTTTGACTATTCGAGGGAATTTTGTTGATCAGAGCCTGGAAATCTTCCCTCACTCGGCTCAAGTCTGGTTTATTCCAAACTAGCTGCTATATTCTCTACTATGTTCGCCAGCTAGCCGCTAAATGTGACATTGTGTTGTTTGGTGCTGAGAAGGTGGTGCATGTTGGCGTTTATCAAGGGTTTTTTTTTCTGAGAACAGTTGCTTGCTAGAGAAAGGGAACCTGAAAAGAGCTGGGAGAGTGACCCAGAGCAGAGGCAAGGGAGTTGGGGGTCAAAAACCCAAATTATTAGCCGGAAGATGATGCTAAAAACTTCAGTTTGTGGGTTTATACAAATAAAATAAAATAGAAACACTACTTTTCTGCCTACGGCTGTGCTTTGCTCCACCAATTTGAGTTTTTTGTTTGCCTGTTCTTTAATGCCAAATAAGGTGAGGGCTCTGGAGAATGATCTTGTCTCACACTGATTACCTGCAGTGGGCGGTTAGGGCTTTCATAATTTAAGTATTTCTTTTCAGAATCCCTGTGCGTACGTTCTCGTGCTGAAATTGAGATATGAGCACTGCTCACTAGTGTTTGTGGGCCGCCAATGGCTACCAATCTGAAATGATCTTTAATTAAGTCAGCTTCATGCTATGTTCAGTAGTATATACATGTCAGCTGGCTGGACAGCTTTGGATACCCCTACACTCACACCTTTCTGACAAAGGGTTTAAGGAGTGAGAAGGCAGCCAGCAAACTGAACTCTCTGTAAGTCTCTTTTGTCATATTTTCATGTGGATAATAACCAGGAGCAACACTAAAAATGTCCTATTGGAGAGACAGATGGACATTGTGTGAGGAACATTGGGGCTGAAAAAGACTTTTGTTGGTGAAACAAAAAAAACAACAACAGGTAAATCTAGAAGAATAGTACACATAAAAAATGCCCTGTCCAAACTGTCTACATTTTTCTTTACAGACCCACAAAGCAACAGTTGTACAGAGGAAGTCACCATGTAGCCTTCTGAGGGAGATGGCTCTAATTCAGATCATGGGGTTTAACTTTTCTTCATCTTGAGCACACAGGCCCTGCACTGTACTTGCACTGTAGTGTGGTGGCACTGGACGTATAACAATCAAGGACTTCTTTAAAAGGAGCCAGGAAAATAGCAGACTCAAGCAAACAAACGGCCTCCTCCATGACACTCAGACATGTAAAGCTCATTTGCAGTGGAACACTGGCCATTTTAATGAGACTAAAGAGTTCAGCTGCAGGCAGGGAACTCCCGCTGATGTGATTTAGTCTGTGACGTTTTCTCAAAGAAGAAAACAACAAAGCAGCCATTTATGGTATTGACGGCAGACTACAAAGAGCCTTTACAGTAACTGTTGTAAGAGAGAAAATGACCAAATTGAGTGATTTTAAGTGAGACGTAGTGAGTGACTCACAAATTCTTCCGTTTCAGCCTGCCATGACAAAAATGTCAAGTCACACAACTGATGCGGATCAGTTACACAGAGAAAAATCTATCTTTATCTCTCAGTTCAGTATGCAAATTAAGATTCACATTAGTGATAATTCTGTATAAGGTGCTGGAAGAAAAGTCCTCTCCTAAAGAAACTCTTTGCTTCTGAGTACAAATTAAAGTGATATACAATAATAATTCGTAGTTTTTCGACAGGGGAACTGTGATTTCCATATAAAATTTAATTGAAAACAGTTAACATTAATAGTAATGTAAAACTCAATATACTGTCAGTATGTTACATGGCTTAGTAACAAAAGGAACAACTCACAACTGACACCAGCAAAGCCACTTGTTTATGGCTGTATGGTACTATTTTAAGAGAGCTTGTGTCACAAAACAGGAACCTCAGTGGAGTTGGATGAGTTGGCCAAAACCTACACCCAGGTTGTGATGATAAAAGCCAGATAGAATGACAACAGAAACAAACGCCTCTCTAAGCAAACATTTTTATGTGAACACAGTAAACATTTCAACAGTCACAACCCTAAAAGCAAAGAGCTGGACACCGACATAGCTGGGCCAGTCAAGCCTGGTGCAGTTCTAGACTACCTAAGATTTGACATAAATCCGACATGTAATCTACAACTATGTAAAAACAGGGAACATCACAAACAAACTAACTAACTAACTAACTGGGCTATTCAATCAAGCTAGTGCTAAAAGTCTTCTCAGCAATTAGAAACATGCCTAAAACAAGCGTGATTGCACTAAAAGAAACACCCCCCAAACGTCTTGGTCTTTTCAGGCTGTAAATCTGCTGGCAAAGGGATTGTAGCACCCGGCTCAATTTAAGGACTTTTATTTAAGTATCTGGTATATTCAATAGTTGAATATCTCGCTCATGCTCAGAGAACAGGGGTTACACAAGTAACCTTAAGTTTTCTTGTGTTCTTTCTGAACACTAGAACTTTCAAACCATGGCTTTGACTGTTAACTGTGTATACACAGTACTCGCACCGATCACCACAAAAGAAATATATAAAGTGGGATATACATAATTCATGTGGCGAAGGACTGTTGGCACTTCTCAGTATTAAAGTGTGCAGAAAATACACTCCATTGTAATTGTAACTCATGGGCTGACACACAATATATATTACCCTCCTCGAGCCAAGGAAATATACTCGAAGAGGTGCAGTGTGGATGCGTGTGCCAGGGAGCTAAATGTGTTTTAACAATTCCTAGTGTCCTATGGGTTGTAAAATGACTGCATCTTTAGAAGGCACCAGCACGCTGCATCCCTATAAACTATTAAATATATGTGATGCTACGTGACCCTGCATTTTTCACTCCCTGTGGCAATAAATCCACACTGTCCTCTTTGACTGCCCACTCAGCACCTCGGCCAAGCTGAAAAAAACTGATTTTCCTGTCTGGGAAGGATTGAACAAATCTGGGCAGCAGACGTACCACTCTTTCCACTGCACTCAGTTTAATCCTGGATGTGAAAATTTGCGACCGCTTCTACATCATCTGACGTTCACTTTGTCGAGACTTTTCTAAGTTGCTGCGTATTTTCAGACATGCAGTGAATACAGGAGTGTACGGCTGAGGCTATCGCCGGGGTGGATAAGCTTGCTTTTCCTGTTTAGTTTAAGCCATTTACTTTAGTGGTGAGAATGTGTCTCCTCGACCCAGGCTGTCAGCTCCGCTCAGTCAACAGAACCCCGACTCAGACCACTGATGTACAGAAGCCGAAGCAGACTCGGTTTCTCGCTGAGTGAGGCCTGAAGCCAATTTTCACCTCTGGCCTCATGCAGTCTCCTGTAGCTTTCTCCTGTCAAATGATGTGGCATTGGAGGTCTGAGCACTGGAGGCCTTGTCAAAGATCTCCTAATAAGAAATGTCTTTCTTCACAACCGAATAAAATACTGTGACATTAAAAGTTACATGCAAATATCAAGTGGCATTGTGTCTTGCTTTACCAGACCTAAACGCTAATGTCTTGCTCAAGTGTGCTTTTATTTATTTATATTTAATAAGTACCACTTTCAAGTGTAGGAACGTTGGAGTACAGACATTAGCGTCTCCACAACACACCTCTCAACTGACTCTGTAATGCAGAAAAACACGTTTAATGTTAAATATAGTGTGTAGTCAACACCTTAGCTAGCTTCAGGTGTGCTAGTTTCAATTCACAGCAAATGTCAATATATTTGTGGCGATAATCTTTTGTTTGTTAGCAATTTGCTTCCACGTTTAAGGCATTTCCCAATTAACAACTACTCGCGCCTGGGCAAATTACAACTTTGGTAGTAATGCTACTGACTATTCTCACTAAATTTCCCCATCCCCAAAGCTCCCCAAACCTAGAAAACATCATCTGGGAATTACGCATGTCTTGATCAAATTTTATAGCCTCATATTTCAGTCTGGATCAAAGTGATCACAGTCCCGTTCCTTTATGTTGAAGGTGTTGTTTTGAACACATTTTTCTATGTGTATCTGGGCATACCCTACATTCAGAGCTTCCTGTCATGCATGAAAATAGCTCATTAAGGGCGGCATTTGTCGATTTTTATTATGAAAGCAATCTTGGCCTGCACATGATGTCGATTATTATATCGATATACATGATTAGGCATTTGTGTGCAGTAAACAAGAAGAGTAGCACACATGAGCCCAAACTCTCCATGTTTCCCATCTGTATAGAAGTATTTCGGAATCTGCATTATCAACTATGACAGGCTGCTCGAGACGTGCGCTGTACTGCTGTAAGGGATCGATTAATGTTGAGAGAAGAACTGTTAGGGAGAGATTCTGAATGATGAGCCTGCCTGAGATATAATGGGTTTAATCATCTTTGACGCAACCAGGTTAATGGCCTGTGGTTTAGTTGGAACAAATGGTGCCTCCATCTTGAGATATATATGGAAGAAAAACTTTTAAAACAAAGTCCAGCTTTGTCCCTATTTAACATAAATTAGGAAAACTTCAACAACCAGCCTTGTAAGATTGGCAACTTTAAAGCGCAAATGGAACCAGTGGGAGTGAGGGCGTCTCGCCAAAGTGCAATTCAACAGCCACTGAGGATAAAAGTTTTTTTTGTCACTAATTTCAGCAGCTCAAATCCCCTCAGTCGATGATCCCCTGGACACAGATCCTCTTCTCTTACCTCTAAGCTACCTCAAATCCATTGTTCAAGCGTATAAAGGTTGTCTGTGTGCCTTTTCACTGCGGCCTACTCTGAACAGCAGGTCACCAGTGCTTTCATTACAGCATGTACAATGAAAATGACAGCAGACTGAACGGTGGTATGAATGTTTGAAACAGGAGGGGGGGCTGGCTGCCATACTGTAAACCTTCCTGAAGCGTCACCTGACCGCGTGGACGTCAGAGCGAAGGGAGAAGCAGCAGACACCTGGCATGCTTCCCGGAGCCTTTCATCTCATCTTGGGAGCCATCCTCTCTACCAGTGAGCCCTTTCAGCAAACAGCGGGGTAAGCCAGCAACACAATACGTCCCACAGTCTAAGTCTCACACCATGCTGGCACTGCAGCCCTTTTATAATGTGTGATCAAGTGATAACACGCTGCCCCGGAACATTCACAAAGGAGGGTTGTCTCTTAATTGCAGAGAGGTACGCATTCATCAGCTTCAATCCGAAAATAAAAAAAAAAAACTCAAAAGCAAATACACTGATGTGGCTTTCAAACCAATTTATGCACCAGCAGTTTAATTATGCAGCCACTTAAATAGGCTGCGGTGAAGGAGGCGTCAGAAATTAGCCTGGGCTAATAACACAGAGTGTTATTAAAACTCATTCCCACTTTAAGTAAGTCTTAGAGAAGTAGGAAGGGGATTTTAGCTGTGCTCCCATTCAGTCCCGTTATGTTTCATTGTATGTGGAGGCCTGTGGGAGAGATTGCCACCACTGTTATCACCGCAGTTATCTGCAATTATAATTGCCCTTGTGCTTTCTGCAAAAACGGCTACAGAGGATTATGATGAAGGTGAACTGAAAGGGCAGAATGACAATTCTGGGAGCGGAGAGAAGGGAGGTTGTATGTTATGTGCGGCTGCGTGAATGTACGGCCGCTGAGTAGGGGTGCCACTTGAGGGTCACATTGTTGATGTTGCCAACTGAGGGTACAATTTGAACTAAAGGGGGTTCTATTCTTGGTCCGTTAATATTTATGCAGACGACAACATTATGTGTGCACATGGCTCTCCTTAAGCTAAAGCTGTATCGAGATTGCAATCTGCCTGTAATATCCCCTCAAACTTGAGCTAAATACAGATCAACGCAACTTTCCAGGAACTTGATCTGACCAATAACCGTCTTCTTAATAAGAAAACCAAACAGCAGTAAAGTGTTTTTGCTTAAAAACTGTAACTTACACTATTTCTACTTTTGCCTATTTTATGAACAACACATATGGCTATAGGAGATAGCTAAGAGGAGCCCTGCTGTATAGATTGTTAGAGTAAAATCAGAAGTAGATAGAGAAAGCATCTACAGAATATCTACACAAAGCACTAAAATAAAATTCAGAGTGATAAGGAACTGAGCTAATACAAAGAAAATGATAAAAACTGATATGTTGTTGTTGACGTGCGACACCAAATGGGAAGTAGCAACAACTTTACTGTGCCGAATAAAGAACAAGAACTATGGATGAGCGTTTCATTTTCAGCGGCCTGTTTAGTCACCATTTCTGTTCTTAGAAAAGAGGACGTTTGGACAGCACCCCCCCCCCCCGTATGACCTTTAATCATCGACAGCCACAGTGACAGTCGTGTCTACGTACTGACACACGCGCTCCCTGACACAACTTTAACAGCATGCATGTCTGTCACTGTGCGCCTGACGAGCCCGCGGCAGTCTGGCAATATTAGCACCTTAAGCCAATCATTAAAGTTCAGAGAGTGTAGTCTCGGAGCAGACGGCTTGTCAATGATGCCAGCAGGAAACAGGAAACCTTTCTAACTTAAGACTATACGTGCATGTTGAATGAAGGCCACCAATTATTCGGGATAATTAGCAGTGACTAATAATGAGGAAGGGTGTGTGGGTTTAAGGTTACTTGCTGGTTGTCAAGTGGAGCCAAAATAAGGCACTGCCACAAACCTTACTATCTTTTAAAATAATCCCTTTTCATTCCTTCCCAATTCCCATTTTGGAAAACTAGGTTACACTTTTGATTTGAAATGCTGAAATGCATGCACGTGGGACTGCAGTCAAAGTACATATGCAATGACGACTTACCAAAGTTTTCTCAGGCTCCTGCTGGGACTCAGAGGAGGACTCCATGGTCGTGTTAAACCAGAGTCAGGCCTGTCAGCGCTGCTCTGGTGACTGCATATCTGTCAAGAAAGAGAAGAAACGTGTTACCACAGGAAAACACTATGACAACTTTTAAGGCGGAATCGTGTCGGTTTACCTTTCCTTAGATATTTGAAGGTTTTAAGTGTACACTGTGTTCAAAATTAGTCATCTAGTTTCAGCAGTTATTTTCTTAGCTTTGCACAGCAATGCCCTTTCACATCATGTGGGCTGGCTAAAAATTGGACTTATTTGCACCATCATGCTTACTCATCTAGTACATTTTAGAAACGGCAGACTTCTACAGCACAGAAGCCGAAAGAAGAATTTCTCTTACTTTTAGTATACTAATGCACAGGAACCTGCTCGGAAACCTGCTCATCATCCCCCGCTGCCCTTTACCACCCAAATAACGGTGCTGTAGCCGCAGGCCTTCAATAAACAGCCTGTTTCTAGTGCAAGCAGGGGGAGGTAGGAGGATCAGAAAGGTTGACGGCGGCCTTCCCAAGAGGGTCCTGAAAAATTCATATTTTCAATCTATCTTTTTCTGTCCGTCGTCGGCTGGGGGCTGGGGGTAGAAGTGTTGGTGCATAACACAGTTTTTAACCTTTATCTATCAAGGGGAAGTTTGTACTGGCCACTTAGCTGCTCCACTAAAACCTGATGGGGAGTTATCCAAGGCTACATCAGGGAGTGTACCGGTTGGAGGCTACTTTGCAGATCCACAGGAATTTGTCCCAATTACTGCTCGCATATTTCTTTGACTCAGTATTTCTTTGAATTGTTCAATGAACAAAATAGCGTATCTACAAATAGGATAATGTGATAAATTGCAATTGAACTCAAATTTATTTAGCACGATTAAAAGAATGCTGGACTTTTACAGCTGTGCTGAGCATGAAATTCTAAGTAATGTGGATTGGCCAGTGTAAAAACTGTCTTTTTGAGTCTTCAATGTGAATAAAAAATAGTAACTACGAAACCAAGAGTCCAAAACTTGGCGTTCCCGAAATAACTGGCAAAGCGACTGAGTAAGATTAACATTCACTGACCCAACCCGTCATCCTTCAACAATCCCTTGAATGGTGAAACCTATTACCCCCTTTCTCTCAATGCAGACGCTGTTCCTGCACACAATAAAATACAGGCCTAACCACTGTTTGTAATAGCACTGCCGGTGTGAGCTAAATCCTCAACATGAGTTCATGAACAAGTGGGACCATCTGTTAATTCCACTACGCTTTTGGAGAGATTATTTTGGGTGGAGCAGCTGCTTGCCGATGCGTGGTTGTTCTGGTGACGCTTTTAAGCCACTTATGCAGAATTCTGTTTCATGTTGATATTTTGATGATAGGAACCACCTCGCCTGAGATAACAATGGATAAGACTATTTGGAACTGGCCATTGGAACTTTGTGGCCCGACAGTGGAAATTACAATAGTAGTTAAACGTTTGAATACCTTCTCTTTTGGCACGCTGTACAAAGTAATTTCTTTCTTTTGTCCTCTTTTGTCCTAGGTAGGGCATTGTATTTCCTGAATGTGAAAAGCATCTCATGCTCTGTATTTGCGAGGCTTTGGGTTCAAAAAGCCATGTAGCACCAACTAGGCCTGGGCGCAATGGCCAAAAAAAAATGGTACCAAGTTTCCCAAACAGCATCACATATAGTCCGCTACAACAAAATGAACAGGTTCATGTGAGGCTTCATGGTTCTGCAGGTCCACAGATCTGTTGTGGAGCAAAAGAAGGACTTCTCCAGCTGCACCACAATCTTCTAACCCATATCTGTCTTGATATGAAATGCCGGCGCTTGAAAGCTATTATCATTGGCCGTGATTGACTTCATCCATTGTGCTGAGACCAGGAACTTTATCATGAGGAAGTGAAACCTCTTCTAGGCCAATCTCAGCTCTCCCAACACTGCATTACGACGTCAACAAAAGGTGTAATAAGTCACTTGAGGCATGTGAAATAGAATTTGGCCCACTCAAAATAGACCCACAAAGTTCTTTTTTGCCACAGTTACTACTTTCCACGACATTAGGATCCACAGGCACCTTTATATAGTTTTGCTTTTGTTAGCATTTGGGGAACAGGTTGGAGGCTGCTGCCAATATTAACCTTACGAAGGTGACAGAAGAAAAGAAGAAAGCCAGCGGTTTAGGAGACACATTGTCCAAATATTACACAGAGGACGGGAGGACATCCTGACAATGAGACGGTCACTAAGTCTTTCTACCAGTCACTCTGCTAATGTAATGCTCCAGTGCTCCGACAGCCTCTTGGTTCCAGGCAGCACACACACACACACTTTCATCTGGCCTCAATTCTCAAGGACCCATCACGCTGGGACAGATGCTTTGCACTCTTTCCACAAAGCCAGCTTTAGCAACCAGCCCATGACTCAGCTTGAAGTGGCAGTCACACAGATGAGGTGGGAAAATAACACCGAAATGAAAGAATGTTATGTAGCAGTGTGTGGGAGTTTTATTTTTTTCTTCATTATTTATGTCAACATTTGCTCCCATTGTACCGTCTCTGAAGTTTGCTGCATGAATAAAAACTGAACTTTTCTGCGGGATACAAAAGGTTTCTTACCTTCGCTCTGGCCTAGAGTTAACTTAACTATGATTGACTAGTATCTTCAGTGTGTAGTTGACACCATCTCATGGAGCTATTTGGTTGACTATTTGCACATTAGCTGTTTGTAATTGTTCACCTTGGGCCACATAATGCGTCACAATAATAATCCTTGAGTAATTTTCATGCAAAAATGTAGAAGATTCTGGAGGGCACCAAAACTTTAAGCAGCACTATATATTTGCACACCAACCACACAGAAATGATGTCTGTTTTGACGCCGTCACTTAATAAACAATGGGCGAACCAACGACAGACCATCTACCATCTTGACTTTCGCATTACTCAGCATCTGCCGCTTCACAAGCGCCGGCACATCCCAGCCTGTTTCAACTGTGGTCTGCGAGCTACGAGCTATGAATCATTGCCAAAGATAGAGGACAAACGCACAGGGAATCCTAAACTTGTGGCTTGGCAGTGGCCCCAAAACTAAGCCGGAAATACTGGCAGAGGGGTTTCTCCACAGAGCCAAAAATGATAGCGCTGCATATAGACAAAAGCTTTGATTGCTATAACGGTGCTGGCTTTATGGGACACTACCAGACTACCAGACCAAACAATGCACCATTCATTTTTTTAATTGCTTGCACAAAATCCCTGGCATTAAATACCACTGACCTCCCTCCTAGATACTGCATCAAACTTTATTCTGGTGTAAGGTATTTAATGCCTACCGTAAACTCTACCTTGTTGCTAGGTGTTCTGAATAGGCTTTTAGCGTTATTTCAGCCCTATTGAATAATAGGAGATTGTCTTGCAGAGCAATTGTATTTTAATTGCTCTCATAAATATGCTCTAATTATGGCGAAGATTTTCTTATAAATAGGGCCGACCAACGGTAGCTGTACTAAAAGAGTATGTTAAGTTAAACAGTCTATTTTACCAAAAACAAAGATTACAGAAAATCGTTTTTTGAAAAGGCAGAGCAGACAATTCTGTTCGGACTGCTTGTCAGTACTGAAAATGCAGCAGTTAAATACCATACACACTGATTGTTTTAGATTAAAAGGTTGCGCTCTACTCAGAGGAGGACAAGGACAGCAATCATTTCGGGATCCTAAGTTAATTGTAATGATGTTGCTGTCTGCCGTCTGACAGCCCCAGAGGCACATCTACAGAGGCCACCGTCGCTGCCGAGTGTTTCGAAAATGAATATGTAGTTAACCGAGACATGCAGAGTGGCCATGCTCCATGATTTTGCGCCACTTAAATAGTGAAACAGACAATTGACAGTTCTTTGTTTCATTTATGCAATTATTTCGAATATTGATAACATATATAACAAATATATACACATTTGTGATCCTGTGTACATACTGAAATGTTTGATTTGTCTGCAAGTAGTATTGAATGATGTTGTCAATACCACCAAAGCAGCAGTAAATATCCCGCAGGTTTGCAAATAAACTACCTATTGACTGGTTCTTTGACGTCAGTGCCGACTGCACGGATGCCAGACACTTGTGCCTCAAGTCTCATCAGGGTGATAAGTGCTGGTGAGGGGATAGGGAAGAAAGGCAGCCACATACTTACACAAACAGATGTACGCCGCCTTGAGCTCAATGTTTATACCACTCAAAGAACCTACAGCGATGTTAAGTGCCTTAGTGAGCACGGCTGGATTTCGCTACAGTTTTGCTCAATCGATCCAAGTCACACGGTCCTGATTTGACTTAAATGTCAAATCATTTAGAGGTATTTCACAATTTTACTTAAAAGTAAAGCTAATCTTGTCGATTTGTAATATTTCCACGGTCTTTAACCTAAACTTGACATATCTTTCATACAGTATGGCTTTGCTTTTGTCCAGCTCCTCTCTGTCGTCATACTTTTTAAATCCAATCAGCTTTCAGGCTGGATGGAGCTCTCACAGCAGTAGCTTCTGTCATGTCTTGGATCTCCCTCACACGTGGACTAATCTCATTGCTCGGTCTTGTGAGATTCATTGTGGGAAACCAACTGCTTTGTTCGTATCTTTTCACTGAAACTCTTGCACATCACTTTAAAAGCTGTGGTCAAAATGTATTTCACACAAAACGATGCAACCGCAATTAATCTGCCACAACGGTGGAGGGGAAGCTGTGCATATCAGCTGATCAACTACCGTACGTTACACCAATTGAAATGCAAAACTGTACATAAACAATATTGCGATATCTGTAGCTTTCTATCCCCTATAGTAATATAGTTGTAGTACTGTTGTTACTTCTCCATTGTGAGCTTAATTATCAACACAAACATGTAGCGCTCTGGTAAGCATCAGCTTTTAAAAGATAAAGCAGTCCAAGGAATCTAGGTGTAATTTCCTGTAGAGGAACAAACATGCAGCTACACTAGTAATGCCAGATTGCCAGGAATGAACAGGTTGGTGGTCAAGCATTCTTTTCAGAAATGCTCTCTGTGGGAAAGAAAAAAAGACAGGAGGAGACAGTCATTGTAATCTTCTGCCTGTCCCAGTTCGGTGCCGTGTGCGAGGGGGGGGGGGGGGAGGGCATCTTTCAAGAGAATTAAACCATGTAGGTCAGGGAGTGAGGAATATTAATCAACCATGTAGGCAGTGGCAGAGGACTGCCACACAGACCACGCAAGACCACACAGAATCCGGCACAAGAAAAACGATCACTTTTCAGCACCCTAGCAACGAATAAAATGAACCGATGTACGCGAAGAAACACTGACTCAAGCATAGAAAGGAGGATTATGTTCATGTAATATTATGTCTACCTGCAACGTCTAATTATGGAACAAGGATGTGCTGTAAACTGATCGAACGGCACAGTGGCTCTGATTGGTTGCAGGGCTATCCAGGTGTTTTTTTGTGTGTATCAGTGGCTATGGTAAGCACTGAAAAGGCTTTTCCGCTGTTTAAATGGGCATATATATCTTTAACACTGCATCAATAGGAGCTTTTCACTAGGGCTGTGCTGTGGCTCAGTAGGTAGAGTGGGTTGTACACAAACCAGAGGGTTAGGGGTTAGACACCACGTGCACAAATGCCCCAGTTGCTCCCAGTGCCAAAATTAGCAGATTCCAAAATGCATCTACTAATGTTGGATGACTATGGGAGCAGCTCTAGTTAAAGGTAAAAGGTTATTACATTTAAAAATAAATATATAAATCATCTTAAACCACAAATATGGACTATTCCATTAAACTGATTTATTGGCCAGCCCTAATATCCAGCACATGAACCTGAGTCTGAAGAATATAGACAGTTATTATAGACTCCCCGTGTCAAAACACAACCTCAGTGACCCTTCAATATAGCTTCTGATAGCAAATTTCTCATCTGACATGTTCTTTTTTTCTTTGTATAATAAGAGACAGGAAAATGCATGAGGAGCATGCAAGAGTGTCACCTTCCAATATTAAAACGCTTTAGGATGCAACAAGGTGACTCAGCCCTCACTCAAATCCATTGATCTCTCTGAGCAACTTGTGGATAGGAATACTGATGGGCAGGACGATTAGAAGGTCTCAAGTCCCATGGTGTCAAGGAGACTGTGGCGACCTCAGTCCGATTATACGAGAGCCGCCGCCGCTGCTGCTGCTGCTGCTGCTGCTGCTGCCTGGGTTGCTTTAAATTACTGTCGGCTCATAAAGGACAGAACAACCCCTCCTTTCCACAGAGATGGAGAGGAGAATCACAGAGCCACGGCTCCGCTGCCGAGCGGCACAATGAAAATGTACGTGACGCACGCAGCTTCAGTTAAATAATATGTGCCTGTTTGTGCGTGCGATGCCGCTTGCATAACAGAAAAGGGAGGAAAGACACGAGGCAGAGATGCCGGCACATTCCTCTAAAAGAGGCGATTGTTTGTGTCATGCATATTGAAGGATCGGCAGACATCGCAAGGGAGTGCAAAGGTCACAGCGGCTAGAGATATTTCTGTGACCCAAGAATGATCATAAAAGAAAACGGCAGGACAAAAAAAAAGCAGTTGTTAGCCAGGATGACAGACATCATCTCTACACGATCGGCGCAGTCGAGTCGCCTCTTTGACGGATATTTGCTGTCTAACACAACACATGTTCGGCGCAGCGAGCCCGGTGTCAGGACGTGTGATCAGGCTGATGTGAACTCAGCGTATCAGAGACTTCTTAAATACGTGCACAGCGCGAAAAGACTCAAAACAAGCAACAAGAGTAATACTCACAGCATCACAGGCAGGCTACATTTGTCCAGATCAAGAGCAGGTACACCAAAACACAAAAGCATGGAGGGTGCCGGATCGATGGAGCATGCACGTGTGCAAGAGGATGCCGGGGGGGGGGGGTGAATGGAGGACCTACCTCAAGTCGCTCGGGCAGCAAAAAGCACCATTACATTCATAACACATCCTCTGAGAGAGGGAAAGAGAGCGAGGGAGAAAGAGAGACCTCAAGATGACATCACCGATATTCTCCCTCCTCCTCTGAAATGTAGGCTAGTGCTGCAGGGCTGCCGGAGTCGAGCAGCAGTGAGAGCTCCCTCTGTTTGTGTGCAGTGACAGAAAACAACAGTATGCTCTGTGCTAGCTTTCCCTGCTGCTCAGTACTGACGCGACTTCAACATACGGGAGTCTACAACCTCAACAGACGCGCGCCTGGAATGGATAAGAGATACAGGATTCTTTTCAGAAAAATCTCATTTGTTAGATCATACACCTGTGGAAAAAAAAGTGAATATGAAGAAGCCATCTAAGCTTTTTGATCAGTGCAGCTACATTGAAGAACAGGAGAAAGAGATATAATACCACAGGACGCTTTTTGAGAAGAAGGCCAGTCGGTGGAGGCAGTTTTACACGTGCCACCTACTAGGGACGTCCCGATCGGTATCAGGAAATCAGTATCCGATCCAGACATTTTTCACATGATCAGTATCAGTCTTCAACCAACCCGATCTTTTGTACTTATTTATTTTAGGTCCGCCGTAAAAACACTTCCTCGTAGCGTCAAAATGTCTTATCACTCTTCATTGCCTAGCGTCAGGGCTGCCAAAACAAACTGGCCAGGAAGACTAGTTATTCTTCTACTGTTTTAGTGGCAGCTGGCTAACGTGTAAGCCGCCAAAAATATCAGTAGAGGTAGAGGAACTAAAATCAAGTGACTAATTGTGTCTGCCGTGTAGAAGTACTTTACTCTAGAAAGTGAAGCCAGTCAGACAGAAATTTGTAAATTGTGCAATGTGGATATTGGGTGAGGTGGTAGTAAGAGATTGTTATTCAATATTACTTGAGTCAACTTAAAAAAAAAAAAGAATAAGAAAAAACCATAATACGCTGAGTACACTACCCTACCAACTACCCAACCTTTGTTGCAGACCATGTACACTCATACAAAAGAAATCCCCTGATGGCAGTTGCCTCTTTCACCAGGATAATGCACCATGTCACAAAATGAAAGTGGTTCAGGAATGGGTTGAGGAACACAAAAGGAAGTTCAAGGTGCTGAACTGGCCTCCTAATTCCTCCGATCTCAATCCAATCGAGCATCGGTGGGGTTAACTGGCAGGACTGCAGAATAATCTGCTGCTAACGTCTTGGTGCCAGATACCACAGCATACCTTCAGGGGTCTGGTGGAGTCGTGGTGGCTTTACATTAGGCAGGTGGTTATAATGTTATGGCTGTTTGGTGTATATGCCAATTTAATGACAAAAACTTGCCGTTTGCTTCAGATGATAATCTGTATCCACTGGTTATAAATTAGTACAAAGCAGTTAACTGTGGTATTAAACATAAACTTCTGAGCTCATTTCAAGAAACATGCATCTACACAGTCAACTGACAGTACAGAATGATGGCAGTGACCTGGACGTAGGGGTAAACTGTCAGGAATGCTTAGACAACATCTGATGTGTGTAACTGTCCATCTTCACTGCTAATAGTGAGGCAGAAGACATAATTTACAATATTTTTCCATATATGTATTTGAAATAAGAAGCAAATGAGCACTAGAGAGTGCTTGCCACATCTAAATTTCTCATTCAAGCTCGTGTCCTCACTGCGGTACGAAGGGAAACCCTGGTTCTAGCAGTGTTCCCATCCTAATGGGAAAATTGTGCTGCCACTGCAAGGCTTTGGATTTCTCTACAACCTTTTAACCTGCTTTCCCAAGAACACTCTGCTGAGTTCCTTTGAGTCCAATGTGGTCTTTGATAGTACTGGTATACTGGGTTTCAGCATTGCTGCATTTTAGTCTCTTTCCATTAACTTTTCATTGTTTATCAGTTGTGTGCCCCTTTGCAGAAAAGCAAACCATGTGCTGCTGGCGCCCTGTTATATACTTAACTGGATTGAGATAAAGGAGTCTTGTGGCTGATAACATAAAAAGAAATCTTCGCTATATTTGCCATTACGTTCTATAGCCAGCCTTCCATCTCACTGTGGTGTGTGCCCACGGGAGTGTTAACCACGCTCTGTCCCAGTGTTTGCTTGCAGTCCCGTAAGCCAACTTTAGAAGATTTCTGTGGAACACGGCCTTTTCTTTTATATCTTAAAGAGCACGAGCAGTCTTTTCCTCAAGCAGTCTGTTCACTTAACAACCAGATGTCTCTACGTCTTTATGGCCCTCTCTGTGTGTGTGTGTATGTGTGTGTGTGTGTTCGTCCAGCTGCAGGGGAATCTTGATGCTGGAAAAAAAGCACAGCTGTGTGTGTTCCTGAGGAAAGAACAGGTAGGTAAGAGCTGATGTAGGTGTGCCAGAAATAACGCAAAGACAAACACGTTTACATGTGCGTCCACAATAATATTGCCCTGTACAGACATGCACATTTTTGTACAGACATCTGGATTTCAAGTGCGAACTTAACAGAAAGTTATCATCAAAAGGCAGGCTGCAGCGAGAAAATGGATGCAAGATTTTATCCAAAGCACCTTCAGCATTCCTGACCTCGGTTTCCCTGTGGTGACCGTGATTTGTTTTGTTTTTTAAATATAAGACATTTGCATAATCAAGTCAGAGCACCTCCGTGACCTGAAATGTTGTTTCTTTACTTGCTTGTGTGTTGCTTGCCTGAAGGGGTAAACAGTCTGCCGCCTCTATTTAAAAACCAATTCTACTATATCTCTGTGCAAAGATGCTTTGCTAAATTAACCAAAACAAAAAAAAAGCTAAATGACTTCTCCAGAAAATGTATGAAATACCCTCTTGAAATTTACCACTAAACCAGCCCGTGTGACATTAGTAAGATGGTCAAGAACGTTTAATGCTCCATATTAATAAATGGGATCCCTGAAAGGATTTAAATAGTAGAAGGTAGATCCAGGATTTTGAAGTTAAGTCCAGGATCTTGCTTTTTTACGCCCACACAAAAAACTCTAATTTTAGGCCTGTCTAGGAAAATATCTTGAGGGAGAATATGATCCATCACAACCTCCACCAGATATATAGCCTAGTGTATCAATTATTTTGTGCCAACACTCCATTCGGATTTAATTAAGGAGCGTGTTTCAACCAAAACAGAGAACAAAAGTCCTTTGCAATTGGACAGTTCCACAACCAATCAGAGCAACAAATGGCTTAATCGTCCTCCCCAATGATTTGACTAGCCCAGCAGATCTTTGCTGGAGCAAAATCAGTTCTTAACAGAGCAGATCCGTACCAACGTTCCACCACAAACAATGTGTAGACAGGTAGTTAGTCTATCTTCCAGGCTAGCACATACATGCATTATGTTAAACTGAATTACACAGTTACGTAGAGCTCAAAGTCACTGCTAAAGCATTAGCTTGGACCAGAGGGGGTGGTGTTAGAGAGCAGAAGACAGAAATGATCTCCATGACCTATTGTGACAAATTACCCCAACACACCACATTGATATCAAAGAACTAGAGGCAATGAAGACTGACTGCAGCAAGGCCTGTATGTGGGCTACTTGAACACACCGCAAAGACGACAGCCAAAGGTCAACCGGCATATATGTTGTCTGCCTGCATGAGTGGAAATAAATCTTCATACCAACAGGAGCCAGTAGTCTTTATTAGTCATTCAAACTAGAAAACTGGAAAAGCTAGGGCCGTGGATTTATAAATGGCTGCACAGAGCTGGCCTGAAACAAATATTGCTGACGAGGATTTTACATTTATAAAAAGCTGCAATACAAGGAATAAGAAGAAGGAAGACGGTTACAAAAATGTGTAACGTGGAGTCGGTTTGCGCTAGTCTTGGCACACAGTGACTATGAACCCTGAAAGTATGAGACTGAGATGGAAGACGGGGAACAGACAAAATTCTGCTGCATAATGCAGTCGAACATCTCATTGATGAGCAAATAGCTGCAACAATCAGCCCAAAACCTTTTCCAGAGGCTCAGTTAAACGTGCCTAACCTGAACATAATGCATAACTTACATAAACAATTGAATTTTAAAAAGATGCAAAAATGTTGAAAACAGCAACACAGTAAAGGACAAAGGTTTTCTGTCATGTTCAGCTAAGAGACTGTCAAAAAATAAAGAGGCAATAATCATAGCACTCTAGGGGAATCAGTTGTATCACCATTAATGTCACATCACGATTGCTTGAAACACTGAAACTCTTAATAATTTGCTCATTGCAGTATTATCAGCTAATGGCGTCTACTCTTGGTTCTTTCTTTGTAGCCCGTCTGTCATGACTGGCCAAAATCATCTAAGACAGTTTTTTTTTTTAAGATAGTTTAAGTTCAGGAAAACATGTGAATAACACAAGTGACATAAGAATGTTGAGTTTCCATCACAGCCGCTGTCGCTTTTCCCTCAGGCCACGGCTTAGCCTGAAGGGATTATTACAGCTGGACCAACAGCCCAGAGGAGATACAGAGCACATGGTGGATGAAATAAATGCCAAAAGATAAACTGTGTACCAGGATTCTGGTATTATATGAAACTGTGTCCTTGCCGAACACTGTACATTCTCTCTGAACACGAGTGCAACAAAAACAACACCTCGCCGTCCAGCTGTATCAACTGGGCTCTTAAAAAGCAATGTGCTCTGCCTCCCTCAGAGAGCCGCAGCCGTGCACAGGCTCTAAAATCAGAATGAGTGAATTAGGACACTAGAAAGCAGAGCATGTTCAACACTTGTAACTCTTTCAGTTCAACAGGAAGGCTGAGTTGGGTGGAGACTGAGCTGTGTCCATGACCAGATCATGCCTGGGTTGTAAAAATATTATGGCAAGTTTTACTGGCTACTAATTCTGTCTTTTTAAGGCTAAGAGGCATAAAACGTTTGAGTAAGTGATGCAGTAATTACCAAGCGTAGCCGTAGCTTTGTCCTTGGCTCATCAGAGACACGTCCCTCTGCTGTTCCCATGTCTAGTGAGCTGAACGAGCAAGACTCGGGCTTTAATACTGTGGGTTATAGGTGTAGGCTTTAACGTGAGGTCAAAAAATGGCCCCAAAAAAAGACGTTATGCCTATATTCACCGTCTGGCTTCACTCCAAGCAACCAGGGCTTAAAGAAAAATAATTCCTTTGTCAGTTGTCAAAAGGCAACAACAAGATCATTTGTACCTTCTTCTTCATCTTGGCGAATTTAGAACACGGTGCATCATAGTTGCATCTTGTTTTAAAATACACAGAGAAAGAAGATATACTGCAAAAAAATGGACTCCCTAGTGGAGGTGTAACTAAAATATCAAAAACATATATTTATATATATATTTACCTCTACAACTGTGAAACCTTCAAAAACTGTTGCCCAAGGCGCATATGAATAATACTGAATAAGATAAACCAGACTCCAGTGCATCATATTTCACTTACCCTTTCTGGAATCTGCACCAATGGATTGTAGGCAATCAACTCAAATACCTCAATACTAACTGATCTTCCTCTTGTATATTATGCAGCGCAGCAAAAAATGTCAGTACAATGCTGGGTGTGGTAATTGGTTGCACGCACCTACAGTTCCACACCCGTACTGAGCCAAGCTTTATTTCAGTCTAGCATGCATGAGTCAACTCAATGGTTTTTGGTGTGGACTGGTGTGTACCGTCTGGCGGCAGGTAGCGACAGTCACGCAGCAAAGTGAGATTCCACTGTGCAAGCCTGGGGTCTGACTCACTCCTATAAACGATTTAATCTGAGCGAACGAACAGAACATTTTGAAGGGACGCTTTATTGCTCCTGTCAAGGTTTTTTCGTGTTTAAAAAGGTGAACAAAGGTGGAGGAATTGTTCTTGACACGTAACAGGTCATTCACGGAACATGCGGGCCTTCACCTCGGTGGCGTTGAGAATGTTCCTGATGAATTGACAGGGTACCAATCAGCATATAATAAAATGTACACACAAATATGACAATGCTCAAAGAGGAAGCAAACATGTGGAAGTTCCTACTGCAATAATTTGCTATTTTACTGAGAGGAATGAATGATAATTTTGCATGTTTCTGACTTTACTCTCTGCTGCTACCAGGACTTCAGGGGACTGTAGTGTTTAATAATGGAGGCGACTTGAAATTCAGAGAACTGCTGCTAACTTGAGAAACAAATTCTTCTATCTCAAGGTGGAAGTAAATGTCAGAAGATGGGGATAGCATGTCAGGAACTTAATACTGGGAATATGTACATTGTAATGAAGTCCCTGAAGGATGGGTACTCTTCTACATATCATGGAATAACACATGCACATGTGGTCTGAAAAGGCGGTGGATTGCATTTTAAGGAAGTCAATGTGTGTTTTTAAGAGACATTAACTTATCTGAAATGAATCAATTCAAACCAAAGTTAAATTTCAGTCTTTGCACAGGCTATACCGTGTTTGGAGTAGCTCCACACCTTATGGTGTAGCCTGACATGCACTCCACAGAAATGTATCTGCACATTACTCTGAAATTTATTTCCTCATCCATGTCTTTTAGTGGCTGGACAAGCTCCAAAAAGTCACTCTCTTTCTGTCTCAGTCAGTTCAGTGGCCGTACTCCAACATGAGATGCAGTCACCACAGTTTGAGGTACACAAAGAAACACAACACATCAAACAGAATCCCATTGTTGACTGACAGCATAGTTACAGAGCGAGCCAACCCACAAGCGCGCAAGTGTAAATGCGCACAATGCCATAGGCCGCTCGTGTCGGCTATGGCGGAGGCTCTGCATAGCTGAGGCAGAAGGCCGAGACACATCAGAACGACACAAAACAAAACAACTAATGCATCAAAAATTTGAAAAGTTAAAAGTTATGTTACTATAAGCAATAGATCACAGTCCTTGACTCTTCATGAAGATAAATCTGAATAATTTTTTTCTCATATATCATTAGTTTGATTTAGCAAAACAAACAAAACAATAAACTGAAAGAAAACTGAAGAAATGCTACATTTATGACTGAAACCGGGAGGAAACAGCAGTTCAGGTAGGCAGTGATAACGTTCCTCCAAGGCTATGCTCTTGGGATCTAACGCGGGCGGACAGTGAAGTTAATGGGCTGGGGCACTTCTAAAGACCTTGACGCACCCACGCTCTGTTATCAAGTAACAAATCCAGCTCAGCATGGGACCCGGGCCGAGGCCAACACAAGATAGGAACTGCACACTCAACTCACCCCTGTCATCACTGAGGACAGGTGCACATTGAGCAAATTAAAGGTGTGTTTGTTCAGTTTTGTTTGACGTATGGGAGCCAGTGGCAGGCGAGCAACAACAGCGCTAATGAAAGGCACACACAGTAATATGGCTGGTATAATTAAAACAGCTATTTACATTGGTAAACCTCAGCCAACCTTCTCGTGGATGGTAATAAAAGTTGCTGAACTGGGTAAAAGCAGGCCAAAACGTAACGTCGTGTTTGTGCCGCTGCTGGATAAACCCACGCTGATGAGAAGAGAGAGGCAACTATCTCCCTTTGAGCACATCTGGCATTTGTCAGAGCAAATGCATCCAATCAGCTAAACCACAGCCAGTGGCCTGAGTGCCCCAGCTGGGAAGATTATGCTGCACTGATGCCCCGGCCTTCGCATTTCAATAACTTCATGAGCATCAAAGCTGGCTCCTAATCGTGTTATAGGGGAGGCAGGAGGAATCGAGGTTGTTACAGGACTTCCAACTTGCTGACAGGTGAGTATTGGCTCAGCGAGGGAGGTGGTTAAGGGTGTTGTACAATTGCTGGGAAGCCCTTAAATGACGATGATATCATCTACTTTTACCAGCTGAGATAAACAATCACTCTGCTCCACTCATTTATTTATAAGCAGGGCTTTGACAACACGTTGACGTAGTTGCTAATGCTTAAATTTGCGTTGATGCGAGGTAATATTTAGGTTTATCTTCAAACATGGCGGCTTCTGCTGCCAGACGTGCTGAAAATAAGGCCCCCGAATCAACAGCCATCCTGGGCAATCTGATCACAAGTGGCCAGCTTTAAGTAGAGGTATTTGGCTAATCCATTGTCAGACTTCATTTAGAGGTTATCTGGGGCACATTTGACTGCATTCCTTTAGTAGCATGAACACAGAATGAGTCCTGGTTCACATTAAAAACTCAGTTGGGGTGCACTGAGTAAACTGAGCTTTTCCTCGTTTATTCAGAGAAAGTCAAACAACGGTGCATATGGAAACTTCCCAGGTTCAGTTATAAACTGAGTTTTATGCGGGTCTTTAAAACAACCAACGTCAGAGCAGAGATACATTAATAAATAGTAACTTCACATATGTGTTTTCAGTGGGAGACAGAGATTTCAAAGCTTGTTCCAAAATATATATCATCTCCCTGAGTCTTTAAAGGAATACTCCGGAATTTTGGACATAGGGCCTCATTTACAACTGAGCCGGTGTGATATAGGTCGGTGGAGACCGTTTTCAGCACATTTGATCCATTCCTCATATTTGCACAAATCACTGTTGCTAAACTGGTGTTGAGCTAGCGTGCGTCAACGGTAACATCCAGCCTGTCACTAAAAACAGCTATAACTGCTCCGCAGAACACCTGAGACAAATGTATTATAACGTCGGACTATCGATGTACATGTCAGTGTTGGTAGAATCATACAATACAATCATTTCGGAAAGCACACTGAAGCACCATGTTTATAACCTATTTTTTACTGTCTATGTTTATAACGCGGCTACTACTAGCTGTCACGACTGTAGGGCGCTTCTGTTTTCGTTTTGACGCACTACTACTAACACGCAAAGTAAAATTCCGCTGCTGCTGAGAAACTAGTCCCTCAAAATGTTTTATCATTGAAAATGCAAGGTTGGTTTAATTTCTAAAATGATTCTACCAACACTGACATGAACATCGATAGTCCGACGTTATAATACATTTGTCTCAGGTGTTCTGCGGAGCAGTTATAGCTGTTTTTAGTGACAGGCTGGATGTTACCGTTGACGCACGCTAGCTCAACACCAGTTTAGCAACAGTGATTTGTGCAAATATAAGGAATGGATCAAATGTGCTGAAAACGGTCTCCACCGACCTATATCACACCGGCTCAGCTGTAAATGAGGCCCTATGTCCAAAATTCCGGAGTATTCCTTTAAGTCAGGAGGCACGCAGAACAAACAGCTGTTTGAGGTTCTGATTCAGCAGTAGTGATCCATTAAAGACAGCAGCTGTTACAATGTTCTACTGGTGTTTACTGAGGTGAGATAAGATAAGATAGGACTTTACTTATCAACATGGGGAAATTAAGGTGTTACAGCGGCAAGGAACAACAGTGCAAAAATACAAAAAATGGAATAAGGCAAGACGCGAGAAACTAAATAAAAGTAAATAAGTTAAGGTACAACAGTATTTACACATTGCATCGGGTTTAAAATCAACATTCATGAATATCATGAGTAAAAACAAACTCCAACAGGAGTTGCACCAAGTATTGCACCAAAATGACATGAGGTAATAACAGCTGATCAGGTTTATTTATAAACGGAGGGCAAAAGTGAGATCTGAAATTGGCTGGGGACGCATGTGGAGAAGCATTTTAATGCCAGGTACTTAAAGCTGACCACTTGTGAGCCGCTTTCCCACAATAGATGTTAATGCCAGGTCTGGGCATGGCCTTTTAGCCATAAAAAGACCAACTTGAGAACCAGAAGTAAGTAACGTCTTTAAAAAAGGACTTTAAAATAACGCAACAGCACTGATATATTTGGATTACAGTTAGTTCTGCATGACTCTTGATTGACGCCTCCAACCCCCATGCCAGCTTGGATAGTCTCCAGGCCCTCACAAAAAAACACAAAACATGAACGGAAAAAATATTCATGGCTAGTATGGCAACACTGCTTTCCAGGGCATTTATGTGTACATATGCTGTATGTACTTACACTTTAAGCAACTATTAGATAGTAGAGCTGCATTTCCAGTTATCGATACTGATATATACAGAATAAAGTTCAACCTTTGTGACAAATATTATCACAAGTTTAAAGCTGAAGTGTCCAACTGTGTGACGTGTGTATATTAAAACTGATATCCCCATTGAAATGCAGCGCCGCAAAACAATTGACCGTTAGAAAGCTCCCCTCCCAGATCCAAATACACATTTCCTCTTGCCAGCATGAACTCAAAGAGAAAATTCCCCAAAGTCCCTGAGGAATTTGGCTGTAGTACTCCAAACAGAAAGCTATCTCTTTCTAAAATATGTAATTCCTTATCTTGTTTTTTCAAAGCAACTCTTTAACTAATAAGGAATCAGGTACAATAGCACAACTGATCTAAACCCAATACTGCTTCCAGTAAATTACATTTTGCAAGGGAGGCAAACAGAAAAGCTGGTATAAATTACTCATTGTCGCAATGAATAATTGCATGGCAGCGAAAACTTAATATTTCCAACAACAGCAAATGCTGAGGGTTTCCTGTATCAGCTGAAATTATCATAATATCGACCATAAATGCTCATCTGAGACCATACATGGGACCTGACAACAGCGTATTCTGTATCGAACTAGTATTGTGTCAACCTCAGGGGAACGTTTAAAGTAAACACAGCTGACCTCTTCTGTATTTTTCTGGGAATCATGAAGAAGTTATTTTATGCAGAAGAACAAAGAGTTTTCAAACTCGATTATTGGAAAAAATAAATCACGCAAACCTCCTCACCACCCACGGCCCAACCCGCTTTGCTCACATTATCTGATTTCTCATGCGTGTGCAAACACATAAAGCAATAAAACTCATGAAAACTGCTTTGGATACAAGATTACACCCCACAGCTTTAAGAACTGAGGCTAACGTGGATATAGCATTTTGCACCACAACAAGAAAGACTCATTTCCTTAGAATTTTATGCACGCACCCAATTTACCAAAGAATTATTTGTGTGCAGTAGAAATGTGCGTCCGGCTCAAAACGATTTGTGCAAATGAGTCCTTGTTAAATGGCTACTATACAAATAAAAAAACCTTTCTCCTTGTGACAAGCCCAGCACTTGGCATAATTAATCTGATTTATTAACATAATTGTGCATTTCAAGGTAAATGTTTTACTAAAACCCTATTTTTCCATGGCCACAGGTTTCTCACAATCATTTTCCAACTAGCAGCGATAACTGGAAACGTCAAATAACCCAGACTTTCTTCTGCTGTTGTTTCTCCAGATTAATCTGAATTCATTTAAAAACCGTAGGGTGTGCTTCCGCAGCGTGTAATTTAACCGATTCATCAGCATCTGTTCCATCCAAGAATAACATTTTAAGAATTCATACTGAGCAGAGATCACATGACACAACGACATCTCAGTTTTGAAACTTCCCCTTTGAGCCTGGAAATTTTCATTTTCACTTTACACTGATAACAAGGGGAAAGGCTGAAATGATCAGCAGATAAATAACCTGTTACTTTTTATTAATGTCATACATTTTTTAAAAAGAAGCACGGCACTTTATTTGGTTACAGCCTGTTTGCAGACTGAAATTCTAACCACTATAATTTATACAGACATTTTAAAGAAGAAAATCAACGACTTATTGATAAATAAGTCTTATTCACTTCTGTTATAATTATTTATTGCATTTTAAACCTTAACTCTCACCCAACGATACTTTTCAACACAGAAGTTAAGATTTGTGCAGTGTAGGCTCATTCAGAAAATAGGTTGCTAACTATACTGGAACTATAATACGCCTGTGTTATTATCTGTTAGTATATGCCAAAGGGTGCTGTAGCCTTTAGTTTTACAGGCCTAAATATGCATTAACAAGTTACTTACAACTTGTTAACACTAGAAGTCCCAGCATTTTTTGCTCTACCTATAAAACCCAGAGGGCAGCCGATCGGCTGGAAGGCTTTTAGCTAATATCCTAATCACCTGTGAACCCTCCTTTAGTTATGTAAACGAGGCAATCACTGGGGCACCACAGGAGAGGACATGCTGAGCCACTTCAAGGAAACCCGTGGGGAGGGGAGGGGGAGTGGGCCCAGAGAGTTTATGGGGGAGAGGGTGGCTGTTCACTTCTAACCTGGCAACACCTTGAGACAGAAACTGGTTCATCCCAAAGACAAAACACCTTGACATAAAATGGGGGAGGGGGGGAATCAGAGAGGAGCAGGATTGCTGGGGGTTTGGAGGCCAGAGTGTGTGGGGGAGGGAGGCACACCTGAGGGCTGTGAACTCATTTGCTCTGTCCGGGCTGCTAACTGACTGTCTGTCTTTCACCAGTTTCACCAGGTGGCAGCCTGGGCAGAACAAATGAGCTGAATCAAAATGTAATATATGTAGAAGGATGTAGAAGTTATCAGGACCCTACAACACTGGGCTTCCAACATCCCCACCAGACACATAGGAAAAGTAAAAGAACAGAACCACATCAAAAAAGCACTCAAAATCTGTGGTTATCCCAACTGGGCCTTCATGATATTTACACATATTTACAAATAATAAAAAAAATGCATTATCAGGATACAGTGTTAGAGAGTGGAAGTGAGTGAGACTTAGACTTAGACTTAAAACTTTATTGATCCCTTTGGGGTGACTCCCTCAGGGAAATTTGAGTTTTCTGCAGCAGCAAGCACGCAGAGCAGTTTGCAGACAAACAACAGCAGTGGTTTGCAAATAGTTATAGAAAAAGTGATTGAATAATAAAATGGTGAACATTAATGAACGGGGAACTTCCTTTGAGTGGGATTAAAATAAGCTGTAGTAAAACTCTAGTAGGGAAAAATAAACAGTAAGTAACAGTGAGTGAGGTGAGTACATTTCAATAATCACGCACAATGCTGGCACTGCCAAGCCATCTCCTTTCTGCATGCCTCCCGGTGCATGCTTGATAGAGCACATATGCATTCAGTGCTGCCATATCAATCATGTTATAGAACACAGCGACTGGCCAGCGCCGTGTTCCTGTGCGGACAGTGTACTCCCGCACCATCTGGTCCATCACATCAACGCTGCACTTTGTGGTGTTGTAAAGGGTGACAGTGATGGGCTTCATTTTGGTGGTATTCTCAGTCTGAACCACGCTGTGCATGCTGCTGAGAATGTAGACTGTCTTCTTCCGTTTGGGCGCATACACCATCAGCGTGGCACCAGTGGTTGAAAATACCTGAGTGGTGAATTCATCGCGGTCCCTCTGTCTTGTTGATTGTGGAATTTCTCGCCGAATCCTGTTGACTGTGCCGATAATGGTGGTTTTCCGGCTAAGCAGTCGTTGTGCAAGTGACAGCGATGTAAAGAAATTGTCTGTGGTAACATTTCTGCCCTTGTCCAGGAATGGTTCCATCAGCCTCATAACTACATTCTCGGACAGTCTCTCCCCACTGGGATGACTGGGGTCCTTTCCAAGATATGGGAGGACATTGCAGATGTATTTGGATTTCAAGTCACAAGCCACCCAAAACTTGATCCCAAACTTGTCAGGTTTTGTCGCGAGTCTTTGACGGGAAAAGCTGTTCATCAATGGTGATGTGTCGACCAGGGTTGTAGGATGTGATGCAGTTGGTGACAAACGATCCCCACACACCGGAAATTGCAGCAAACTTATCTGTCTTTGCTCGCTCACTGCGGGTGTCCTTGTCATCAAAGCGTAGGTGTCGCATGATGTCTTGGAAGCGATTTCGGGACATAGTTGCAATGATCTGGGGGTTTCCCAGGTTTGCTGACCAGCAGTCACGCAGTGATGGAACCTTGGTCAGCCCCCGCAAGATGACAATAGCAATAAATGCCATTAGTTCAAGGAGGGCCATGAACCAGTCCACATGCTCCGTTTGCTGTGTGTGTTCAACAGTACAGTCTCGAATGGAACCAAGCATTTCCAGAGTGATAAAACACAGGAAGCTCTGAAGACGACTCAAGATGGACCTCCTGGCCTTAGCCTTTGGCTCTCCATCTGCGTCGCATGGAGATGGAGGGGTGAAATGGAGACTTGTCCCCACCTGTTCTTCACACTACACTGTGCCATCTTACGCCCGTCTCTGTCCGGTCAGTCCCCACCCGAGCTTACTGTTACTTACTGTTTATTTTTCCCTACTAGAGTTTTACTACAGCTTATTTTAATCCCACTCAAAGGAAGTTCACCGTTCATTATTTAATGTTCACCATTTTATTATTCAATCACTTTTTCTATAACTATTTGCAAACCACTGCTGTTGTTTGTCTGCAAACTGCTCTGCGTGCTCGCTGCTGCAGAAAACTCAAATTTCCTTGAGGGAGTCACCCCAAAGGGATCAATAAAGTTTTAAGTCTAAGTTCTAAGTCTAAGTCTCACTCACTTCCACTCTCTAACACTGTATCCTGATAATGCATTTTTTTTATTATTTGTAAATATGTGTAAATATCATGAAGGCCCAGTTGGGATAACCACAGATTTTGAGTGCTTTTTTGATGTGGTTCTGTTCTTTTACTTTTCCTATGTGTCTGGTGGGGATGTTGGAAGCCCAGTGTTGTAGGGTCCTGATAACTTCTACATCCTTCTACATATATTACATTTTGATTCAGCTCATTTGTTCTGCCCAGGCTGCCACCTGGTGAAACTGGTGAAAGAAAGACAGTCACTAGCAGCCCGGACAGAGCAAATGAGTTCACAGCCCTCAGGTGTGCCTCCCTCCCCCACACACTCTGGCCTCCAAACCCCCAGCAATCCTGCTCCTCTCTGATTCCCCCCCTCCCCCATTTTATGTCAAGGTGTTTTGTCTTTGGGATGAACCAGTTTCTGTCTCAAGGGCTGCGTTCAGACTGCCAGCCAAAATCCGATTTTTAGCCCATTCAGATTTGAATCGGATCTCGATTTTGAAGTCTGAACAGTGACAGATCACATGAAATCCGATTTTTGCCAAACGGTTGCAAACCACATCCAGAGGTAGTTTCATATCGCATTCGTATCGGATATGGACAGATGCGTCTCAGCTGAACAGCTCCCAACACTCAGATGGGTTTTGACTGTCCGTGACGTCACTTACGCGACGCCAGGCCAGAACCAATGCGCCAGACCGCGTGCCTATTTCCGTTGTGGAGGAGCCACGTTACGGCCACGGACAGTGATATTACAGCTATCACAATGGAGGAGGACTTTGAAAACAATTCGCCTTGGACAGAGGAAGAAACTGCATGCCCTATAAATCTTTTCACTGACGTGACGTACATCCATGTGTTGTTTGTTGTTGTTTTGCTTGTGGCTGTCGCAATTATATAACGTCTGACAAATACACGTGCTGAATGACGCTTCCGCTCGTTGCTACAGCAACCTATCAGACCGGTGAAGAATGTGGCCCAGTCTGAACAGAACCATATCCGATTTGGACACTTGCTAAAGGCAGTGTGAACAGTCAGCCCTAAAAATCGGATATGAGAAGGAATCAGATTTGAATCAGATCCGTCTGCAGTCTGAACGCAGCCAAGGTGTTGCCAGGTTAGAAGTGAACCCTGCTCTGTGTGCTTACCCCGTCCCCCATAAGCTCTCTGGGCCCACTCCCCCTCCCCTCCCCACAAGTTTCCTTGAAGTGGCTCAGCATGTCCCCTCCTGTGGTGCCCCAGTGATTGCCTCGTTTACATAACCAAAGGAGGGTTCACAGGTGATTTAGGATATTAGCTAAAAGCCTTCCAGCCGATCGGCTGCCCTCTGGGTTTTATAGGTAGAAAAGCCAAATGGCTGCTCTCTGGGACTTCTAGTGTTAATGCGCTGCAAAGCAGCATTGACATACTAGCCGTTAGCATCTGCTCCAGTGAGTCTTCATAGTTCTTGTCTCAACTGATAAAGACACAAAGGCGTCTCTCAGGCACTGACCTCCAACCACCAATCAGATCGGACTCAATCTAACCGTCTAGATAATGGTGTTGCCGTTTACTCATTTTGACGCCAGAAAGTCAATGGATGTTTTCGGTTGCTAGATTTTTTTTTTACAAAGCGTGCGTCTTATTGGGCCCCTGTTCTAAGACCTCCTCCACTTCTGACAGTCTGGTTTGAACTTCATTTTGCAGCATGCGCGGCAGTGGGAGCCATCATAACTGGGGATGAACCCGCATGTTGTCATATTCCATACAAACTGATGCATTTACATAATTTATATCACTGAGTAGATCAGCGCATTGTTGCAGTCCAAAAAAAATCTAATTAAAGATAGACAAAAGATTATGATTGCGTAATAACAGTTACATTGTACATACTGTCTTAAGTGATAATTGAAAAGGACCAGGTTAAAGTTTTAAGTGCAGTTTAAAAATCTCAACAAAACCTGCCTCTCGATTTGGGAATGTAATTAAAAATGCTGCATCTCCAATTTTCCTATTGGTGGGGTCTGGGATAGCCAGATAGCCAGCACTAGAACATTTTTAAACAGCACATATGCAGAAGAAACGTAGAAAAAAAATTGTTTGTGAAGGGATATACACTCACTTGCCAGTTTATTAGGTATGCTCGGGAAAACGAATTCATTCTAATATAACATTCCAGCACAAAATCGAAGCTTCATGAAGGTTATGGTATTCAGCATTAGTTTCAAATATTTTAAATTCAATTATTTTCAGATTATTTCAAAATTCAATAATTAACCAAGTAGTAGTTTCAATCCTGAATCAGGCTGACCTATAAGGCTCATATATTTATAGGGAGGAAAAAAATCCCTTATTTTGGATGTTGCCCCGGGGGAAGCCTTTTCAGCTTCCGTTTTCAGTTCAAGGTTTTCCCCTCCATCACTGTTCAGACGGCACTGTGTATTAACATTAAATCGGCATTCCCAAAGTAGATTTTGCATTCAAATTGAAAGCTACATGGCCAGTGAGCAGGCAACAACCAAAATGGAAACTCCATTTGCATGGCAAATGAGGTGGCTGCTCTTGTGACCTTGGATGGTGCACCTGAGCAAAGCTCTGCCGTGGAAAGTCTGGGCTTATACTTCTTTACATGTACATAAGCAGATGATGGAAATATGGAAATGCATTATATGGATGGCAAAGGCAAGGTTGGACACAGGGCACTAAAGTGATGGTGGTTCATTTACGTAAATCATCTTAGGCATCTATGTGTTTGAAAACAATTTATTCTTTGACGTCAGATCTAATCATCCTCAGGCCAAAAAAAAAAAAGAATAATTTACAACATAATTCCATGCTTCTCATCCCGTCAACAAACTGTCTAGGACCAGTAGCATCAGGAACAGCGTACTTCACACAGCTGTTTCCCCGCTGAACTCAATCACACCACACAGCCACAATCATTTATCAGTCCTTCATCCTAATGCTGCACTAGTGTAGAAAGTGGGTGTGCATCCATCTGCATATAAACCCTAAACACACTCTCAGTTAATTACAGTGCTGCATAAAGGTTTTTGCACCCTAGAGGATTTTCTACATTTCTGCATAAATTACTCAAATCATTAGCGGATTTTCACACAAGTCCTAAAAGTAGACAGAGAACCCAATCAAACTAATGAAACTGAAATATTATACTGTGAGTCGTAAAAAAACAGCAAGTGCACTTAAAGTAAGTGCACCTCTAGGATTACAAGTTAATTTTGAGGCCAAATTAGAGTCCACTGGAGTCCAAAATCAATGCGGTGAGACTCAGGTATCATTCAGTGTTTAATGTAAACAAGGGATTTGTCAGTCTGATAGTCACAATACAGGTTCATGGAAGTGTATGATGGTACAGACAAAGGAGCTCAGAAGACTATTTGTTTGTGATCATCAGACTGATCCTCAGTGAACAAAAGGAGGAGATTTAATTGTCTGAGAGGTCACAAAGGAACCCGGGGAAACTTCTAAGCAACTCAAGGCCTCTCTCACACTGGCGGATGTTAATGTGTTAATGAATCATCAGAAGACTGAACAATCATGGTGTGCATGGCAGAATGGCAGCCTCATCCCATCCATGAAACACGAGGATGGGTCTGTTTTTCAGCATCTGGGGAAGGATGGCTTGCCGTCACTGATGGAACAATGAATTCTAAAAGAAAACGTCACGACGAATGCGTCTGTAAGCTGAATCTTTAGAGAAATCTTTAAGGGAGTCTTGCTGCAAGATAACAACCCTAACATACAAGTCTTACTTTCAAAAAAAAAATAAAGGTTTAAGAAGAATAAAATGAATGTTTTGGAATGGCCAAGTCAAAGTCCTGACCTTAATCCAATAGAAATGTTGTGGAAGGACATGGAGCATACATCTCTGAAATTAAGCGGTTCTGTGCTGAGGAATGGGCTAATATTCCTCCAAGCCGCTGGAGACGACTGATCAGCAGTTACTGGAAACATTTAGTTGCTGTTATTGCTGCACACGTGGGTCACAGCAGATACTGAAAACAATGGTTTGCTTACTTTTACGATTCACAGATACGTACAAATTATTAATTTCTTTCATAAATAAATCCAGAAGTATAATATTTCAGTTACATTTGTTGGATTTGGTTGTCTTTGTCTACTTTAGGGAATCATTTTTATGCTGAAATGTAGAAAATTGTGAATTGTGCAAAAACATTTGTGCAGCAATGTATCCCCACTCCATATTATACATATATATATATATATATATATAAATCTAGTATTATATACTACTATTGTAAAATACTTGTGCAATAGTAATAACAACAATCACAGCTTGTACCATATTATTGGGTTAGTTTTTCACTTTCTCCTGTGTGTATTTCTGGTTAGATGCCTAAATGCATTTAGTCGTGTACCTGTACTATATGCAATGACAATATTGTTGAATCTAATCTACATAAACACACAAACTGGCACATGCAATCGCAGGTGGATAACATGACAGGGTGACATCGGATATCAGGCCAGCATCCCCCGGATGCACCAGTTGTCTGACACACTTAGGAAGAGCTCTTACTGCCTGTCAAGTAAGTCTCCTGTTTCTGCTCCAGGCTCCTATCAGGTGAAAGTGGAAACACAGCACCGGGGCCTGGGGAGCCTGCAGAGACATGCAACACCGCAGCTGGATCATATGATTGGGGGTGATGCCTCGGGAGTCATGTGTACACCAGCCAGGCCAGAGAAGCGGCCACCTTTTCGGTTGTTGAAACAGAACACCAAAGCAGGACTCGAGTTCAAATCCACAGCCACCTCCACGGATCACCCAGACAAACACGTCAAACCACTCGCCACTTCGCTGCACGGCACACAGCGTCCTGCCTCAGCAGACATTAACCGGCTCTAAATGTGGAGTGCACATGCCCAGTATGAACTGAGACTGGTGCATGAAGTGAATGCAGATGTAGAAGCTGCTACACTTACACCACAGCACCTCTAATCCTGACTTGTTACATAATAGTACGCACTGCTCGACTGCAGAGTCACGGCTGTCGCCCCTCCACCGACACACACACATACAGAAATAGCAATTAAGCTAGCCGCCTTTGATCAACAGCAAGTAAAGGAGGACAACCGCGTTCGTGTTGGCCGTTTGTTATTTCGTTTGCACTCACCTTTGTTTCGTTGCCGCTATCCTGGTAGGTCGTATGGGTGGGTAAAATCAGAAAAACTCTGGTTGTAAATATTAAAAGGAGTCCCCGCGGACGTATGTATTTCTGCTAGCCGTAAGCTAACGACGTTTTAATGTTTATTAACGTTACTTGGCTTTCTCTGGTTTCCGCCGGCGATGACTCGCGTTCTACGCTGAGCAGCGGCGTCACCTCGGTCCAGTATTAAAGTTTGGAAGCTAAAAAAAATAACTTCGCCGACGCTGGGTGTGCTTTCTGGTGTCTATTTGCCATTAATCGTCGGTCTACTTGTTAGCCACTAGCGAGCCTGCACGATTCTTTCAATGGCTCGAGTGAGGAAATTTCAAAGCAGCGGGAATGCACAAGTACTTCCTGTTCCAAATTTCAAATTAAAAGCCAAGGACGTTATTTTCATCGTTATTCAATGTTTTACGTTTTTGATCCCCATCCATATATTCTTTCAGCCGTGATATGACTTTTAATTCTTAATCACATGCTTAAAAATTGGGATTTTTGACAAGTCTGAACATCATGGAAAACCAAATTAAAAAAAAAATAATAATTTAAACTTGTACTATTAAATTAATTTAATGACATTTCTTTGGCTGGTTTTCTTTAAAGTACATAAAATTCAACTACATTTTACATGTTGTAAAGCTGAACCAATTTTCTATAAATCATTTTTAAACATTTATTTGGTTGTATATGTATAATTTGTATTATTATTATTATTTTATTTAAAAATATATATATATAGCTTTTTATTTAATTTATGTATTCCTTTGTATACTGTGGTCATTAAATTAGTTATTTTTTTATTTTTATTTTTTTGTTTGTTTGTTTTGGTTTGGTTTTTTGTTCCAGTGCAACGGCTCCATGTATGACTTTATTTTGAAGGCTCAACATCCAACTGTGTGCGGTTTTTAGCTGGTTAACCTGACGCGGAGAGAAACTGTTTCCACTCTACTCATTTTCACTCGGTGATCGTCTAATATTCCTGGCCACGGTCGGGCCATAACAAACATGCGATTGGTTAGCTACGCCTTCGCTCCACAGGCGGCCCCACCTCCAGATCCCACCCAGTTATGAATATCACGTCACACTCAGATAAGATGTAAGTGATGTCAGCCATTCTGATTACATCTGGGTAAAAGAGGACTGAAAAAGGGAAGAACGGTTGTTATTTGCTTTCCAAATATTGCATCGAGAAGTGTGCGTAATAATTTACAAACACATAAAGGTTATGTTTAATATTAGCTTAAATTCTGTTTGTTCACGCGCTGTATATCAGTGTATTTGTTCATGTGCGTGGGAAAAATTGGAGAATGAGTGGGATGTCACATGAATATATCTAGCATTTTTAGGGAATCACTGTTGTACGCCACACCGTATCATATCCTATAATAATAATAATAATAATAATAATGGGGGTACCATGTACAACCTCGAGATTTATAAATGCACCTGAGCTCCACAGCAAATGTATGTTTGGATAAACACTGACATCTAGTGGCCGTTGGAAGTTTAGGTTTGGTGGGTGGATTGAACATGGAGGACATCTGGAGACGCAAATTAGTAACTGCAATGTTGTCCACACTTCCCATTGACAGTGAAACGACAGATACAGTCCAGTCCAAAAAATCCATGTCTGTACTCATGGAAGAACATGTACCAGTTTTACTACTATTGCTTTGTATTTATTTAACAGCAGAAAAAAAGACTGTGGCTGGAAGCAAACAGGCAATGTTCTGTCACATAAGTGTAAATAAAGAACATTTGGCAATAATCTTGCGCATGCCATATGTAGTGCATGTGTGCCATCCACATGGTAGTACTCATGTGATACTTGTGCATCGGTTTTCTTATTCTTATTATTCTTAGCTGTGTGCATAGGCATACTCCTACACATGCAGTATCAGAGACTTCTAAGGTTTTTTTTAAAAAAAAAAAATTAAATAAATTAATAAAAAAGAATAAAGTTGGTGGCACCAGTGTCATCACTCAAATCAAATGGGTATAGTTTCTGGTATAGATCGCTGCAAACACAAAATTTTCCTTGTTCTTTAAAGCAAAATAATAATAATAATAATTAAAACGTAACTGCAGTTAATTACTTGTGGACAAATGGTTCATAAGTAATAGTAATTTATCACCTGGTGGTGGTTTGTGAATGTATACACAAACACACACAAAATACACGACACAGAACTGGCCTGGCTGTCCGCCCCCTTTGGACTTCTATCCTGTTTTACCCTGAGTACAGTGCGCACACTGGTTTCGTGTCGGTCAATCTATTCTTAGACCACCGATGTTCAGTCAGTCCCAGCAGTTGTCCCATTTACCCAGTGGGCAAACAGTCAAAGCATACCCAAGGCAGATGTGTTACCCATATTTTGGTACTCATCGGATTCCTGTGCAGTGGTAGCTGGGTGAATATGCATAGTCAGCACACGCGATATCTCAGAGGCTTCTAAGATTTGATTTGATGGCAGCAATTTCACCACCTATCATTTTTAATCTCTAAAGATTGTCCCAAATAAGGATATTTTTGCATTACATTCATTTTTAGGCTACCCAATAGTGGCAAGAGGCACACAGTAGGCTACTCTAACAAATAATACCTTATGTGAGGAAATATGTGCACTATCAAAACCCTTTCAGTGTGTTTGTTAGTATTTGTATGGTTGCATATTCTATTATTTTCGATATTATACGATTATGTGACCTTCCGTGCGATGTGGCCTGCCCATCATCCGCGTTTTTGACAGCTCCTCTCTCCTCCTCTGTTTGTTTCCCCCCTACGCAGCCTCTTATTTCCCACAATGCTCAGCGGACACCACCACCAAGATGGCCGACGCTATGGAGGAATATGAGAAAGAAGCTGGCTGCGTCCCTATTCTCCATCCCGAGGTATGGTCCTCGCACTGCACCCATTCGCACGGGCACGCGAGCGCACACGAAACGCGTTACACCGGCTCGCTTTTCCTCGGCCGTGCGGTTTTGTCCCGCTCTTATTTGGGGAAACTCCGATGCCCCCTGCATAATCACCGGTGGGGGGTGGCAGCAAGCTAACGGCGCTAAAGTTGCTAACGCTAGCCCCCCCCTCCTCCTGCTGCACAGGCAGCAAACGCTGGGCAGATGTTCGCGTTAATATTAACGTTAAGCGAGGCTTTCCGCGGTGGGGACTCCGTGCACGTAGTAAACAAGGCCGCACGATGCGCGTTTAAGCATGTAACGGAAAAAGTAACGTTGACTGCTAAACCTGGCATCCAAACGACGTTAGCTTTGTGGCTAAACTGACAGTGCTGCCTGGGTTAATGCTAGCTGCGGTGGTGTAAACTGATATCAAGAGCATATGGCTGCATTACGCCGTTGTGTACAGTGGGTTACAATAAGCTTATGCTAACAGCCAGAGATGGAGATAAAAACCCACTTTTTAAAATTAGTTTCTTAGTATGAGATATTGCTGTCACCCCTAGCTAGCTATCACACAGCTCTTGGCTGGGGTCTATCTGTCAATATGTCATTTCGCCTCCGACGTTTCATCCAATCACTATAAACGTCTCGTCATTGTTTTTGGTCTAAATATTTCAATTGAATAAAATGTACCTATTAAAATTAACGGGAATGGGCCAAATGACTAAGTTTCACCCAAAAATGATTGAAAACATATGTTCGTGTATGGATTTTTAGCCTCACACACAAGCTAGCCTATTCCTCGGTTTAGCTAGGTAGCGTGAAGCTGTAAACTCATCAAGGAACAAGTCATCCATCTTTAATCTCAAAGGTTGCGCCACAGATAAGATACATGATAAAACTACGCTGGGAAAAGATTTTATATTGGAGATGACACGCATGCACTGTGTGCGATGCAGCCAATGAATGCCTCTTTGCATCAGCAGGTTTTGTTCATTGAATGCAGCCTGGTTAGCAGATATCGGTGTTAATTTGTTTGGCAGATTATCTTCTCTCCAGGAAGAGGTCTTTTAAATGCCTACTGCAGTTTGCTTTATTGTTTTCCTGCTTGCCAGCGTGCTTATTTGAATCTGTGCATGGTTGGTAACCCTGGCAGTGAGCGGTTGAAAGGGATTTTTAACTTCAGACAAGTTCATGCTCTTTGCGAAAATGGGTCCGCTTGGGTGCAGCGATTTATAATCAGATCTTGGTAACTGTGTATAGTAAGGATTTTAACCAGTCATTCAAAAAGTGAACATAATGCACTGAATGAAATTGTTTTATTCCCATATTATGCCATTATAGAACATCAGCTGCTACGTCTTAAGTAGAGTTGCCTCCGTTGTGGCATTTGCTTCGCTGTTCACACATATAGCAGTTGTCTGCTTAAATTACTCATAATGGCTGCGTTGGTATTGACACACAGTGTATTATTAACCCAACGTTAGGGTTGTCAGCATTGTTTAGCCTTTTGAAAATGAAGGAGGACCTCACAAAGGAATATAGACCTTTATATTATTGTCTTGAATCATTCATTTAATAATACTCTTTTTACCTTTTTAATTCTGTAGTGTAACTTAATACTACCTTTGTTGACAGCTGATCCAGTACGTTCAACATATGTCGTCTAACACCCTTCCCATGCTAGGTGACATGCAGGTCAGACACTACCTGGCTTTAGACTGGTTTATACTCCTCCAGGTCTATGGCAATATAAAGCAATTATACTTGTGAAATGATATGTCAGCATTGTCCTGTAATTAAACAACCAAAACGCAAGGCGTGACAGGTCGATTATTACTGAGTATTCCACAGAATTGCAAGTGGCCCCGAGCTACGCATGTTGGAGTTGAAGTTATTAAATGTTACTTTCACTGAAACATAGAACACAGAGAAGACATCTGAGTCGATGGTGTGTAAGTGGCGGAAGAGGGGAGACATTTCTGTGCTTGTCTGGCCGCTGAGACACGCGAACAAGGAAGCGGACCAATCACAGCAGTCGCTGTCTGCTTCATCACGACCCCAATACACATCTGGGCACGTGCGCGTCGATTATAGGTTCGGCTTAAGGCTATAACTTAGGGTCCAGCGCTACACCTTAGGTACGCACGACTATAAACAAGCTTTTTGTTTAAGCAATGTCTGTGTTTGGAATAATAATTGGATTTAATGTCACATACAAATGGCATTTAACCTGCAACTTGACTGAAAATGAGGAGAGAGCAGCAAATGGGCAAGTGAGAGTTATGATGTTGAGAAAACTAAAATAGACATCTGGTTGGTCAATGAATGACCGTGTCTAAGACAAATTGAAGATTCATAGCATGTGAACTAGACTACTAACATATGCGCATATTCAGTATGAAAGGTGTAGGTATTGCAGGGTGTTTTTCAAAACACGCTAGACAGACCAGAGTAAGGATCCTTCAACTCAAAATTTCCTGTGTGTCCTGAGGAGTACAAATACACATGTAGATAATATCTTCTCTTGAACAGGTTAGACTAAAATGTGACAAACACGGCAAGTCCTTTATACATGCGCCTTCAGGGCCTGGACAGTAAACCGATGTCAAACAACAAGTATCAACAAAGGCTAATTGTGGTGTTGCCTTGCGCCTGTGTCTGGCCTGAAAACTTGAACTTGTACACAATGGAAAGAGTACAGCTTGAAGGCCTACAACGATCACCTCTGAGAGATGAAATAGCTTTTCATGGCAGCAGCTTTAGTAGTCTGTATTCAAGTTCAAGGGCTTTTGATATGTAAACCATTCTGCTGAGCTTGTCTCCCCTAAACCATTCTGCTCAATTGACCCTTTGTTGGTCTTTAAAACTGGTAATAATAATCTAGGTGAACTGGAAGTGAGTCAGCTAACATGCGGTAACGTTGGCAGACATTGAATATATTGCTAGGCTTTTCACCAGTTCAGTGTTTATGTATGGTTATTTCTTCCACTGTGCCCACACGTGGTGACTGTACATTTATCAAGCATCACAACTACGAGTTTCGATGCCAGCTAAGGCTATAGGTTTTAAATGTTCCGCTGTGGGAATCGACGCCCACATTTCTATTGTTTGTCGAACCTAGCAACAGTAACAAAAGGAAGGAGCCTTCGGGTTGGTGGTCAGCAGACCAATCAGAAGGCCAACAAGGTGCCCTTACTTAAGTCATTTTTGTTTATTTTCTTGCGCACTAGTTGCAGCCAATGATCATGACCCCTCTTAACTTCCGGTCTCCAATGAGCGCTAACGGTGTGGGCCCAAAAGAAAAAAAAAAAAAAAAACTAGGGCCAAAGACACTCACATACATCCTGGCATTGGGCACTGGCCGACCATCAGCTTGGTGTATCACAGCCCTTAAACTGAGTACTGTTTCTCTCCTATGTTGCCCTCATATGTGATACATAAAATCCATCTTCTCTGTGGAATTTTATATTGAGGTCTACTTTGACACAATCAGGTTGCTGTTAGAAAGACTGGGAAGATTAGGTTTATAATTGGGAGTTCCACAGAGAAGAAGCTTTTTATTTCCTCCTTCAGGAGGAGGAGAAAATAAATGCACCATTTACTTCCTGTTTGTATGTCTGGATGTCACTTGACCTGACTGTGAAGAGTCAGAGATACTTCATAGCAACTTGGATGAATCTAAATGTGGCTTCAGTATTGGAGTTTGATCTGGCAGTGTGCTACACAGATATAAAAATACAGGAAGAGATGGGTGTGTCAGTGTTGTCAGCTCAGCATATACACACACATTACACACACAGTGTCGCAATGAAGGCAGAGATTAGTCGAATGATGGCGCGCAGGAAGATTCACTTTTATTAATTCATTATCGTGGCCATGAAGGGATTTGTCAGACACAAATAAATTGAGTTAATTTGTTGCGTGCGTATAAAGGTTTGGTTTGAAGTTGTTTCTCTGTTCAGCAGGGTGTTACTTGGAATCTAGGTCATCGTGTAGATTTTACTGAGAGCCGAGTGACTCTAAATGAATGAGGCACCTGAATTAGAGCATCAAAAGTTTAGCTGCGTGCTCAAAGGATGTTCACTTTTAGTTTTTTCTTGAGTCGGTTCAGCATGTCAAACGCAAACATTTCCTCTCGGGTAGAGAGTGTTAAATGTCCTTGGCTTCCTGTCTCATTTGGAAATGAAAATGAGCGTGCTGTCATAAAACTCGTTTAGGGTACACGTATAGGCTGCACTCGCTCGGCCGCTCGTTTTGATACTTCCCCTTTAGCGCCAACTGCGATTGGAAAATGCGCATTGTGTTTGCTCCGAGCGTTTTCATTATCCCCCTCACAAAAAAAAATAGTGCTTGATACTCCGCTTCCTCCTGATCCGTGGATTGAAACTGTGCGTTGAATATTGAATTAGCCGCTCAAAATGGCTCTAATGTCACATCCAATCTGAGGAAAACACAGTAACAGTGCAGCCTAGTCTTGGCAGACACAGTGAGAAAACAATTATTCTTTGCTCTGTAAACCCAATAGTTAGTCTCCTGTTGTAAATTGCTTCCCTTTTCACTCTATCTTCTACTACTGTTGATGCTACTGTAATCCAATGAGCATTTCCAGTAGTGCTGTCAAACATTTTTAGCCCAAGGCACACGTGACCTCCACCCCCTAGGGAGGGGTTGCCATATGTCCCACTGACCAGCTCCGTTAACAAAAACCAAGCCTGCTGAAAAGGTGAGGTTCTAACCTAAAATCAATGGCAGTATCTTTAATTTACTCACTGCTGCCTCCCTAATTGGGTTATTCTTTAGCTTTTACATATTAAGAGGTTTAAAAATAAATGCTCGGGCTCCAATTATGACCGCGGTGTAAAATGCCATCCTCAGCTATTTAGACGTCAGGAGGGAGAGGAGAGATGGAGGTGAGGCCGCGGTGACTGGAAAGAGGTCAGAGGTTATCTCCCCAGAAGGAGGTGGCGATTGGAGAAAGTGATTTACCATCTGCTGTCTGTGGGTGAAAAGCCGAGCACTCGTTCCACCCCGCTCCACCGACTGAGAGGGAAGCAGTTTCCCTTTTGTAGAAATGCATTTTCCCCTCAACTGAATATGAAGGAGGAGGCTTCCAGTTCCACATTTTTCAGGGCTTCTGTTTGTCACCCTGTGAGAGGAAGAAAAACAAAAAACTAAGCGCAGTCGAGATCATAATTGAGCAACTCCCACCCGCCTCTTTTCCCTGGCAGCTAAACTAGACCGAAGAGCACATGCAGTAGTTGAAATGGATCATATGGATTTGTAAAATGACCAGAACTTGGCAGAGAAAAGTACCTCCCGGCAGCATCAACATGTTTTAAATAGAAAACAAATAAGAGCTGGTCACCTTCATATCTCCGCCGTCACACCCTCCAATTCCATCTAATTTACACTCTAAAACAAAATATTCTCTCTGCAGGCTTCCTTTTTTTCTTCTTCCTCTGTTGTGTTATCATGATCGTGTCCCACCTACCGTCTCTCCTCGCTGTTGTTGATTTGTGATGTTTGGTTGTTTAGGAATTGAAGTCCCTCCACCAGCTAGATGCCTAAAATCTCAACTATAAATGATACATTTTCCTTTTTCCAAACCCAAGTAAAATCATCTTTTCAGTCTCAATCTAGTGTAAATAGGCCATGTTCGTAATTTGTAGAGTATAAATCATACAGCAGCTGTTCAGGAAATGCTGTTGAGAGGATGTGACGAGTTGGTGAGTTTACCCAACTGCAATTTATACTTAGGACTTAGATAACTTAGTTAAAAATAATAATAATAAATAAAAAAAAAAAGTCAAGCATCTTGATAGCTTGGTTAAAATGCTCTGCTTGCCAGTGTCTGTACTTTCATTCACTTCATACAAAGAATCCGTGTCATTACTAATTTTTTTGTTAAAAGTTCTCACATTTTCTTTTGTTATTCTGTTGTCTTCATTTTGTCTCTCCACCAACAATCCCCAACGGTGGCAGAGATGCAGGCGGCACACTCCCCCTGTCTCTGTGGGGAAGCCCAAGCTGAACTGTGAGGCGAGTTAGTACAGCTCTCGGTCTCTGTTTCCCCGAGCTCTTGCCTCAGGCTACCTAACTGTTCAGAAGCAAGCCTGCCATGTTCCCAGCCCCCCAGAGGCTGCCTCATTATTCCTCCTCGTTGCACAGCAAAAAAAAAAAAAAGGGCTTTTAACTCCTGAGTCATGATCACAGTTTTGACTCTAAATTTTATACAGAATTCTATTGAATTTTATTCATGAAGCATCAGTAACAATCCAGATAGTCTCAAGACGCTTTACAAAACCCAGAGGCTGAAACCTTCAGAGCAAGCACTAAGGTGACGGTGACAAAACAAACAAAAACCTTTTAACAGGAAGAAACCTCGAGTAGAATCCAGCTCATATGGAGGAACCCATCTGCTTGAAGGGACAGAAAAAGTGTAGAATCAAAGCAGGTTTTGCTCAATAAAAATAGAATCAATCACTTGTTTTTCATCTAACAGAAAACAAGAAGCGACTTAACTCGGTTTAACATTTGCTTCAGTTCTCACAAAGTTAAGAGGCAGAATGGCTGGAAGCAGAGTAGGGGCTCTGTGTCCACCAGATGCAGCCCTTGTTTCCTGGTGATGGATGCTAATTGTGGTTTTCTGTTGCGTTACTATGGAGGCTAATTGAATGTGAGTAGCACAGACACCACATCCGTGTGACAGATTAGATCTCCAGCTGCTGCAGGACTCAACCAGGTCGGGGTTCTCATCTTTATAGGACGTTTTCATGAGCAAGGTGCCGAGACCTGTAGTTCAGTGCCTACAAACTAATTTCTGTCATGCTAGCTTCGCTTTCTGACTGAATTATGTTAGCGTGCAGTGGAGTACTCTTGTACTATATTTGTTGTTTCTAGGTTAATCGTATTTATATGATTCATGTTTTAGTTTATGTTTGCTGGTACTTTGACACGTCAGAGCAGCGGAAAAGCATGCAACTAATAATTACAAATGGCTCAGTTGGTGTAATGCTGTGCAAGTGTGTTTCAGTAGTTGATAATGATATATTGTACACCTGAGTTTTTGTCTGCTGTAAATAAGGTCAACTCTAAAACCCCAGTTGTAATCATAAATACACAAGCTCACTCTCACCCTGGGATAGATGTGTGTAATGTATATACATATAACATGTCTATATAGTGTAGTATAATATAATATAACCATCTATAGCCGTGCAAAATCAGGAAGAGGATTTACTACAACCATGTTTAGAGTCAGAGTTGAGTCCAGATCTCGACTAACATCCTCATCACTTCTGTTGGTTTTGTTGGACCTGCTAACCCAACAGATTACTCTATTATTATAAATCATGGCATTTGGTTTTGTCATGTAATTTCCAGTATAACGATTTTACCCAACCACAACTTGAGGTTTGATCAACCGCTCTAAATGAAAACATCTGCTTTCGAGACTTTTAAGTTCCTGTATTTTTCCCCTTGTCGTAAGCACCCCTGTTGACCCTGCTGTTGTGGGCCACAGCATCTGATTTATTTATTTTTATGGAAATTTGTTGACAGGGCCAAACCAAAATTGCTCTTCTTGGATCAGTAGACTATTCTTGTGCTGTCTTGAAGGGTTTCCAGTATACCAACCCAATGTTAACTTTTTTTAATAATGCGAAATTGCATTAGATTTGTTATTGTATGCTTGGCACGTGTTACAGTTTAGATTTTCTTCCAGCACACAATGAAAATCCTGTAGCTAAAAAGTCTCTTTGATTTCAGACACAGAAAATCTGTTTTCTCCTTCAGTCTCTTATCTGTTCTTCTAAATAAGGTTTAGACATGGTTCTCGGATTGTACTGGATTGTAATTTAAGTATAAAACTTAAAGCCCATTGTACATTGTCTACTTCCAAGGTAGTTATATTTTTCACAGAATATCTTATGAAAGGGCTAGAATAATTGAATTAGGTGTGACGAAGCGCTTTTAAAACGGTTCAGTATCTTATTTTCATAATGAAAATTAGATTCCCTGGCACAAAAGGGGGATTAAATAACAAAAACAAAAATGGTGTTGGTATCTGCCGTTGGCCAGATTGTTATTTAAAACATTAACCCGCATATTCACTGTCGGTGAATCCCTTGTTCTTGCATAATGTTGATGGCCTGAAAAAGCAGAACTCTTAACTCATCTTTATCTCTGTGTTTCTACCTCTTTCCTCTCAGGAAATCAAACCCCAGAGTCATTACAATCACGGCTACAGTGAGAATGTCAGCCGCAAAAACCATGTGGACGACTACAGCACCTGGGACATCGTCAAAGCCACACAGTGAGTGAACAGCCTGGGTTGTTGTGTCAGCTGTTTTGACTTAGTGTTACCAATGGGTCTGATTGGATTTAGTGTCATTCCTGGAGGGGAAGCCTAGTTTATGTGTTATTGCGTTGTCAAGATACCACAGACTTTAAATCTAGAATGAACACTGTCATTTTTCCAACTGTGGTTTTCCAATGCTGAAGAAGTCATTTGCCATTTAGGAACATGATGAGCGGATTTATTCCTGAGAAGTTCTTGCAGATAAGACAATGAAAAGTATTGTCTTGTTTTATTTGATAGTGGTTATGTTGTTTTGATTTGAGGTCAGGAATCTCTGCTTGCCAAGTTATGCCACTGTGTAGGCGTCTTGTTTTGGCCTCAGCGTTTCTAGGTTGAGCATATTTAACCTTGCATTTTTCTGTTTTTGGGAATGTATTTGGATGTGTGGAGGCTCTAATCCCTCTCCGCCTCTCTTCCTCAGGTACGGCATCTTCGAGCGCTGCAGGGAGCTGGTGGAGGCGGGCTTTGACGTTCGACAGCCAGACAAAGAAAACGTAACACTCCTCCACTGGGCCGCCATCAACAACAGGATAGACTTGGTCAAGTGAGTCAACAAGTGGACAAAAATACATGTTTTAGTCATTTTGGTATTATTTCACAGCGCGTGGGACAACATAAATGTAGAATTTTTAGAGATACAGTGTCTCTAGAAATGTTACTGACGGTGCTTGATCCTCTCCAGCTTCTTTTGTACATTACTGCTGAAAGTCTGTAAAGAAGTTAATAAGAATTATGTAATCTGTCTATAGCTTTTCAGTCAAGCCCAGTTTAGTCATATTGTTCAACTCCAAACATAATGTATAGCGTATGTACTAGGGCTGAAACGATTCGTCGAGTTACTCGATTAACTCGATTACAAAAATTGCTCGAGGCAAAAACTCTGCCTCGAAGCCTCGTTAAATTCCTATGACGCGCACTATACGCGCAGGGATCTGATTGTTCCACACGGACCGTTGTTTTGGAAGCACCTATGCGAAGCACACCACTAGCGCGTGATACATTTTGAATTTAGTTGGCGCGATGGCGGAGAGTAAAGATGCCCATAAACGGCAAAAAATGTCTAAAGTTTGGGATCATTACATTCTAAAAAAGGAAGAGAACAAAGTGCAGTGTAAATACTGCAAAGTAGACCTGGCGTATCACAGCAGTTGATCCAGCATCTAAACAGAAAACATCCACATGCTGTTTCACCAAGCGTCGCTGAAACAAGGTAACGTAACCTAAACCTATACATTAATGTTCGCTGATTTTAATCGCATACTGTATGTAGCGATGTCATGATGCGGTTTGACTAGATATGATGGCAATCGGGACGACCGGGCCGGCCGAAGGATTTACGCAGCGGGTCACAAATTGAGCGGCCTGAGCTTATCAGAATCATTGACGTTACTAAATTCTCCGCGAATAGCGGCCAAATACTCCCATATACTCCCCTATTATCACAAATTGAGCGGCCGCGAGGCGAACGCGACAGGCCTGAGCTTATCAGAATCATTGACGTTACTAAATTCTCTGCACCCTCATCTCTCTCACTCTTCCTCACGCACAGCACGCGTTCACAAACAAACACACAGGTTGCTAGGTTACCATAGCCAATAGGCTCACCCCAGAAATTATGTATTATTTGTTAGTAGCCTAATGGTAAATGCTGCAGGTGTAGAAATCTACATGAAACGGATATTTACTTTGATGTCAGGGCTAGATTACAGCATGAAACTTGTTGTGCATATTAATAAATTAAATTGCTTTTTGTTTTACAGTAAGTTCGCTTAACAGTATTGTTATGTAATCCTAATTGTTGGCACTGGCACTTTTAATGGGTAAATTGCAATACATGGGCTTAGTTTTGGAGCCAAATGTTGGAGTTGGAGTTCTCTGTTTTTTTGAGAAATAAAAGGCAAATGCTTGATCATTTTACAGCCACATAATTTACGTTATGCATCATTTGTTTTGGTTGTTTAAAAACGTAAAAAAAATATCCGATTAATCGATCGATAAAGTGCTAGATTAATCGATTACAAAAAGAATCGATAGCTGCAGCCCTAGTATGTACACAGCCAGGTTTAAGTCTACCAATATACAAAGACCAGCAAAAACATTTTGAGCACTGTGAATAACAGTGATTATCTCCTCAAGTCAACATTTTGTCCTCAAAGCTGATGTGTTAGAAGCAGGAAAAAAGAACCAATTTTAAGGATTTGAGCAACATTGACAAAGGACACATCGTGATTGCTAGACATCAAGGAAGGAAAAGTAGTGAAGCAGTGACAGGGTCATGGCTCATTGACGCATGTGGGGAGCCATGGCTGGTTGGCGTGGTCCAGTCCGAGCCACTGTAGCTGAATATGCTGAAGAAAAATCAATACTGGTTGTGATAGAAAGGTGTCAGAACACTCACTGCTTCTCAGTTTGTTTATGGAGCTGTGTAGCTCCAGACCAGTCAGGATGCCGACGCTGACCACTTTCTGTTGCCTAAAGAACCTACAGTGGACATACAGAGTATCAGAACTGGACCAGGCAGTAGTGGAAGAATTATTATACCTTATGGTGTAATAACAATAGTCTGCGCAATATGTCTATCATCTATTCTATCTCTGTCATGTTGTTGCAAACTGCAATTTCCCCATTGTGGGGCAAATAAAGGTTTTCTTATTCTTATTATGTAGGTCAGGTGCACATGCATAATTTTCCTGGGGAACATACAGTACCAGGATGCAGTATGGAAAGAAGACAAGCCAACTGAGGAAATGTGATGCTTTAGGCCTTCATGTGGATACTGCTTTGACACATAATGCCCACTTAAGCATTGTTGCAGACCATGAACAGACCATGAACACCATTTCATGGAAACGGTATTCCCTTATGACAGTGACCTCTTTCACCAGGATCCAAAGTCCCCACATCTCAGTCTCCCATCTCAATAGATCTCTCCATTGCGCATCTGTGAGATGTTCTGGACAAACAGGTGGAGGCTCCACCTCTCAACTTATAGGACTTAACGGATCTGCTGCTAACGTCTTGGTTCCAGATACCACAGCAGTTCTCCCTTTAATTTTCCTGACGCCAGGATAGTTATTATTTGTTGGCAGTGTATTATAGTTATAGTGTTTTCTCACACAGCAGTTTCTCACGACATGTTTCATGTACAGACTTAACCTACCAGCTGCTTTACGAGTCTGACTTTCTGGTCCACATGGGAGCTGTTGGCACTTATTTTCCAAAGTTTATTTTGGAGTGGCTCATATTTGCTTTGGTGGAATGTTGGTTTTAACTTTAAAGAGGGTTATGCTTTGAAAGCTATAAACTTATAGTTTGAACTCTCTACACCACTTTTATTTGTAATTCCTTTTCCCTCAGCTCATTAACTGACAGTCATTTCTCTATGACACCTCAGGTTAACATGCACCTCACTTTCATGGATCCGTTCTGCTCAGGCTGCTGCCAGCATTTACTAATAAAATGAGGCATGACATTCACAGGAAAACTAAGCGGATGGAAAAGCTGTGGCTGACATACCCTATATAGTGTTAAGGCAGTTAGGGCTTTCTTTTCTTCTTCGGGCTCTGTGCTTCAGCACATTCAGTTTGAAATCAAATAATGGACGCTGTGTGAAGTCTCGGCTTCAATTTGACTGTGTTTAAATTAACACTGAAATAACCAAATGTATGCCATGTGAAGTAGATAAAGTTACTTTTATCTGTTGAAATTGCACTTAATCATGTTGACAAGTTTTAGTTTATTGCAGAGGGATTTCATTTCCTCCAATATCTTATTGTATTCTCCCTACTTGCTGTATTTCATAGCTGATGGTGATGAAGGTGAATCTGGCTGGACAGGGCTCTTGCAGTACAAATTTGTTGACTTGTTGCTTGCTGACTTGATGTGAACCAGACTGTAGGCCAGGTTAAGCATAACATACCAGGTCTACCAGAAGAACAGCAGACATTTCTGTCTATTAGCGATTATACTGGTTACACAGTCTGAGATAAGTTTAACAAAAAGAGATCCGATTCATTTGTTCACAAAGTGTATAGTTTCACCTGATGATTGTGTTTGTGTGTGATGTGCAGGTACTACATATCAAAGGGAGCCATAGTTGACCAGCTGGGTGGAGATCTCAACTCCACACCTCTGCACTGGGCCACCAGGTAACACACATGCACCACTTTATATTGTGCCAATTAAATGCATATTATCTAATTACTTAAAAAGAATCACCATCATTGTCTCCTTGATGTCTACACTTTCATCCACAGACTAAAACTAGATTAAAAGGCTTTTTATTTCCTTTCTGTGCGATGAACTGTGAACTGGCATGAGGCGACAGGTCACATAAGATCCACCCCCCACAGCTTTTACCTAACAAGACAGGGGGCATGAAGAGCTCACCTCCTGAATTATTGATTGGTTTGACAACAGGCATCTTCATTGCCGCTGCCGCACAGGCACTCTGGAGTCCTGTGTCACCCTTCACTTTCACCCCAAACCCCACTCAACCCCTCTCCAGCTGCCACTGACCTTTATAAAGCCCCCAACCTCCTCTGTCCGTAGGACTTCAGACACTCACACACATGCTGGAGAATAGTACCATCACAGGCTTCGGCTACTCATGTTCACTCACAGCAAATCTTGTTTTTGTGCAGTGAAAGTGATGGGACATAACTCACCAATTTTTTTTAATTATTATTATTATTAAAACTAGTGTCATCATGGACTATATGCATTATTGTCCTTTGGGGGAATTTTACCTAGCATACAAGTGATGGTAATAAAAACACAGTTTAAAAATCCAATATACTGCATGCAATAATATCATGTAGCCAACTGCCTGGGGGCACCATGGAGACAAAATGATAACAGAAAGAAAATCAGACTCTCAAGGCTGCATCACTTTGTGGTGTGCAGTATAGCAGATTAATAGCTGTGGGAGTATATGAGACTCAGATCTTTGCACTGATGACAGCAGCTGTGAAGTGAAAGCCCGAGTGAGCAGAGCTGCATGCTACCAGATGCTTCCAGATGCATCAGTTTCTCTATTTGTGGAACAAGACAGTTTCTATATGTACTGTAAATCACTGTTTGTTGTGTGTTCACCTCCCAGACAAGGTCACCTATCCATGGTGGTACAGCTCATGAAATATGGTGCAGACCCGTCTTTGATCGATGGCGAGGGCTGCAGCTGCGTCCACCTGGCCGCCCAGTTCGGCCACACCTCCATCGTGGCTTACCTTATTGCCAAAGGACAGGTAGGAAACAGAAACACTGCAGCTTATTTATTAGGAAGACAAAGTAACCTGGGAAGCCATAAATTATTCCTTTCACAGCAGTGAATATGGTGCTGGTGTGACAGGAAATCTTTTCTCTATTAGTGTGCTCCACCAGAATGTTTTTAAAAACCATGTTGCTGACACTCAGAACTATGTGTTTCCCCTCACAATTTATGACCTGTTGCTCATTGCTGTGCTCAGATCAATTATGAGCCGATGTTTCACCTAAATTATTCAATCTGCCACTTCTGCACCTTCAAAAGCCGATCAGATGATGCAGGAATTGTGAGATAATTTCCCAATTCATACCCAAAATGGACTCAAGCCTCAGATACATGGTCTATTTTTTGATGTCCTCGTTGCTGCACTTGAGCAGCAGAAATAACGATCACACACTCCCAGACAAAGTGTCATGAACAAGCTCCTTGTGCTGGAAACAGCAACCAAGCATCATCACAGATGCACATCTGTCACCCAAAGCAGACACTTGTTTTTTGACAAGACAATAAAAGACCCTAGCAGCATGAATCTACCTCTGTACACCATCCACTCATAGATAGCGAGTGACTTTTCACCACGGTTTGTCAGTGTTTTGTCTGTATGTGATACCAGTTCCCTCCATCAGGGGGCGCCATATTGCCTTTATTTTTCTTTCATCACCACACTGGCTCCTCAGCTTCTTCAGCTGGATTACCCTTTGTTTCCTCTTTAACAGGATGTGGACATGATGGATCAGAACGGCATGACTCCTCTGATGTGGGCGGCTTACAGGACACACAGGTGTGTATGTTTATGCAGTTTGCCATACAGTTCCATGAACTATACAGAGGCAAGATAAAGTAAGTCTTTGGAATGAGCTTCATATAGTAATGCATGCTTTTTCTTTCCACTGCAGCTTTATATATTGAGCTTGTTTGGTCAGCTTTGTCAAGAATTATTAATGGCACGATTACAATAAAGTAGAATAAATGTGAACCCCTGAAGTAAGAATCTGATGGCTGAAGAAAAATAATCACATATAAGCCAGAGCATGTTTCTGCTGACTAGAGCCCCACATACACGGTAAATTAAATGAGCAGCCATATATCAGACAAACTGCTTACATAGAAAATCCTTTCTCCATGTCACCTCTTGGCTTCATATGAATATTCATTGTTAAGCAGCTTCCTTGAAGGATTAGTTTCTATTTATAATTTAGCAATTTAACTTATTGGTCCACCAGGAGGTTGAAGTTAAAATGTGGCTCAGTGCAGAAATATTAAAATGCGTCTCCATAGGTGTCCCAAACCAGCACTTGAGAACAGATGTTAATGCAAGATCTCAAAGGGCCTATGATATCAGACAAGAAGCACTCTAGTTTAAGTTACCTTAACTTGATTTTCTCCTCTGTGTGACAGTGTGGATCCCACCCGGCTGCTACTGACCTTCAACGTCTCCGTCAACCTTGGCGACAAATATCATAAGAACACAGCGCTGCACTGGGCCGTGCTGGCCGGCAACACCACCGTCATCAGCCTGCTGCTGGACGCCAATGCTAACGTTGATGCACAGAACATCAAGGTAATGTCTTCTTCACAGCTGAAAGAGGTAGTTCAGTTTCTGAGATACTCAAGGTACTATGCCATAGATGGTTTTCATCTCAATTAAAATTGATATTGATTTTTTTTTAGGTGGTGAAAGCACAATTTGCTACAGACCCATTAACAGCAGTTCCTTGGTTAGCTCCATGCTAGGTGTGCACCTAGCATGGAGCAAATTGTGCTTTCACCACCTAAAAAAAAATCAATATCAATTCTAGGCTTTATTTATTTTTATTCAGCTTGCTATCAGAGAGGTAAAAACCAAACGAGATGCATGGTGGCCACCATCTAATGTAGATATATGTACAATGGATAAGTACCTCATATAACCTTGGCTCAAAGAAACCAGACTGTCTTTTAAACTGTTGCTCAGATGGCAGCGTCTTCTTGGTTTCGACAGTGCGTTTAATGCTAATACATAGTATATACAGATGTGTGCAATGGCTGGTCGTTTTATTTTTCAGGGTGAGACACCGCTGGACCTAGCCAAGCAAAGGAAGAATGTTTGGATGATCAATCACCTACAGGAAGCACGGCAAGCCAAAGGCTACGACAGCCCGTCCTACCTGAAAAGACTGAAGATGGACAAGGTACAAACACATACTCAGGTCCTTAAGACAAAAACCAAGAGCAAAGTAGAGTGCTTGTGAATGATTTAAAAATACACACTAAATCATCAACTTAAATCATTGGAACAATTCACCAGAGGCAGTGACTCATCAGTCCCTGCACTAAGGTCAGACCTAACACTGTAAAGACACCTTTGTGGGTGTCCTTCTGCCTCCTCTGGTCTTACAGACATGCTCGGGCAGGTATGTCCAGACAGAACCTCTTTCTGCACTGCTGCACTGTCACAACATGTCTGTGGTTGCGACTACCCTCCAGTCTAGTCTGTTTGTTGCTTCCAGACAGTCTGACAGGAAGAAGTGCTCTTCATAAATGACCTCTAGGATTTAACAAGACAACTACTGCAACAGAGAACAAAGCAGGGAGCCAAGTTTGTTTACTGCTGTGTCGAATCTGACCACAGTGTGTGCTCAGTCACGACAAAGATCATTTTTCTGTTGAAACTGAACTATGAAATATGTTCAGATATTTACCTGTCAGCGATACAACAAGAACACACATGTATCTGTTAATTTGCTAACCCTGTTAGAAGATGGTAAATATCTTTGTGTCTGTGTCACCTTCATTAATGTAGCTTTTCTACGTTTAATAACTGTGCCACTTAACTCTGTTTTAACTCTGCTTAAATGTGTTGTCATCTTTCCACTCATCTGCCGGATGTTATTAGTTAATGAAGGTAAATTAGATGAAATGTTTCCATGCAAAATATTTACCAAAATGTCTATTCTGTGTATAGAAGTTCTAACTGTATGACACTAGGTGTATAGACACGTGGATTAGTTTAGACTTTTATTTGCATCTATTTGAGTTCTGAAGATTGTCTGCTATAGTCCAGATCCCTAGTGTCAGTGCTGTAGTGAGCAGAGCTTCACAGGCTGATGTAGATGGAGACATATATAAATATAATCTGACGTACTTGAACTGCTTCTTACGTTCCTCTTTATGTCTCCACAGCTAATACCAGGTTCAGACTACACCATATTTTTAGTCTGATAAGAGGGCTACTGTGTCCGATTAGGTGATTGTAGAGTCATAAATTCTTGCAGAGGGATACTTTGGTCCTCGACTAGTTGTAGCATGAAATCTTTCTCCTTCTGCTTGAAATTACTGGGGCTGACTTCTGGAAACAACAATTGTGTTTATGCTCCTATTGGTCAGTGTCATAGCAACATGGAGTAGTCTTGTTTGTTGGGATGTTGTAGGGCATCCAAGATTAATACATTACTTGGAACAATATGATACGTGTTCATGCTTGACGCACATTTTCAGTCTTAAAACCGCATGTCTTTTGGATGCGTGTCTGAACCTGGCTTTAGAGAGCCAGTGGTTATAAAAAGACATCATGTTTGAGTGCTATAAACTTCACATTTCACTTCATACACAGGCATTTCATCTCAATTAAAAGTGTGATCTAAATGGCAAGTAGCATGTGTGCAGCATCCATTGTACGTAAAAGCTAAAGCTGCATATTATTTACCAATGAGCTTTCAGCTGAACTTTCTCATAATCAGAGCAAATGGCTGCTTCTGCTTTAAGTTAAAACATCAACATTAATGTAACCTGTATCTCTGTTGATTAGGATCATGATTCAGTCCCCAGTTTTTAAAACAAAACGCAATTCATCCATCAATTCCTCTTTTCTTTCAACTCTTTGACACGTCTCTAACAGTCTTATTTATTTGTCTCCCTCTGTTTGTTGTCCATCCACCCTCTGTCCACCTTCCTGTCCTCCTGCAGGAGTTCAGGCAGAAGGTGATGTTGGGAACGCCCTTCGTCGTCATCTGGCTAGTTGGTTTTATCGCTGACTTGGACATCGACTCCTGGCTCATCAAGGGCCTCATGTACGCTGGTGTCTGGGTCGCCGTGCAGTTCCTCTCCAAGTATGTGTCAATTACAAAAACACTGATTAACTCATATATAGTTTACCGCACCTGTTTTTGTCAGATGTTGCTTCTTTTAAAATGCGTATTGCATGGTTAAACCCCACCACTACTGCCATCTATTCCTGTTAGTAGTGTTGTTGTGTGCCTGTCACTGCAGTTGGTGACTACAATAACACTCCTTACCCAGTGTGTTAGCTTCCAATTTACAGACATTCCTGGAGTACTTGGGTTGTGTAAAGAGATTTGTGAATTTGAGTGCTGTTAGGTCCAGCTGCAGTGTGTCATCAGGTTTGGTTTGGTTTGTTTTTGCTGCTGTATGCAGGATTCAGATCAAAGCCTCGGGCTTGCATTAGTCCATATGTCCCCCTGTCAGTCAGCAGGTGGAACATCTGCGAGAAGAATGCCTTGATGTATTGAACACATAAGGAAGGATTTGGTTTTTGGTTTGTTAGAATAATACCAAAGTTGTTACGAACAGGAAGAGTCCTTTAACTGTAATACTGAGAGCATTACTGCCGAGCATCCTGCAAAATATGACACCAGTATGTTTCTGAATTTAATCAGGGTCAAGTAAGCAAAAGGGCATATTCCTTTTGGATTTTCTGAGCTGTGCTCCTTTTCTAAATGTATCATTGTCAAATTAAGTCATGTGGTGTATGCTACTGAGGTTTTAGGAACAGGTTTTGACGCCCGCATACACAGCAAATTGAAAATATGCATATAAACTGTGTTTACCAGCAAGCCAACAGTTTGAAAGGCTAGGATGGGGGTGCATTTCCAAAAGAAAATCTGTTTCATTATTGTTTTTGTCCTTAGTGAAACACAGAGTGAAGTTAGAAAAAAAAAAAATTTGCATTTCTGGTCAGAAAGAGAAACACATTATAAAAATGTATCATGAAGTTCCGCAAATATTGCAACACCAGACCTTTCCAGAATGTGGTAGAAGGGTACAATAAGGATGAAAACTAATATTTTGTGTGTGTAAATTTAGTGATGCTGTGTTGCAGATGTCTTTAAACTGAGTTTAAGGGGAGGTGTAGTGAGACAAAGCCCTCAGCACGTAGGAAATAGCTATTTTAGGAAACTGCTGCTAACTGTGACCTTCTTCCTCTCCTCTTTTTCTTTTCTCTGCAGGGCTTTTTTCGACCACTCCATGCACAGTGCTCTCCCGCTGGGAATCTATCTGGCAACCAAGTTCTGGATGTACACCACCTGGTTTTACTGGTTCTGGAATGATATCCTTTTCTTTTTTAGTAGAAGTCCTCATTAAAAGGAAAACCTTATAGTTGTAGCTGACTCCCTGAATCAATCTGATTCTGATTCGCAAGGATTCAATTCATTTGGAGATATATAATTTTTTTAAACAGTTTAACTTGATTATGAAGAAGATTTGCACAAAACTAATGTCAGTGGTTCCAGAGACTTGTGGGGGGTTTTTTCACAATATTTTACCTCTAGTTGACGCACCTTGCATATGCTTTGTGACCGTTGATAATTTCCCCATAGGTAGTCTTCAGTCAAATTATACTTTAGTCCTCTGTAGATCTTTCCAACCTGTCAGAATGATAGATGGACTCTTAGGTCCATCTGTTTTAGTCTTACTTGTCCACATTCCACTTGTGTGTAGGTGTGCTTTCACTGCTCTTCTGTCAATGCTGGTTGAAATGGAACCTTTATTCTGGTCTTATAAGCAGCTGCGTGGTACTGTGTTGGTGCTTCACAAACCTGGTGCTGGTGCACGTCTACTTGTTAAATCTATCCACTGCCACTTGGTGGTGAACTCTGCTGTGGTTGTTCCCTTATTAAACAATCAGCATCAGAGGGGAAACATGCTGTTGAGTTTTTGGAGATTTACACACAAGTGCGTCTTTGTAGTTGGTTGAATTCCTATAATTGTTAATTTTGTGTAGACAAATGTGGTACTGTAAATCGTACCCAGAGCAATAGAAGCCTCAAGCTTTTATGAATCTCTCAGGCCCACCAGTAGGCTTTGCGGATGCGATCTCCATGTAATTGACGGGATCTCTGTAAAATATGGCCAATTTTACTGCTGCTCGATTTGAAGTTTGGCAGAAGAAGACAAAAGATCACCAGGAAAAGTACTTGTGTTAGCAGATGGGGTCAGAGATTGAGTTACAGGTCAGTTACAGTGGATCAAATTTATTGGAGAGGAGAAAGGTTAATGTGAAGAGCAGACGGCATTAGTAGGAATGATGTTAAACCACTGCAGGCAGGATGTGCCACAAGTCAGGTCTCATTGTAACGCTATACGTAAGTATCTGAATGTTTTCCATGTCTGGTGCTGTGTGTTAATATTGTGAACACTGAGTTTAGTGTGTAGCAGCTGCTGGGTGAAACCCAACAGAGCAACTCCAGAGGGTTCCTGTTGACCTCAGCATGGCTGCCCTCACCATGCTGAGGAGGAGGAAAGAATTGCCTTTCTGTTCAGACGCTCCTAATTGGAGGAGGTGAGAGCAAAGTTCTCGCTTGTGGAAGGGATTTAATTTTCTGCCTCATTGCTCCACTAATGGGAAGGGAGAGTAAGATGCCTTTGACCTGGGCTTACTGAAAACGAAAGCCGTGTTCTGAACATCATGTCAGTTATTTTTAGATTGTGCTGTTGTTTTTCGTTTGGTGACCTTGTGTCCCTTTCACTGCTGTTTGTTTGTTCATGGATAATTTACCACATAGAGATTTGACCCTTCGACTGCAGGCAGGTCTTTTCTTGTGTGAATTTATTTGCTTATTCTTTCAGGCTTCTCTTTTGTCCTCCAACCATGAAGGTTGTCATTAAGCCTTTGAATCCGCCCTTGACTCCCTTCGCAATAATGGTGTCTTTCACCTGCCTTTTCAGTTACCGGGCATGTTGTTTCATGTCGCTGACAGTGGAGCGAGGTTAAGTTTTCCTGCTGACATAGGTTATCTGTTAGACACTGTGTTCTCTCTCTCAGTAACGTGGACAGGTGCCTTATTGAATACAAATTAGTAGAGGCAGTATACTTCTAATCGCATATATTTATGCAAATCAAGTGATCCACATATCAAGAGCACTGGATGGTTTTGTGCTTGTTAAGTTAATATTAAATTTAAAAAATGAATGGTGCCATTCATACTGTTACATGGCAGCACCAGGAGCCACAATCACAGGAGCCTTTGATACTGCTACCCACAAGGAAAAGCACCTGATGGGCCCCATCGTTAAGAATGAGCTAGTTTGCAAGCGAACGTCTATGTTAACTTTCACATTGTATGACAAAAAGTTAATGAATTGATAAATGCAAGAAAGTCCAGTAGAAGTAGTTTTAAAAATGAAATAGGCAAACAGTGTTTGTTCATGACTGACTTTGAAGAGATAGAGATCTGGTTGCATTAGTGGAGCAACAATGTAGCAACAATGTAACCTTCCTCAGACTGACACATGAACCAAACAGGAATGGCATATTTCTGTCAAGTTTTCTGTGACAGTTCTTTCTTTTAAAACCATGATATCATTGTTCCTTCTTCTTCTGCAGTGGTTCACTGGCACCTGGTTAGAAAATTGTCACTATCAGTTTAATTTCAATAAGGAGAGATCATTTGGAAGTCCCAGATGAAGGTAATGGATACAGACAGGAACCCATGTAATCTAGAGGTGGTGGTGGTGATTGGAGACTTGAATTGAGATGCTTTCAGTATAGGAATATAGACGGAATGTGTACAAACTTTTTCCCAAGCTTCATAGCTTGCTTCACCTGTATTATACTCACATAACTTATGTGTGTCAATTAGTTTTTTTCCTCATTTTCTAGAGTTGTGTTTAAAATTTGCTCTCCGTCCCATTCTGAAGTTAGAAACGTGGAGTTTCCAAGGCTGTTAGACCACTCAACAAGTATTTAGTTTGAAGCTTCCTGTCGCCTGTAACCTGCTCTAATGTGCTCCTTTGTATTGTTCAGACTGTGCTGTCAGGGGAGGACTCGGTTTACTCTGACCCTTCAGAGCACCCTTACATAAACGGTGGACTGAGGCCCTGCATGGGTTGGATGAGGCCGTCATTTTGTACTTGCCTGCAGTTCTTCTGTTGAACTTTGATTTGAAGATGAGAATATAAGCCTTTCTGTTATGGAATTGGCTAAAATCTGGTTTGAAGTGTCCTGGCCTGAGTACATGCTCACATGTCTTGTCTTGTCCTGTTCTTTAACTGGATTGATTACTTTTTTGGTTTTAACAGTGCAAACTCTCAACACATCTCTGCTAGGCAACCTAGTATTTCGCACACCTTGGTTCTGCCTTCCAGACTCAAACTTTGTGTCCTCCCAGTTTCGACCCACTTTCTGTCATTGTGAGATCATCATTGTCTTCAGGCCTCTGGGTGGAAAGGGATCAAATGGCAGGCATAGGGCTGTATTACAGCACTTTTTTGTCTTCACCCGACTTAGATCATATTTTCCTCAGTACTCAGGAAGGAAAGGAGAGAAGACTTTAAATGGATTTCCAGCAGGTGGAATTCTGAAAACTAGGTGAGGGTATATGTTAACAATCCCTTCAGCCCTGTACTGTCAGGGGTATTGATTCTTTACAGTATTCACTTAATTATAAAATGTCTGCACACTGTTAGCACGTGCATATACTGTACTTAAAACTGCCACTGACTGTCACGACCCAGCCCTCCTAAAGATGAGTGGTTGCTAAGGAGAGGTTAAACCAATCTCTCCATTTCTCTGATGTATTGATCGTCTGCATCATCTCCCTATGTCCATTAGTTGTTGAGTTAGTAAAGGGGCGGTCCGTTAAGTCTTTTACATATTAGGTCATCAACACCAAGGTCTCTATAGAGATACCTGTAAGGATCAGCGGCTTCATGTGGCCTTCAGGGACTTGTGGAGTTTCAGTGCCAAGATAAGTCATGAAGTCATGAAGGTGCTTGAAGGATAACCACAATGACTCATCCTAACCAACAAATCACAGTTGTTTTATCTACGTGCTGTTTCTATTCTTGCAGTGCATTAGAACTTTCCAATGTGTCTGGGCAGACCTCTAGTTCTCCAAACCCTTGCTTACTGCTTCAGTTGTTCACACCGAGTGTGTTTTCACTATATCCTGTAGATATCATGTCGATGGTTTGAAATAGATACATCAGTACCGGCGGTAAAGAAACCTTTGCAATGAGGCTTGTTGAGTGGTGCCTACTTCCTACAATTAAGTAGAGGAAAGAAGACCACTTGTTCAGTTGAACCCAACAATAATGATCCAGGTTGGCTGAAGCAATTCAGGCAGTCAGTCTACTACTTTGGTCCATTGAACTCATTGCAGAGGCTACAGCTGGTACATAGTTCTGTGCCTAGGTGATACAAACTGACACTCCATAGTAGTGGTCTGCATTTATCATTCAACAGGGCAAACCAGACAAACTAGAACTAGCTTGGAAGAGTTACAGACAGTTGCATGGGGGTGTTTCCACATTGATGTGAAAATATTTGCATGTTGGGTGTAGATGAAAAAGGATAAGAGCTTTGAATGTGTGTCCTCCTGACTTGGTTGTTTGCTTACTCTTGTCACTACTCCTACTTTCTTTTCTCATGCGTTTTTTCGCTAAGCCAAGCAGCCAATCAGAGCAATCTATTTCACAGATAGGCTCTGCCATCAGTTGCACAGGCTCAGTCGTCTCAAAAGCCGCTGACAACAGTCCCACTAATGTCAACAGTGTGGGACAAACCATGACCAGAGCCACGGATGCTCTCACCGATGGCCCAGCTCCAGCCAGCAGCTAGACTAATGGAATATGATCTCAGCACATTTATTCGACACGTTTTGCCATCTTGTCCTGGAAGCACGGCAGCATAGTGATTTAGCGTTGCACATCCATAGGGTTTATACTCGCTGTAATAGAATAATCCCTTAAGTTGGGAACATTTTATCCACATTAGGCATCACAGCCACCTTTCTGGAGCCAGGAACTCTGAAGAGTTTATTTAACAATTGGCCCCAGATGGACTGAAGATGACTGTTTTGTGTGAATTTGTTGAGCCGTTTAATGCCTCCCACTTGAACTTGGCAGCATGCAGTAGTCTCGGTTTTCCCAAAATATTCTGCATGTGTGTTGCTGCAGTTGCTGATCCACTGCGGTTATTCTGTCCTAGTCACAACTGGATGTTATTCCAGAAGTTGGTCACAGATGAGCATATACAACGTGGAGTCTTTCCCAGTCTGGACCTCTGACTGTCACTTAGCTGGTTTCCTCTGGGAATAAGCTGACTCATGCACACCTTCAAGACTGACTACTGTTAATCAGTTACAGTCTTCACCACAGTTATTTGCTCATTCAGTTAGGAATCATGTGTATGTCTTATGGTGAAATGGGATTACACACCATCAGGGAGTCCTGATGTCCAGGAGTATTTCTTTATAGCTATTGTGACAGACTGAATTGATGCATCCTTTACTGGGTGAGTCAAGATGAGACAGAGCTGTTCTCTGCGTCACAGTATTCCTGTTGGCCAAATTCCTGCGAAGAGAAACTCTGACTCAAGCTGACATCATTGTAGTAAAAATACATGAAAGTGTTTTATGGATATTTATTCAAAAGGGCTACTAGAACTAAAGGCCAAGTGTGCCAGACCCAGTTCAGACTTTGCAGTAGCATCTCACCAAGGCAGAAAAACTCAAATAATAATACAGTAATACCACAGTTTCAAATACAGCTCATCAAATTGTACCAGTTCCAACATGTAAAGTAAAAGCACAGTGTTAAATGGTGCATGTAAAGATTGGTTTTGGTGTCATAAATTGAACTCATTGTTGCATTTTATTATCGTTATCATTTTATTACCCCATGCTTTTTGCAAAGGGTTAATATAAATAGGAACTGATTGCAAATTTTAGGTCTGCCATCTTCCTTGACCTCGCTGCACATCTCCCGTTTGCCACTGTCCACATGCCCTTCCTGATTAACTCTCTAGCTCTGTTCTACAACTTCGGCAAATCCTGGAAGTCTGATCCCGGAATCATCAAAGCGTCAGAGGAGCAGAAGAAAAAGGTAAAGCAATGTTTTTTCAACCACTTTTTCTCACCCAGTGTAAATCTTGTTTGTGTCCTGGCATCACATGTCGTGTAACTGAACAGTGCAGGCCTTCTCCCTCTCTGCCCCTCATTATCTCACTCTAATGAGGGACAACAGTGCCTCTCCTTCTTACCAGAGCCCCCTATTCTCCTTCCTGTGATTGATGAAGAGCTATATTTACCCTGCATTGTCTGCGCAGCGCAGCGGCTGGTCGGCCACCTCAGATCAAAGCCTACAAAGCCCTCCGCTCCCTGCACACCATCCCCTTCCACCTCTTTTTGTGCTGTGATGTTGCTGTACATGACGATCTTTGTGTCCTTTTACACAATTGTATTGTATCTTTTTACACAATTTACACAACCATATCCTGTAGAAAAAGCCAGTATAAACACAGAGGGGGTGCGCTGGTGCACGTAGATAAAAGGCAAGGCCCTAATTAAAAGCCCTGAGCTTTAAAGAGACAGACGAGTTTCTGAATTGAACAGTAAATTCATAGTAGCCGTTGTTCACTGTGAATTAACTTCCAGTCTGGTGATTTAGTTGGAAATCCCAGCGTCAGTCTGTTGTCCTTTTGTTGCAGTGCCAAATGGACATCAGCAAGATGAATTTCTTGATTGTTCATTAATTTTTCTCTAATTTTTTTTATTCCTTCAGACAATTGTGGAGCTGGCAGAGACAGGCAGTCTGGACCTGAGCATATTCTGCAGCACCTGCTTGGTGAGTTCTCTTTCTTCTAAGCAACCAGCTGATATTACAGGAAAGACGAAAAGAATAAGAGATCATGTGAGACCTTTTGTTTCCTCGCAGATACGGAAACCCATCCGTTCCAAACACTGCGCCGTGTGCAACCGCTGCATCGCCAAGTTCGACCACCACTGTCCCTGGGTGGGGAACTGCGTGGGTACGTGAACAACAACACTTGATTTATGAGGATAACAACACATCCTTGCAAACAACCAGACGCTCATACTTCGTCTCCTGAGTTTGAGAGTTGTGGCTTTTTCTTGTTTAACCAATTTCGTGTACCTCTTTAAGAAGCCACATGTGCTCTGATTTAAAGCTCAAACACAACTTAGAAACAAGGTTTGATAGAGTACCACATAGAATGTTGGCTTCACAGTCCTGCTAGGCAAAGAACAAAAGCACAATGGACTAGTAGCAGAGAGAGTGTTAATGGATGTATTTAGAGATGAAATATGATTTTAATTAAGGTTTCAGTGGCAGATTGTGTTACAAAAAACTGAAGCAGCTTGTTTGAAACCACCTGGAGGAATGAGAAACAGCCAAGTCAAGTAGTAAATGATGACAGAAACCCGACACAGTGGAGAATGGTCTGATGACAAGATGCAGGAAAGGAAGAGAAAAACAAAAGGGACCAGTGAAGCCTTGTATTCTAGGAAGCAGACTGGAGACAGTCAGGGAAGGAAGGACTGACAGGGGGGATTGTAGTGCTTCCATTTTGAGGCCAGGTGGTCAGGATGAAGCTTTAAAGTTTTGAAGCTGTCTGAACAAACACCAGGTCCAGTTAGAGGTTTTTTCTGGGTCTGTGTGAGCCTGTGAGCCTAATGGGACCACAGAGGTCCACAAGCCCCATCAGGTTCACACAGACCCAGAAAAGACCCAACACCTAATGGTCTACTTTGTCTTAGTTGCTTAATGTTAACATGCTAATAAGGACATGATAAACCTTAAACACACGGAACATTAGCATATAAACATTATCATTAGCATATTAGCATGCTCATGTTAGCGTTTAGCTCAAAGCATCACTCTTTAAGTCTAACATCTCACATAGCTGCAGACTCTTCAGTTTGACAAGATGTTAAAATTGAATCAAAGTTAAAGAAGAGCTTTCCACTCGCAGCTTCCATAGTCTCTGTGCTGGGAGGAAAATGTCAGATAATTAATTAAGTGGCAATTTTCGGCTTTATGGATATATTCCTGTCTTTATTCAAGAGTGTGGTCTTGAATCAAAGAGGAACTCCAGCATATTTAATGTGCTCTACTGATGAAAGTGCAGTGAAAGTCCAACAGACTGGGAATCAAAGCAGGAACTTCAGTTCCCACATGGCATGCTCCCTAACCACTCAGCTTTCAGGTTGTTAATACGTCAAGATCTGAGAGCAGGAAGCTATCTGAACTTGAAGTCATAAAATCTTGCTCACAAATTGAAAGACCGCACTCTTACTCATCATCATCTCTTCTAGATATCCTTGCATTTTTCTTTTTCAAATCTTACTTCAGTTCAGTTGACAACCGTAAACTGATGGTGGTGAGAACACTACAGCAATGTGACAATAAGACATTTATTTGTCCTCTCTGCAGGAAGTGGAAATCACCGCTACTTCATGGGCTATCTGTTCTTCCTGCTCTGTATGATCTGCTGGATGATTTACGGTTGCATCTCCTGTAAGCAGAAAAATCTTTATTTTTACTCCCTCAATACCACCCTCCACTCTTTCTGTTTCTCCGCTACCATACTTACCTTCTCACTTTCCCCCCCCCCCCAGACTGGAGGATCCACTGTGCCACCAGTTATGCCAAGGATGGTTTCTGGCACTACCTGACCCAGATCGCCTCCTGCTCCCCGTGGATGTTCTGGATGTTCATCAACAGCATCTTCCACTTCATGTGGGTGGCCGTGCTAATCATGTGTCAGCTCTACCAGGTACGGGGTTATCTGCAATTACAAATGAGTGCTTTGACATAGGTGACAATAGCTGTAAGCAGTTTGGTTCTGTCTCAAATTCCTCTGTTTGTATTTTCTAGATCGCCGCACTGGGAATCACCACCAACGAGAGGATGAACGCTCGGAGATACAAGCACTTTAAAGTCACAGCCACGTCCATCGAGAGCCCATTCAAGTAAGTCTCTTTTTTTAATCAAAACAGGAGGAAACGGGTAGAAAAAGACCTGCGTCCCTCATTGACATGATCTGAAAGACACTGTCTCCAAACTGCCATTAAAAAGCCAGGATATGGATGAAAAAGTGCTTGACCATAATGACCATCATCATGTCTGGAGTTAAAGGGGGAGACTTGCCAAGTTGCCTCAGTGGTGAAGCACGGTGGTGGCAGCATCATGGCTTTTCTGCAGGAGTACACTTCAGAAAGTAGATGGCATCTTGAGGATGGATGATTATGTGGATATATTGAAACAACATATCACAATATCAGCCAGGAAGTCAAAGCTTAGTCCCCAATGGGTCTTCCACATGGACAGTGACCCAGAGCATACCTTCGAGCTTGTGACCGAATGACTAAATGTGCGATTCAGAGAGAGTCTAATTACAGGTTCTCTTTGGAGAGAAGCTCCTCTGGCTCTCTCCCCTAAACACACAGCTTTTACACAGATAATCATGGTATGTGGTTTCCATGGTAATGTGAGTGCTATCAGTCCCTTAACAGTTGTTGCTCGCAACATCCTCAGTGCAATGACCTTGTGAAGGCAGAAGAACAAGTGAGAAAACATTGTGAATCCAACCATAAAGATGTTAAATAAAGGATCATGCATAGGTTATACATTTAGTTGTGTCATTGTTATACAAGTCTATGTGTAAGTAGTCTAAAGTTGATGGTAAGGTGAGCATAGAACACAAAGCTATGAGATCAGTCCAATAGAAAGCTTGGGCTGAACTTAAAGAGTGTTTGGTAGCCAGGACACCTGAATCAGCTCCACCAGTTTTTTCAGGAGGAACGTTCAAGAATTCTTGCAACTTCTTGTAAGAAGCTTATGGAAAGCTTCCTAAAATATTTGACCCAAGTCAAACCACTTAATTCTACCAAATACTGTGTGTGTAAACTTCTGACCTTCTGCAAATGTCATGACAGGAATAAGAAGTCCAGTAAATCGTTCTCCCTCTTATTATTCTGACATTTCACATTCTTTAAACTAAAGTATGATTCTACCTGGCCTCAGACTGGACATGTTAGGATTAAATGTGATGATTCATCTAAGGTTACAGCAAGGAATTGTGGAACAACAGTATTTGGCTAACTTCTCACGTCAGCTGAATGTTTTACCACCCTTCCTGCACCGTTTCCTCAGTCTGACGCCTCTCTTTGTCCCCCTCTAGCCACGGCTGCATCAGAAACCTCATAGATTTCTTCGAGATCCGCTGCTGCGGCCTGATCCGGCCCGTGGCGGTGGACTGGACCACGCAGTACACAATAGAATACGACCAGACGTCTGGCTCGGGCTACCAGCTGGTGTAGAGGAGGAGGAGGAGGAGGAGGAGGAGGAAGATGACGAGGGAAGGGGTGGGGAGCAGCGGGGTGGGAGTGGAGTGTGTCTGGATGGATGGGAGAAAAGTTTTGGAAGGATTCGCCCTCCCCGCCCTCCTCACCGAAGTTCATATCTGAGCGATGCTGTTCTCGGGAGCGCTTGCTTTTTCGGACCATCTCTCCCTCACCGATCAAATGACTTCTGGGAAAAAAAATAAATAAATCAGCCAGGACTAGCATGCTGTTACGGGGCAACACCACACCCACACACACCCCCTTCCTCCCTCTGCCCACGCCGCCACCTTTACTACTATTACTACTACTATTATTCTACGACATCAGACTTCATTACTGTACCCTCACCGCTGTCCAGCCCCTCCACCTCCTCTCTTCTCCCGAGCCATTTGGACGGTGCGCTTGCTGCCAGGCACGAGCGGAGAGGAGAGAGGCCGACGGGAGGAGAGAGGAACTGCAAAATAAGAGCTCTTCAGTTTGTACCAGAGACTCGACGCTGCAGAGACGGCAGCTTCACGAGGAGGCAGAGTCGTCCCTTATCCCTCCCCTCTTTCTATCTTATTTATGGTGTCCCTGTCGATGTGCCCTGTATGTGTTTGTTGTTTTCAACTGGTTCGGGAACTCTTCTGTTCCTGTGATAATTAACCCCCGACGGAAACTAAAGGAAGGTTGCTTTTTTTTCGCTCTCTCTCTCTCTCAAGAAGTATGATTAGAAATAAGGGAATGTCTTTTTGAGGTCTTGATTTTGCACCGATTCTGAGCGGAGCTGAGGATCTGCCAGCGTTGCTGAACTTGTCAGAGGCGGGTGTTGGGTTGCAGTCGGAGCCGCTGGAGAAAGCCCACTTCTCACCTGCTGAAACAAAAGCTGCACCCACCAACCACACAAATTCAGTAAATACAAGAAGGAGTTTTTTTTTATTATTGTTATTGTTAATTATTATTGCAAATCAGTAACGGTTGTTGTGCAGTATTACCGCAGGGTTGAATGAAATGGGACTCCTTCAGCAGGCACCACTCTAAACACGACGGTTAATATCCTACAGACAATGTGATACAGGAATATTTATTTTAAAACTATTTATAGATAAAAGTATGTTCTAGCGCCATCGTTTTTACATTTCAAGTCATTTTAGCCGAGTTTTTATGGAAGAAAGGAAAAAAAAAAAAAAAGGATGTAGCTGTTGAGCATGGAAGCCCGAGAACTTATGAGAATACAGACAGGTACAGTGAGTATATTTATTAACAGCAGAGTATAAAAAAGAAGGACGGACGAAGAAAGCTTCATTCCATGTGTTTTTTTTTTTTCTCTAGAAGCTGTAAAGTTTTTGTGTCTTTTGTCTGCCTACATTGCACTGATTGTTTTTGTTGTTTTTTCTTTTTTTTGTATGTATATATTTTTTTTTAATTTAGCCGTTACTGAACAGAAGGCCCAGCAGCACCGCTCCACACCTCCCATTTGTTTACAGAGAGGAAAGGGGAGGGGCCTAACTAGACGTGGCCGCCTCCCATCTCTTTCTGTCTGGACCCTGGTTGGTTACACAGCTGCAGCAGCAGGACTAAAATGTAAAGAATGTGCATCTGTACATAAGACTATCTGTTCTTATTTTTCTTTGCGTCAGTGTTAGTCGAAGGTGCTCCTGGTTTTTTTTTTTTTTTTTTTTTTTTTTTAGTTTCTTTTTTCTGGGAGGGGAGATTTCTTCCAAGCAAACCGAAAGGAGAAACTGACTATACTCCAAGTGTATGACTGTAGCTTTTAGTGATGTCCGACACTGCTGTCTATAGGCGTTTTAACCCCTTAAATACCCAGAATCCCCTCCGCCAAGAAACTCACCTGCATGTACGATGCTTGGGGCAGCTGGGCCCTCGCCGCCGCCCCCCTCTCCCCCTCCCATCCGTCATCACCATGGCGACAGCCCGGCAAGCCACGTGTCTGTATATAGTGAATGTTAAGTATTTGCAAGTACTTTTCTGCATTATGTTCATATGTCTGTTCTTTTTTTTTGTTGTTGTTTTTTTAAATAGTTTCTTTCTCTCAAATCCAGTGTGTTTAGTGGAAGTTGTCGCCAGATTTCCACCCTCCTGTGCAAGTGTGTAATATATTTGAACGTTTCATGCTTGTGGTCATCCAAAAGGGTTGTGTTTTCTTTTTTAAATTCCTTTGTCATATATTGCTGGGTTTGTTATACCACTGGATGTACAAATTGTAAAGCAAAGACACTAGAGAACTAAGGCAGACGCCGATTTTTTTTTTTCTTTTGTTTTCTAAAAGCTGAAATGTGATCATGCAATAGTTTTAACGATAGAGGGAGGTTATATTATATTTAAAGGCCTCCGAATTGTTTGGGCCTCATGTTTGCATCATCAGAAGGGGACGTGTCACCATTCCACGTTTCAGACTTCCATCTTAACCACCGACGTCACGGCTGCCCTACAAAGACGACACACAGCAGCTGCTTTTCTTGTGCTCTAAAGGTCAGAGGTCATGACTTGGCTGTTTTCATATCAGTACCTGTAACTAGCCACTCTTGTTCCAATAATAACTCCTTTTAAGTGACCACTGGTAAATGCGGGCTGTTTGTTTTTTTAGGGCAGAGTTGAACACTTCAGACTCATCCAGGACATGAATCCATCTCTGTACTAGTTCTTCCAGCAGCCTAAAATGTCTCCGTTCTGTCTCCCCTCTCACCTCACCGTGTGGGATTAGAAAAGAAGAAGAAAAAAAAAAGAAAAAGAAAGCACATAATCATCTCCAGTGCCTCTCTGCCCACTTTCAGACATCACTGTAACTCCGCTTCAGATGTAAACATATGGGCATGGTTCAGTTTTAATGGCTTTAATAATAAAATACAGTCAAATGTGAACGTTGGGTTGGTTCATGTTTTTATTTGTACGGAGAGCGCCTTTTTCAGCGTACAGGAGAAAATACAAGCGAGGGGAAAATGTTCATGTTGGGCAGAGGAAGTGACCGACGGTGCGATCCCGCTGAGCCATCACTGAGCGTGGACCAGAGCACCGGCTCCTTGGCCGTAACCAAACCCCTTCGGCCCGAAGTTCTTGGCGTAGCATGCTGTGGAAGGAGAGAAGAAGCATCAGCAGGCTGCAGGTTGGATTCTTTCATAAAAAGCTTTTACAGTAAAGTGATGGCAGCTTGGTGACAAATGGCACTGTTCTTTGAGATGTTCAAATCACTGCAGTCCCTTTTCAGATTCCTGGAATTATTTAGCTTAAACCTGAAATAACCGAGCTAAGAAGGTGTGAATACAAGATCACATTATTGGTGGTTATTTACCTAATTTATTTACTTCTCTATGCAGACATCCAGTAGACAGGGTAATTAAGTTCATTAAATGTTCAAATATTCACCATATTAGCTACTCATTCCTGAGGAGAATATACTTAGACTATCTGTCTTATGGAGCAGGGCAGCAGTGTTTTAAGCCTAAAGAAAATGATTACCTAAAAGATGCTAAAATGCCATGTAGCACATAGGAGAGCTGCAGCTTTCTAATTCTCTATGGGTTTGTAATGCATATATCGATCTAACTTGATTTTTGTTGGATTAAGAGAAGATTCTTCCCAAATTAAACTGCGTAAAAGAAACTTAACTGCAAGGAAAATCTCCTGGTAAGAAGAAAGGTAAGTTTGTTCTCTCTGTTCTGACCCTGGTTTTGTAGCTAGCCGTTTGTGTGTGTCATGACATAGAGAATAGATATTTTGGAACAAGCTGTAAAGTCTCACTCACTGAAAGAAAGCACAAGTTATCAGTTATTTATTTCTGTCGGCCCTGGCAGTATTTATTTTGGAGACCTGTCCAAAGATTAGATTATAACAGAAAATGTCATTTAACATGGTGGCTCCTTATACATCAACATGACTGTAATGAGACTGCCCAGGATGGGTGATAATGTGAGGTGTGAACGGGGCCAAAGAGGCGCAAACATGAGATCTCATTGCTGTTGTCCATATGTGTCTTTCATGATGAGGCATAATAACATTCAGGTATAGTTCAAACAGAGACAGGATGTCCCTGTTGGAGGACGGGGAGCGGTCAAAGACAAAACCACAGATTGAGTTCAGCAGAGCTCGGCTTGTTTGGTTTTAGAGCGCAGATGCAACATTCCTGCTCATCAGTGCAAGGTCACATTACGACGTTCAGCAAACATCCGCGCACTAACATCTGTGTGGGATCATCTCTTTGTCCGCCTGTGTGTTAAGAGTGTGTATCTCTGCAGTGACAGAGGTTAAACTGCAGATGTTTTAAAGCAGCATTATTAGCTTGATAGTGTCAGCATCCTGCAGCCAAACCAACACTCAACAGCCCTCGTACATCTTTTAGTTTTATTCGGGTTTATAATGGACAGTAAGAGCCAGTCCATTCATCTCTGGGAGTGATTGTTTGACTCGGTTTCTAACAATCTGTCTGCACTGCTGCCAAGGTTGACAAGGTCCTCAAGTGTGTTTTGTTTTCTTTAAAAAAAAAAAAAAAACAGTTTTAAAGGTTTTGTTAGTGCAGGCTGAAATGAGTTTTAGCAGGATTAAGAGTCTGCAGCTCTGTGAGGCTGTATTTAGCAGAGCTGTGCTTTGAGCTAAACGCTAACATCGGCACACAACCATGCTAATATATAGCAAGTATTATGCTTACCGTCATAGTTTAGCATACTAACATGCTAATATTTGCTAGGTGAACTTGAGCTAATAAATTAAAGCTGCATAGCGGTATAAAATTAGATATCAAAGTACCTAGCCTATTTGTATGCTAATAGCGGCTAATGGTGTCGTTTTATGTTTTGATACATGCGCCATTTTGAATTTGTCGGCACAACTTTCGCGTGCTAATATGAACCACATTCAAACATGCTAACCTTTACTAATTAGCTCTAAACACAAAGCACACATGGCTGACTGAGGCTAATGGACTGTCAATAGCTTTGCAGGTACTTTTTTTTCAAAATCTAAAGCATTTTGATGGTTCTAGATGAAATGTTAAAGCGTTACCAAAAGGAGCTATTCACCCTGAAGGGGGGGTGGAAGTTGATAGTGAACGTCATGACAATTCAACATGGCCGCCCCTAAGGCTAGGCTGATGGGACACCTGCCAGTGCCTGGTTAGAGATTTGGTAACGTTGCAGCCTCAAGAAAGCATGACAGACCACTAATTTGCCAGTTCATTAGGTGCATTAATGAAAACGAATGAACAATCTTAATCAAGGTTGTGGTATTCAGCGCTAGTTTTAAATAACTGAGAGAGCTGGGTACCGACACATGTTACTATCATTTTGACAACCTTATTTATTATCTAATTCATTCACACCACAAACTACATCTGACTCTGTTTCAACATAAACTGAACATTAGAAATGAATGAAGCTAAGATTTAATGCAGGACTGTAACATTAAAAAGCATTTGTTTCACTGGCAAGTTTGTGTGTGTTCCCTGGTTGGGTTCATAAGTGCACTAAGCAAGCATCACTCCATCACACTTATGCACAACTCCTAAATGCCATATGTCGAAATCTTCCCTCCTGCCATGATCTTTCTCTCGTACACAAACTATATTTAAGTGGATCTATTACCATTTTGTCAGTGAGCATGCAGTATTCAAATCCCATTACTCATTCATGCATGCTCGTCTGTTTCAAGTGAGAAAATATATAGCTGTTGGATCCCTCTGTGGCAGATTGTGTTGACGTGCTAGTGCTGCATGGTGGATTTATTCTTCTCCCGCACTGCCAGCGTTGGCGAAAGCAAATGTTTTCCACTGGTGTTACTGTGGGATCTGAGTAATCCATTAGGAAATCAAAGCTGCAGCAGAGACGTTCTGTTGTAAAGCTGTAACCAGACATGACACGTGTTTGCTTTCATCTCACCTTTGCAGTAGATTTCTCCGTCTTTCTCGGTCTGGGTGGTCGACTCCAGGCTCTTGCCGCATTTTGCACAGCGGAAACAGTTCTTGTGCCACGGCTACGACGAGAAGCAGAAGGAATTCAAATTTACTACCTGTGGTGGCAGCTGTTTTCAATGCTTCTATGCTTTGTTCCTTTAAGTCTTAGGCGTGTACAGAGTTAAAACTCGACTCCTGATTTTTTTCTTTTATACTTTATATTTCAGATGGTTCTTAGGGTATTTCATTTCCTTCATTAAATCCCATCAAAGGGACTCTGCGTTCCCACAGCCACAGGGCATTCTAAATGTCTTCATTACACAGAAAATTACAGGTTATGCTTTAGCCAATAACTAGAAGCTTACCTCCCATTAGGGAACACATTAACAACTCTTCGTCTGGTGACATCACCTGCTATAAATCAGCTCGTGCATGAATCCACAAGTGATCAGTAAAGGAAATGCTCAACTCCCATTTTTAGAGCAAACAGAAATACTCTGAACGCAAATCTTTTCTCCTCTGAGGACAGGTTTCCATGTTTTTTTTTCAGGAATATGAGCCTCTTGACTTCACCTATTGTAAATTGGCATGTCATCAATATCTCCCAGAACCCCGCTGTCCAGCTTTGTGCGATTAGCGCCAGCTGTTGGGAAGCTCCCATCCAGATTTTATGGAACGGCTTCAATCAGAAAAGCTGGGTTTGTGTTCTCTCATTAGGAGAGACCGCACCAAACATCCTGCATGTGGTTCAGCACTGTGACAACCAGTCAAACAAGCTTCACCCCAGCGGTTTGTGATGCAGATCGTGACCCTGCGGTGTTCATCGGGCCAACGCCGTCTGGATTAGAGGGTGGATTCCTGCTGGGGTTATTCATGCTAAACCCTTTATTTAATGATGGCAGGAATTATATTAAATTCTCACAGCAGTTTGGGTTCTGTGGAACAGATTTGGCTATTTTATCACTGTGTCTGTGAACCTTCCCAGTCATCCAGGTCGTAGTATAGCCAAGAAATAAACAAGCTCAGACATGGGCAGCTGGTCTTTCTTGAAGGCGTTTCACCACTCATCCAAGCAGCTTCTTTAGTTCTAAAAGACTGTTGAGAGGTTTAGGTTTTAATAAGCAACATCTGTGGCTGGTGTCCTCCTGAAACTCACATGACAAGGGTTTGTTAATGACCACATACCCACATTTAATTGAGGAAATTTGCACCGATAAAGCAGCATCAAAACAAATTCCTCCTCCAATAACCAGTAAGTATCTGGTTGTAAACGTTCTAGTCATGTGAGTTTCACATGGGCAACATCCACAGATGTTCCTATTTATACCCCAACTCCCCTCCCTCAAGTCTTTAAGAACTGAACAAGCTGCTCAGATGAGTGGTGAAATGTCTTCAAGAAACCCTACATGTCCAGTTATCCTAGTTTCAGCTTAGTTTTATCAGTGTGAAGTGGAAAAGCCAGAACAGAGGCGCAGGAGCAGATTCTTCGTCATTGTAAAGGTTATCAGATCAGATCTCCAGACGCAAGTCTAGTCGCTTGTGTCAGCACTGTCATGACAGTAACTGCGTCATAATTACTGCAACTTGGCTGAACTAGTGAAACCCAAACAGTCTACTTGGCTAATGTCCTGGCAGATGACGCAATCTGAAGAGTGCATTGTTTCCAAGTGTGTTTCTTATTGTAGAAAATAAAATGATTCTGGCTTCATGCTAGTGCATCTGTTATATCCCAGACTTAGACATGTCATTGTCTCATAATGCACCCTTCATAAAATGGATTAAATGTGTAACTAATGGCATCGAGGAGCTCTCAAAAATCATGAGCGTGAGACTCTTAATCTCAGGGCCTTTGGGCTGTGAGGCGCTGACTGTTTACCCCGACAGTAGCTGAATCCTCGTTTATTCAGTACAACGGATATGGGGAAATGGGAAATACTTGGACTGAAATATACTGAAGTTATCAGAAAGAGACAATAAACGACGAGTGATGATGTTGTACACAACCTTGAAATCCAGAATTTGTGGTTACTAATGGCTTAAAGGCTTTTATATTGTTTAAATATAATATAAATTTGAATTATTTATACAGTTTAGAAGAGAGAGTGTAGCTCTGTGGCGTGAACAGTGACTAAAACATAAGCTTTGGATAAATCTCTCACCTTGCCTGCCCCCATAATCTTCTCTGCTGCGTAGACAGAGTCTCCACACCGAGCGCATTTATCTGAACCTCCAAACTTCTGGGCGAATTTGGACGGGTTGGGGTTGGTGGTGGGTCTGTGAGTGTGAGTCCTTGGGGGGAGAATAGAAGAAATGATTTCTGAAATCTCTAATTCAGGTACAACAAAGTCTTAAACATTTCAGTTAGCAGTTCTAGATACAGATAATAGTGTCTAGTGAAATAATAACGTATAAACCATTGTGTAAAAGTGCTGTATGGAAGGTGGAAATCAAAGGATGATTACAGGAACTTCTGACGCAAAACAGGCTGAGTCACAGCACAAACAGCCTCTGGTTCACTTTATTGTACAAAGAAAACATTTACTAGTATCGGACTAAGTATGATGCAAAACATCTGCAGCTGATGGTTTAGTTAAGTGTCAGTTAAACATTAATGTCATGTTCATGTCAATTATTGCCAGAATCTAAAAGATTATTTGACTAAGAAGTAAAGATGACAACTCTTCTATCTGTGATCGGTCAGTGGTGGGAACGGGAGCAGGGTGCCCCGGGGCCCGGGAGCTGTGCTTATCTAAGGGTGACTGCCAGCACTAGTGGCCCCTGAATGAGGCTCTTTGTGGTGCAGGACAGAGTAGGATCCTTGTGGTTATATAATAACTTCTTTCATAGCTATAATCACCTGACGTCTGAGGCAGGGTAAACATTCTGGGTAGATGTGTGTGGGGAGATTCTCTACTTTCCTGTTTTTTGTTTATGGCTTTATATATATATATATATATATATATATGTGCCAACCTTACACATATGTAGTCACACACTCTTTGGTTGTCAGATATCTAAGTGGATGCCCAGACAGTATATCCATTCAGTTCCAAGATATCTCTATTGCAGGCTGGAAGCCTGTCATAAAGTAATAATCTTGATCTGTTGGATGATGTATTTTACTCCTAGATCATTACTCTAAGATTCAGATTTTTCTCGTCTTGGATCTGCACAGTTCACCGCAGCAGCTGGGAACTGCTTCAGTCAAGCTGGTTATGATAAAGACGCTGGGTTTTTGCCAATATTCCCGTCAAGGGTTCTGTCAGCTCTCAGAGCTTTGTGGTTCAGGCACTAAGGGACGGAAAATGATGCCGGGAAGAAGAGGAACTGTTGAAGGACACGAGCTTTGTGTATTTGTGCTGAGGTGTCCCGACAAGAAATAGGGCTGCTAATCTGACACTGGATGTGCATGCTGGGGTCATTGATGAGGGATATGTTATTACAGACATTTGTAGCCATTTAAATAGCACCTTGTGACCAGGAAGATGTTTACACTCTTGCTGTGGAACTCTATGATGAAAACGTAGCCTCTATTTACAGCCATTGCGACCATATTTGAATGTTAGAATAGTGGTGAAGTAGTTTATGTGTGTTTGGGAATTAGAGTCAGCAGCCACAGCTTAGAAACATCATGATGCATAATGTGCCTCTGAACTCAGTGACCTTGTCAGCCTCATTGCGTGGCTTGTGTAATTATGTCCATTGAGACATTTCAAGATGGCATTTTTATAGCCTGAAACTAGACCATTTTCATTATAATTATTTGTCTTTAGGAATCTGAGAAGAGTCTGTTGCCTTGTAAGAGTGTGTCACAACCAGGCATTCATGGTTTGCAGACACTTATCTGCAAAGGGGATAAGACCTGTCGACGGCTGGTTCAAGCATGCATGATGTTTATGTTACTGGCTTCTCCTGGCTTGCTTTGCCAAGGCAAAGTGTAGCACAGTACGGTAACTGACATCAAAGAACTACTAGCAACAAAGGCCAACTGTGACATTGTCTCACATCAACTGTGTCTGGGTGAAAAAGTTGGACTTGAACACACTGCAAAGACTAAAGCCATCGACCGGCTGGCACATACGTTATGCACCTGCCGGAAGAGAAACAAATCTTTATATGAGCAGGTGGCAGTGGTCTGTACAATAAATAAATAATTTTTAATTAAAAAATAATAAATCTCTAAAGGTGAAGGCAGCTAAGATTAATCCTAGTGTTGTGGGACACACTGCAAACAAACACACATGCTCTTATCGAGCAGCCATCCGCTTAGTATGTCGCAGGCCGCTGCCTTTAAGCAAACAGGTTAGGGCAGCAGCGGCGGATTAACATTGAAAGACACAGATTGTGAAATACTAAATTTCTTTTTAAACGTTTCATTAGGAAGAAACTTGAATGGACGTGTCAACATGGGAAATGAATCTGCAGCACAACCCCAAACAATAGCCATATAAAAGCTATGCAAACAAACCCACGCAGGATCCATTACATAACCACTGGATTCCTGTTGCTTAAAAAACAATCATCGTGATTAGAATTAGTCACGGTTGCTTGAGGGATTGTGCAACTTCGTGCATGTTCGCGCTGAAAACGCTCACTGAGTAACGCTCACGCAGAAGCCCAGCTTACTCTTCGTGTTTGATTCCCAGCCGCTCCCCTCGGTCCATGTTGAGTGTTCCAGCTCCCTGGCCGTAGCCATAGCCCTTTGGGCCGTATTTCTTGCCGTAGCATGACTTGCAGTAGATCTCCTGGTCATGAATAGCCAGCGTGGTGCTGTCTAAACCCTTCCTGCAGACCACTGGGGACATACAAAGAAGGTAGTTTATCAATAGAGCTGTAAGGTGATTATTATTTGAACTAGAAAAAACAACATTTCTGCATACTTCATCATTTTAATAATAATACTGGAAGCTGTAAAGATAGCAAATGAAATGACTGGAAAAAACTCTGAGGAACGGCTGAATTTCTATGTTAAGTGCGTCAATTTTAGAGAGAACGCTTAATACAATATTATGTGATTCAGATGAACTCATTCTTCATTAGAGCAGTTTAAATGTCGGCTAGAATAATACATTCAGATGGAAAGTGTTGGCTTATACACACTGAAAACAGAAAATATGAAATGTCACATCAAGAGCAAGAACACAAATTAGGTGAACTGCTAGGAACAGGAGGCCGCTATTCTTAAATCTCAGTTTGACTCACGCTTCAAATGCTGATATACGTTTACCACTCAGACACTTTAAACACTTTAAAGTCTTCATCTCTGAAGGATAACTTGTTCATACACAATTTACTCTGGCTCCTTTCAGTGCTTACACTTCGGCTGACAGCCTTCTCCCTCCATTTATCACTTGCACCATTATGCAATGTCTACTCCTAAAGTGAAGCTTCAACTTGAATTGTAACTACAATTTTAAAGCATGTCGGTAACTTCCACTTCAGATTCATTTACTATTTCCAAACTCAGACAGTTGTGACTTTTCTAGTTTCATATACACATGGTTAATTTGAACTGCCATCCATATTCTCCATCTCAAATGCCACAAGTGACATCTTTTTGTGTCAATTATGCACATTCCCTCTTTCTTTCTTTCTTTCTAAGGATTTGATATTTTTTTAGGTTTCTGAGTGACATTTTTCCACATTTTCATCATCACAACAAATGTTCCATCAGTACTGAACGTACCTCTGTTTGAATTCTGACAGTACAGTAGCTGTTAAGACAAAAAAATTTGGCAGGTTTGTACCTAATAAAGAATGCATTGTCTGATAACATAAAAGCGCCGCAGCTGCTTAAGCTGCTTCATAGACTGGTTGTTGGGATTACTTGAATCCTTCACACAATGGCCTTCACTGTGGGACTGTCTGATACTGGTTTAAGATTTCACACACAACGGGCAGGAAAAATGTCTCCATTCACGCCTCTGTTCTCCTGGCCAAATGAAAGCTGTTAGGGGCTTGTTAGAGGACTCTTGTATGTTTTTAAATTTCTCCTTTTTGTCACAGTATAATTTCCAAAGGCTGCTCTCTCAGTATAAGCCGTCTTTCAGACACATACGGGTGAATGTCAAATAATGTCCAACTGAGAAAATGTAGGAAAGAGTGAAGGAAAGCCAAGGACACCAAGCCCCCTTGCTCATCATCTCCTGGGTGGGAGTGTCAGACAAAGCTGTCTTTGTAACAGAGATGGAAAAAAAAACTCATCTTTTGTGGCTCAGATTGTTTTGATCTTCTCCTGATGGCAATTAAATGAAAGAAACCATCTGTATAATCCCATTCTGCTGGAAAGTTTTCACTGACATTTCAAGTGCAGTTCAGGATCGGGACAGGTCGCCAGCCCGTCCAAAAAAACTCACAATGATGCAGTGTGAACTCAACAACCACTGTCCAGTGAGAGAAATGTCAGTGCAAGCTCTCTGCAATGAGCTGAGGAGGTGAGACTGAGTTCAAGAGCTGTTTTCCTGAGTCAGTCTTTTATGTCCCTGACCTTTCATCTGCAGCTCGAACCAGTGTAGATTGAGCATGCAGGTTTATTCAATTTCAGCTCTTGGCAAGCAAGGCAAGACTCACATGATTACTGTAAAGACTATTGACAGCCACTTCAAAAATGTCACAGTCAGCAAGGAAGCAAGGGAGATACAAGTTTTAAAATCTGTCTTGAGATGCATTTCTACCTTTAGTCCAAAGGACTTACAGTATCTCAAGGAACTAAAGGTTTCCTTTATTCTGCAGATCTTGTGTGTTTCACACTCAGTCCAAAGACCCACAACGATTAGGCAAATTTGTTTTTAGACGCTATTACAACCTGCTCCACTTCAGCCCAAAAGGTGTCAGTAATACTGAACACTATACAACTAAAGTAAGCACGCCGCTGTTTATTGGGGTTATTGCTTTGCAAATGGGGTCACTGAGCCAACGCTGTAAATGAGATGTGCAGTAACTGGGAATCAGATTCTAAATGCGCAAAATGCTCGACTTAAATTAAGCAAACTGGGCTAATGTGAAGAACTACCACGAGATAAAATGCTGCAGTTACTCAACCAGTGAGAAATGTTGAGCATTACCCCCAATTTGATCCATGCAATGAAACCCAATGAGTACTCCTGAAGGTTCACAGTCCTTGCAACAGAATTGTAGCTTTTAATGCCACTGAAATGTCAGAAGAGTTTACTCCAAGAGGACCTCCAAGACCACAGGATAATCTTGGTACAACTGAGGTGCCTCTCGTGCACCATCCATGCCTGGTAAATGTCCTCCAAACTCCATGTCCCAAGTTTGTAGTAGCCTCTATGCTCATGTATAGGATAGTGAAAGTTGTACTTACTGCAGAGAAAACAGCATTTGTGGAAGCTCTTCCCATCACACTGCACTTCCTCGGCGTGGTAAACTGTTCCGTGGCACGCTGAGCACTTGTTGCCTCCTCCCCAGTTTGGCATTGTGTGTGCGTTTCTGAGAAAAGTTGAAGAGAGGATGTGAGAGGATGAAGAATCTTACCCGATCCTCAACTCTATCGCTTTCACCTCCAAAAAGGACTTTTTCAGTCCTGTTTAGTAAGGACAAAGGCTGTGAAGTCTAGCAACACAAATGTATACATGGAAGACGTTCCAGATGGTAATGGGTGTGTTTAATTACATCTTTTCATTACAATGTTGTCATATTTGAAGAATACAGTTGCAATAATATCTTTACAATTTCTAAACACTATGGTTGAACTGAAAACCACTGATCCAGACCACAGCTAGCAGGGTCAGCCTAAACAACAGGGCAGACTAATACCCAAAGGAATGTCTGCTTTACGGCTTTTGTCGTCTGTAGTAAACAAACAAGTGTGAGTGTGAAGTAAACACTGTTTTTTTTCAGTCACTCCCAAACTCCCATGTACATCTGCTTAAAATTAGAGACTTGCTCCCATTTAAAATGTGTGAAGAGGGAGTCGAGAAGAACTAATTTGACCTTCTGAATCACCACAAAGCAAGCATGCTCTGATATCACACTTTGGAGGGGGAAATTATTTGAATGAATCGAAAAGCAAACACAAAGCGGTACAAACTATTAATCTTGCCATTCACTCTGTCCTCCTCCCAGCTCGATTAGAGACTGCAGAACAGGCCCTAGCATGAGAGCGGATCAGAAGACCACAAAGGTTGCCATTAAGTTTTCCACGGGGGCTGGGTGTGATGGGAAGCTTGGTGTTGAAGAAATAACATTTAGCCCGTCAATTTACTCGGTCAGTTTCTTCAGATCACTCAGTAATAGCGTGAGACACCTTTAAGATCACTGTTGGGCTCTCAAATGTTCCACTGCTTCTTGATGATGTTGCACCGCTCATGAAAGTAGCTTTGTCATTTCAGGACATCTGTGGATGGTGCCCACATGAAACTGAGACTGATAGTGACCCAACACTTTGCTGAATCAGAGGATATTATTCAGATTAAACTGGGTTGTATCTCCTTTGCATGTTTACTGGTTTCCTTAAGACTGAAAATGTGTATGTGGGCGAAACGTCTGGTTGAGTGATGTTTAGACTGTATTGTAAGTGGCTGATAAGTCTCCCTCTCCAACCCAGGTTAATCAGAATAATATTCAGGAGAGTTTCAGGTGGGTGCGACACACAGATGTACTGAAATGAAAACCTAAACTCCCCACCAGTCTTTTATACCTGAAGAAGGTACTTGGATGAGTGGTGAAACGTCTTCAAGAAACCCTAAAAGTCCAGTTGCCCTTGTTTCAGCTTTTTTTTTTATTGTTTTTTTTTTTTTTTTTTGGATATGCCATGACCTGGATGACTGAGAACCTTCAGACATACTGTATGCATATACTTTTTTTCTGTCTTTAACTGTGCAGAAATATTAATATGTTTCTATGGTTATGTTTAATTTTATGTTCTTAAATTATTTTTTTCGCTCTCACAAAAAACATTAGTTTCATTTGTATACATTATATGACCTTATCCTACGTTGTTAGCATTGCAGACACACTTAGGCTAATAATAGCTATCGTGTTTACTTTGCTGACTTTGCTCTTTGAGACAAGATGCTTTGTTTACTAGATAGTGATAAGCTACCGTTAGCTGTTTTCTGCTATTTTAACTTCATTTACCTTCCGAATAAAAGCACAAAAAAATATGAAAAAAAACATACAAAAGTATCCAAGTTATTACCCAAACATTAACATTACCATTTAACATTAAGTTCGTTTAGCTAGTACCTGCTGCTAAGTTGAAATGCTGCTAGCTAGCTTATTCTACCTTTACTCTAAACCAGACTAAATGCACACACCAATAAATTCAATATATTCACTAATTAAAAGCGGTTTATCTCTTTAGCTTGTCACTAAAACAGTCATAACTCTGTAAATATTACAAAATAATAATAATAATAATAATAATAGTTACCTTAACGTAAAATTGAGTAATAAAAAGGCAGGTAATGTCCAGATGGTACAGTTGTTAGAGTACTGACGGCGTATCCAGACGGCTGGCGAGTCACTACTCTGACTCTGTTATGCCACATACTCCACATATTTACCGTCTCTGGAAGGAGGGGTTTAATGGGATGAAGTCACCACTGTTGCGTTGCGGTGCAGTCGGAAAAACTGGTACTGCGTTGAATATGTATTGAACATTAAAAGCATTGCTGCATCCATGTGCACTTGGGAATGCGAAGACGTTCGACAGAATATCAAATAATAGAGAATAATGTACACTTTTGTTAACTTCAAATTAATTCACATTACTAAAGGAAATAAAGACTGTTTATTTATTATTATTTTTGTTGTTTTGTTTTTTCCTTGTGTTAAGCTCAAAATACATTACCTTGTAGTGTGTTGAGGCAGTGCAGCCTCATAAGTTATAAATGCTTTTGGCAAAGGCCAGCAAGGCTCATTTGACATAATTTCCCAAAAGGATTAATATGAAGAGAGCATGTGAAGAGTTGTTTTTTTTTGTTTGTTTGTTTTTGTCTGCTTTATGCAGGAGGATTGTGGTAGTGGTAGAAACCTAAAATGAAGACGTTGTAAATGAATCTTGTACCAACAAGTCAATAGTAACTTAATGCGTTAAATTTATTCAGTGTGATATCCATTCAAGGACACCATAGGACATATTTTCTGTTTCGTTCTGTCGTTTGATTTCTATAGAAAAAACGATTTAACTTGACCCTCATGTAAGGATTACAGGAAATGAAATACTTATAGTTCATCTTGCTTTGCTTTGCTATTCTATTTTATGATAAATGTTGTGAAGTACCACTTCTCCATGTGTCCACCTAACATTGCAGTTATCCTGCCCCCTGCCGGAGACAGGTTGTAATAACCGTTTGTTTTTGTCTTCCAAGTAAATAAAGATGGTTTGAAACACTGAGAAAGATCAAAAATTATAATTAGAACTGACATGGCAACTATGAGATAGCAGGAGGATGGAAGAAGACAGTGTTTTCATTTTAAAGCTGAACAGATGCAGAGGCACATCTCGACAGCCACATCTGACAAGACACACATCTCACTTTACTGGCTGCAAAACCTGCAACCTTTCTTGACCTTTTCTCATGCCACCACTTCAAGTATCACCACAGTGAGTAGACAGTGTCATTATGATTAATAAAAATGTAATTAAAATTCAAACCATAAAAGGGATAAACTTGAATTATGCCCAATTAAAGATTTTAATGTACCCAGGGGTGATGTAAATACAGTTGAAACCACCATGTGCCATTGCTCTGAGTGGACTGTTAAAGGAAAAACAGACAGTACCCTGCACTGTCACTAACAAACTTCAGCTTCATTAATTTCCAATTATGCTGTTCAGTTTGAAAAGGCCATGACAATAGAGAGCTTGAAAGAAGTAGGGTAAATCAGTTTTACAGTGCAAGCAATTATCTCAGACACTGGGCCTTCAGACTGACACGCATGGTTCCTTTCAAAATGAATGACTGCACGAAAGACCAAAATATTACCAATAATAATCAGAAGTTTAATGTGGAAATAGCTAAAAGGATTTTATTCTTATATGCTAATAGAAATTACAGTACAGTTAAAAACATGAATCTGCGTCCTCATAATATGTGTTCTAAATATTTTTTTATAAAGCAAAGTTATTTCATCAACTAATTAACCTACTTGATTGTTAATTATACTCAGCTGATCCAGCTCAGCCAGGCCTGACTGCAGCAGGCAGTGCTAAGTGTTGAGCCTGAAGGTGAAGCCCACCACCAAAGTTCCTACAAGCACATTGTGCCTCTGTGAAGAGAAATTTCAAAGGAAATGATCAACCCAGAGATGTCCAAAATGCCGAGAGAATGGAGGTTCCCAGGATTACTCCAAGGGTCCAGCAACAACTGAAGGAAGTCTCAGCAAAATCAACTGAAAGAACTGAGAACTCGCAAAGCTTTAGCTAAGGTGAGTGCTCATGGCTCCAACTTGACAAAGAGGCTGTGTAAAAATGGAATTTGTTGGAGAAAGGTTACGCGACTACTAACCAAATTAACTATCCATTTTTATTTTTTTAATAAACCAAAAACTTCTTCCTGTGATTTCTGGCATAGTGTTCACAGATTTGTCCGTAGAACACCTTAGACGTTAAAATAAAATAAACATGCAAATAGTCACTTACAACTTCATTAGGTACACTAGTAAAATGCTTTCTGATTTAACAGTCCTGCACTAAATCTCACTTCATAACTGCTCTAGCATTTAGTTGTTGCTGCAACAGCTAACATAAGATATGAAGTGCTGATAAACAGTGTTGCATTGAGTCAGTTAGCCTAGCCCACCGAAAATGCGGTTGCCAAGGTAATATGTCAGTAGAATACGATTCAATAGTACTACAAACCAAAGCGTCCATAACGAATGAATAGAATCAGTAGTTTCCTCAGTTATTTTAAAATAATTCTGGATATCATAACCTTCATGAGGCAAAGATGTAGTACCAGACTGTTATATACCAATCAGGCATAACATTATGACCACCTTCCTAATATTGTGTAGGTCTCCTTTGTGCCTCCAAAACAGTTGTGACTCATCAGAGAATGGACATGGGCCTTCTGAGGGTGTCCTGTGGTGTCTGGCAACAGAATGTTGTTAGTGGGGGGCCTTTGGGTGCTGTGGGTTGAGAGGAGGGGCCTCTGTGGATCATCCTACAGATACTTGATCAGTTTGGGGTCTAGTGAATTTGGAGGCCAGGTCAACACCTTGTGATGTTTTTTTGAGCTGTTCCTAAAGCATTTTTGTGTGTGTGCCTGTGTCAGACTGCATCCTGCTGGGGATGGCTGCTGCCATCAAGGAGTGTCATTGCTATGGGGTGGGGTTGCCTGGTCTGGTCTAGGTGGGTGGTACATGTCTAAGTACCATCCACATGAATGCCAGGTCCAAAAGTTTCCCAGCAGAACATTGTATTGTCACAAGATGGTTGATGTTATTTACTTCATAATGTAATGCCTGACGGTACTTTGGGACGCTCTGGTCTTCACTTGTGTACCTAATAAACTGGCAAGTGAGTGTAAAATGCTGTCAGAGGGGTGGTGATGCTTAGTGAACAATGTTCCATTACTGAAGGAAGTATGAATTCTTTACATTACAATATGATTCTTAAATAAAATGCCTGCTACCCGCTCATGAGCTAAAGCATCACTGATTTATCCAGCAGACAATAGTCAGAAATAAATATCCAACAAAGGTTCAAAAAAGGCAACTGGACTTGTAGAGTTTTTTGAGAAGACGTTTTACCACTCATCCGAGTAGCTTCTTCAGTTCTAGGGGACTGGTGGGAAGTCTGAGGTTTAAATAGGAACTTCTCCTGAAAAAACTTGCTTGTTATGCTAATAACCAGAAACTGGTGCAGCTAAATTTCCATTAAATTTAGCTTCCACTTAATGGAAATTTAGCTGCACCAGTTTCTGGTTATTAGCATAACAAGCAAGTTTTTTCAGGAAGAGTTCCTATTTAAACCTCAGACTTCCCACCAGTACCCTAGAACTGAAGAAGCTACTCGGATGAGTGGTGAAACGTCTTCTCAAAAAAACTCTACAAGTCCAGTTGCCTTTTTTGAACCTTTGTTGGATATACCATGACCTGGATGACCTTCACAGACATAGTCAGAAATAAAGAAAAAATAACACAGTGCATGGGTCGATGTCCCTAAAGAAAGAGCAATGAATATATTTATATTCTAAATTTACAATTGCCATTGAGATATTGAGGCTGGTGGGTGGCAGACAAAAATAAAAGACAGCTGTTAGAGGTCAATTTGTCATTCAGCTCTTCCTGAGGAGGCGCATGAATATCTGGAAGGTACACTGTCGTCGTAAAGCGATGGACGTGGTCAGCAGTTATACTCTGGAAGGCTGTGGCATGTAAACGGCATTCAGTTGGTACTAAGGGGCGTAAAGTATGCCAAGAAATTTTATGAACTGCACCACCAGCACCAGTATGAACCGTAAATATGAGGCAGGGTGGATACATGTTGTTTACATCAAATTTTGAGATGGCTGGACCCATCAGAACTGGCAACATTTTCCCAGTCTTGCAATGCAATTAATAACACCTGTGCCTTTCCCACTACTGGGCGTTAACAGTGAAGGCACAGGTGAAACTAATTTTGTCATCAATGTCTCTGTTCTATCCAGTGTTTGAGTAACAGAGTTAGCATGCTCAGGACCCTGGAAACAACTCAACTGAATTTCAGCTGCTGTGACGAGCCAAAATGTCTGCTGGTAAGCAGATGTTTTTAAACCTTTGGACAGAGCCAGACTATTTTCTTCCCCTGCTAAACTAAGCTTAAATGGATGCTAAAATAAGCATGTTCTTGTTGTAGCTTCATATGCAGTGAGTAGCATCCATTAAGCTTGTT